>NC_073745.1:43252020-43874520 GCF_029784135.1 Toxorhynchites rutilus septentrionalis
ATGGCAGCGAAACCCACCCCCCCCCTAGAGACGGGGGTGGAGAGTCTAACCACCACAGAAACATTTATTGCATCCTAAAACCTTCACATGCCAAATTTGGTTTCATTTGCTTGATTAATTCTCGAGTAATGCAGAAATTTGTGTTTCATTTGCATGGCAGCCTAACACCCCCCTACCCTTAGAGAGGGGGGGGGGTGGATAGTCTAACTACCACAGAAACATTTATTGCACCCTAAAACCTCAATGTGCCCAATTTGGTTTCATTTGCTTGAATAATTCTCGAGTAATGCAGAAATTTGTGTTTCATTTGTATGGCAGCCCCCCCCTTAGAGAGGGGGGTGGAGAGTCTAACCACAGTAAAAACATTTATTGCACCCTCAAACCTCCACATGCCAAATTTGGTTTCATTTGCTTGATTAATTCTCGAGAAATGCAGAAATTTGTGTTTCATTTGTATGGCAGCCCCCCCTTAGAGAGGGGAGTGGATAGTCTAACTACCATAGAAACTCTTATTCCACCCTAAAAGCTCAATGTGCTCAATTTGGTTTCATTTGCTTGAATAATTCTCGAGTAATGCAGTAATTCGTGTTTCATTTGTATGGCAGCTCCCCCTTAGAGAGGGGGTTGGAGTGTCTAACCACCATAGAAACATTTATTGCTAGAAGCTCAATGTGCCTATTTTGATTTCATTTGTAGAAATTTGTGTTTCATTTGTATGGCAGCCCCTCCTTAGAGAGGGGGGGAGGGGTCTCAAACTATCACGAAAACTTTCCCCGGCCCCAAAAACCCCTACATGCCAATTTTAATGTTGATCGGTTCAGTAGTTTCCGAGTCCATAAGAATCAGACAGACAGACAGACAGACAGAAATCCATTTTTATATATATATATATATAGCTGACTTCATGTAACGAACGAAGATATCAAGATATCAAGTTTCCTGAATTAGAATTTTTACATTGCTTATCGAAAATTCAGAACATTCGTGTGTTTTTGAAGTATATACTCATTATTAAAAAATTGTAATTTTTAACAGCTGATTTTAAATTTTTTAGACGAATGAAATTTTTTTTTCTAGTAAAATTTGAAAATATTTGTCCAAAATTCGAATAGGATGATTTAGGAAGCTTCGAAAAATCTACTTTCCACCTCTCAAGAGTGCACACAAAACATGGCTAACGCAAGAAAAGAACCGGAAAAGAAATCAATGATATTAAATTAAGTCGAGAACGGGTATCATGAAAATAACCGTAAGCAAAAGCAAGAGCCAAGATGTCTTCTACGATTCTGTGGACTCTACTTTTTTGGACTCTGTTAACGGTAAAAACTGGCGTGTATGTATCAAAAGTATACCCAAAGTTAATTATTAGCACATGTTATGGCATCACGATTTATTACATTAACTGAGCCGAAAAATAACAGAAAATGTTCTACTACCCAATACGTGTATGTCATTTGTATAATATATATGCTAGAGCCAATATGAGCGAGCGAAACAGGAGTCACATTTAAATGGATGCATATGAAAGCTTTTCGTATAGTTTGCCAAATACACGGCCCAGACAGAGAAAGATATATGCTCGTTCATGTTCTTCTTTATCCTCTTAGAAAACACTTTCCAACTTCATTCTATGATGAGGTGTGCTATTATCACGCTTTTATATAACATCACTGGCAGCTATGGATAGCATGGTCGTGTAAAATAGCTTTGCATTCAAGCCGTCCTTGGTTCGATCCCCGTTGACGTCGTATGGTCTTTTTTATTTGCACAATCCCAAATGAAACGAGAAAAGAAAACACAAAAAGATGTCTGCTCGCATACATACAAATCTTTTTTATTTAAGCTCTTAAAACAGCTCATTATTTGCGCTCTTGCACACGAAATGGCATTATTTCTGCCAAAGATTAAATGTTTCCAACGAACGCTAGTTTGGGTGTAGTTATTTTGTATCGTAAACTTATCTTTTGATTTTGATTTTGATCAACCAACATCTACATAGAGTATTTTTGTTCTTATTAGAATAAAACATTTTAAAAACATTTTGAAGAAAATAAAAAAAAACCTTGAGTCTTCAAAATCCTGAGCTTAGATTAACAGTGAAGTGAACTGATTTACAGGGTCTTTCAAATTAAACGCTCACGCAAAAAAATCGAATAGCTCCTTATAAGTTTCTTTTTAGCTCCATCGATGGTGGCACTCCCCACTTCGGGACGATAATATTCGGCTACTCGTTCAGTCTGATCGGATGGTTTTTAGTGTCAACATGTACAATTTACAAGAATGTGTATCGAAGTTATAATGTTAGAGTTATGCATGAAGAATTTTGTTCACTGTTTAAAACGCGTTATCGAAAAAAAACGGTGGTCACATCGAAAATGTCGTAAAATAAGCTTTATTTTCACTTTTTAAAATAAATCTGTGCAAAGGATTCGCAGAATTATTGAGTGGTATAAACGGTAGCGAGAAGTAGACATTCGACTGTCTGTTTTCGTATATTACTACAAAATATGAGCACACACATCCAATGTCCTCGTTAGCATCTATTATCGCAAATGGTGTGTGTGAAGCTCGTGATTATTTCAAATTATGTGTACACGCTCAAAAATTACGCCGGGAACCATCACTCCAATTAATCGCGTCTGTCTTCTTCCGCTCGCGCCCACAGTTCTGATATTTCTCACAAACAACGGTATGCATGAGCTGGGGCAATCAAATAAGCCCATAATGCCAGCCATAACTAAGAGCCGAAAAGGCAAACTATCGTCAGAAGAAGTGAGGCAACATAATTCCCCGTTCGTTAATGATGATTACCTTTTATGGCACTGACATTACACTGGATACGCTCTGGTCCTTAGGCCTGACGGATTGATTTTCAGAATGCCATCACCGTGGCGGAGTCTCTTCGACAATGAAGCAGAAGTCGGATAATAAATCATCACTGGGAAGGGTTCATTTTCGAGAGTCGTTCATATTGTCCGTGAGCTCGCAGCTTTCACGGGGGAGGAGTACCTGTATTGTATTAATTGTGGCCCTAATTTCGAGAACGGGTTATTGCCACCACCGAGAGATAGAGATGAGGTGTGAAGTATTTGGGCTCCGAACATTACTTTTATTGACCTTTCGTGGGCCTTCTTCAAGCGAGAACTATCGTGTTGAATAATTTGCAAAACTCATTTAATGCGAAAATATACAAGCAATTCAAGTGTTTGCCCTCTCGGAACCAGCTTGACTATGACTCGATAACTGTTTACGGCAAAGCAAACAAAATTTTCAGTTCACTATCCACCGTAGCCACTTTTCGTCACCCATTGAAACGGCTCCAATATGAACGGTAAGCCTAAAATCCTCCGAATCCTTCGGACGTGCCGCTCCGATGAGCCACAATATTAATGGTTCTTCAAGGCCATTCAGCACCGGCATCAACGCAGCTCCCAAAATTTGACAAGAACCATTTGTTACCCACCCGGACCGAGTTCCAATCATCGAACGCTTACACCGAAACGCATCTCTCGTTCGGTCGAAAACAATCAGTTTAATGCACAGTGAGATATCTCTTATTTTTTCCTCGGCCTTAAGGCTTCGGTCAAAAGCTCACGGACAATTGACCATAAAAAAGGACCAAACGGTATCGTCCGCTCCTAAGAAGCCATAAAAAAGACGCATTCCCAATCTATTCTCTAAATCACAATCAACCAATTGCTTTTGAAACAAAGAACGGCGGAAGAGAACAACCAAGGAATAAAAAAACCGAAATCGCCACTACCTTTTCGCTTCTTCAGAGCCACCACCAGATCGGATTGTTTCGTTCATTTCGCTAAAAGGACACCCCTCCAAACAAAGGACAATTTAATTTTGCTATTCGCCATTATTCGGCTGCCAAGTTTTCCTATTTTTCCTCCCTATTCACCATTCCCTACCACCCATCACACTTCCTTGTGGCCCCGGCAATTGGGATGTGGATACTTTGTTTGGAGTTTCGGTTGGAGTATTTGGGTGCGACGAAGCCATACGCTGTTTGTACAGCCCGATATCGAAGCGGCCAAGTAGTTAGTATTTTATGCGGTTATTTTTTTTGTCGGCTCTTAATTCCGCTGACCAGAGGAAATTGGATAATTGTTGGAAGCGGTATGGCGGCGCGTTTTGAACTAGGATAAATATCGCCTGGTTTCAAGGTTTACACAGTTCGATTACAATCTGTTTTTTATCGCCGTTTGTCTAGTTTTGTGGAATAAATCATGCAAAAACTGGATAAGTAAATGGAACGAAAAGTCCCATTAAAGAGAAAGAATAAAGAATAGATTAACACTTTCGACGCCCCGTCACCCGGATATGGGTGACACTTTCCTCGTTCAAATTTAATAGGATTTTTAAAAGGAATTTGATAGAACAGGCACCTAAGTGTAACTATAGGATATGTAGAAAAATAGTAAAATTATAACCATATTATTATAATGTTTATACTGTACTTTTTATTGATTTATAGTGCGGATGGTTTGTATGGCAGCTTTTTGCAAAATCCATATAACTTGACTTTAGCATATGTTATTGTTGTCAATTCATCTTCAAATTAAATAAAATATTGCTAGATCATGTAAAAGTTGTCCACAAACTAAGTTTGATCTTCATTTAATAATTTATTCGCAAGTTGGGATCCGCAAGAAACTTAGAAACGCCGCTTTGGGCGACGAACGTGTTAAAAAACAAGTCTTAAACTGAAATAAGCAGAGTGGCACAGCGGAAGCATGCTGGGCCCATAACCCAGAGGTAGATCGAAACTACGCTCTGCTAAGATTGATTTGTACTTATTTTTGCGTGTTGCCATGTTTGTGGCAAATCTCAATGATTTGATTGCACAGTAGGGCAAGGTTGCTCTAATCCAACTTCCCCTTGGATAGAATTTTGACGTAGTGATAGGTGAAATGTGAAAGGTGTCACAACGCTGACAATTTGGTTGAATGTTGACCTTTTCCACCTCGAAAAACACCCTATGCCGATTTTCAGCTCAAAGTTTGAGTTTTTTGAAAATCGAAAAATCACCCAAGTAAAGGAAATACGGGTTTTCGAAAAAAAAAGCTGTTGGTGCCAAATTTCTTAAAATTGTATGAAACGTCGAGATCTAGTGTCATCTCGAAAAAAATTTTTTGTCCAAAATCGGCACTCTGGGACTTTTCGGTTTTTTTTTTCGGAGTAGCAAACGAAAAGTATGGTTTTGGGTGCCAATAAAAATAGTTATCTCGATTTTCCATTCGGAACTTGCTAGGAAATGTTGATTTGCACGATAATACAGTGGAACCCCGATTATCCGCGAGCGGATGTTCCGCATTGCGGATTATGTGTTCCATAGTAAATACATAGCCCTTCCCGGAATTTGTCAGTGAGTGATAGGCTCATGCAATTTTGTTTCGATCATGGTTTTCACATTATCTGACTACTGGTGCACACGACCTTCTAGATGGATAGTTTAACGACACGACACACTAAGTTTAACGACACGACAACACCACACTAATTTTTTCCTGATTTTTCTGAAATGATCCTTATTTTGTTTTTTTTACTTTTTTTAGTAAATTCGTTTTTTTACAGGCTCAGTTACATAAGTTTGAAGTAGCGGTATTCTTAAATATATTTTTAAAACTTTATATAAACAATTTTCTTAGCTCTATGCCAAGTAAGGTGGAAAACCGATTGCTCGTGGTGAACTCGAGTTTAGAAGGTACTTTTTACGTTATTAGAATGAAAATTATTCGTAATAAATACACGATGTTTTCCTGATTGGAAATCAGAATTGTCATAATAGCCTACATAAAAAAGGCTATACAGTCCGCACTTGTATAACGTTTCATCATTTTATGTTTATTATCTATATATTCCGAAGCGATTCGCTTTATTCAAGATACCCTGTCGACATTTATTAAGGCTTGAAGTTAGCGTGAAAGAAAGACAATCTATCAGATTAGCACTTCCAAAGGCAGTTTCAAATCGTTATATTTTGAAAGATAAATAATTGCAAAAACTTGTTGTTTTTTGAATACCTAATTCCTAATGCTTATTTTCAAACTTTGTCTATACATTTCCTGATATGCCACTAGAACTCATCATCATTAGCATACTCTTTCAAAATCGATCTCGAAGCTAAATTTATTCATTATTATCGAAGCTCCATTATGAGCTTCTAACAGTCGATAAATTGCCACAACTACTGCTTGCAACTTGCAAAGGAACTAATTCTGGAAGTTGTGATAGCTGTCGTGCTCCATCAGAGCAACGCCAAACTTCATGTCTCTTTGACAACACGGCAATTGAATTTGGAGTCTCGCTGGATTTTGCTACCCCACTAGCCTATCCCAAACAAACTAACGATATTGCACCTTCAGATTATCACAGGTTAGGGTCCCTGTGAAATTATCTCTAGCACACGAACATAGTGTCGAGGAAGCATGGAAAATATCTTTCATTTATATATAAAGCAGTTTTCGAGGAGAATGTAAACATATTCTGAGAGGATAATATTTTTGGGCTGTATAAAAGATGGCGAAAGATCGTGGAACAAAACTGTGCTCACAAACTTGAATAAATGTGGTCTGCCTATAAAAATGGTGCTATTGTATTTCCTAAAATCGGTTCGAACTTTTCGGACAACACAATATGAACAATCCTGATTTCTCCTGATTTTTATTTTCATTCTCTCTGATTTTTCAAAATAATAGTTGGCAACCCTGGGTGTCACAAACGTTAAAGTTTGAGTTTTTTAAAACCCGAAAAATCACCGATAATCAAGGTTTTTAGGAAAATTTTTTGATGTCAGATGTCTTAAAATTGCGTGACACATCAAGATTTACAGTTATCTAAAAAAATTTTTTTTTTACAGTTATCTAAAAGAATTTCAAAAAGTTATTTTTAAAAAAATAACTTTTTGAAATTCGAGATGACCATTTTCATTGGCCCCCTACCCTACATTCTAGAGTTTTGGCGCAATTTTGTGATTTTCAAAACACAAAATTGCGATAAAAGGTTAGTGTTTTGACCTGTGCGGAAAATGACTTAAATATTCTTGTAGATGTCGAAAAATTACAAAACTAGGCAAAATCCATTGCTTATGGTCTGCTCTTTAAAACAAACTACAGTAAGTTGCATTTAACGCGACATTTAGCTAATTGGACAGACCTGTAATGGGACACGTTTAATTGGACATTTTTACCTCTAATTGAATATTTTTGTGAATATCGAGTTCGGGGCCCAAATTATGGCCCCACATTGAAAATCGCCTCCAGTGCGACACTGAGTGGTGCCTCGGAATGTCGCATTAAATGTAAATTACTGTATATAAATTGAATTTACCAGCTACCTGTAGCACACGCCATGCCGTTAACTGAAAAAAGTTACGGTGGTCCTAAATCGACCCTTTGTTTTTGCTGTATGTGTGGGTGTTTGTGTTTGCGTGTTGACAGTTGAACGTTGAACCTGTCATTGATTGTCAAATCCTGAGACGAAACCAGACAATTTGCTACTCTTCTTTTGGCTTTCTTCTCGACCAAGAGCGAACAACAGGGATGCTGAACTACGCGAGGTTTCCGGACTGTCAGGATTCCAAATGTAATAAGATTATTTTTCCATACCCGTAACATATGTTTTTCGTGTCATATATTCTATGAATAATTACATTTCATTGATATAGTTCAAAAATGTTACATCTTTTGCAACGTAAATTTGCAATTTTTATGTCATTGTTTTTTAATAAATCGTTTATTTGTACAGGCTTTGTTCGCGCCCCACAGTGCGAACGAGGAGCAAGTATCTCTATTTCTATATTCCAATGTCCATCCCTATCCTTTTTCCCATCCAAGCCTCTCCCTTTCTTCCGAAATGCAGTGTGTGGTGCATAATACAACCACAACCAGCAGTGAAAGCCGAAATACAGCTTAAAATGTAACGAACACTAATGAACGATGCACGAGTAGATCCCTACCAAATAATTACCTTTCCAATTTCAACCTATAACCGAATAAGATCGCGATTAAAAACCATCCAATGTGTGAAAGTATACCAAGTGTTTGATTTCCAATTTGTTGTTTTGATTCTCCAGTGCAAGCCATATTCAAAAATCCTGAGCTATCATCCAGGCCTCCTTCAGCCAAAGGAACTGTCATTTCCCTCAATGGTGTGATCCACCGGGCTCAGTTACATAAGTTTAAAGGAGCCAAAATATAAAGGGTGTGTCACATCAAATTGCATCACGGAAAAAACGCTGTATAAATTTAATTTTTAGGGATTATATCTTCAGCTTTCGCTTATAATCAGATAAGAGTGTATAGATGACGTTGGCCATGCTTCACTGTCAATTTTTCGTAAATTTGGAAAAATGTCGTCGAACGAAAAAGAGCGTCGTGAATTAATCCTGTGCACTCATTTCGAGTATCCGGAGTTGTCACATCGGGACATCGGTAAGATGCTGGGAATCGTCCAATCCATGGTCAGCAGAGTACTAAAACGATACTTCGAGAACCTAACCATCGACCGGAAGGTGAAGAACGGCAAAAATGGATGCTCCGTCAGTGAAAAAGATCACAAACGCGTAGTTAAGCAGTTTAGACGTGATCCGAGAAGTTCGGTCCGGGATGTCGCCAATAAGCTGAATTTGTCAAGTTCATTCGTCCAGCGGACCAAGCAGCGGGAGGGCCTGCGTACATACAAGGTTCAGAAGGCTCCTAACCGCGACGAAAGGCAAAACATGGTGGGGAAGACGCGAGCCCGGAAGCTGTACACCGAAATGCTGACGAAGCCGCATTGCCTGGTAATGGACGACGAAACCTACGTCAAAGCGGACTTTCGTCAGCTGCCGGGCCTGTTGTTCTTCTCCGCAGAGGACAAATTCAGCGTTCCGGAGGAGATTCGCAAGCAGAAACTATCCAAGTTTGCCAAAAAGTACATGGTGTGGCAAGCGATCTGCTCTTGCGGAAAGCGGAGCGCCCCCTTCGTGATGACCGGCACGGTAAACGGGCAGGTTTACCTTAAGGAGTGCCTACAGAAGCGCTTACTACCACTATTGAAGCAGCACGAGGGCCCGACCATCTTCTGGCCGGATCTCGCTTCGTGCCACTATTCAAAGGACGTGTTGGAGTGGTACGAAGCCAACGGGGTCACCTTCGTGCCAAAGGAAATGAACCCGCCCAACGCGCCGGAGCTTCGCCCAATAGAGAAATATTGGGCGATTATGAAGCAGGCCCTCCGGAAGAACCCAAAAGTTGTCAAATCGGAGGCGGACTTCAAGAGAAAATGGATTTCTGTTCAAAAAAAAACTACAACCTGACGTTGTACAGAACCTTTTGGACGGGGTAAAGAGGAAGGTGCGAGCATACGGGCTTGGGCTCGAAGTATGAATAAAAAGAAAATGCCAAAAGTTGTTTAATAGTTTTTATTTTACTGTCTAAAATTTTCAAAAGGATCGGTCTACTGGGCGAATTTCTACAGCGTTTTTTCCGTGATGCAATTTGATGTGACACACCCTTTATTTACAATTTTGCTTATTCTACGGTTAATAGGATAGGGAACCGATTACTCGCGGACGACTCGAGCAGAGTGACAATTTTCTCTCAGGGAGAGGAAGGAACATAAAACCTTCTTATGTTCCTTGGACAACACTGATGATTAAACACGGAGATCGATAGTTTTGAGGAAAGATAGATTTGGGACAGGTAATCAGGATCTAACCGAGCCAACACATCTCGTACCGGCACAATGGATTGCTTCCTTTGGGCCCGAAGAGAGTTTTCTAAATTCGATCTGGCATCTCGCATGACCAAACAACATGCTCGGTGTCGTGATAACATTGACCACAAATGCGAGATTGTTGTTGACAAGATTTATACGAAATAACAACGCATTTTTATGTTATTCTTCGTCATGAAAACTAGCTCGAGAGTATGCACCGTGAATACATTATGCAGAAGTGTGTTTTCAAATATTAATGGTAACCCTTTAGATGGACTTCGTATATGAAAACTATACAGAATACTTCGATAGTTTTTAGACAGAACTGTTAGAGATCTATAACGGATTTCTAACTGGAACTATTTAACCGCCAAAAAATTTTGCTGACGGAATAATTATACTCATTCCCAAAAAAGGTAACAATTGTGCATGTTTCGATGATTTCCGGCCTATAAGTCTACTGAACTGCGACTATAAACTTTTCATGAAGATCATAGCAGAAAGAATTAAAAAAATGTTAGGGAAATTGATTGGTCCTGGACAATCTTATTGTGTTCCGAATATGTCGTGTATGAACAATCTAAAGGATTTGCGTAGAGTATTGACAAAAGCATGTATGAGTAAGAAATTTAAAGCTGGTTTGGTGAATTTAGACCTAAATAAAGCATTCGATAGGGTGGTTCACAATTCTTTGTGGAAGGTTCTGTTGAGATTTGGATTTCCGCTGGCTCTAGTATAAAGTGACCAAATGGTCAGAGGTCTAACGCGTGACACAAAAAACAAAACGTTATGTATATACGTTATGTGAACATTAACCATAGTTTAGCGAGTCTAAACTGATCAGTATTATTTATTTCTGAGTATCGGCACTCAGTTGTGATTTTTCGGTGGTTTCAATTTTGTTTACGCCAGAAAATCACTCGCTCAATCAGAGCATTTACGCCTGGCAAGCACAATTCAAATTCTACAATTTTCTTCAAATTACCGAATGGAATGCTCGAAAAATTCAATTCATTTTTCATCGATTTTAGTGTTAACGTATGCATTCAAAAAAATGAACTAATTTCGGATGGCGATGAAAGATAATTTATAGGAACAAATTTTCTTTAAATATTACGTTTATTGAGGCTACAACAAAAATGATCCAAGGCTGTTGATTCGCAGCAGCAGCACTATCAAGCAACTTGATGATTTTTCGAAGGAGTTGGACATCCTGAGGCGCTTTGTGCCCGCCAGATATAGACGATCTGGTATTCACAATATCATCTCTTTGCCGCTCCTTAAGCCGGGAAATCGAAGCAACCGGCCAAACGGTGGAGAAGATTCTGGCCAAAATGGACATTTTTATGCGGAAGCGTCAGACGAGACCGGTTGTATCTGAGCAGCAGGCAATCACCCAGAAGAAGTAGCTTGAGGTGCTGGTGAAAAACTTCTTTCCGGCAAAAGAAGTGAAAATCTTCTTTTCGTTCTCATAATGAAAGACGAGACGTATTTAATCCTAGAATTCAACGAATGGCTCTACTTTCGAGTCATATGGTGAACGGGGAGACATATAGTACGAAGTGCTTGCCGGAGTTGGGAAGGTGATGTGGTCTTTATGCCGAACCTGGGATCAGCCAATTATGCCAAAAGATCACTGGAGGATGGATCGGCTGAACCTTCCCAACACTCCCCAGCTGCGCCCGATAGGAATCTTTTGGGCGAATGGCCAAAATAGAGAGACAGACAACCACCAAAGCCACGAAAAGGTAAAATAACACGCCGATATACATGTTCTCATCGGCCATGGTGCAGGTTCCTGCCAACTTCCGTAAGACTTTCATTTACGATACTTCACCAAACAACTCTGCCTTTTCCTGTCGAGTATAAACTAGTTCTTCCGGCTTTTTTAAAACGTTAAGCCCTGACCGAGCTAGGCGACCAAAGAAGAACTTTTCGTCTGACTCACGTTGGTCCCTGCGGATCAATTAGGGACTTTTATAAAAATCATTTTCCAATTTTGTTGCTGTCGCTTCCAGATGACACTCTCTAAACAAAAAGCCCAATGTCGGTGCGATGAAACCAGCTCAACGTATTAATCTTTGGATGCATTAGAAGCGCTCTTCAACAGTATGCCAAATAAAAGTTTTTTTTTGAGGTTCATACATTTAAGAAAATCAACATGATCAAATTGTGATATTGAAAATGTATTGATATCGCGAGACATTTTCATTTCTTTTGCCAAATGCGGGTCGTTTCGCGGGACGGAATCTTACGCGGGACATTTTGTTGAAATGCGGGACTTCTGGTCAGTTTACTCTAGTAGATTGCTTGAAGCACATCTATGCGAACGCCTCTTCCCGCGTTCAGCTTAATGGAATTCTCTCAAGAGAAATCAACATTAGAAGCTCTGTTCGCCAAGGGTGTCCTTTAAGCATGATACTATTCGTATTGTATATTGAACCGTTTCTTAGGAAGATTTCGGATAGTATACCTGGTGTTTTAGTGTTCGATAATTTCGTCTACGCAGATGATGTAACTGTTTTGGTGAGAAACGATAACGAATTTGACTTGTTGTTGTATATTGTAGATTCGTTTAGTCATTTGGAGTACCTCAGGGAAGTGTATTAGGGCCCATTTTATTTATTATGTACATCAATGACATGCGACGAGTTTTACGATATTGCGATATTAATCTTTTTGCTGATGATACTGTGTTATTCATTGCAGCTAAGAATGTACATGAGGTCGTTTTACACTTGAATGGAGATTTGCGTTCTTTAAGTAGATGGTTGAAGTATAAACAATTGAAATTGAACATTAATAAGACTAAATATATGGTAATCTCGCGAAATCGAATAAATGAAAACGTCTCTATTGTGATTGATGATGAGACCATTGATCGCGTTCGAGAGATTAGATATCTTGGCGTGATTATTGATGACAAACTTAAGTTCAATACTCACATTGACAATGTCATCAAGAAAATTGCCAAGAAGTGTGGAATTTTGTGTCGACTAAGAAACGATTTAACTATTTGCAGTAAAATACAGCTATACAAATCAATTATCTCTCCTCATCTAGACTTTTGATTCTAGAGATTTTGTTTTTGGCCAATGAAACGCAAATATCGAGATTACAGCGCTTGCAGAATAAAATAATGCGTTTGATTTCACAATGTAGCAGGTCCACTTCCTCATATTTGATGCTGGACGCTCTGCAATGGTTATCTGTGAAGCAAAAAATTGTGTATTTAACTATGGTGTTCATTTTTAAGGTAGTTAACGGTTTGCTGCCTCGATATTTGTGTGATCGAGTTGAAAGGGGAAGTGACTTTCATAGATATAATACTAGAAACGCGAATGAAATAAGAACACCACATTTCTTAACATGTGCTTCACAAAATTCTCTATATTTTAAAGGAGTAAATATTTTAAACTCGATGCCAAGACATATTAAACGTGCAACAACACTAGCAGAATTTAAGAGAAACTGTATTTCAAACGTTAAAGCTGTATTTTCCTAACAGCCTAAACTTTTTTTATTTTGATAACGATGTTGATTGACGAAGTTTTATACGAACGGATATCTTAAAGTGAACAGTTTTTTGATTTTTGTTTTTGTTTTTATTATTCTCAATGTATGACCTGACGAAGTTTTGTTTTAAACGGATTATATTGTTTAGACAATTTTGAACAATTTTTCGTTTATGTTATATTTTTTGTTTTTTAATTTGTATTCGTCTCTATTATGTCTGTCATGATCTTGGTGATGATAGACTATTTTTATTTTGTTGTTTTTGTATTGTAGTAGTTGAAAAAAAAATAAAAGTAGTCTACAAAAGTTTGAGCGTCGCGCGCGTTGTACAGATATAAAGGATAAGAATTCAATAGTTTTGTAAGAGCCGGTCTAGAAATTGTTCGTAAAGAAAAATTTCTCGATTTCTCTGGATGGGGATATTTAAAGTCAATCCAAAACAAGGCTGGCGGTTGGACTTGTGCCTTGGTGGACCATTTGGCTGCAAGGGCCTTGTCGGGACCGTATCGGTTCTGTAGCGGACAAGACTGAGTGTTGGCTTGTCTTTTGACATTGTAATTTTTTTAACTTATATCTGTAAATAAAATCAGTTCGTTTTTTTTTTGCTAAGCTGATTTCAATGCTGAGAAAACAAAATAATATCTTTTAGATAACTCGTCTTGCTCAAACCTCTGTAGGGGAAGGAGGTCATCATCATTTTCTAGAACATTTTCAATAATATTAGGGAAGGTATCAATCTAACAGAAGAGAAGTATCTTCTCGAAGCAACTATTCAACAGAATTTAACGAGAAATGCTGAAGAATGGATCATGGAAGCTACACGGACGAACGATAGCATTGAACTAATGACTAAAAAAATTCTGTATAGACGCTTTGTCAATACTCATCATGTTCCGAGCATCGAGGAAAAAATAAAGGGTGTGTCACATCAAATTGCATCACGGAAAAAACGCTGTAGAAATTTAATTTTTAGGAATTATATCTTCAGCTTTCGCTTATAATCAGATAAGAGTGTATAGATGACGTTGGCCATGCTTCACTGTCAATTTTTCGTAAATTTGGAAAAATGTCGTCGAACGAAAAAGAGCGTCGTGAATTAATCCTGCGCACTCATTTCGAGAATCCGGAGTTGTCACATCGGGACATCGGTAAGATGCTGGGAATCGTCCAATCCACGGTCAGCAGAGTACTAAAACGATACTTCGAGAACCTAACCATCGACCGGAAGGTGAAGAACGGCAAAAATGGATGCTCCGTCAGTGAAAAAGATCACAAGCGCGTAGTTAAGCAGTTTAGACGTGATCCGAGAAGTTCGGTCCGGGATGTCGCCAATAAGCTGAATTTGTCAAGTTCATTCGTCCAGCGGACCAAGCAGCGGGAGGGCCTGCGTACATACAAGGTTCAGAAGGCTCCTAACCGCGACGAAAGGCAAAACATGGTGGGGAAGACGCGAGCCCGGAAGCTGTACACCGAAATGCTGACGAAGCTGCATTGCCTGGTAATGGACGACGAAACCTACGTCAAAGCGGACTTTCGTCAGCTGCCGGGCCTGTTGTTCTTCTCAAACAAATTCAGCGTTCCGGAGGAGATTCGCAAGCAGAAACTATCCAAGTTTGCCAAAAAGTACATGGTGTGGCAAGCGATCTGCTCTTGCGGAAAGCGGAGCGCCCCCTTCGTGATGACCGGCACGGTAAACGGGCAGGTTTACCTTAAGGAGTGCCTACAGAAGCGCTTACTACCACTATTGAAGCAGCACGAGGGCCCGACCATCTTCTGGCCGGATCTCGCTTCGTGCCACTATTCAAAGGACGTGTTGGAGTGGTACGAAGCCAACGGGCTCACCTTCGTGCCAAAGGAAATGAACCCGCCCAACGCGCCGGAGCTTCGCCCAATAGAGAAATATTGGGCGATTATGAAGCAGGCCCTCCGGAAGAACCCAAAAGTTGTCAAATCGGAGGCGGACTTCAAGAGAAAATGGATTTCTGTTCAAAAAAAAACTACAACCTGACGTTGTACAGAACCTTATGGGCGGGGTAAAGAGGAAGGTGCGAGCATACGGGCTTGGGCTCGAAGTATGAATAAACAGAAAATGCCAAAAGTTGTTTAATAGTTTTTATTTTACTGTCTAAAATTTTCAAAAGGATCAGTCTACTGGGCGAATTTCTACAGCGTTTTTTCCGTGATGCAATTTGATGTGACACACCCTTTAGATGTGCACTGGCCAGTTGGTTGGGAAAATGTATCGTAAAAATTTATAACATTGCAGGATCGCGGAAAATTATATTGCTTTTCAAATGACATCATAACGAATAAAGGGAAACTTTCCGCCTGCGGAATCGGGAATATTGTTTCACCCACGTGTAAAAAATGCGGGTTACTTGACAATAATGTATACCGATTAAAAGTTTGTCCAAAAGCAAAAAAATAACGTGGGATTGGTGTTTGCAAATAATAAAAGGGAGACTTGCAATCAAGGTAAATGACATAGAAAACATTCTTCAACTGAAAATTCCGGAGACGAGTAAAGAGCAAAAGGCTGCTCTGCGGTTGGTGAGTCGAGTGATTTCTTTCAATTTCACAGTGCGCGAGCCAAGTTTGTATGCTTTCCAAAAAAAACTATCAGAGAACAGAGATGGGACAAACGATTATGGTTTAGGGAAGTGTTTGGAAGCTTGTCGAATATTTGCTAGAAGAAGATTAGATAAGAATAAATGAGTTGTAATGATACTATGCAGTACTTAAATAAATAAACTTAAAAATGTTAAAATAAAAATAAAAACCATCACATTGCGCCCCATCTATTTGACATTCACAAAATTGTGACGTTATCGATTGTGAAAGGAACATGTCATCCACCGCTATCCATCGTAGATTTTGTTGATAAATCACTTGGAAAAAGTTCAACTACCTCTTCTTACCATCGGCGTATCACGGAAGAGTTGTGCATGCCTAATGAATGGGCCGAAAATAGATCGAACCTAAATACATTCTGCTGGCTACGTTTGAGGATCCTCGAGGCTGCTCGTCCGCGATGACGTTGGGAACGATTTAAGATGCGCATAATTTCCCTCGCATCGCGGATATCGGCGTATCGAGAAAATATCCTAGAGAGCCTTCCCACCGAGAGTAATATCAACATTGTATCGCTAAAGCATCTAATTTTGACATCGGTTCAACCCACGATGGATGGTTTTTTCCTCTCAGTTTCGATCACAGCATAGGATTAACCAGAGTTATTCTTTTCTTCAGGGAAAAAACGCTTGCAAGTTTGTTTTGTTTTTGTTTTTCCCTGTTCTGTTTACCGAACTCGTTGTCTGGTTAACTAGATATGATATTCACTTGACTGGAAAGCAAGGGCCAAGCAAAGCACACTGAAGAAGAAAAAAAGACAGAAACGCACACGTACGAGACAGCACCCATTTATTATTTCATCCCGCGGGATTTTTGCATCACTCCTCAATCAGCAGTCTCTGGCTGGCTGATCCCACTGCTCTCAGCACCCCGGACTCAAGCGCACAACATTGTATGACGAATTTATTTTGACAGCGGAAGGTAGAATACATTATTTATGATTACAAAATGATGCAGCCATTCTGTTCGTGTGTTGTTTTTCTCTTTTTCTTATCGTCTTATCGAGACGATGTACCAATTTGAGGACTAAATTGAATGGATTGAATGTTTGAGATGATGTTGGGACTGCAAAAATAGTATTAAAAATTACGTAAGGAAGCACCGTTGAGTCCTGACATCACATCAGTCATCTCGCATTTCCCTGGAAGCGAACCTTCGTGTGAGCATTGGACTTCATGGATCACAACGGGACCGGGCGAAGGACGAAGAGTCCTGTCGAGTGTGTCAGTGTGTAAACGTTCTGTGCACATGTGAGGCTTAAGTGATTATCTCGTCCTACGCTAACAGCAGCTCGATATGTTTCAAAAAAGTAACAAAGGGAGTCATCGCCGGACGAAAAAAAAAAAAAAAAAAGCGAACATGGCAAAAACGCTGAAGGGAGCGTAATTTTTATTTTTGGAACATCATATCGCAGAGTTGATGGAATAGTTAACACCGGTGCTGGCTGATCGTGTCATATGTATTTACATGAATATAACTATTCTCCAACATCCATTCATTCAACCGACAATTTACGAATCAGCTCAAATTTAACATTCAATACTATCAATAACATTTCCCTGTGTGCTCCCGTGGCCGAGTGGTTAGCGTCAAACCTAACATGCCGGGGGTTCGGGTTCGATTCCCCTTCTGGTCGGGGAAATTTTTCTTCAAAGAAATTTCCTCTGACTTGCACTGTGGTCACGCGTTTTCTAGAGCTTGCCACTCAGAATGCATTCAAGGCGTGTTATTTGGCATAGAAATCTCAACTAAGTACTAATGAAAATGACGCAAGTAATACTACGTTGAGACGGCGGAGTTCCTCTAGGAACGTTAGTGCCATATAAGAAGAAGAAGAACATTTCCCGAGACTCTATTCCGTCGCCATGGTATCAGAGGAACCACAGACAGCCGGACGACAGACGGAGACGCGAAACAAGATCTGCCATTTATGCGAAACCGAGGAAAATATTGCATGTATCCTCTTGCTGCAGAACGGCGTCTCAGTTTCATTATGCTGAATTCCTTTTTGGTTTTCGTTTTCCAGGTCTTGCTTGCGTTCCAGGTCAGATGCGTTATTCGTTGTCTTGTAACAGCAATCTTCTCTTTAGCACCTCATCTCAGGGTATAGTTATGAACGGTGATTTATGAGATAATATGGTTTTCTTAGTCGCAATATCTACGAGGAAAATTGCTGTAGAAGATGTAGTGGGATACGATATTCGATTAAATTCGGTTTAAGTAGAGGTAGGCATGCGTTTATAACATGTATAGGGTAAATAATTTTGTTTTGTCCGATTTTGGGTGTTTCACGCAATTAGTAAATTTAAAACTATTTTTCTTCGTGAAAATCACATGTAATCAAGACGAGTTTGGGTTTGTTGAATAGCACCAAGTCTCTAGTTGCTAATAATACTATACGGCGTTCAAAATGTTAATTTCCTAATGTTTTTTAAAGATTTTCTTCAAAGAAAAATCATGGTTTTCCCACCTCCGATCATGGTTTGTCCGGTTTTAGAAATCACCATTTTTGAATTAAAAAATTCGAACTTTCAAGTAGATTTTGCATTTCTCATTGCTCGAGCTTATTGTCATCCTTATGATCCATTCATAATTTAGGCTTTCTTCAGAATATTGCCTTTTCTTGGGCAATTTAGAAGTGAACAGCACTCAAAACAGAGAAACTTTGTATCTGCTTCGCGTGAAGGACAACAAAGCAAAACAACCAAGCGGTTACCATAGTAATCATTGGACAAACCAACATCAGGACAAAACAAGATCAGTATTGACAATACGAGATTTAGATATACAGTCAATCACAAAATTAGGTATACACCCCGTATTGTTTTGTTATTTTTAAGTTTTCCGGGGTCAAGAAAATCATTAAAAGCGACTCGTATTCATCGTAAAATTGATCCTTTTCACTCTCATGTAGTGATAAGAAACAAATTAAAATGGTCACATTTCCACTTCATGTTTAAAAAACAAACATAAAATCTCAAATTCAGACGTTGCAATATTGTGTGTACAGTTCAAGTTTTTTCTAAAAAGAAAATTGAAACCAGTTCAGAAATGTTAACAGATAACAAAAATCAATCTCCTAGTATTTGGTATGGCTCTCTTTGGCGTCCAGCACTGTCTGCAAGCGCCGAGGCGAGATTTTTGGTCACAGTAAACGGAATGCTCTCCCAGATCTCCTTAATCGTCGTTTCGAGTTCTGCTTCGTTCACTGGATGTTTATTCTTCAGACATTTATTGATTCCATACCATAGATGCTCAATAGTGTTCAAATCCGGTGATTGCGGAGGTGCTTTGAGTTGATTGGGACATTATAGAATAGGCACTTCCGCACGATGAGATCAATTCGCTTAGGGTCATTATACTGTCGGAAGTGCACCCAAACTAGCGTTGGCAGAAAACATTTCATCTTTGGCAGAAATGATGCCATTTAGTGTGCTGGAGAGTCAAATGTGCAAGTAATGAGCTGTTTTAAAAGCTTCAAAATGGTTTGTATGTATGTGTGCAGACATCTCTTTCTGTTTTCTTTTCTCATTTCATATGGGATTGTGCAAAAAAAAGTCCATACCATGTCAATGGGGATCGAACCAAGGCCGGCTGGAATGCAAAGCTATTTTACACGACCACGTTATCCACATGGCTAATGATGCTTCAGCAGTTGTTCAGCAAATACTTGACAATATTGCACCTGATTATAAAATTAAGTTGGGAAGTGTTTTCTAAGATTAAAAAAGGAGAGCATGAAGGAGAACAATATCTATCTCGGTCTGGACCGTGTATATGGCAAAGTATGCGGAAAGCTTGTTTGTCTTTTGTTTCGCTCGATCGTATTAATCTTATATTGTTGTACCATGTACAATATATTATACAAATGCTTACCAGTATTTGTGACTCATGACATTTTCTGTTATGTTATGTCTCATTTAATGTCATAAATTGGGATGACAAAACATGAGCTAAAAATCAATTTTGGGTGTAGTAATGCTCTTAAAAATTCAGGAAAAAATTACACCACATGTAGAAAAAAAAGACTCATACGAACGCATTTAAATAAAAATTAGAGCAGAAGTGGGTCTCGAAGTAATTTTTTTTTTAATTTCGAAAAGCCAGAAAATATATCAAATTTGTTTGTACCGCGTATTTAATTTTTTTTATTACTAGATTTATGGATGAAAAAATTATTTGAATATATTTATCGATACACCTTAGTTAGATGTGCTTTCAGTATTTTTTCTCATTTTTGTCTCAAAGCTATTGAGAATGGCGTGCATTTTTCACCATAGATCCTATGGGTATCATATAAGGACTCAAATTTATGATACTACTGTCAAAATGTTTTATTTAGTGATTTGGTTGGGGGCACTTTTTACTCCCATACCCAGCCGGGCCCTTTGGAAATTTAAAATAAATATGTTTTTGTATCGCGCAACCCTGAAAAAATCTGAGAAAAATCACACATATCTAGCCGTAGGAACACATTAAAATATGAGTTACAGTAGTACTGAATCTCTAAATCCAAAAAAAAAAAATTCAAAATTTCAATGTTTTTTAGTATTTCTATTTTTGATGATTTTATTTTTTATAATTTTTCTTGATGCACCATAGTAAGAATCACATTCATTATTTAAAAAAAAATTATCTCGAAGCTTTTGAGGATAGTGTGAAATTAACGAAAAAGTACGTTTTTCGCTATAGATCCTATGTTAAACCGCATAGGGATTCAAACAAACCGCCCAAATTTTTTGTTTAATATCCTATACAATATTTGACATACAGCTAGTCATTTGGTTTAGGGGTACTTTTTACTCCCATACCCGGCCAGGCCCTTCGGAGGAGTTCGGTAACAAACACCGTGACACAAGATTTTTATATAATAGTTTTGAATTTACTTGATGTTTTTGAATCTCTCTTGCTCAACCGTTTGTCTATACATTTTCTGATATTTTCAAAAAAAAAATCATCATTATAAAATAAAATCATCAGATATAGAAAAGTAAAATTTCATTCATAATTTTTAATTTGAAAACGCGCTTATTAAATATGAAGAAACCATTATGATTTAAGTAGCAGAATGATAGAACACAATATTGTCAATTATTGTGAAATCTTTTCATTCACTACCACTATCATATTTTTAGGCCATCTTAGGATATGATTGAAAGGTTTGTAATATGTAATCCAGGACAAACAGAATTTGTCAATATAATGTTCCATCAGGGCAATGTTAAACTTCACGAAAAAAACACGAAAAATTAATTTGAAGTCTGTCTGGGAGGTGCAATCCCACAAGCTAAACCACCATCAGAAAATCCTAGTTTCAGGTTTCGAACCAATGTTTTCTCAAGAGATAAAAAACTTTGACTTTGCGGACAGCACAGAAATACCAACATAAAGATACCTTGTTTTCGATGAGAATGCATGTTTTGGGAGGATGGTGAATGATTGTAGAACAAAACCGTGTACAGGCAAACTTTTTTTTGTGCGGGGGATAGGGACCGCACAAAAAAAGTCGTATTAAAAAAAATCGTGCAAAACTTCACCAGCAGCTTTAAAAAATCGTGTTCGGTACACATTTTGAAAAAAAACTTTTTTTGTGCGGTAGATAGGGACCGCATAAAGTTTCCCCCAAGAAAATAACTCAAATCCGCGCCATTCACCGTTCAATTTCCTTTTGTTTCCCTGCTTTGCGATGGGACACTTTGACTTTTCGGTTGCACTTGGCTGTTTTGTGCTTTTAGTTGCATGTCGAAACGTGTTGCTGTTAGAAATCATGTCATGCAAAAACTTATAAAAACTTAGAGCATTTGATGAGAGGAGGAGAATAATTTCAGAAGTGGATAATTGAGACGCAAATATGCTTTTTTCGCACTGAAATGCATATGAACAATCGAAAAAACTAAATGAACGATAACTTCGTCAAATATGCTTCTTTTCATACACCGCACAAGAACAGAAAATCGCACAAAAAAATCGCATAAAAAAACCGCCCGAAAACAGGTTTTACTGTATATATATATATATATATATATATATATATACGTTACACCACAACCGACCGACCAAGGCGTCCCAGAAGTCAAGACGTCAGCAAAAGCCCAGCCGAGACCCATAGCAACAGACAGAGGCGTCAAAGTTACACCGCGCGTGTAAACCAACATTTGCCGACGCCGCGGAAATCAATCGAACGACGCGAACAAAGGTTCGATCAGGTTCGAACCACCGACGGAAATAATGAGATCAGCAGATGTAGTCTATTTAAGCCTTGTAATACGACTATAGAATTTAGTCTTGAGCGTAGCCGAGTTGAATACGGGCATAAAGGTTTATGAACCGAATGTAAAGTGTTATAAACGAATAAAAAGGGTAATTAGAAATTAAATAAAAGTTTTTTTTTAAACCGCGAGTTAAGTCACGGCATTATTGGCGCAGTCATTGGCCAAGTGGTACAACGAAGTGAGTAGTGTTTATAGAGCGGATATCTGGAAGCACCGCCACCGAGTTAAAGAGGAGAAGTTTACATCTACTGAAGAAACCAAACGAACAAGCGAGAGGACCCCCTGAGCGAAAATCAAGGACTCGCTGCCGTTAGGAAAACTAATCCCGCCACCTGGAACGAACGATCTACGAGGAAACCGATTCAACCTACCCAGACTCCAGGAGATGAAAGCAGTAATCTTCCTGTAAGTAAACACGAACAATTATCTAAACCTAACACAACAAAATACTAATTCAGAAGTGCGAGCCCCCACCAGTGGTAAGCGGACACTTGATATATCACAAAGTGAATAACTAATTCATTAACAAGTGAAGTGTAGAACAACACATTTTCTCGCGCGTATAAAGTACGTAAGATTTTTTTAAAAAAAAAAAAAAAAAAAAAAAAAAAAGAACAAACTCTTTTGAAAAAACAAATTTATTAAAATGGCCGAGCGGGAGCAAATGATTTCTCCGGAACTTCTGGCCCCGGAATTGGATGATCATGCACCAATTCCGCAACAAGAAATAACAATTCAAGGGTTACTCCAACACATAAGGAGCCTAACTCACAATCAGAACGAACTGATTGGGCAATTGAGAACACTTAAAGCAAAAGCGGAGGATCCGTTTATGCAGTTTAGAACTCCGGATCCTATTAAGAATTTACCAACATTCTCCGGAAACAAACGGGAAACAAACGCATGGCTTGAAGACGCCGAAAACACCCTGCATCTTTTTGAAAGATACAGAGATGATCCGGTCTACAGCCAATTGGTCAGAGCGGTAAAGAATAAAATCGTGGGAGAGGCCAAAGAAATTTTGATTGCTGCCGGCAACCCGAACAGTTGGGCAGAAATCAAAGAAATTATTCTAAATTCATACGGCGATAGGAGAGATTTGACATCTCATATCCAATCGTTGTTTTATATAAACCAAGGAAAAAAATCCATCACTGAATACTACAACCGAATCAAAACCATAGACACTGCTATTAAATCCACAGCAGCGACAATGGATGACTATAACAACTCTACAAGAGCAATAAATAATCTAGTGAGCCTTATGACTCTCACTAGATTCATAGATGGGCTCACAGAGGAATTGTCTATGCACGTGCGAAGCTACAGACCTAAAAGTCTGGAGGAAGCGTATGCAATCACCATACAATATGCCAACGCTGCATATAGGCAGAAGTTAAACCAAAAACCATCTGACACAAATAAAAATATCAGATCCAACAATAGTAACGGTTCACATAATTCGAAACCGTCTCCCAACCCCAATAGTAATGGCAATCACTTTAACGCGAAGCCATCCACCTCAAATTCTAACAATAACTTGCATAATCAAAAACCATACGGGTCTGCGAAATTCAAAGCTAGAGCTCCACCGCCAGATGACGATGTCTCGATGAGGACAGCGAAATCGCGGGCAGAGGTTAACAGCCACGAAACAGCAGAACACAGCAAAAATCATCAAACAGAACCTGACACTTCGGAACAGCTGGACGAATCCGTCCTCGATTCGGAAGATGACGATTATTTCGTCAACGATGAACTAAATTTTCACGTGGCCGAGGCGCTACAAAAAGAAAAATAATGAACGATAATAACTTTATTCCCTACATCACCATTGCAACATCCAAAGGCGAGATGAAATTTTTGATCGACACAGGAGCGAACAAAAATTACATATCACCCGAGCATGTAAACATAGAAAACTGCAAAACAGAACCGATTTCAAAAGTAACCAACATTAAGGGAACCTTTACAATCGATAAATCCGCTTCCTTCGACCCATTTCTTATAAATAAAAAACTGAAATTTTTCATTTTCAAATTTCATAAATTTTTCGATGGACTCATCGGATACGAGTCATTGAGAAATTTAAATGCTAAAATCGACGTCAGTAAAAATACATTGAAGATCGGGAGAAAAACTTTCGCAATGAAAAAGAGATTTCCCGAGAAACATAAAATCAATTTAAATGAACAAGAATATCAGTTCATAAAATTGAAAACCAAGAAAAATGGAGATTTTCTTATAGAGGAAGAAAAGCCTCACGGAAAATTTTCTATCTTGCCAGGCCTCTACAGAAGTGCTAATAACACAGCCTTTGTAGCAGTGCAAAATTATACAAAAAAATCGATGGAAATCAATTCGAACGAGATCAAGCTTTGCAATGACTTGGATACAGAGGTTGACCCATTCGAGCTGACAGAGCTACCGAAAAAGGTTGACTCTGAAAATTACACCATAAGAGACGATCATATGAATGAGGAGGAGAAATATACCCTCAGGAAATTGATCAGGAAATACAACGACGTTTTATATGTGGAAAGTGATAAGTTATCATTCACCCATAAAATTAAACATAAAATACGCACCGTGGACAGTATTCCGATACACTCCAAATCGTATAAGTACCCCTACGTGTACGAAAGCGAGGTGCAGGAGCAAGTTAAAAAGATGCTGAAAGACGGAATCATAAAAGAGTCAATCTCGCCTTACACGTCACCTGTGTGGGTGGTTCCTAAAAAGTCCGATGCATCTGGACGAAAAAAATTCCGTTTAGTGATCGATTACCGAAAACTAAACGAGAAAACAATTAATGACAAATACCCTATACCAGAAATTACGGATATTCTGGATAAATTAGGAAAGGCGAAATATTTTTCAACAATCGATTTAGTTTCTGGCTTCCACCAAATTCAATTAGCGGAGGAAGATACAGAAAAAACTGCTTTTTCCGTAAACGGTGGCAAATATGAGTTTACTCGTATGCCATTTGGCTTGAAGAATGCCCCAGCGACTTTTCAAAGAGTCATGGATTGCATTCTGAGAGATTTAGTAGGAGTATGTTGTTTCGTCTATATGGACGATATCATCATCTTCTCCAGCTCGCTTCAAGAGCACTTGAAAAATTTGTCGCAAGTCTTCGCAAAATTGAAAGAAGCAAGACTAAAAATTCAGCTGGACAAATGCGAGTTCTTTAGGAAAGAAACGCAATTTTTAGGTCATACAGTCTCTGAAGAGGGAGTACGACCAAACAGCGACAAAATTGATGCAATAAGGCAATGGCCAATACCTAAAAGCGAAAAAGAAGTGAGACAATTCCTAGGAATGCTTGGCTACTACAGGCGATTTATTAAGGATTTCGCAAAAATTGTAAAGCCGTTAACAGCACTTCTCCGAAAGGATATTGAATTCGAAATTACACCAGAAGTAGTAACATGCTTCGAAAAGTGTAAGCAACTCCTGACGATCGACCCGGTATTAATTTACCCTGATTTTAGCAAAGAATTTTCACTAACAACGGATGCGAGTGACCACGCTATTGGTGCAGTGTTGTCACAAGGGCCAGCAGGTAACGACCGACCCATCGCATACGCCTCACGTACTTTGAATAAAACGGAAGAACGATATTCCACTACCGAAAAGGAGTTTCTCGCGATAGTATGGGCAGTGAAACATTTCAGACCATACCTCTATGGTAGAAAGTTTAAAATGTTCACCGACCACCAACCACTAACATTCTCTTTCACGAACGCTAACCACAGAATAATTAGAGGAAAGCTGGCTTTAGAGGAATTCGATTACGAACTAATCTACAAACCGGGAAAACAAAACGTTGTCGCCGACGCGCTGTCGCGCGTAAACATAGAAAAACACCTGAACGCACACTCGCAATCATCGCTTTCCCTAAATGTTGAACCTTCTGAGCGAGGAAACGAACCTTCAGACGACGAAAGTGACGGAACGACAGTACACTCAGCGGATACGAGTGATGACTACTTTATTCGGTATACTGAGAAACCTATCAACGTTTTTCGGACACAAGTCATATTCAAAATAGGAAATGTAGAACTTGCAGCCTACGAACAAATTTTTCCAAAATATCACAGACACACAATAGTAAAAAGAACATACACCGAAGAAGACATAGTCGAAACGTTGAAACGGACCCTGAATCCGAAGGGTTTGAGTTGTATAAAAGTACCTATCTCATTAGCACAACTAGTGCAGGAGACGTATAAAAAACATTTTTCCTCAAATATTATTTACAAAGTATTTATTTCAGAGACCATGTTGGAGGACATCAGAATGGAAGTCGAGCAAGACGAGATCATAAGAAGAATTCACCAATACGGACACAGAGGAATCAAAGAAAACCGGAACCAGATTCTACAAACACACTTTTTCCCGCAACTCGATCGAAAGGTCAAAATTTATGTCGATTCCTGTGATATTTGCAAAAAAGCCAAATATGACAGAAATCCACCCAAACTAATTAGAAAAAGCACATTTAGACAGAAACCTTTCGACAGAGTCCACATTGACATTTTCTTCCTAAAAGGTCAAAAGTGGCTCACCATAGTTGATTCATTTTCAAAATTTGCAAACGCGATTCCATTAAGCACAAGAACAATAGTTGATATCAAAACCGCAATAACCGAACACATTCGAAATTTTGGAAGACCTCAAACTATAGTGAGTGACCAAGAGCCATCTTTCAGGTCCATAGACTTTATGGGATTCCTAAATGATCTCAATATAGAGATACACCTCGCAAGTGGATCCAATTCAAATGGTATCGTGGAACGTTTCCACTCCACTTTAATTGAAACCTTCCGCACAAACAAAGCAAAATTTAAAGATTTAACATTAAACGAGCAAGTAAATATCGCCATCGACATTTACAATAATAGTTTCCACTCAGTAATAAAAACCCAACCGCGAAATTTGATTTTTAATAACTCTGGATCTACGAATATGGAAGAAATATCTGAAAAATCTAAAAACCTGCAATCTGCAGTTAAAATCGAACTAAATAGACGAAAAGATAAATACGAACAACAAAATATGAATAACGAAAAACCTGAAGATCTTCAACCAGGCGAAATTAAATACATAAAAAACTCTCAACGTTTAACAAAGGACAAAGATCCGTTTAAAATAACAACGATTAAACACAACAACGAACTAACATTTGAAGACGTCAATAATATTAAAATCCACAAAAATAGAATAAAGAAATAACCGATAAATCAATTATTTAACTCTCGTTGCAGATTTTCATGCATCGTCATAATAAATTGCACAAAACTTAAAGATCTATCTCACAACAATGGTATAATTGCCATAAAATTAAAACAAGTCAGGATTAGGATAGGATTCGAGAGAATTATCCAAAAGATTAATATCCACTCTATCGAACATAATATCAATTACATTGAAAAAATCGCAGGAAATATTAAAGTTATAGACCACTTAAGAAGTACTTTAGATTTCAAAATACAAAACTCAAAAGGTAAATTGATGAGCTTGTATTCCCACAGAAGTAAAAGAGCATTAGTAAACGCATTAGGAACAGCAATAAAATTAATAGCAGGAAACCCTGATAATGACGATTTAGAAATTATAAACCATAGTTTGGGAACTTTAGAGAAACAGGAAAATTTACTATCGAAATCTATATCAAGACAAATAATCATTAACGAAAAAATACAAAACAAAATTAATAACATAACAGACGTACTCAAAAAGATCAATAAACAGATTGTGGAACAGAGGAACAATTCTTTGGTAACCAGAGCAGATTTGGAATATATCAACATGATTGTAAACCTTGACTCTATAATTCAGATTCTCGGAAATATTGAAGAACAAATCGAGTTTGCTAAACTCAACATTTTAAACAGAAATTTATTTTCATTTGAAGAGAAGAAGTACATTTTCAACAGACTCAATGCTCAAAAGCTAAAGCTAGACTATTTAGATCAAATATTCCAGTACAGCTCAGGAAGCGTTATTGTAAGCCAAGGTGAAATTATAATACTGGTGAAAATACCCATCCTCGGGGACAACGAGTTCGACCTGATCAACATTCAGACGCTCAACATAAACAGTACACGAATCAGCACAGACGTAAAACTGGTGGCAAAGCATGGAGACATCATTTACAGACAAAGCGAACTTTGCGACATTTGCGAAGCTACAACCCTTCTCGAAGATGATTGCATCTATAACCTTCTGAATCACCAAACACCAAAATGTATCATAAAACCCGTCAGACAACCCATCCGTGTCGAAGAAATTAAGAAAGGAGTCATACTTGTTGACACAAACAAAAATGTATTGATCTCTGATTCATGCAACAATTCCAGACTGATCAACACCCCGACAATCATCGAAACAAACAACTGTACAATCAAAGTGATGAACATCACCTTCAATAACCAAGTAACTTTTGGAAATAGTGAAGAATACCTTCTCCCAATATACGGAAATAAGTTGATACAATTAAACAATACAGAGGAGAATAATGAAATCAACCACCTCAAATTGGAAAACCTTAACAGTCTGCAGGACATAAAGTTAGACCTGCATCGTTCAAAAAGGACAACAACCATCGGAGGAGGAGTCCTCCTCATGCTAATCATTATCTGTTCTTTTACCATTTATATCATCGACAGAAGATTCAAAGCGAAGGAAAGAGCAACTCTGGAAATTCGAAGCCATGTTGGAACCACCACGGAACTTAAACAAACCATTGGAAAAGGAGAATTTGGACCATTACCGAGTCTCGTCCTTTTCGAAAGATCGTCCGAGGACGGACGAGAATCTAAGGGGGGAGGCGTTACACCACAACCGACCGACCAAGGCGTCCCAGAAGTCAAGACGTCAGCAAAAGCCCAGCCGAGACCCATAGCAACAGACAGAGGCGTCAAAGTTACACCGCGCGTGTAAACCAACATTTGCCGACGCCGCGGAAATCAATCGAACGACGCGAACAAAGGTTCGATCAGGTTCGAACCACCGACGGAAATAATGAGATCAGCAGATGTAGTCTATTTAAGCCTTGTAATACGACTATAGAATTTAGTCTTGAGCGTAGCCGAGTTGAATACGGGCATAAAGGTTTATGAACCGAATGTAAAGTGTTACAAACGAATAAAAAGGGTAATTAGAAATTAAATAAAAGTTTTTTTTTAAACCGCGAGTTAAGTCACGGCATTATTTATATATATATATATATATATATATATATATATATATATATATATATATATATATATATATATATATATAAATATATAAATATATATATATATATATATTCTTGTTTTTTTTGTTTTTTTTTATAGAGGTGAGGAACGCTCTACCAGCCTTACCTGGGAAGGGTTAACCCAGACGTCGAGTGGGGATCGCACCCATAAAAACCAAGCCCTCTACTCGTTGTCTCATTCCCCCTGGGACCACATCTAGGCGACTACTTCAGGGGCCGGCTGTGCTTATGCACTTCTCGAGTTTACAACGCTGAATAGCGTTGATCCTTCCCTTTTTCACCATTTCTTTCCACTGCGCTTATGTCCATTTCGCAGGCATCCATTTACCCGTCGAGACGTGAACCGATTGAGAATTGCCTTCCAACTTAACGCGCAACCCGTCACAGCGGGGTTTCTCACCTGTCGAGACGTGAACCGATTAGAAAGCGCCCTCAAGGTTTTTACTGTATATAAAATTGAATAAATGTATGTCTGTCTTAAAAAAATATGCTATTGTTTTCCCAAAAACTGATTCTTTCGAACGAGTTTTCTGGACAACCCAGTATGAACTACCCTGATTTCTCCCTGATTTTTCTTTTCATTTTCCCTGATTCTTGAAAATTATAGTAGGCAAACCTGGTTCACAGAGTCTTCCTTTCTTCCTTTGTGTTTAACTGTGTGTGTATCAGTGTGATTCGGAATGAATTTTCATCACTCGCTAGCTGGATGAAGACTGTGCTTTCAAATCGCGGATGGCGGATTATTTATGCCAAATAAGTTGGAAGCAGGGGGTCTTCGTAGCCACGTTGGTTGCGCGTTCGCTTAGTAAGCGATCGATCGTGAGTTCAGAACTCAGGGCCCTCATTGACCACCTTTGTGCTGTTACAGAATAACTACATTCACGCCACAATCATCAGCGATGGGGATCGATCCACGGTCGGAATAAGATCGATTCATCCATACAATACATCCATACACCGGGCTGCTGTTCTATAAATAACTCAACAATGAACATATCAACTGTCTCCGCTGTCCGGCGGTCTAATGGAAGAACATAAGGAATACTCTTACGCCTAAATGACTACTGTGTAAATGTACCATATTCAATGGTATAGAAGGAATACTCTTAGGCCGAAAAATGGCAACTTGTAATGTGCTATTTAAAGATATGATTAACATGTGACATGTACACGATTAAAATTTGACTCTATTAAAACTAAAATGCTAATGAGCCTAAAATAAACAAATGGGATAAAAAAAAGTTGAAAGCAGACAGAAACGATTACATTAGTTGTTCGTTATTCAAGGTACGAGTAGGTAAGCATATACATATATAGACAGAGCAAATGTATTGGGAAAAATTAATTAATGGAAATTGAAAGCATTCTGCTTTAAACCAGGGAAAATTTGATTTTCATTATTGAAAGACTGTGTTGTTCATGAAACGCTTTATGCAAATCCGGGTTCATGTATGTGTCACGTAAAACTTCAAAACTTAGTGAGCTATTGTTTTAGAGAGGACTTTATATCAGCCATTCCATGCCAAACCGATATAGTGGTTCTCATATTTTCGTCAAAAGTGGTAATTTTGTTCTTTATCGCAAAACATTAGAACCGTATTTTTTTTTGTGGGTGCCCATTTCCATTTTTTGGTGATCCGAAAAAATCATTTTTCCACTTTTTTTTTTCCGAAAATGACTTTTTTCAAAAAATCATAACCTTTGAACCACTGAACCGATTTAGATGATTGATGTATCAAAAGCCAAAAGGAGGAAAAATGTTTTTTCGAATCATCGGTTAACTTTGAAAAATCATAACTCAAAAACGAAAAAAAAGCATCTTTGATATCGAGGTATCTTAAGTAAAAAAATCAGCTTTCAAAAATGCAAATGGGCACTCTAAAAAAATAAAAAAATACGGGTCTAATGTTTTGCAATTAAGAACAAAATTACCACTTTTGACGAAAATCTGTGAACTACTATATCGGTTTGGCATGGAATTGTTGAACTGTTTTTTGACCTTCTTAAAATATACAGGGTTTTCCAACTTTAAATTCCGAAAGTAAATTGAAATAAAACACACTTAGAATTCGAATTTCGATGAAACTTTTATTTCAAATTAAAGTTTGGTTTATGCCATTATGTGTGAAATACTACATCATTCAAATGTCCACCTAGGGCTTCCTCGCACACCTTGATTCGGAACAGGTAATTTTCGATGACTTTTCGGCACATATGGGGCGGTATCTCGGTCATAACTTCACGAATGTTGTCTTTCAAATGCTCAAAAGTTTGCGGAGAGTTGGCATAGACACGGTCTTTCGCATAACCCCACAAAAAAAAAAGTCTAGCGGGTTCAAATCGCATGATCTAGACGGCCAATTGGCATCATCAAAACGCGAAATTATGCGTCCCTCAAATTTCGTTTGCAATATGGCCATGTTCGGTCGTGTTGTGTGGCACGTGGCGATGTCGTGTTGAAACCACATGTCATCCGTATCCATATCTTCAATTTGTGGCAGAAAAAATCGGTTAACATGCGGCCATAGCGCTCACCATTCAAAGTTACCGTCTCGCCGTTCTCATTTTCAAATAAATACGGCCCGATGACTCCACCAGACCATAATGCGCACCAAACAGTGACTTTTGGCGGTTGCAATGGCCTCTCAACAATCACGTGTGGATTTTCTGAGCCCCATATACGGTGTTTGACAAGCCCAATTGCTGAGCACGCCGTGGAATCGAAACATTCGGGTCATCCTCCACACTGGCAGCAACAGCAGCAATATTTTCGGCCGAACGCACATTACGATGATGCACAGGTTTCACAATATCCGCTACGGATCCAGTTTGTTCGAATTTACGCACTACATTAGCGATTGTGTGCTCTGTAGGCCGTCCATGACGACCAAAATCCGTCCGTAATGCTCGAAAAACATTTGCCGGTTTTTCATCATTTTTATAGTATAATTTAACAAAATTAACACGTTTTGCGATGCTAAAACGATCCATATTGTAAAATGGCAGACATTCAACTTACGATATGACGCTTTGGTTGACAGCTATGTCAAACGGTTGTCAGCGCAGGGCTGTATACTTTCGGAAGCCCGAAATGTAAAACCCTGTACAATGTGGTAACATAATTGCTACTTTCCTTGGGAATAAATATATATTTAAGATTTTAACGGCTTTTCTTGTTTAAATTTCTCGACAGATCCTCTTCTAAAAACTGTAACTGATAATTCTGAGTTGAAATTATTTAGTTTTTTGTTTTCGAATCACAACGCCCTGACAAAAAATGAATTAACACATAAGAATGAATGGTATTATCGGACTTCTTGAAGATACAAGAAATGTGGTTCTTTATTTTTTTTGTCAGTTGAAATTTTTTTTTTATTAAATTCGTTTATTTTTACATTTACATAATTATATTTAATTATAATGTTTATGTATAGTAAATAAACATTTTATTAAATCTAAGGTAAGTAAGGTAGAAAACCGATTACTCGCGGTCTACTCGAGTTTAGAAGGGTGACGTATTTTTTTTTAGGAAAAGGATGCGATATAAGGAATTTGTTACAATAATGATAATCTAACACACTCAATTCGTAAATCTATTCGTATATCTATTGTGTATTTACATTTCAACTTATTCTACTGTTTGTAGTAAGTAGACCAATTGCTCGCAAAGGATATAAGGATATAAGGATAATCACAAACGAACATCGATAGCTTTAAGGAAAATATAGATTTGGGACATGTAATTAAGGTATAACCGAACCAACACATCTCTCATCGGCAGATTGGGCTGTCTTCCTCTAGTCCGAAGGGAGTTTCCTAAATTCGATCTGGCGACCAGATACAACTCGTACGACCAAACAACTTGCTCGATGTCGTGGTAATCTTGGCCACAAACACAATGATTGTTGTCGGCGAGATTAATACGAAAGAGTAGCGCGTCTAACGAACAGTGATTGGACATGAGTCGGGAGAAGGTGCGAATAAAGTCCCGACTCAAGTCCAGACTTTTGAACCATGGTTTGAGGATAACCTTAGGGATAATTGAGTGGAGCCACCGGCCCAATTCATCTTCGTTCCATTTGCGTTGCCAGTTAGCGATGGTATTTTTTCGGACTAAAGAATGGAATTCATTGAAGGCGATTTGACGCTGATAAATATCGCCTTCAATTGCACCTACCTTTGTCACTGAGTCAGCGCTCTCATTACCCGAAATGGAGCAATGTGAAGGGACCCAGACAAAGGTAATGACATAACAGCGTCTGGATAAAGCACTTAAAATTTCTCTTATTCTCTCAAGGAAATACGGCGAGTGCTTTTCCGTCCTCACTGAACGGATAGCTTCGACAGAGCTAAGACTATCCGTTACAATGTAATAGTGTTCAACTGGTCGTGAGGCGACGCTGTCCAGCGCTCAGTGAATCGCTGCCAATTCAGCAATATATTCTGAGCAAGGATACTGAAGACTGTGTGAGGTGCTAAAAAATTCGTTGAACACTCCAAATCCTCATTCATAGAGGATCCATCAGTAAAGTACATATTATCACAATTGATACGCCCATACTTTGCATTGAAGATCGTAGGAACGATCCCCGATAGAAAATAATCTGGAATTTCATGGATTTCATGAACAGATCAAAATGTACAGAGCAAGCATTATTTATGCTCTTCAAAACGTTGGAATTGCTATCGAATTAACTATGCCTTCAAATGCGAAACATGAGATAAAATGTTCAGATTAAAAACGAACCGTACAAATGAATTCAAATCAACTGTTAATTCATTGAACGCATCTGCAGAAGTCTGATTCAAAGGGAAATCACACGGCATAAAATGTGGAAGGAAAAGTGATTGAAACAGTTTTGATTTAATGTCAATTCTGACAAAGTAGTTCCATTCCCCATTTTCTTGAATTTTGTACTCCAAAATCTTAGAGGATAACGCAGGATGAATTTGGTTGGCTGATGTATCAACATTCATCTGTATAATTAATAAATTTTAATATTTTAGTATTAGTTTTGAGAAATTGCAGGAATTGATTAAAAGTGAATAAACATTTTATAAAAATATTTCCATTCTCGTTATTTCGAATCGCCAGTTCCAATCCATAAGCGTTCAGTGTGTGATTTGCTTTTCACTCGTACTAAATTAAATTTCTGAAACCACCGAACGAGTGAGCTATTCTCTGTAGAAAGGATATCAGAATACTACAGGCTCAGGCGAAATAAGAAATACTATCTTAATCCCAGCCCAACCTTTCCTGGCTCTAGTGTTCCCTCCGCTGCTGGCCAAACTGAGTATGTTTCAACACTGAACAATACAAATAAATTACCCTTTCGAGCCGAATCCCCATCATCCTGGTCGTTCGTTTTCTCATCCCCCAAATCCTTCTCCACGATGGTTTGATATTATTTCTTCTTTGTGTCCACCGCATGACTAAACACATCTGGCTGTTGTTGTACATTTATGCGTGCACAATAGAGGTTAAAAGTTTCCCCGCCCTCGATGCGTAGCCGTTTGTGGGGGAGTGGAAGAAGGAAGAACATTCATTGACTCATTACACGGAAGCGATCGACCTTACACACCACCAGGGGCAGGGGCAGGGGCGTGAGTTCACACAAACGTTTTCAACTGTTAATGGATTTTCTCCGATGTTCCTTGCGCCCGGGGAAACACAGCAGTGTGCGACACTCTGCTACCGGGTGCGATTAGGCCAGGAGGTTTTCCCCGTGAAGCAACAGTGGTTAGTTGGATCGGCATTCGCTAAGAGAGTCCAAATGAGCTTTTCGCATGCTTCGTACAGCTATCTCCACCCATATCTATCCCGGCCTTCACAAGTGTCATGAAAAATTAACCCATTATACGGGGTATTGCTGAGTGTAAATCTTTCAGGGTTTCGTGCCGTTTCCGGTTAGCTTTTCAGTGTAGTGGGTTTTGTGTAAGCGATTAGAGCTGGGTTTGATACAAAGGAGGACGGACTGTGTATTACTTAATGGCATTGTTTGCTTTGTGAAAGGAAAGGGACGCACGGATCAAAGTGGTGATGAGTATCAGTCAGGAGAACTACCCAATAATGACGAAGTTTTTTATTTATACAGAGACTAGCATTGGATTGTTTTCCGAACTGTTGTTAGAGGTATTTCCAGCATAATTATTATATTCGCTACAATCCAGCTAAATTGGTTCCTATTATGCTGGTACATTTTTGTTTTCAGCCTGAACGCATCACAATAATTGTATCGAAAGAGTCTACATTTTCCGGTAAAAAGGCAAACTTCTTTGTTGTACGATATCAGCATATCATGATATGGCGGAATCCAGTCTCGCTATTGTTTCGTTCCGGTTTGCCGGAAGCCCCACCCAACGCTCACTCGAAACTCACAGTCGGATCGTATCGCACAATGTTCGTATCGAAAATCCTGTTTGAATAGGTGAAAACCTTTGGTCCCTGAAGAAAGGAAAAAGCACACACACGCCCTCCTCCCCCGCCCACACGCACAGCCAAATAGCACAACAAAACAACAAAGAAAACATTCATAAAGTCAAATCTCCATGCGATTTTCCACCGAACCGACTTTTCCTTCCCCCTGTCGAGCTCCACCCACCTCGACTGGAATGAAGTGTGTCTGTCATCAGCAACAGAAAGGATACAATACAGTAAAAGCCGACAGGAGATTGTACGGGTTGGCACATTCCCGTACGGGGAGGTGGAAACCTTCCTCCCAGATGTATCGATATCCACGTGACACTTACGCACTCCGGATAAAACTTTTTGCCATCGCTTCCCCTCGGTTTGTCGTCTTGGTCCTGTGTTCTATGGGTTTTTTTCTGTCTTTCCACGTAACGGATCAAAGATTCGGTCGTTCCGAAAATGTGTCCTTTGGATCGATCGGTGACAGACGGGAGATGCTCAGGAGGGGGAGTAGAAAAAGGAACGAACGGTCGTAACAATAAAGCCTTATCGGCGAAAAAATCGTTGGACGATGTTTATAACCTTGTCTTTTGATAAAATAAATACTTTTGTCCATCCCGGAGCGCTGATTGTATTGATATTCCTTTATTGTCGATCGTAGAGCTCGAAGATTGGCAGAGTTTCCTTGTTTGCGTTCCTTTTTTTAAGGGATTTTCGATAATGATGATGAAATATTTGTGTGTTTACATGACTCGGCTCAAACGACTAATTTTTTTTTTGGTGTATCAGTCTGAAACACAAAATATAATCCATTTGAAGCTTACGTTCGATTCTTGGAAGGAAAATAGGCCAATCTAGGTACTAGATGAGCACTTTAACTCCCAAAAAAAAAAACCAACGACAAGAGCAGGTCTTGGAACGGAATTGAGGCAAACATTTCGCAAGTCATCCCCAATCGTTATGAGATTTTTTCTACCCACTCTTCTCGAGTAAGATCCGCCAGAAGCGAAATGACTTGCGGAAAATTCGGTTCTGTGGTTTATAAGATTTAGCGCTACCCTTCCGGGCTACCCGGCTACCGTGTGCGATATGAACAAAAGTAGGCGAATAATCTCCTCAATCAGACGCTTTAAGTGATTTGCTGTGCAATAGCTATTGATTTGACAGGTTTAGCTTTAATTGGGGTTGCGATCGTGGGATCTGGCTCTGGACGGACGAATTTGTCGTTCGAGTGGTGCTACGAAGCAGGTTTGTTTTTACTATTATTATAAAAGAAAATTGTTTTTTTTATTGCTCGACAATTTTTTTCCTGGTAACACAGTATATACTGAGTTGAAGATTATAAGAGATTGTAGTTTTATGCTACAAAAGTTTGAATTTTAAATTAACTTTATAGAAGTTATACTATGTGGTTTGAATTATGAATCATGAATCATTGGAGACATCTTCAAGAACGTTCTACTCTTCCCAAGATTAAACCAATATGGTGAGAATATACGTAACTTTTTAAAAGGTTTCAACAGCCATCCATTTCGTTTCGAACTACTGAGATACTACAATTTGAAACTATATTTGAAAGTGTAACAATGGAAATGAGAGTGGACATGCTAAATAAGAACTTTACTTTAACTTCCATTTTCCACCAGAAATCATCTGAAATGAGTGCTGTAAGTTCTCTGAACGACAATTCATGTCAACTTCAAATATTTGGATCAATTAATAAGAAATTATGAAATTATGCATTAAAATGTGCCTTACTACTTATGTACTTCAAGAAAGACTTTTTGACAAATTTTCGCTTTGGGTAAAATCTTATGATTTGCATACCAATTGAATGGGAAATTTTAAAAAATATGTTCGATATTTAAAAATGTGTTCGATACATTAAGATTTCTTAATCCGTAAATGGTTTAAGTTGACGGAAATCTGAACCATTTTAGTTTCCCATACATTTGATTTGTGCATACCACGCCAAATCAGTCGCCCATAATTAATCTCGCTCGAAATAAAATGCATCGTTCGTTCTACTCATATTGTCAGGGATGAAATACTGCAATTTAAGCTCCACCCGTTTTAACTTATAGTGTATAAATAATTCATTCGCGATTACAAATTATTGTCTCGTTCCAGCTAGTGAGCAGACAACATTCTTTACCAATGCTGATTTTACTCACAGGGGTTTGCTCGAAACGAAGCAAGAAGGCAATAATGGAAGATATCGCACTAGTGTAATCTTGTACGGTGGAGGCAACGATTTCCATCATCTGAAGCAGAGCGCCTTTGTATTTTTGCATTACAAGCATACATTTCTTTCAATGCGTTTCCAACGGTAGATCAAAGTGGAAATGACATGAGGAATGATGATCATGGGAGAAAAAAATTTAAATGCATGTGACCGAGTTTTGTCAACTGTGAAAAAGACCGCCACGATAGTGTTCGCGATGAAAACTCAGTAAATGCGTATATTGACATAAGGGAACAAGTGAACAATTGTCAGTTTGTGTAATGTTCTCGTGAGGAAAAAAAATAGTCATCAATCTCCAACTGCTTCTATAGAATTTTCTGCTAAATATTTATTTCTAAAGTTTCTAAACTTGTCTTATTTTATGTCTACTTGTCTTAGGAGTTAGCAGTACCACCTCAATTGCTGTGAAACTGTCATTTGAGAAACTTTACGTATCCGAAATCTCAAAACAAAATTAGACTTTCTTTGAAAAGTGCCCAATATGTTTTTTCTCTAATTTTTAGAAGAAAAAAATGAACTACCTACAAAATTATGATCGGAAAAGAATATGTAGGAAATTGCGTAAATTTTCATTTTATACATATAAAAAACATTACAAAATATTAAATAATGTAAATGTTATATAAATACGCCGAAAAAAAATTTAAAATTAAAATTCATTTTTCTCAAAAAAGTTTTTTTTTCATTTTCAAAAAAAAATACCAATAACTCATATAATTACCATTGAATCATTCATACTTCGGACGATGGGCACGTTTACGGGGAAAGAGTTTTTCTAACATTCTTTACAAAAAATATAAATGATCCTAATTTTACTTAAAGCAAAGATAGCGATGTAGATTATGCAGATCATGCGAATCGCAAGAATTTACGCACAATTGAGCTTGAGCTTGAGCTTGGGTAGACTGTAAAATTCGTAGTTGCTCTCCGTGATTGACCTTAACCAACCAAATTGCACAAAGAACACACAGAATGACGCTTGGGAATAGCATATAATTCTCGTTGTGCAATTTTCGGTGATTCGAACTTTAAATGGTCAATAACGACGCCGGCCACGTCCTTACAGTCACCAGGGGAAGGGAAGGAATGTTAGTATGATATTCGCCACCCGAAGGCCAGAAGGGTCGCCTCTATAGCGTGGTTCCCTAGCGTTTATCAAGGAAGGGATAGTTGTTAGTGGGAAAGGTTGATAATCAGGATTCAACGCGGCTTAAATAATGAGCGATGTATCTACTCCCTATGGGCTACCTCAGAAGGTAACTCTACTATAAAACGGACCGACCGAGGGTACACCTTGTGACTTATCCATTTGCTACCTGATATAGTAACTAGAAGAAAACCGCTACAATAATATGTACTGATGATATAGTTATCGCACATGACTCGCTAATTTGTAAATAATTCAAATATTTCTACACCGGAGGAGGGGAGTATACATGTGCTACCTGAGAAGGTAACTGAAAGGAAACCCTTGTAAGGAAAAAACGGACCGACGGACTGATCTTAAAACTATTAAATCTGATGATAAAGAACGATCTCACCAAAGAAATTGAAGATAACAAAATTTCCTGAGTGCATATTTTGGCCTTCAACACTCGTACAGTTTGTTATCCGATGAAAAGTGCGGCCTCTGCCCGCTCAGCCCCACCATGCCGATGTTTCATGCGGTGATACATACACTACGTCATGTCAATTTCGCACTAGTTGTAGAAAAGCACGAACAAATACTTATACGATGGCAAGCGAACCGTTCGTCGCAACTGTCGCAACTATACACGAGTCAACGAGAAAAAAAGCACACACTTAACCGAGCACGCGACGATTGGAAGCGGAACGAAAAATAAAACTATCACCACTACAAAAGAAACATAGGAATGGCTTTATCCAATATTTCACTTTGTCAATTTATTTTTTCCATTATTTGCGTAAGTTTAATATAAATCCATTGTACTTTATATCACTAGAATAGAGCATAAATTTGTCACAGTAGAACACAGCACAAAGGCGTACATTTTGTCCTCTCCGCTAAACACTTGAACGAAACTATGCGCGGAGCAACAGAAATTACATCCGCACCTGACGACTGTCCGACTCCGTCCTCCGCAAGAATTTACGCACAAAATTTTTAGTAATAATTTTCCAAAGAAAACGTTAAAAAGTTTTGAAAAAAGGTTTTTTTGAGAAAAAAATTGTTTTAAACCAAAAACTCAGTTTGGTTTTAATTTTTAATTTTTGACATTCCTTTTATAAAAACTTAAACGTCTTTGATTTTATTCTCAGACAAAAAAAAATCAGGTCTTAGAAATATAGGAAAGTTCTAATTCAGAAACTAAAAAACTAAAAAAAAATCAGTCAGAGAATGAAATGTAGAAATTCGTTCAAGTTTTCATTAAAAAACATTAGAAACTTTAAAAGCTTACACTGAAACAAAAATTATTTGAAAATCAAAATTCATTTTACTACTAATATTCAACTCATATAACTTCTTACGATTGACTTGTTCTGAAAAAATATAGACAGCGCCAATGAAGGGACAATCTTTTTTATAACGATCCACTCAAAATTACGTAAAAAGTCGCGTAAAAAAGAACTCAGTGTATATCGCTATCTTGACTCTGGACAAAACATAGATTTTATTTCTAATTTTATCAAACAAAAAAAATATGAAAAAGTTGTTATTAGAAAAAAATGTATTAAATTCATCAATAATATCGGAAATTATAAACAAAATAGAATAAAATAGTTCCGTAGTCTTACACCAACAATGCGGTCGTGTCTTGGATACAGCTCCCTACATTTTAATTTCAGCTTAATATCCTAAATTATTCAGACCGGTATTGTCACTATAAAGTCTATTGTTCTTCTATAAGTTTATTCTCTTATTTTTTTCAGTCGTAGATTTGTTCATCTTCAAAAAAATGATTTTTTGATTTAAGAATTTACACAAACTTCAGAATGTAATGAATTATTTTTCAATTTTGAAAAAAATATACATGTAGGATAAAATTGGGACCTTAAATTAGTTTCCAACCACAAATACTACATGGTGATTCAAATAGTTCCAGTAATAATAACAACGCATCTGCTTTTTTACTAGTTTTGACATTTTGGCTTAGTTTGTAATTTTGTAAAAAAAAAAACAAAAATTAATTAATTTGTTAATTTGTTAATTTATTAATTTGTTAATTTGTTAATTTGTTAATTTGTTAATTTGTTAATTTGTTAATTTGTTAATTTGTTAATTTGTTAATTTGTTAATTTGTTAATTTGTTAATTTGTTAATTTGTTAATTTGTTAATTTGTTAATTTGTTAATTTGTTAATTTGTTAATTTGTTAATTTGTTAATTTGTTAATTTGTTAATTTGTTAATTTGTTAATTTGTTAATTTGTTAATTTGTTAATTTTTTATTAATTTTATTTGACAATAGCACTGAAATAATATGAAAAAAGAACGATGCTAAAACAATACGAGTCGTTGTTATAAAATAATTCATGTTTGCGGATCATAAATGAACCTGTCTTAAATTCAATTAATGTACACACTAATCTCTCTTTTCAATGGATGTGAGGTACCAGAAAAGGTAAACAATCGCTCAATTTTTTAACAGTTATTGCATTATTTTCTTTTAATATATTCTCATTTTACAATGAAGTAACGTTGAAACAACTTGGTCAACTACAATTGATAGTTCTCATATTCCATATATTTCACTTTAATTTAATTTTGACTTATGTCAAATTACATCTTCTTGGATTTTTTCAGTACATTAGAGGGGCTTTAAAGGTTATTTTGTTTTCCACTCTCCCACAATTTCGTCACCTATGAAGAACTAGGCAACATCCATTATAGTGATTTCCCTGTGAAACTGTCTAACAAATAGCGATCGTTCTGGGGACTTACTGAAAGTAATGGATCCCTAAATCATCACTTTCCTGCACCTCACACCCTCTCGCGGTTGGCAGTGTTTTCAATTACTTCAGGACACCCGTCTCCACCACCGAAACCGCCGTCACCGCTCGCACTCGCGCGCGCCTTGACGGCCGGTTGATTGACACAGAGCACAGAGGTAGGATTTGAGATTCATTGTTCAAGCAGGAGGCAAACAACGGCGGCCTTTGATGCCGATATTATAAATGTACTCTTCAGAGCTGAATTCGTTCATTTTTTTTCACTCCTCCAAACACAAAAGGGAGGAAGAAAGCAAAATCCCTTGAGACTGTTCTAGTTGCGGAGGATGAGTGAACTGAAACTCAAAAGTCACGATGTAAAAAATGGAAAATCCCGTGAATCGATAAGATCAGCATTTTTCATTTTTCTTTGTTCGTTCCCGGTTCCTTCCCCACGTGTCACAGAACACGCACAGTTGACGACATGGAGAAGGAATCCAATGCATTGTCATCGTGTATGAAGGTTGAAAATTGAATGTTTTTCCCCCGAATTTTTCTTGTGATGTGGTGGCAATGCATGGATAACAATCCGTAACATTACAAGATTAATATTCATAATTGATCCATTTAATTATAAAGGCAAACATTTCCACAACGACAGACGCTTTCCCATAATTATTCCTGCAAAACTTTCTGCCACTCGATGCGAAGGATCGGTCGGCTATTGGGAAAATGAGACTGATTAAAACCTTTTATTCCTCGGGATGGATAATTCTATCGTATGTCACCCGAGAAGGGACGACAGATTCTTTGATGATGACACCTTCATTATTGATGAACGAAAGGGTCGGCCAGAGGTATTGGGCCAGACGAGGAAAATAAGATTTTCATCTCCGATGAAAAGTTGATTGAATCCGTTGGCTAGCTCGTTCCTGGGAAAATAATCTGCCATCCGGCCCTGCTCCTCGGGATCCGGAGACACGAGGGCCGCACGAACGGAGAGGACCTCTTCTGAAATTAATAATTGATTGAGCCAAATGGATGGGGAAATATTCTCTGTGATCATCACCGGCTTTGATTCAATATTGCGCTGCCGAAGCTGGGGGAAAGTTTCAATCATAAACTCTGCGCACGGTTCGATATTTTCACGGAAGGATGCGTTTTCGGTGGCTCGAGTAAGAAGTTCGCCGGAATTCGTCGATGGGCTGTGGAGATCTGTCTAATCCTATACAGCATTTTAATTGGTTCAGCTTCAGTGATGGCGGTTCTCGTTTTACTGGGTTTTCGTGTTTTCCCTGTGATCCTGTTCATTTCGCGGAAGATAGAGTATTAAATATTATTCGATAAGCTTGCAGGCCTAAATAAATTCATTATCGTTCGTCTGGAACCGCTGACCAAATGAATGTAATTTTTCAAATTCGTTATCGCATGATAATTTCGATCTATTTGAAATCTGTTTTTCCACAAATAAATTGATGAACGGAACCCTTAGTTCCCAATATTATGTTGCACGAGCATAGGTGCCCTTTTGGTTGACACATTCGCATAGTGCAGTTGATTGAGTTTAGTTCAGCGTACACTTGTTCAAACAATGCGCTCCCTCGTATGACCTAATAAACCCAAATTCAACTGCGGGGGGATTTGAATGGATCGTTTGTGCTGTTGCCATATGGTTTCTCACATGAGCACTCGATATCAACAATGGATTAGTGGCTCGTTGTGTTTGCTGCGTTTGATTGATTCCATTCCATATCATGGTAAATCATGATAAACACGACATGTTGTTATGAACTGGAATATTTTGGAAGATTATTTATTTTCAACAGTTGATTTTATAGATAGACTCGAATTGGGGTAATTTTCTGCCTTCAGCCGTCCGATAGAAAAAGGGAACATCCACAGTGAGCAGTTCTAACTATAATTTGCCAGAAATTGTGTTTATGATAACTTTTTACAGATTGATGTTGCTAATATGGCAACTTTCATTGTAAATAAAAGCATACATTTAGTCAAGACTAAGTTGAAAGTTGAAATTAAGTTGAAAACCTCTTTTCTGATAAAAATGTCGCCTCAGAAAAAGGTTGCTCGAAATAAATAAGTTACACAAAATGCATTCTAAAAGTGAGCCTCGATTATCTCGGTTACCATGGATAAAGAAAAATACAAAAATGAGGTACAAATACGAAAAAGATGTTTCAACTTGAGAAACTATACTTGAAAAATATGTTTTGAACACCAGTGATCAGATAATCCATGACCAAAACAAAAAAAAAAAAGCGGATGCCAGTCACTCACCAACAAATTTCGGGAAGGCTCATCACGATGCGCAGTAATTTTAAATTTGGATAAAAGTTGGTTTCTTTGAGAATAGATAATTTAATTGTTTTTTTGTGGAATTCGCTATCACGAATTATCCGGCGTGTTTAGGTATATTCAAGTCGGAAGAAATAAATTTGACGGAAACCCAACCACTTCCTCCATCTCGTCTGCGGCCACAGACTTAAAAAACACGATCTTGGAGAACAATTCACAAGTTCACCACGCATGATTGTTATTCGATCGCCGAAATCGATTCGAATGTGGCACGCGTGGTGTGGCATGTTGCACTGTCTTCAAGAGCACGCAATTATGGCACAACAAATTTGGTGGTTCTGGCCCTATAGTAACCAACATTAGCTGTTACATTCGGGGCGTCATTATTTCTAAAAAGCAGACCAATGAACCCACCGGTCCACAAAGTGTACCAAACATTGACTTCTACAGGATGCAACGATGTTTCGACAATAATGTGGCTAGATGACATATGTGAATATGGTGGCTTTCGAAGATTTGAATTGGAGGCGCCTCAGGAATTGCTTAAAATGATATCCCAGCGTAATTTAAAAACATAATTGGGTAGAAATTAAGCAGTGTTCTATAATGAAGTATTGTCTTCCCTCAAGCCAATTTACACCGGTGTTCCTCAGGGGCCTGTTCTGAGCCGCTTCTTTTTTCGCACTTTATAAATTATTTGTCAGCTGTTTTGAAATATTGTAATATACATCTTTATGTTGATAATGTTCAAATTTAGTTCTTTAGTATTGATCATTTTTGTGTGGACGTTATTCAGTAAAATTTAGTTACCGGATATCCCCATGTCAAAGTCAAATTCAAACTTTTCAAAACGCTATTTTTTCCTCATTTTATGTATGACTACTTTGTATACACCAATGTCACTCAGCAATCAAATAACAGACTAAAAGAAGCTTTGAACTGTTGCATAAGGTATGTTTTAAATACTCCTAGAATGGAAAGAGTTTCCCAGTTTCATCCCCATCTGCCATATAAGGGTAAAAACTATCCGTGAAAATGCAAAATGCAAAAAAAATGAAAATGCGATCCATGAAAATGCATGAAACGTCGAGATATGCTGTTATCTCGAAAAAAAATTGTTGGCTTAAAATCGATCTTTTGGAACTTCGCCTGAGTGGCCTTAAACCAAAACTTTGAGCGCTTTGATGCACCTTTGATGATCGTCCTGACAGCTGGGAGAGTTGTCATTTGTCGGAGAGAAACCGCTTGTTCGACAACGGAAGTAGGTCACATAATTGCGAACCAAACTAAGACACTGCAATGGGCAAAATTATTGACGGATAGTCACTAGGAGTAACTTCAGACCAGAGTATTTTTTCGAGTTGATTGAACTGGGTAAATAATCCTCTACAATCTAACCCCGCCTTCAGACGAGGTTCGTGAATTTTTTCTAAAATTATTCAGACATTATTTCCATTGTTCACTCACACTAGCACGTTTTCAAAATACTATTATCTATCATGCATACACATCGGTTCTATGCTGGCAGCTTTCTGTTAGGAGTATTTCATGTCGAAAGTCGAAAATTCGAGATAATAGTGGAAAAAAAAACTATTTCAATTTCGATCGCGCACTCCAAACGAAAAACTAGCACATTTCATTGGTGTAAATATTGTTCGGTAATTTTTTTTTAAATAGTATTTTACATTCGACACCAAATTTAGTTGTTATGATAACAGAAAATTACAGTTTTTCGGTAAAAACTAAAACCCGCCTTAAGGCTGTGTTGGACAGCTGAGCGAAAAAAAATACGACTCCTGCACTCTTCAGCTACTGAAAATTAACATCGGATGCTGTTGTTTCACAGAATTTGAGTCTATTTCTGTGCTTTTTGATAGGTTTGCTTTCCATCACGGTATGGGAATTTGTCGGAGATTAAATTGATCTTTGCTAAGCGATAGGCAGACCGAAGAGCTACTTGATTCACTGGTTGTTGATTTCGACACCGATGACGAAATAGATCCTGAAGACGACTTCGGAAGCGATGATGAATACTACAGTGACCAGGAAATTGAAGAATTATCGTCACCTTCACACAAACAAAAAAAACTGATACCACTAAATAGCGGAGATTGGAGAATCGTCAAATGTGTCAGGCCTACTTGTTGAACCCGAAACGTTCACTGGGTCTGCAGGCAGAATCGATCCGAAGTCTACTGTATAACATAAAAAAGACGAAAGAAGATCTTGTCGTTCCTGATTCGGATCTTTTGTATGGCGATCCTGATGTCAGGCATGATAGAATGGATCACTTTCCCAGACTTCCTGCGTTCCGGAAAGAGGACTTGCAAAAAAACAGTGATGCACATCGGAAACGCAAGTTAAATGCCTTAAATGCGACATCAATGTATGCCTGCAGTTAAAGCGGAATTGTTTTTTCCTCAAAATATGATCAACTATAGTTTTATCACACAACTGAAAGATTTGGGTTTTAGAGGGTTAAAGTGATCAATGAGTGATTTGATGGTGACACTATCGGGTGCTTCGAATCAAAGGGACCTCACAACAAAAAACATCAATGCACAGATGTACTCGATTTCAGCCCTCCGGGTTCTTCTAAACAAAAAATCCAATATATTCTTAAATGGTAAAGCAATTGAAGCTTATGATCTGAAGCTATCAATCCAAATTTCAGATCGTTTGGAATCTTCCTTCATTTAATTGTTTCGCCATCATTAAATTGTCCATGATTGAGTTTCGTTCGAGGATTTTTACTCGAGTCACGCTATGCAAGAACTTGGATTTCACTGGGTTGGGTTGGATATCTCCCGCGAAAATTGATGCATACCGTTCAAATACCCTATTTCAATTTATTCTCTCACTCACTTCTAATCACTCTTTCACTTCTGTTATATGTAGTAGTATTTTTTATTGAGAAAGAAAATAAATCCGTTTCCTATTCAGTGGATTTAATCAGTGTTGCCACAAGTACAGTTTTATCTGGAAAATTACAGATTTTTCTTTAAATTTAGGGTACAGATTTTGTACGGTACAGATTACAGATGTTTGGCCTAAAGTACAGATAGGTGCAGATTTTATGAATGTTGAATTTGTAACACGTGCGATTGATAAAGCAGACGAAAAAGAGAATCGAAAAACCGACCATGTGCATTTTGTTTATTGGCCCAAAAAAATGATCTGTGCAAAGTTTCAGCTCAATCGGACATGGTTCAGGGGTGCCTTAAAGCTCTCAAAGTTCTGATTTTTTCATCCTCGAAATTGGAAATTGGAAAATTGAAAAATTTTCAGCTCAATCGGAAATGGTTTAGGGGTGCCTCAAAGCAATCAAAGTTTTAATTTTTTGGCCACTCAAGCTAAGTCCCAAAAAGTCGATTTTCGGCCAAGATTTTTTTTTTCGAAATAACACCAGATCTCGACGCTTTATGCATTTTTAAAACGTTTGGCATAAGAAAAAAATTAAGATTTTCCAAATTTCTTTCCTTCCCCCTTGGAAGATTTTCGATGATGAAAAAATCAAAACTTTGAGCGTTTTGAGGCACCCCTAAATCATATCCGATTAAGCTGAAACTTTGCACATGTAATTTTTTTGGGCCAATAAACAAAATGTACATGGTCGGTTTTTGAAATTTGACATGACCATTTTTTTTTTCAATCGGACTTTATTTACTAGTGTCGCACAGCGGTCAAAGTTTTTTGAAAACAAAAAGAATCACCCAAGGAAATCGGGGTTTACGAAAAAAAAATTTCGGTGCCAAATGTTTTTAAATTGCATGAAACGTCGAGATTTACTGTTAACTCGAAAAAAAAAAACTGTTGTTAAAAATTGGCTTTTCAGTAAAAAACGATTTTTGACAATTTTTTTTTTCGAATTCTCGTAAAAAATCTCGACGTTTCATACGATTTTAAGACATTTGGCATCATCTATTTTTTGAACCCCTATTTCCTTTACTCCTTGGGTGATTTTTCGATGTTAAAAAAACTAAAATTTTGACCAACGTGCGACACTAGTAAATGAAGTCCGTTTGAGCTGATATTTTTCACAGGGTATATTATCGTGCAAATCAACATTTCGCAACAAGTTCCGAATGAAAAATCGAGATAACTATTTTTATTGGTACGCTTACGGCACCATACGTTTTACTTCGTACTCCGAAAAAAAAGTCCGAGAGTGTCGATTTTTGACAAAAAAAAATCGACGTTTCATGCAATTTGAAGACATTTGGCATCAACATTTTTGACGTAGGACTACGTCTTTCGATTCTATACCGGGGTGTAAAATCAACGTTTCGAAAACGAAAGCGTTACGCCGGAGACCGAGATTTTGAGCGTTAATAACTCTTAAACAACTGAACGAAATGATATGATAAACACTTCATTCGAAAGATAAAATGTCTACGCGTTTTATACTTTTTCATCCAAAAACTTGTTTCAATAGTCTTAAAATTGCTTTCAAAACAGGCTATTTATTAATTTTATAATGCAGTTTCATCAAAGTGATTTCTTCGATATGGGGAAATATTCACTACATCATGTCATGTATTTCATATTTTTCACTATCAAATCCATATCCATGGCACCTACCGGTATCGAATTATCATCGACACCACGATTTTCGCTAAAGGCTCCTTTCAGTTCGGCCTGTAAAAACTTTTCTGAACTCTAATCCATCAAATTTGGAGCCCTGAAAAGGGCCGTTGATTACATGCTAAGCTAATATAGCACGCTCTCCTCGGATACGATGGGCCAGCTGGATGTCCTTGGGCATGATGTGACGCGTTTTGCGTGGATAGCACACAAATTGATATCTTCGAATAGGCCTCCTGCAGCGTCATAACCGCGGAACTTTGGAATCTAACAAACATCAATGTAATATTGGAAGGAATTCTAGAATTTCTACGATCGGGATTTGTAAGAGCTGAAAAACAAATATGTGCCCTAAAAGCGAAAGTGTTAGTAATGAAACAACTGTTACTGAAAACATAAGGGAAGGATGGTAAAGACGGACACCTTAAGTAAAAGTTGATTTTTTTTCTTGAATTTCACAGAAAATATATAACTATCTCACCACGACTCGATATTCTAATTCCCTGTTAACAATAAAAATTGTTTGTGAGACATAAATTTCGCTAAATTGATGTATCCGGTATATTTGGAAAAAATAAGAAAGAGTCGGGAAAGACGGACCCTTGAAGCGAAGGATGGACACTAAGTTAAGAGTTATATTTTGAAATTTAAGTTGATGTACTCAACACGTTTTGGATGTCTTCAAATAGCTCTCACAAATGATTGAAAAAAGGTCCCGCAAAAATCACCTAGAAGAACCTTGTAATTTTTCTCACTTTTTTAATATCTTAAACGTTTCCGGCATCTGGTATGACAGATTCAGATTACGTTCCAAAAACCGCTAAGCTAGGCTTTTCTAGCCATCTGAGTTGATTTATTGAACGAGTTCTCCGTTTTTTCCGTCAGTTCTAGAGCCATATTTTTGACTTCTGTCATGGACCCTATAGAATCTCCTCTATGGGTCGAGGAAATGTCGCTACTCACAACGATTCTGTCGCTTCCATCTGAATATTCTCGTTCCTGCCGTTGAGTAAAAACTGTCGGAACTTGTCTTAGCTGTGGTGAAAAATTAGAATTTTTGAGGTGCCGTTGGAGTGTTATTCTTGGAATGCAGGAATTCAGCACAGTTGTGTTCACGGGGCACCCTCCCTCAACAGCTTCTCCCATCTGCTGGTTCGTCTATGACTTCCGGTTGCTCTTGCAAACGTAGCTAGTGGGCAACTGTTGAAAAAAATAGGGGATAATCAAATAGTTTTCAAAACAACATGTTCATGGTGAAATGTCCTTCTTTCCCAACTTGATTAGTGTTGCTTAACATCAATATTTCTGGAGTAAAAACAAAAAAGAAAAAAAACTTACCGCTGATTCGATAAAATGGAAGTCAAGTGATGGTAAAACACTCACTCATCGAAAGTTACCCAAAACAATACTTGTTAACAATAAGAACCCAATTTTCTGCAGACGGAAATTTACATCGAATTGTACTTTGCAGATCATTTTTATGTTTTATTCAAAATTTTGACAGAAGACCAGCTAGGTGCATGCAGCATGTTTTAAAAGTATTAATACATTGTATTGCAAGTTTGTACATTATTCAAATCTATCTATATATATATATATATATATATATATATATATATACATGTACATTCATGTGAAAGAGTTTATTTTAATGTTTTCTATCCATAAAATATCCATATAATACATTTGGGTTTGTGATTTGTCAATCAAGTACAGTTAGCAGGTTAGCTTCTGAAGATTATTCTTCAGAACAAGGTTTTTCGTATCCTATATTGGATGCATAAAACCTTGTGCCTCCAACGTAACGCTCTCGTTTTCGAAGTCTCCCAAATATTCATTTATTCATTCATTCAGAATGGATTTAGATTCAACTTCAAACAAATGATCTCTAAATCAACGATAGTCCTACGTCACCCTTGCGGTTATACCATAGATATAACCCACTTCCTGTTTTTGAAAACAAAAAAAATCACCCAAGGAAATCGGGGTTTACAAAAAAAAAATTTCGGTGCCAAATGTCTTTGAATTGCATGAAAGGTATATATATATATATATATATATATATATATATATATATATATATATATATATATATATATATATATATATATATATATATCGTCCTATATCGTCTTCATGTGACATGTACTATATAGATTAAAATGGATCGCCGAATGTGTTAATAAGAGCAAAACTCGAGAAAGCATATTTTCTGTATCAAACATTTATTCCAAACATGTTATTTGCAAGTGGATGAAAAATCTTTGTACGAGAATTGTGTCTGAAAATAATCAGATACTATAATGTCGAGTTTCAGTAGAAGTACTAACATTTTATAGCTAAAAATAATTTTACAGGGTATTACACGATCAATCAATGAAAAAAATATGAAATATGATTCAGAAGGGTACATAAGTGTCCATTTACCCGTCCTGTCCGTCTTTTCCGACTTTCCCCTACATGTGCAGGATAAAAATCTGGTGATTGAATAAAAAAGTTCGCTCGTATTTTCGGCGCTTCGATGTCTTGTTTTTCAAATTTTTACTATGTCCCACTCCTCGGCAACCGTCGAGCGTTTTCTGATTAAGGTACACCAGGGCAAGTTGAAACGATTTTTTCGAAGTTCAAGTTGAAAGTTGTTACTCAGGGCCCTCATTGACCATCTTTGTGTTGTTACAGAATAGATACGTCCACGCAACAATCATCAGCGATGGAGATCGATCCACGGTCGAAATAAGATCGATTCATCCATACAACTGCTCTGCTCTGCAAGACACATCGGATTGCTGTTCTATAAATAACTCAACAATGATCAATCAACTGTCTCCGCTGTCCGGTGGTCTAGCTGGTGGTCCATTTGGAAGAACAGAAAGAATACTCTTACGCCTAAATGGCTACTGTGTGAATGTACCATATGTAATGGTATAGAAGGAATACTGGCGAATGGCAACTGTGTGTAATGTGCTAATTATAGATATGATAACCATGTGACATGTACACGATTAAAATTCGGCTCTGTTACAGCAAAAATGCAAATGAGCCTCAAATAAATAAATGGGATAAAAAAAAAGTTGAAAGTTATCTTAAAAAATCACCAAACCACTAAATTGAAATCTGTTTGCGGCATATACAAGGTATAATAGATGACTTTCGATAAAAAATAGGGATTCACACTGGATACTTCAAAAGATATCAATTTTGAAAATGTTTGGTTTTCATATGCATTTTTTCAACTTGTCCGTAGAGCGGGGTAAGTTGAAACACGGAACTATCATGAGTTTAATGTGAGGTTTTGCTTCTCGATCTATCTACAACTGATTTATGAAACACTAAATTGAAGGATTTACACTGAACATTTGGAAAAAAGGGTTTTGGTACACGTGAGATGTGGGGGATCGACAATAACATCAAGAATACTATTTCAGACGCTTTCATGTCAGAGTAGAGTCACTCGAAACGGCCACTAATGAAGTTCATAGGATCATTCAAATAATCAAATATTACGCAACGCACTCAAAACGAGAGGAGGGGATCGTTTGTGGAAACTTGTTCAGAAATAAATCCGACTAAATCTAAACATTTTTATTCATTTGCTAAACATTTGTTACATGTTATGTACAGAGGATGGAGTCTAAAATAGTAAACACATTGCGTTACGTCATATTTATAACGACCCCTAGTTGCAAAATTAACAAATTTTACTTGTATCATGTATGTGTATTCATAGATTATGTAGAACATAGTGAGGAACGAAATATGAATGATTCATATTTTTTTATTTATCATCATTCATTCATACAGCATTCACCAACAAAAATTGTAAGTGGTTTCAACTAGGACACGACCGCATATTTTCGACGTAGAATTACGCAATTATATTATGCAATCCACTTGCTTACCACTTCGAATTATTGTATTTTACATTTCACTCTGAAATATTGCACATCTCATGTTTACGTAGTTCTCGAACCGCGAAAGTTCATTCACCTCTAGTATCTGAAATGACGATTTTCTCAGACTTCTCAGTTGAAAAGTACGTTTTAGGGAAACATATTCCGGACTGCGCAGCGACAAGCGAGTACAAAAGTACTCAATACCAAAAAATACCCCCGACTTGCATGTATTTGCAAAGCGGATTCCCCCATGCATATTAATATTGAAGTCCGTGTTAGGGAAACACAGCTCAGTGGGAAAAAAATACCCCGACTTGCATGTTATGACGGAGCAGATTGCCCCAGGCAAATTGTTTTTGGAGTTCGTGTTAGGGAAACACAGCTCGGTGGGAACAAAAATATCCCCGATTTGCATGTATATTTGCAGAGCGATTTTCCACAAGTACATCGTTTTAGAAGTCTATGTTGGGGAAACCGTAGATCGTGCCAATCAAAACTTGGCAGTTAGGGCGTTTGAATAACGCTTGACATTTTACAGTTATTCAATTGTTCATCTTATGAAAAATTATATTTCATTAATTGTGATAGACGCGTAGAAATATTTCCTATCAATTGATGCAAACATCTTTCCGATCTGTTAAGAATGGTTCGAGTTATAAGCATTCGAAGTACGGGTAGGGTTAGCACACAAACCGGCATAACAAATGCATGGGAAAAAAGGGAGTTCTTCCAGTTTTTATGAATTTAAACCGTTTAGAGATTAAATAATTGTAATTCAAAGCATATAAAACAAATATTAGAGAATTTCCGGTTCGATTGGTATGTAAATCATGAGAAATCGTTCACAGTGAAAATAGTTATTAACTGTAACTTTATTTCATAAAAACGTGACCTGTTTTTTGATTCCTCACCCTTCCTGAAAGACGCAGTTCTACGTCACGAACGTCCGGCATCTGCAGCAATGTTTAAAAAATAATCGATTTTCACTGGTTTCAACTTACCCCAGGGTTGAAAAAAATATGGGATGAGCTTAAATGCTCAGAGCTATACGGAAAAAGATTTTTCAGTTTAGATTTCAAAATCACTACACTTGATTATCCCTATTTGATTACCTGACGTACGATTCTGGCGATTTTTTATTTTTGAAAAATTTGTGTTTTCGGACCGATTGAGTCAGCGCGCAAAAATGTTTGTTTTGATTTCACGGAACAAGGAAAAGTAAACAAAGGCACGGATTGCGATAAAGCATTTCAATATTCTGATAATGGCTGTCATAAGGTGGATTGAAAGATAATGTTTACTGTGTATATTTTGATCACGTCAATCCATCATTCCTAGTAAAAGTTATAATTTCCGTTCTAACTTACCCCGAATCTCAACTTGCCCCGGTGTACCTTATAACGTGTACCAAGCTGTGCTTTCAAACCGACTCAGCAGCGACACGATGAACGCAATATTGAATTCGAAACATTTTATCAACAGCGTAACTAGCTCCAAATTTTTAACAACTGATGCCATTCAGTCTATATGTATAAATATGTATAAACATCGTCAAACAAATGCGTAATTTGAGGCCTTTGTCGACTAATGAATAATTTTTTATGCTACTAAAACAGATTTTTCTTTTCAACAAATATTTGAATGGTATAGATTTTCGGTACAGATTTTTAATAGAAAAAGATACAGATTAAAAAGATGTTTTACCCTCCCGGTACAGATACAAATATGGCAACACTGGGTGTAATGTCTAGTATATTGTTAACCTAAATCACATAATTTTGAAGTATAAAAAAATCTTAATTCAGAGATGTTCAGTTAAAATGAATTCTAATAATTTATTTCAATATTCAACTACAAATAGTATTCTTAGACAGATGCCACCGTAAGTACTAAGTTTGAAAAAAAAATATCGAATGTCGTGTCAAAATCCACTGAATCACAAGCATTTGATAAAAATTTATATGATTGCCAGTGAAGACAAGTAACAATCTACAGAAATCAAAGAAAATCAGATGGAACCTTCGAAGACGTAGAACTAGGAATTAATTGACGTGCGTTTCGTATCACAACATACTTACATTGATGTATTATACGATGTTAACATTCATCAATTTGTGATAATTGCAATAAATTTAATAACATTGATATATATATATACACAGTATAAACAACATTAGTGTCCAGTTGGTTCTCGTGCGGTTTAATCGTCGTTTCGATATCATCTCCGTTATCGTATAAAATCGAATAAATTTTAACGACATATTAAAACTCCTTCCTGGCTGAGCGAATTCATCGTAGGGTATATCATTAAAAAAAATGCTCCAGCCTCGCCAGCCACGTCTAGAGCTGCTGATGAGGTGCAAACGCGTTTATCTTTCACCGCGGTGCAGCAGACCCTCTCGGTGCCAGAAACTCCGCCATGTAACGGGGAAGTGGTCGCTGTGCCGAGCACATAAACCACTCATCTCGCCCAGCAAAAACCGGTTCCGAATGCAGCTCTGGCCTGACCTAGCCCGGCATCACGCGAGATCGAGCCGCGACCAAGCGCGCTCCATCTTGGCACTGGAGATGTTATTAGCTAATCAGCGCACTCTCACTGGTCTGGGCTTAAGATAATTTGTTAGCTGCTCCTCTTCCTGCACCCCCGCCCCCCTTCTCCTGCGGGTCGTCAGTTGCACAAACTGTGACGAGTTCAGGCCAGCAGCTGTCGTGGCCGGATGGGACCGATGGAGCAGCAGCAACTTTCATGTGCATTGATCGCGATCTCAAAATCGCGACGTGAAGCTCGCCCCGAGGGCATCGCTGTCTCCACTTCGGAGTGGGCGCGGAACAGAGAGCACAAATCGCGGCCAGATACCTGGTAACAATCGATAATTTCTCCGACATTGCACCACGGATGATTGCTGGCGGAGCCAATCGTCTGTCTAGCCAAGAAGAAAGTACCGTATTCGCGCAGCAGCTAGCTTTCCTCCCTCGGATCTTCCGCAGGAGCTATTCTCTCTATAAGCGAGACTTGTGCGTGACAGTAATTATGATGATTGCACAGGCGAGAAGATAGACGCTGATGACTTAATGCCACATGTCTGAAAGTCTGAACCTGAATGCATATATTAAATAAGGAAAGAAACGCAGTTCCAGTGATGCTTCTCGCGGGAGACGATGATGTTTGCCGAAGACTTCCTCGGCTCGGGAAGGAAGATGACATAGGCAGAGAGCTTTTTTTCCCTGTACCTGTTTGAGATGGGTTGAGTTATTAACGATATTCAAATATTGACTCTGTGTCCGACCGTTTGGTACACACCAACGCAGGTTCAACATTTCTATTGATTATTCATGCTTGAAGCCTTCACCAGAGTGCCGTTTTTAGATGTTTCAAGTTGCCTTCTCAGCAGTTTCCTTATGATGAGATATATCTTGCCAGCGAGCCTTCCGGATAATATATATGCCTTGGGGTGATGTACTTTGATAAGATGACAAATATTTGCCAATTAACCCCTCGTCAATGTGATTTTTGTTGTTGCTGATGGAGCTCTCTCGAAGTTGTGTATCGTTGGATTGAGGCAAATATTAATATATACAGACGCCTTTTTTCTCGCTTCTCATATTATCACTGGAGTCGCGTGAAAAATAGTTACGGAGTGCAGCACGCTTGGATGAAAATTCGATTATCGTTCGCAACCAATGGGCTATTAACTGATGCTGTTGGATGATACTGATCACGACTGATGGACTGGTTAGACATGTTTTAACGCACATATCTTAGAGCTATCCGTTTCCTTTGCGATTCCGCTGGTGCGATCGCTGATAAACGAACTCACCAACCAGCATAGGTTTATCAGCAAAGAGCTCCAAGTATAATATTATGAGCTCTTTTCGAAAATCGCTCGCGTCGATTTGACGGGATCCATTTATCTGCAATAAGGGATTCGACCCCGAGCGCGAATAACTCTCGATTACTCTCGATTGAATATGAATTCAATTTCGGTTCCCGTAAAACACTACCTGTTTGTGCATCTAAACCACCCGGATTTGTCTCTAAATTGAATTTCAACCCGCACCCGAAAATTCTGTTACCGATTTCATTTTTCACATAAATTACAACAATCCCTGATCGAACTCTGTCCGAACCGCCCGATAGACAGAGACAGAGAGACAGAGAGGGCGAACGAAACAAAGGGATCGAACCGTCGATGTTTGCAAATTTGTTTTCAACCAAATTACTCCTAATCCGAAGCAAACAACCCAAAGAAATTTCAATAAGCGAAAATCTCTTCATACCCCTTGTTGTATTTTGGTTGGGTTGTGTTTTTTTCTTATTCTACCCTGTGCCGATGCGGATGTGTTGCTCCGCACTAGCGAAAGTTCTCAACGGGATGAAAAAGGAGTGAAGCGACGTGGGAGTGGTGTGGGGCGGCGAAACCAACCTAATCCACTATCTGCCAGCACCAGCGGCTCATCTAAGTCTCTTGCAAAGCAGGTTGAAGATAAATTCGCTATGCGGGAACCAATGGGCAGAAGAGAGAAACAAGAAAAAAACAGCGCAAACAAAGAAACTTTCCTCCCCCCAACAACGTGATTCCTGGAAGGAGAGCGGTTGATCCTCGATTTTCACATCAGTTTGGAAAAGTTTTCCTTTAGTCGGGGTCTCGTTCGCCCACCCCAAAGCACACAAAATCTGCTGGCCCTGGAGACGGTGAGGCATATGGGGAGCTACACTCTCCGAGAAGGACTATTTTTCCGAGGAATTTATGATCCAAGACATGTGCGTAAACGATTTTCGGTTTACTGGTTTCGCTTTGTGAGTTTATTTCTGTAGGAATATCAAGGGAAGTATTACGGGTTGGTGGGGATAGATATTTCACCGAGAACCGGGCAAAGCTGGCGGAATGAACGAACGGTGCCCTATTTTATAGCGCAAATATTCGATAGATGCTCATTGAATGATATTCATTTAGAGCATTTATCTCGTTGGAAAGGTTCGATGTTTGTTGAAACTTGGTGTAAAACTTTTTTCGTGAATTTATACTATTCAATGTTCATTTTAACACACTCAAATTTGGACACATGAATGTTTATGACGATAAATTGATAAAAAAATATTATCTAAGGTGAAAACTCATGAATAATATTATAATCTGATTTTTTTTATAAATATAACGTGTTATGAGGTTCCGTTTAATATTCTAGTAGGTTTGACAAATAGTTCATGTTTTACTATAAATTGCAATACACGTATTATGTATATAGAGCAATTTCAAATGAAATCGCCAAATGACAAAACATGAGTATTTTTGATTCGAATGAAATATTGTATTCGTGAGTTTTCCACAGCAACTGGAATTTTTTTGACTCAAGTGTAACTTCTGAAAAGGGCGTATCGATTTTAGACAGAGAAAGCTTTGATAATTTATATCTCAAAAACTATGAGTCGTACCGAAATAGTGTCATAGAAAGAGTTAAAGAGTATTGATGTTAAAATGTGAAAAAATATACACTGAGAAAAAAAAGTGGTTCTCTTTTTTTTATTCACAAAAAAAACTTTAATTTGCAATATCTAAAATATGTATATAGAATAGAAGTCATGTAGAAAATTAAAAAAAATTAGATTTTGAAAACATTTTGCGTTGTACGTTGTATCGAATTGTACATTATATCGAAGCATAGTAAAGGACTCAGAGACATAGCTTATATTACATTATTATGATGCTGTTTGGGTAGAGTTAATAAATAATGATGAAGCCAAACTTTCTTATGATGTTTCCCTTCATACTGTTCATTGAGGGTAAATAGATAAAATGACCGCTTGCTTGTTAAAAATACTTTTGACGTAGGATTACGTCTTTCGGGAACATATTGGGGTACAAATTGAAAATCCAAAATCGAGCACATCGTGAAAGTTGTCCAATTTCAAACGCTTATTGCTCAATCATTTCATGACGGATTGATGAAATTTTTGCGTCAATCGATTTCGGCACTCCATAACATATTTTTATATTGAAGAAAATAATATATGTCATGGTACTAACTATCGAACAATTGAAAAATCTCAACCCGTATCCTAACGGAAATACCCACTTCTGATTGGTCGTAATTGACGACACATGCGGCGGGTCCCTAATAGAGACATCAAAACCAAGCTTCCTGAGGGAAATTGGCATTTCAAATACATAAAAGAAGGGGGATCTTTTGTTCCTACCGAAATGTGTTCCCCAACAAAGACATCAAAACCAAGCAGCCTGGGGGAAATCGGCACTGCAAATACGTAAAAGTAGGGGGAGTTTTTGTTCCCCCCGAAAAGTGTTCCCTAACAGAGAAACTAAAACCAAGCTTCCTGGGGGAAATCGGCATTGCAAATATATACAAGTCGGGGTCATTTTTATATTGCAAGTAAGGTGAGTGATACGATTTTTTCTAGCAAGTAAAATTTAAATTTGGCAATTGTGAAAAATTTAGCAGAAGTGTATGTGTAAAATTGTATATGGTACGATTTATTTCAATTTTCATAAATGAAAACCAAGGTGTTTTTCCGCTCGAGAACGGGTCGTTTGGTTTAAGCTGTCTGTTTTGTTGTATTCATTTTCACCTAAGGAAAGGTTATACGGCGAGAAAAATTGGAAAAGTGAAGAAATATTAGAAAAAGTGATTTCCCATATGCTCTACATTTGCATTGGGTTGAATAAACACTCCGAAAGTAAAAATTATAAAAAATTACCTTTTTCATTTCAAATAAGTTTTCTCTACGTGATGACAGATACGGAGGGGTACTATTGGGGATCAATAAGTACCACTCATTTTTTCGAATTGACCTTCCACCTATTGGAGGGATCGTAGCTGTTGCTGGTCATGCAAACATCAGAGGCAAAGACCTCTGTATTGTCAGCTTGTATTGGCCTCCGAGAGCTGCGGTTAGCCGCAAGCACCTTGTTGACATGTGCTCTCTTCTTCCTGAGTCACGATTGATCTTGGGAGATTTCAACTCTCACGGAACTGCCTGGGGGGAACAGTACGACGACAATCGTTCATCGTTGATATATGACCTTTGTAACAGCTTCAATATGACCGTTTTGAATACTGGGGAAACAACACGTGTACCTAAACCTCCTGCTAACCCAAGTGCTCTTGACCTCTCGCTTTGCTCGAATTCACTATCGTTAGATTGCAAGTGGAATGTAATCCAGGATCCCAACGGTAGTGATCACTTGCCAATCAAAATTTCCATCACCATTGGGTCGAATTCTTCTGAATCTATAAACATGGCATATGACCTCACAAGACACATTGACTGGAAAAAATATGCGGACGCAATTGCTCTAGCCATCAATTCCAGAGATGGTTTTCCTCCATTGGAGGAGTATAACTTCATTTCTCGTTTGATCTATGACAGCGCGGTTCGCGCTCAAACGAAACCTATCCCAGGCTCCACTATTTGTCAAAGGCCTCCCAATCCATGGTGGGATAGCCATTGTTCCAAGCTTTATCAGGATAAATCGAACGCATTTAAAGCTTTTCGGAAACGAAACGGACCATTGAAAATTTTCAAACGTATTTGGATCTTGAAAATCAATTTAAAAACTTGATCAAAGGGAAAAAACGTGCTTATTGGCGAAATTTCGTGGGAGGTTTGTCACGAGAAACGTCAATGAAAAAATTATGGAAAGTGGCTCGAAACATGAGAAATCGCTCTTCATCGAATGAAAGCGAAGATTATTCACATCGATGGATTTTTAATTTTGCACGGAAGGTTTGTCCCGATTCCGCTCCTGTGCAAAAAATTGTTCGAGATATACCACAAGATAGGTGCGATCTTGATTCCAAGTTTTCGATGGTAGAATTCTCTCTTGCTCTCCTTTCTTGTAACAATTCTGCTCCAGGATCGGATCGAATTAGGTTCAACTTGCTGAAAAACCTCCCTGATGTGGCGAAACATCGCGTGTTGAATTTATTCAATCGGTTTCTGGAGCATAATATTGTTCCAGATGATTGGAGACAAGTACGAGTTGTTGCTATTCAAAAACCCGGAAAACCCGCGTCCGACTTCAATTCGTACCGCCCAATAGCAATGCTGTCTTGTAAACGGAAATTGTTGGAGAAAATGATCTTGTTTCGCCTTGATCGATGGGTTGAAACGAATGGCCTACACTCAGATACACAATATGGGTTCCGCAGGGGCAAGGGGACGAATGATTGTCTTGCGTTGCTTTCTTCAGAAATTCAAATGGCTTACGCCGTTTGTCGTAGGATCAAAAGAATCCGACCATCAAGAACCCTTACAAGATACTTTGAACAATTTTTCAACCTGGGCCATTGGGCTAGGGATCGAATTCTCCACGGAGAAAACAGAGATGGTGGTTTTTTCTAGGAAGCATAGACCAGCAAAACCAAAGCTTCAACTTTTGGGTAAACCGATCCCTCATGCTATGTCATTCAAATATCTTGGGGTCTGGTTCGACTCCAAATGTACTTGGGGGGCCCATATTAGGTATCTGAGTGAAAAATGTCAACAAAGAATAAACTTTCTCCGTACAATTACCGGCAACTGGTGGGGAGCCCATCCAGAAGATCTTATAATGTTGTATCGAACAACTATTCTCTCAGTGATGGAGTATGGCAGTTTCTGTTTTCAATCAGCTGCCAAAACACACCTCATTAAACTCGAGCGAATTCAGTATCTTTGTCTCCGTATTGCGTTGGGATGTATGCCCTCAACGCATACCATGAGTTTCGAAGTTTTGGCAGGCGTACTCCCACTGAAAGATCGCTTCAAATTATTATCTCTTCGGTTCTTCATCCGGTGTAAGGTCATGAACCCATTGGTGATCGGAAATTTTGAGCAGCTTATCGAGCTAAATTTTCATTCTGGAGTCATGAGCTCATATCATGAATTCATCTCCATGTAGGTTGATCCTTCTTCGTATATTCCCAACCGTGTTTGTTTTCCTGACTAAATCAATTCCTCTGTACATTTTGATCTGTTCATGAAGGAGAAAATCCATGGAACTCCAGTTTATCATCGATCGGGGATCGTTCCTACGATTTTCAATGCAAAGGACGCGGGCGTGTCAATTGTGATAATATGTACTATACTGATGGGTCCTTTATGGATGAGTTCACAGGATTTGGAGTGTTCAACGAAATTTTTAGCACCTTCCACAGTCTTCAGAATCCTTGCTCAGTGTATATTGCTGAATTGGCAGCAATTCATTGGGCGCTGGACAGCGTCGCCTCACGACCTGTTGAACACTATTACATTGTAACGGATAGTCTTAGCTCTGTCGAAGCTATCCGTTCAGTGAGGCCGGAAAAGCACTCGCCGTACTTCCTTGAGAGAATACGAGAAATTTTGAGTGCTTTATTCAGACGCTGTTATGTCATTACCTTTGTCTGGGTCCCTTCTTATTGCTCAATTCCGGGTAATGAGAGGGCTGACTCATTGGCAAAGGTGGGTGCAATTGAAGGCGATATTTATTAGTGTCAAATCGCCTTCAATGAATTTTATTCTTTAGTCCGTAAAAATACCATCGCTAACTGGCAACGTAAGTGGAGCGAAGATGAATTGGGTCGGTGGCTTCACTCGATTATCTCTAAGGTTAGCCTCAAACCATGGTTCAAAAGTCTGGACTTGAGTCGGGACTTTCGCACCTTCTCTCGACTCATGTCCAATCACTGTTCGTTAGACGCGCTACTCTTTCGTTTTAATCTTGCCGATGGCAATATCTGTGCTTGTGGCCAAGGTTACCACGACATCGAACACGTTGTTTGGTCGTGAGAGGAGTATCTTGTTGCCAGATCGAATTTAGAAAACTCTCTTCGGGCTAGAGGAAGGCAGCCCAATGTGCCGGTGAGAGATGTGTTGGCTCGGTTAGACCTTGATTACATGTCTCAAATATATGTCTTCCTAAAAGTTATCGATCTTCGTGTGTGATTGTCCTTATATCCTTATATTCTCCTTTTCCTTTTCCTTCACGAGAAATCAAATCCCTTCTTACTAACAATAGAATAAGGTGAAATGTAAATATATATTAGATATAAGATATGCTTAAGAATTGAGTATGATGAATGTGAGTGCGAATGTGAGTGTGAACATTGTCAACATATCCATATATCCCATCCTTTTCCTGAAAAAAATGTCACCTTTCTAAACTCGAGCAAACCGCGAGTAATCGGTTCTCTACTTCATTAACATTAGAATTAATGAAAAATGTTTATATATACTTGTAACTATACAGATAGGAGTTTGGCTCCTTCAAACTTATGTAACTGAGCCTGTAAAAATAAACGATTTAATAAAAAAAAAGTTTTCTCTATATTAACGTAACATGTTTTTACCGATAAGGAAAATTGATAATTGTGTTCGGTATTGGAAATTGTCTTATATTACACTGGTGAGTTTTTTTTTCTTCTTTATGTCATCCATACATAACACAGGAGGCATCACAGAGGGCGGTTTTCATCATATCTCGTTCCATTCCGGTATGTTTTACCTGATACAACCTGATAGCAACCGAACAAAACGACCCTTTTCAGGGCCACCAAATCATTATCGAAGCGTTAAACGATGTAATTCTTCAAACATATCCAAAATCAACAGATAGCCTAACGGAATCCTACGTCAACTATGCGGTCGTGTCTCGGACACAGCCGTACTGTGACTTTTTCCCTGTAACAGTGCCCTTCTTCCGATGTATGGGATACTTGTTGGTAGTTGTATGGACTATTCGTATAATTTCCGTTCAGAATTTAGAAAAGAATATATTTTTGAGAAAAATTAATTCCAATTTTTGAAATAATCAGTGTAATTTTGATAATCTTTTTATTTTATTTTTTTATTAAGAATAAAATTATTTCCCATATTTCATTCTCTGACTGAAATTTTGTAGATCTTAAAGTTTTTAAGTTATTTTTTTTAGAAAAATATCGAAAAAACTTAAAGTTTCTGAATAATTTCCAATTTAAAAACTATAAGAACTACAGAGTTTGGGTCAGACAATAAAATATAGCAAATTGTTCAAGGTTTTATTAAAAAATGGCAAACAATTTTTCGAAAATAAAAATTAAATTCAAATTCGTTTTTCTCTAGAACATTTCTTATTATGAACGAAAATTATATGAATAGTCCATACAACCACCAACAAGTATCCTATTCACTGTTACTTTTGGTGATAATTTGAGAATTTAAGAAAATGCATCTTTAAGAAAAATTAATTTCAATTTTTAAAATTATTTTTATTTGCAGAATTATTTTTTATGAAAATTTAAACAATTTCCTATATTTCATTTTTTGATCAAAATGTTGTAGTTATTATAGTTTTTGAGTTAGAAATTTTAGAAAAAAAAACAAGAAAAAACTGGCCCTTTTCGAAAAGTAGTATAATCCTTTTTCGGAGATTTCAAGTATGCAAAGTTGCTCAAATGACCAATGTCTTTACACCCACTGTCCAAGTTGCCAAAATAAAAACCAGGTTTGACAGACCATCTGAACCTGCAGCTGAAAAACTAAATTGTATCCCGAGAATAACGTGATAATAGTGGCCAAATATCATAACTCTTCCAACACCCCGAAGTCTCGCTCCGTAGAGAAATATTCGGCCATCGTTCAGCGGAATTTGAATTAAACACAAAAAAACGCTGAAAATAACGACAGTTCAGATTGAACTATTAAAATAAAAATCCACCCCTTTTATGTACTAATTTATCGTGTAAAAATATACAAAACTTAAAGCAGAAAATAAGAATAATTGCTGTGACTAAATACAGTGTCTTAGGAGTTTTTCAAGTAGATATAGTACTTAATGGTGAATCCGGTTAAATACATCCACTAACCTTTTCACGTGAAAAATGCTCAAGAAAAAAATCAACAGACGTTGAGGATTAATAGATTCAACCCCCTATAATGGATCTGGGGAAAGGATTCCACTTCTGGCCCATTATTGCAACCAATCGTATCTCACAAAATCGCTGACATTACTGACTGAAGCAGATTTAGATTTATCTGGAGAAGCGGAGGCAAGATACGTTAATTAGAAATGCTTTCAATTGTTATCTTCCCGGCATTTCCTCATGTGGGAGCCCATCTTCAGAAACTATTCTATCCTCTTAGCAAACAACTCCTCCGAAGTACGATGTGGCGGGTGCAAGCAACAGCGATAATAACACACTTTTTCCCTTCACTGGAGGTGACGTTAAACAATGAGTTCGTCCATATACCCATATATGTACACATCTACGTATAACCACTCAATATGACAGTGTGGGCACCTTTTCGGATCGAGTCTGCCTCAGTTTCCCATCGTTCCGAGGGCAAAAGATGTGCCCACCGCATCCGAACTATCGCTATCATCTTATTATCTGGTGTGTTCCATCATCTCCTTATTCAGCGAGTTCACATCTTCTCGGCGATGAGCTCACCTCACACTCCCTCTCCAGCGGAGCACTCGTGCGTATCCTCCTTGCCGTTTTCTTTTTCCAGGTTATAAAGCACATCATCCAAGTGTTGTGTATCTTTTGTTCTCCTGTCTCGTTCCAGCGCAGCATCCCCACAAACGGTGTGGGACACAGTGCTGGAATCATCCGCCCAGAAGCATAGGCTATTGTTACACTTGGTATCTCGACTCGACATGACTAGACAAAGTGTCTACATAAATCTATTATATTCCATATCATGCCTGACATGTTCTATTCATATCACTGCGTTTTATGTATGTTGTTTTTTCTTCTTTGCTCTCTCTCTCACTCATCTCCCATCAAGTTATGATGTGGGCACCGTTGCTTTGAAACCTTTGTTACTGTGATGCGGTGTGCAGTCAAGACGGTGTGATGAGTGTTTGCGGCCGAAATTACGAAAAAAGAGTCATTTGGCCAGCTCCAATATTTCCGATCGCGTCTCGAATGACACGCTGTCACCGCTCATTATTGGGGGAAATCAAATTTCACCCGTTCACGCCGCTCTAATTGGAATCAACTTTTCCATTACCAGCGCAAGAATAAATAAATGAAATGATGTTGAAACGAGTTCGGCTTGGAAATGTAGGTAAACCACCTTTTGGCACTCGCTGAAAGCTGTGTGCTCTTCAGCTATGATTCCACCGCCATCGCACTGCAAACCCATTAGAGATAATCTCAAAAATCAATAGTTCCAATTAATGGACACTGGTTGTGTAATTCAACTGTCCATTTAAGAAGACACACTAATCCGAACACATTGTCCATGGATGGATCGAGATAGAGACAGAGAGAGAGAGAAAGAGAATTCGGCTTTAGCTGGAAAACCTTTTATTCGATTGTTTAGACTAATCCACCACGATTTGATGGTTTGAATGAAACGGACGGAGCGTACTCAAAACATTCACATGGCTCGAGAAGCACCACAGCCGCAGTCAGGCAAATGGGACACACAGAGTTGGAGATAATCCTGCTTAAATTCACATATGAACGCATGGGCAATACACATGACATGAGCCGGAGCCGGCCGAAGCTGTCCATAGCCAAAGTGTACACTCTTTCCGAACCGAGAGCTCTCAAATAAATAAAACCAATTTAATCTAAATCCTCCGTATGCTTCATTTGCAAAATCCTGTCCAGTGTCCTCGTGATCACACCCTCGACCACCCCCCTCCCTCCCACGTCTCAACAGCAGCGGCTTCGTTTCAGAGCCTCAGAGCCACAAATCGAGCCGGACCACAATTACATTCATTGATGCGAATTTATTTGCCTTGCTGTGGTCCAGCTTCGAATGTGCTGCAGTCGGTTCCTCCTCTCGGAATCATTCACGGAGAGTTTCCACTGCGTGCGAAGCGTCGATAAATCGCGTCTCTCCAGGAAAACTGAAAGCTCCAATTTTATCCACTTGACTTTTCCCAACCCAAAGCAACCAACCGAACCGACCCTTGGCTCGGTTCAGCATAAACAGCTGAAGCATAATTCCCAACTCGTTTCAACTGATTTGTTATTTATTCTGTTCATTGCTCGCCGGATCAACTGCAGCGCGCCGGGTTTTCAAAAAGGCTCGGCTCGAACTTGTTGCCAGAGGCCCGAGGCGCTTTGACTTTGATTGGAGCAACATTTGAAGTAAAATCATGTACCCTCCCCCCTCTGCCCCCTCTTTCCTTCGCAACCTCCCACCACCCAAACAACACTTAAAAACGGGAAACTAACTATCTTACAGAGACTGCTTTCGGTTCGGTCGGTCGATCGATGGTGGAGAAATATCGTTATTATGAAAAGTTGACTTAGCTTATATGCCGTTCGGTGTATGTTGTTTTCGAGTTTGTATTTGGTCGCACCACGCCTTGCATGCAGCCGGAGTTCAATCACCTGGCAAACCGAGATTGGACGTGGGTTCGATAACGAGTTGTTGTTTTCGGTTTGTTTTGTCCCTGACTAAGCTCCAGTCGAGCCTCCCGGTTTGGGCCCAGCTGATGTTTCTTAATTTTTTTTTTGTATTATTGTGTATTGCTTTCGGGTGACCTCATCGAAGCTCGATGCTAGCGGGTACAATCACAACCAAGCGGATGATGTGCAATTATGACGGAATCAGCTCGATAGATTTTTTTGGCCAATCTGACAATTGATCCGTTTTGCTTAAATATGAACGTTACGTTCAGATTCGGATCGATAAGCATGCATCGAAGAAATGAATGCTTATATCTATCAGTCCTGAAATTTGGAGTGACATTATATCTTGTACGTGAATATTTCATTGATATATGACTTGATACTACAAAATTCTGTCGCAATGCTCGTGTAGAATACGCTGATAAACATTTCACCAGCTCTAAGGACTTGATTGTAATTCCGAGGAAGATGAAAAGACCAACTCATCGTTAATTCTGTTCCTTCAGTTCCTACAAATATCATGTTCGATTAAAATATTCATCTCGTCTTACCCCTTATCACATATCTGAACATATGACAAGTGGAAGAGTCGTTTTCGTCAACGAACATTTGTCTAGAGACCATATATCAGCTGCCGCTAGTGAGGTTCCTATACATCGTGCCATTAGATCGCATCCACCAATTTCGGGTGATGACGTACGGAAAGCTAGCCTCAAGAATCTCAAGAATTCTGTCTCCGTTGGCCCAGACGGAATACCTTCGCTCGTCATTAAGAACTGCATTGAAGTTTTGTTCTCACCATTAGCATCGATCTTCAACCTCTCGTTGAATTCTGGAATTTTCCCCGAGATCTGGAAGTTCCCTATATTCAAAAAGGGTGATAAGCAATCTGTTAAGAACTATCGCGGTATCGCTGCTCTATGTGCAGGTCCCTAAACTATTTGAACTGTAGGTGCTGGATTATTTGAAGTACAATTGTTCCAGCTACATTGCCTCTGAACAACACGGGTTTATGCCGAAGGGGTCTACTGCTACAAATCTCGTACAAAACACCTCTTCAATCATACGGGAGATGGTAAAGGGACATCAAGCCGATGCTATTTACACCGACCTCTCGGCTGCATTTGATCAAATTAATCATGACATTACAATTGCCAAATTAGAGTTACTTGGTTTCCACTGTTCTCTTCTTAACCCTCCTGTACTCGCGTGCAAAATCATAACACGTATACTCGCGCACGGTGTCACAGACCAAAAATTGAACTTCTCTGTAATGTTGCCATTGTGTATTTTTCAGGCTTTATTGGCATTTATTTGAAGAAGAGGGTATGATTGAATGGAAAAACTCCAAAAATATGTTTTCTTCGTCTTTATTATGGTTTAATAGACATCTAATTCAGCCTCCTCAAAACATAGTAATTTTTGATACTCCAACGTAAATAACGAAATTCGAATTTTTCACTGTTATTAATTAAAAGTAAGCAACTGAATATTATTCATGGAAGTATGAAGAGCTATAAAATAACATAAAAACGTATTAATCGATTGTGGTTTCATTGGAGTAAGAATCAAAACATAGCATAACTGCATGCTCGAAACAAACATATTTTTTTACATTTCATGTAGTTGTTGCGTGTTTTCGGGTCTTTTATCAAAGAGAAGAATGTATAAATAATTAAAGATAATTACCAGATGATAAAGGTTCTGGAATATAAAGTTTGCATATTTCTAATATTCTTTGTCTCTGTATTCATGGTAAACTAAGAATTAATGTCTTTTTTAGATAGGGCATAAAAAGATGATATAAAAGGGTTTCTAGAAACTTCCTTTTCTTTTTCTTGTTTTCTTGTCGATATTGTCCATTATAAGAAAACCCAAAACTGTAACTGTTAAAAATTACCATAAGCCACCGATTAGTTTATAGTTTACTGTTTACAATTCTTTCACAAGTGAAATTCTTTCACAAGTGTGTATGTGTATGACCATTATATTTAGCGAATAACTATACGAAAGTCGAATATTTATATTTTCCTTTTGAACGTATGAATCTAATGAGGTATATATCGACGAACAGTTAATATATGGATCCGTTCAATCCAGTTACAAAAGGGTCTGAAATCAAATAAAAATAGTCCGGTAACGAACTTATGCATTATATTCAATAAATATTCCACGCCACTAACATTAATTTATGTATTTCATTCAACAATATTCTAGAGTATGAAAAAAGGCACTTGTCCAAAAAAATACTCCTATACTCGCGTCGGTGTGTCAGACCGAAAGTGTTCAAAAAATGGCACACGTCCCCTTTGTACCAACACATGCGATACACTAAACGATGATGAACGACGAATAACGAAGCTAGAGAGAATCGCAATATCGTAGTGTTGATCTTTTCTGAGAAATGAACGAATTAATGATTTCTCGGTCTGACAGACCAATGCGCGAGTATAGGAGTGTAAAAAGTAAAAATAGGTGATCATATTTCCGAATCGTTTCCAGTATCTTCTGGCGTGCCTCAGGACAGTCACCTAGGACCCTACATCTTTTTACTCTATTTGAACGAAGTTCATTTTTCTATTCGTTGCATGAAGCAGTCTTACGCTGACAAATTCAAATTATATTCTGTTATAAAGGACCGAGGTGACGCTTTATTTCTGCAGCAGCAGTTATCGGTTTTCGCTGATTGGTGTCACAAAAACAGAATGGTGCCTCAAACGCCTCAAAATGTGCAGTTATCACATTCTGCAGGAAAAAAATCGCCAATCTGTTTCGCATATTGCCTGACGGATCAAAGACTTGGGTGTCATACTTGCTTCGAAACTAACCTTTAAGGATCAGGTTGATTACGTTTCCGCCAAGGCGTCAAGTCAACTCGGTTTCATATTTCGGTTCGCCAAAGAATTCAGGAATGTTTCTTGTTTGAAAACTCTCTACTCATCTTTGGTTCGTTCAACACTCAACAATCAACACTGCTCGGTAGTATGGGCTCCTTTTTATGGTAACGGTGTGAATCGCATCGAATCCATCCAACGAAAATTCGTACGGTTTGCTCTTCGTTGGTTACCTTGGAGGATTCGGCTCAATCTTCCAGATTATAAATGCCGATGCATTTCAATGGACCTACAGTTACTAAGCGTTCGCCACGACGTTTCGATATCCATATTTATCGCTGATCTGTTGCGGTCTGATATTGATTGTGGCGCATTATTGCAACAACTGAACATCAACATCAGACGCGTGAATCTACGTTCTTACTATTTTTTAAACGTCTCAGTCTTTCGTACGAACTACGGTGCAAATGAGCCGATAACCGGCATGTGCAGGGCGTTTAATAAGTGTTACAATTGTTTCGATTTCAATGTGTCCGGTGTTAGGCTTAAGAGTTTGTTTTACGGTGTTCTTCTAATTAATTGATTGTTTTTGTATCCACACCTTTTTTAATGTGTTCGCGTTTAGTTTAAGATTAGGTTTTAGTAAATGTATCTGTAGGATTTTATGTAGTCTGTTGATACCTAAAAGATGAGGTTTTGCGCCCACTTTGTGAGCTTTTCCCTCCAATAAATAATAATAATAAATAAAAGAGTATGCTTCTGCAGAGACTTGATATCCCTCAAGATGCATGCTCTGTCGAACAACTGTAATATCGATACTATTTCTAATCACGATTACGAATATTGAGATTATATACGTGAATGCTTATATACAGCCATTCTATGCCAAACAGATATACTGGTTCTCGAAATTTCGTGAAAAGTGGTAATTTTGTTCTCTACCGCAAAACATTACACCCTTTATTTGTCGACTTTTCCTTTAGGGGGACCATTTTCTTATTTTAGGGTGGCCCAAAAAATATTTTTTCCACTTTTTCCCAAAAATGATTTTTTGAGGTGAATTTTTTAAAAATTCATAACCTTTGAACAACTGGACCGATTCCGATGATTAATATATCAAATTAAAGGCAATTAATCTTTTTTGAAAAAATATTACATTTTCAACAAAAATGGATTTTGTTTTTTATAATTATTGATTGTATTTGTTTTTTACAGTTTACATGGTCTCGGGACATGGTTGTGCTCCCGTGGCCGAGTGGTTAGCGTCCCACACTATCATGCCGGGGGTTCGGGTTCGATTCCCGTTCTGGCCGGGGGATTTTTCGTCAAAGAAAATTTTTCCGGCTTGCACTGTGGTCACGCGTATTCTAGAGCTTGCCACTCCAGAGTACATTTAAGGCGTGTTATTCGGCATAGAAATCTCAAACAAGTATTACTAATAAAAATGACGCAAGTAATGCTGCGTTGAGAAGGCAAAAGTTCCACTGGAACGTTAGAGCCATCCAAGAAGAAGAAGATGGTCTCGGGACCAAGGGTGCTATATTTTTTTATATTTTTCCTCGAAAGCTTAGGTCCTTAACGCCTTTCTAGTTTTTGGATATGTTATGTAAATATAACATATCCAAAAACTAGAAAGGCGTTATTTTTTGTTCTTGAGTTATGATTTGTCAGAATCAACCGATGGTCCGAAAAATCAATTTTTACCCCGTATTCCACCACAAAAATTCGTAACTTTTGAACTGCTGGACCGATTCAAATGATTGACATATCAAATTAAAGCCAATGAGCTATTCTGGTTTAAAAAAATGTTACACGTGGAGAAAAGAATAGAATTTTGTTTTCATAATTATTGGTTCTAATTGTTTTTCATGGTATACATGGTTTCGGGACCAAGTTTTTTTATGAAAGCTGAGGTTTTTTCATATGATATATCGGAGTATCAGAGGGGTTTTTCGAACCTCTATGCTGCTTGTTGGGACAGGTGTACAATTTTCGGACTCCTTTTCAGCAAATAGTTTCAAGTGGTGTAGTTCAAAAGCTGTAATTTAATTTGATTTAAATAAATTACAGTAATTCAAGAATTTATAATGTTGATAGACAAACTAACATTTTAGTTTTCCGATAAATATTAAATAGCCTGAATATCCTCCAACAGCTAATAATAACAATTTTATTTTTCCCTCACAACTCTGTCTTCTTCGTGTCGAGCGAACAATGATTTAAGTTTGTATGACAATAACTTGCGGAAATAGGAAAAGACAATCATATCGTGTGGCCTGTGGGTGAAGATCGGGTTACCAACCCCGGTGGGATCTTGGTCGTATGCTGACAGGGAAGGGGGCCTATCCGAGTGTCTGTTCACCATGGAGATGCGGCTCAAAACAGCGTCTGATCCCCATGTTAGGGGCGGCTGATCACTGTCTTCGTGCCAGCGGGGACTCTAATAAGAGCTGTGCACGACGGTCCTCCGGCGAGACAGGGGGTTAGTGCAGGCCCTGCAAGCCATCCGTAAAAATAAAACGCACAGGAAAATTCACAAAGGAATTCGAGACAGGACAATCAGCCTAGACCCACGCAAAGAACACGGACAAGAGATTGGAAACTCGGAACATGGGACTGCAAGTCTCTCAATTTTCTTGCGAGTACCTGAATTCTTTCGGAAATATTGAGAGCCCGCAATTTCAACATCGTAGCGCTGCAGGAGGTGTGCTGGAAAGGTTCGATGGTGCGATCGTTCCATGGTGGGTATACCATTTATCAGAGCTGCGGCAACACACACGAACTGGGTACAGCTTTCATCGTGATGGGGGAGATTCAAAAACGGGTGATTGGTTGGTGGCCGATCAATGAACGAATTTGCAGATTGAGGATGAGAGGCCACTTCTTCAATATCAGCATTATCAACGTCCACAGCCCCCAACTAGCTAGCACCGATGACGATAAAGAAGAATTCTACGCGCAGCTAGAGCGTGAATACGATCGCTGCCCAAAACACGACATCAAAATCGTCATCGGTGATTTGAACGCTAAGGTCGGCTAAGAGGAGTAGTTTAGACCGGTAATTGGTAGGTTCAGCGGTCATCAGCGAACCAACGAAAACGGCCAAAGATTTATCGACTTCGCTGCCTCCAAGAACATGGCCATACGAAGCACCTTCTTCCAGCACAGCCTCCAATACCGTTACACCTGGAGATCACCACAGCAAACAGAAAAACAAATTGACCACATTTTGATCGACGGTCGGCACTTCTTCTGGCCTGTGAGAGGCCATTAATCAGCTCAAGAACCACAAAGCAGCTGGTAAGGATGGCCTCGTAGCGGAGCTCTTCAAGGGAGGTCCGAGAAAACTTGTAGAGTGTATGCACCGGTTGATAGTCAGGAACTGGGACACTGAACAGCTACCGGAGGAGTGGAAGGACGGAGTAATCTGCCCCATCTATAAAAAAGGCGACAAGTTGGATTGTGGGAACTATCGTGCCATCACAATCCTGAATGGTGCCTACAACATTTTGTCTCAGATCCTCTTCCGCCGTCTATCGCCAATAGGAAGTACATTTGTGGGAAGTTATCAGGCCGGATTCATGCATGGTTGCTCGACGACGGACCAGATTTTTACACTGCGGCAGATCCTCATCCTACACACCACATCTTCGTCGACTTCAAGGCCGCATATGATACAATCGACCGACGACAGCTATGGAGGATCATGGACGAACACGGCTTTCCCCGAAAGCTGACAAGACTGATTCAGGCAACGATGAACGGTGTGCGGATCTCAGGTGAGCTGTCGGAATCATTTGAGACTCACAGGCGACTTCGACAAGGCGATGGACTCTTCTGTCTGCTCTTCAACGTGGCACTGGAAGGTGTTATGCGGAGAGCGGGCTCCAACATGCGGGGCACGATTTTCAACAAGTCTAGTCAGTTTATCTGCTTCGCCGACGACGTGGTCATAATCGGAAGAACACATGCGACGGTAGCCAACTTGTATACCCGACTGAAACACGAAGCAGGGCGAATTGGGCTTGGGATCAATGCGTCTAAGACTAAATACATGCTAGCTGGAGGGATTGATCGCAACAGAGTTCTTCTTGGTAGTAGTGTTGTGAAGGACGGCGACGAGCTCGAGGTGGTGGAGGAATTTGTCTACCTTGGCTCGTTGATAACAACTGACAACAACAGCAGCCGTGAAATTCGAAGACGCATTGTCAATGGAAGTCGTGCCTACTATGGGCTCCGCAAATCCTTGAGGCCCAACAAGCTCCGACCCCGTACGAAGTGTACCATGTATAAATCCCCAATTCGACCGGTTGTTCTCTATGGGCACGAAGCATGGACGATGCTTGAAGAGGACTCACAAGCGATTGGAGTTTTCGAACGCCGAGTGCTCAGAACAATATACGATGGTGTACAGGAAACGGAGTATGGAGAAGGAGAATGAACCACGAACTGGCGCAACTCTATGGCGAACCCAGTATCCAGAAAGTCGCCAAGGCTGGACGAGTGCGATGGACTGGCATGTTGCAAGATTGCCGGACAGCAGCCCTGCAAAGATGGTGCTCGCATCGAATTCGGTAGGAACAAGAAGGAGATAGGAGCCCAGCGGGCGAGGTGGTTGGACCAGGTGAAGCAGAACTTGGCAAGAATCGGTGCAGCCGGGAGTTGGAGAACTGCAGCCATGAACCGGGTTTATTGGAGAAGAGTAGTGAATCAGATCGAATCTCAAAGGGATGTAGAGTCATAGTAAATAAATAAATAAAATCGTGTGGCCTGCAGGAATGTGCGCTCAGTTGTGTTTTGAAAGAATGAAAGTGCTGGCAGTGACGTAGTGCCCCCACACTACTAGAATTCAATTTTTAAGAAAATGTGATATTTTTTCAAGGAAGATAAACTCATTGGTTTTGAATTGATATATTGATCGTCTGAATCAGCTCAGAGAATCAGTATTTTTGAAAAAAGTCATTTTTGGAAAAAAAAAAAAAAGGAAAAAATAATTTTTTGTACCATCGGCTAACTTTGAAAAAAAAAATAACTCAAGAACAAAACAATAACACCTCTCTCAATTTTGGATATGTTATGTTAAAAAAACCTCAGATTTCAAGAAAAAATATAAAAAATAAATCTTGTGTTCCCGAGACCATGTAAACTATGAAAACAAAAACAATAAATAATTACAAAAACAAAATCCAATTTTTTCCAATTGTATTTTTTCAAATAAGACTAGCTAATTGACTTCAATACATTGATCATCGGAATCAGTCCTATAATTGAAAAGTTATGATTTAAAAAAAGGGATTTTCGGAAAAAGGGGAAAAATCAATTTTTGGGCCACCCCAAAATGAAGATGAGCACCCTAATAATAAAGAGAAAAATTCGGGTCTAATATTTTGCGATAAGGAACAAAACTACCACTCTTCACGAAAATCTGAGAGCCAACATATCGGTTTGGCATGGAATCGCTGTTTATTAGGGTGGTAATGGATGTATGCAAAAAAAATCATCATCGAATATCAAAAACCGACCATGAACAATTTGTTTATTGGCCCAAAAAAGTTATCTGTGCAAAGTTTCAACTCAATGGGACATGATTTAGGGGTGTCTCAAAGCACTCAAAGTTTTGATTTTTTGGCCACTCAAGCTAAGTACCAAAAGGTCGATTTTCGGCAAAAAATTTTTTTTCGAGATAACACCAGATCTCAACGTTTTTGACGTAGGACTACGTCTTTCATTTCTATACCGGGGTGTAAAACCAAAGTTTCGAGAACGAAAGCGTTACGCTGGAGACCGAGATTTTGAGCGTTAATAGCTCTCAAACAACTGAACGAAATGGTATGATACACACTTGATTCGAAAGATAAAATGTCTACGCGTCATATACTTGTTGCCTTTTCATCCAAAAACTTGTTTCAATAGTCTTAAAATTGCTTTCAAAACAGGCTATTGAAATCACCAATCGGTATATAAGCGAGCGCCGCTCGTAAACCCACTCAGTTATGATTGTTGTGAAGCTAATTTCGTTTATCATGAAAACGCTGATGAACGGTGTCACCAAGAGCCTGTTTGTGCACCTAAGGCCAAAAGGGAATCCATCAGGAGGAGAGTGATGCCACGGTTCCGCTTGAAACATCGGAGCAGCCGCCACACACACACACACACATACACATACACATACACACATACACGCGCGGAATTCTCGTTGCTATCATCGTTGCTGAAAAATAATCTGCCAGTTCCCCTGGAAATTGAAAAAATACATTCGTGCGAAAGAGTTTATTTTAATGTTTTCTATCCATATAACACTGCAACCAAATACATTTGGTTTTGTTATTTTTCAATCAATCGCAATTAACAGGAAAGCTGCTGAATATTTTTTTCCCCATCAGTGGAAATTTTCGTATCCAATATTGGATGCATAACATGAAAAACGGAAAATGTTTCACATCGCGAAAATCAAGTCATTTTCGAGCGATAATTTGCTTTCTACTCATATAATGCTGCAACCAAATACATTTCGTTTTGGATTTTTTCAATCAAGTGCGATCAACGTAAGACCACGTCTTTCGGCAATTTATTAGAGGTGCAATGAATCTTTAGGAATTCCCGCTCTACGCGCACTGGCAAACAATGTTTACTCAACAATTTCTCAAACGAGAAATGGGTGTTGTGAGAAAGGATTAGCGAACGCGAAAACGACAAACGGGAGAAAGATACGTTTGGAGGTTGAAGGAAATTGGCAGAAAACTTCTTCATTCTATCATTCAAATAATGTGATTCATACCACATCGTTTTGCCAGAAAGAGATTATTAACGTTCAAAGGAGGAATCGAGTCCTCCGAGGAAATTACCCAGCGCAAATTAGAGTCGACTATCGATTGCGGCATTCGTACACAAATAATTTTATAATGCAGTTTCACCAAAGTGATTTCTTCGGATATATTCACTACATCATGTCATATATTTCATATTCTTCATTAAGAAATCCATATCCATGGCACCTATCGGTAACGAATTATTATCGAAACCACGATTTTCGCTAAATGCTCCTTTCAGTTCGGCCTGTAAAAAACTTTTCTGTACTCTAATCCATCAAATTTGGAGCCCTGAAAAGGGCCGTTGATTATATGCTAAGCTAATATAGCACGCTCTCCTCGGATACGATGGGCCAGCTGGATGTCCTTGGGCATGATGTGACGCGTTTTGCATGGATAGCACACAAATTGGTATCTTCGAATAAGCCTCCTGCAGCGTCATAGCCGCGGAACTTTGGAAGCGCAAGTCGAATTGAAGTCCTGAGCAATTCCATGATCCAAATGCTGCAAAGGTAGCTGCGGATCAGCAATTCGGTCGACTTCTGATAGCGACGAATTTCATGCGAAGTTCCCGGTCGATAGCGATGTGGCTTCTCCAACTATCCTGCTACTGGTGCGCTTATCCGAGCTGACTTCGTGTGCCTTACCACCGAATGACTAACGAGCTGTCTGCGAAAGACTAACGAGCTCGAGTCCTCACGGTGCGAGAGTAGAGTAAGAAATGAACGAAAGCAAAGGAAGCGTCATTTTATAAACCATAAAAGTATAGAATCTAAATCCCACCCTTATTATATTCGTGAGTATACAGTAAGCTTATACAATAAAGAGGGTGGGGTTTACATTCGATTCTTTTATGTTTTATATAATGACACTTCCCTTGCTTTCGTTCATTTCTTACTCTACTCTCGCACCGTGAGGACTCGCTTCATCGGGACTAAGCAGACAGCTCGTTAGTCCTTCGGTGGTAAGGCACCACGAAAGCAGCTCGGATAAGCGCACCAGCCGCAGGAAGCGTGAAGAAGCCACATCGCTATCGACCGGGAACTTCGCATGAAATTCGTCGCTATCAGAAGTCGACCGAATTGCTGATCCGCAAGCTACCTTTGCAGCATATGGTTCGTGGAATTGCTCAGGACTTCAAAACCGACTTGCGCTTCCAAAGTTCCGCGGTTATGACGCTGCAGGAGGCTTATTCGAAGATACCAATTTGTGTGCTATCCATGCAAAACTCGTCACATCATGCCCAAGGACATCCAGCTGGCCCATCGTATCCGAGGAGAGCGTGCTATATTAGCTTAGCATATATTCAACGGCCCTTTTCAGGGCTCCAAATTTGATGGATTAGAGTTCAGAAAAGTTTATTACAGGCCGAACTGAAAGGAGCATTTAGCGAAAATCGTGGTGTCGATGATAATTCGATACCGATAGGTGCCATGGATATGGCTTTCATAATGAAGAATATGAAATACATGACATGATGTAGTGAATATATCCCCATATCGAAGAAATCACTTTGATGAAACTGTTTACCGTTTGTCGTTTTTAAGTGTTGGGAAAGGGCATTATTTTTGCTGAGTAAATTCCAAGAAAAAATCCATTCCTTCTTTAAGCGTGATTCATTCTGCTTCGGATCAACGGAACAGTGATAATCATTTCATACAAAAGATAAAATGTCCAAGAGTTATATGATTGCTACTTATTGAGTCGGAAAATTGTTTCAATAGCTTAATGATAGCTTCGAAAACAGGTTATAAAATGACGCTTCCTTTGCTTTCGTTCATTTCTTACTCTACTCTCGCACCGTGACGACTCGTTTGTTTGGGACCAAGCAGATAGCAGGTTAGTCTTTCAGTGGTAAGGCACACGAAAGCAGCTCGGATAAGCGCACCAGCCGCAGGATAGGTGAAGAAGCCACATCGCTATCGACCGGGAACTTCGCATGAAATTCGTCGCTATCAGAAGTCGACCGAATTGCTGATCCGCAAGCTACCTTTGCAGCATATGGTTCGTGGAATTGCTCAGGACTTCAAAACCGACTTGCGCTTCCAAAGTTCCGCGGTTATGACGCTGCCAGCTGAATGTCCTTGGGCATGATGTCACGCGTTTTACGTGGATAGCACACAAATTGGTATCTTCGAATAAGCCTCCTATTCGAAGATACCAATTTGTGTGCCATCCACGTAAAACGCGTGACATCATGCCCAAGGACATTCAGCTGGCCCGTCGAATCCAAGGAGAGGGTGCTATATTAGCTTAGCATATAATCAACGGCCCTTTTCAGGGCTCCAAATTTGATGGATTAGAGTTCAGAAAAGTTTTTTGCAGGCCAAACTGAAACGAGAATTTTCGTTTTTATTTTAATGTTTTCTAATTATATGGCGAACACAGCGACCAAATACATTTGATTTCGTAATTTTTCAATCAAGTGTAATTAGCTGGAAAGCTTCTGAAGATTATTCTTTCCCATCAGTAGGATATTTTCGTATCCAATAATGGATGCATAACATGAAAAACGGAAAATGTTTCGTATCGCCAAAATTATATAATTTTCAATCGATTATTGCTCAGTCGCCGAAATTTTCATACTCAGAAAGTTCATTCTCCTCTAGTTTGCCTTCCAAATTGCCATCGTAAACCACACCTTCTCTCGATTCAATCACGCACGAAAAGCATACTGAAATGATATTCTGGTGGTGAAACCGATTCATTTTTCGTGAGGCGTCGTGCACAAATTACGTAACGCGATAAGGGGGGAGGGGGTAGATGTTGCGTTACTTTCTGTTAATTAGAGATAGGAAATTGCGCTACGAACGGTGGGGGGGGGAGAGGTGGTTCAAAATTCGGATTTTTAGCGTTACGTAATTTGTGCACGACGCCTGAGGACATCGACAAGACAACATCGTTACTGAACGAGCTGAACGGCGAGGGATCGAGGTATTCATTACCTGGCCTGACCTGACCTGAAATGCAATCAGTTTGTTTTAACTGTGAGGGAGCGCAGAAAAGCCGTGATACTCTCGTGACCAAGAGAGTATCAGCATCGAAATACGGTTCCTCGGGAAGACATAGAAGCAGCCGCCACACACACACACATACACGCGCGCAACTCTTTTCGTTTGCTGGTTATCGAGAGGAAACCTGGAAAGAAATGATCGTTGCTGAAAAATAATCTGCCAGTTCCCCTTGGAATTGAAAATTACATTCAAGCGAGTTTATTTTATTGTTCTCTATCCATATAATACTGCGACCACATACATTTGGTTTTGTGATTTATCAATCAAGTGCAGTTAACAGGAAAGCTTCGGAAGATTATTCTTCAGAACAAGGTTTTTTGTATCCAATATTGGATGCATAAAACCTTGAGTCTTCAAAGTAACACTCTCGTTTTTGAAGTCACCTAAATATTTATTTATTCATTCATTCAGGATGGATTTAGATTCAACTTCAAACAAATGATCTCTAAATCAACGATAGTCCTACGTCACCCTTGCGGTTATACCATAGATATAACCCACTTCCTGTTTTTTCATTTTTAAGTCATTTGGCATCGAAATTTTTATAAGCTTATCTGCTTATATCAGTTACCTTTATTATCATATGTTATATTGTCAGTCACCGTTGATTGACGCAACCCGAGCGAAAACTCGATGTCTGTCACGATGTTGACTGACATGGCAGTCAACGTGTTAATAATTATTCTAGCTCTGAACGGATTTTTATGGCTTTCATTCCAATCGAATAGGAAATTCCCATAAATCCGATAACCCATAAATGATTAAGGAACATTGGAAGACTACACATTTTCCTATCGTGTTCGCGTGGCCGAATATGCTAATCAGATGAGCGTAAATCGGTCGCTCAAGTTACAGATACAGCATTCGTTCTACGGACAATGTGGATAGAGAAATTATTGCAATCTTAGCTTCGCCGTATTTCAAATATCATTTCATTTTCTTCAGTCATCTAACTAGCGATCGGACGACAGTGTTGAAGCGATTATAGAGTTTTTAAGGTTCTTTTTGAGCGTCTCTAACTTGTCCAAGTTTTGCCAATGTAGTTAGTATTGAGAAAAGAATAAAGCCAGTTGAAATAGAGACTTCGGACGCGTCGGTTTTGCTTTTTACAATCCCGAATAATTCTGTAAATCCACAAGTTACACTCATTCTGGAACATGATCGCCGTTTAACATAGAAAAGAAATCCCTTCGATACCGGTAACCCCTGTGAAACCCCAACAGACAGCAAGGCTTTTGAAATGACCTTTCGCAAAGACGGGTTTTTAGTTTAGATTTCCAAATTGGTCTTTTTCAAGGCTAGAGGCGAATGAACTGATGAGTTTTAAAGTCTCTATAATTCAAAACATCATCATCTCCATTGTTCAAATCTCGCTTCAGCTATCATTTTTATTAATACATATAGATCAAATTTATAAATACATATTTACCTTCACTTGATTTATTTGAAACTCATTGTTGAAAAAAAAAACAATATTTATTTAAAGTTTATTGTGAAAACATAAACATAAACGAAACATAATCGTTATTGAATTGAATGCATGGTGAAAATAAAAACATTTCTCATTTGAAATTAATTTTGAATTATTTTTATGCAATTGTTTATTTTTCTTCCTCATCTTGGATTCGGTTCTGAGGATTCCGACGCTTTGCTTTGGAACGCTGTTGCTTCGTTGTGTTTTTTTGGGGTTCGAACAGACAGATGATGGTTCCTCATGAAGCTAGAAGCCCAATCCTTTCCAGTCATGTTGCAATGATTGAATTCGTGCTGGAGGTTGTTGCCTTCCGCAAAATCAAACGCCAGACGACGTAAATCTTTGAGAGTCATATCATAGAAAGCTTTGTCTAGTGCTTTGCAGTGGTCCGCCAGATACTCAGACTGCTCGCTCGTAAATATTTGTCTGCACCGCCCTAGGTGCTCGCTGCCACATCCTAGCAGAAGTAGAAATATCAATAAAAGAAGGTTCAGATCAATAATCACTCTCTGATACGAGCCTCTTCCTAAGAGCTGATTCAGAAATATCGAGGTCTGCCGAAATCCAACGCCTTCTGATGCCTATGTCGGGCCATTTGAGCATTTCAGGAGTGCATTTCGTCAAATTAGTTTTCTTCTTGTGGGTCCCGTTAAAAATTTGGTTGAAAACATTTTAGATTTTTTTCAGAGCAAAACTCTGGCAGAACTTTTGCCCCACAGCCACAGGGCACGTTTGCCCCACAAGCAATTTTTGATCTAATCCTATTTAAAAAAAAAGATCTTGAACTTTTTCATAGAAATGAATAAGCACTATCATCTACTATAGAATGAAGGTTTCCTTGACAGTGTAGTTTCGAACTTTCCAGTTATTTTATTATTAGGTAATTAGGTTATTAGGTAAGTTAATCATCATCTCCAAAACTGGAAAAATTAGATCAAAACATTGCAAAACTCTTTTTATCTCATAACTTTTTGCCACTTTCATGAAATGTATCTTGTTTATATGTGTGAGCTGCTGGTGTAATAATGTATCAAACGATTACACTGTTCCAACTTCATTATGTAATATTATTATGCATTAACACAACTACATCATTAGCTATGTGGATAGCGTAGACGTGTAAACCAGCCTTGCAATCCAGCCGGGCTTGGTTCGATCCCCGTTGACGTTGTTTGGACTTAAAAGGAAGAGATGTCTGTTTCCATACATACAAGCGTTTCAAAGCGTTGGGGGACAGATGCTCATTTAGTTTCAGTTTCATATTTTTCAGCGTTGAAAGTTGTGTTCTTCGGTGGTAAACTGATGATGAAAATTTGTTTCGATGCTATCGCTTTCGCCTGCGTTGCCTGCGTTGCCACACAATAGATTCGGTTCGGATTTCCTGTTGCCATTCTGCGTCTTCTGAGATGTTTCGTTTGCGTTGGAGATGTAACTTTACTAAGAGATACTAAAACTACTTATTTATTCAAGAAGATCGGTATTTCAGTTTGGATACTCAAGACAGCGAACATCGACCGTACATGTTAATGCTTAGAATCAATCACTCAGTGAATTAATTCATTTATCGACCTTTGCTATCAAATATTTGTATAAAAGAGTTTTATTATTAAATTTCTTTCATGTTTGTTCTCACCGGAAGTAATTTTGTAGTTCTATGTCAGCGATGCGGGCATGTATTGGACATTCCCCAATTGATCACGGGGTACTAAACATTTGGTTCTCACTGTACAACCATGTCTAATCTTGGAACAAAAAAACTCCAGAAGTGAATAAATTGTTCTCCCGACAGAATCGTTCAAAGAACTTGAACTGACAGTAACTACACTCCTCTTCTAAGCTTTATCTACGTGCTAATCAACGATAGGAAAAGGAATTCTTACCCAAGATATTTGATCGTGCAATTCACCCAGAGTCCTGAACCCTAATGAATGCACCCTTTTCGCTTCTGGCAAAATGCTTATTGGGGCGGGGGGATATCATCTGACGAAGCACCGTCGGTATTACATTGCCACTTTTCTAAGGATGTGCTACGCGAAAATATCACCGCATCGTATACATAGATGGAGCTCTGAATGAATCTCTCTTTCTCTGCATCATCCATCGGTGGGAAAAGGGTGAAAGATTATAATTAGCTAAGCATAATGAATAGCACGTTTTGCTGCTGCTGCTTCTGCTACTACCAGCACAGTGCATCGCAAACTTCCGCTTCCTTTGCCACCACTTTGTCCATCGTCTTCTCCGTTGCATCTCCGACCATTCTACTCTCTGGTGGGTTGCTGGCGATGACGATGATGCTGCTGCTGCTGGTGGATTCTAATTAAAACAGAGTGAAACTGAATGAATGCGAATGATCTTCCCCGTATACAGTGCAGTTTTGCAGCGCACATTAATACACTCCTTCTTACCACCGACGACACACGAACTTATGTCTGTTTGAGTTTCCAGATTCTTTGGCCCTGACAGCTTCAAGAGGACTGTGGAAATGTCAAAGGTTCTACACGTATTGAGAAGTGCTGTGGAACGATCTCCATCACAACACCGCTTTGGGGTTACGGAGGGCCGTTGCAATAGGGCGGCGGCTTCTAATTTGCCAGCAGCGTTTTTGGCGTTTGAAGTGGCGTTCTCAATCCAAGCTGATGTTGTCTGACGTTGATAGGATGAGGATATGTGTCTACAGCACCAAGTATACAGAATGGGGGGGGGGGGTGGTTAGGTGGATATTGTACCTAGGGGATGGAACGCATACTGTTGACGCGTGGAATTTTGATTGGTGATGCTGCCATTGTGAGGTGAGATATTCGAAAGGGGTGAATTTCTTTGCTCCTCCAGGGGGGAAAATGGAAAACCATTGTGTCGCCCCAAATTAGTCGTTCGCACGCAGCAGTGATGATTATTCTGGTGCCACACGAAGACTGTTTGGTTGCTCAAGCATCCGCCGATGAAGCCCTTCTCCCTCTAAGGTCGTAATTTACCCCCTCAAAGTACCATTTCTTGCAGAGCTCGCTCATGTGAGTGGTTTTTCCGCTTAAAAACATTTTTTGTCGTTTTCCCCATCTTTCGGCTAGGGAAAAAATAACCTCCTTACAGTGGAAATGTACGCGCAAACAAACGACGGGACGGGATATGGGTGTATAATTTACTCAATGGAGTATGTAAAAAAGAGATAAAACCGTTCGAAAGTCGAAAGGCAAAAAGGTATACCGGCGTATCAGTTTTACACATGCATTCGCACCATCACCGAGGGAACTGTATGATACGCATTATGGCTTGAGCTGAGCCCAACCTCTTGGCATCCTGCCTGGGAGAGGTGCACTGAAACGGTTGGCAACCGTTGATGGCGTTTAAACAACCGGATAAGCATAATTCGGTGCTTGTTGCGACGGGTCGAACCAGTTGGCGAGAAGCAGATACGATTGCGTCGTTTCAGAAATGAATTGTCCGGCCAGAAACTACCAATCTTCAGTCGAGACAGCCGAGAATTAACAATTGGTTGATTCAAATTCTACCGTTACAACCGTAGCAATTGCTCAACTTTAAGCATTGAGAGCCATTGTAAGCCATCCACAGATGGTTACATCTCAGCTAGTTCCATTAAAACTTGGAAATTCAACTCCAGCTTTACAGTTTCCCCCCCGGGGCGCCTGGCCTAGCAACCAAACCGTATGCAAAATTAATGATTACATTAGTAAACGGATGCATTTCTCTCTCTATCTTCACTGTGTCCATTGCTTGATCACGGTCCGGGAGCTCCCCTGCGGCGGGTGTATTGCGTTTTCCGAGTGCATCCCGAGTGCAGTACCCCTGAGTGGGTGGAAGTGGGAGGAGGAGGAGATGAAATAAAACATGGTACCGTAGAGCAGAATCTGAAACTGTTGTGGGCGAACGAGCGAGACAGTGAATGGGCTTTTATTTATGTATGCGATGTTGTAGCCGTTTCATTTACAATGTAATAATGTTGGGCACTGCACTTTGTTGTGTATTTTCCATTTCTGCAACACAATGGTGCAGGAAACGTCTATATGCAAAGTTAATGTGTTGTCGGGATGAAAGAGCGGCCGAAACAATGCAATGTATGTCGTCTGTAATTGCGGAGGGGATTTTATGTTGAGTTTCGCGAAAATGTGAGCTGTGTTGGGTGAGCCTAACGAAGCTTTTTTTTCGCTCCACATGCCTGCCATTGTGCACAGGTAATTACTGTTAAGGTAAAAGCTTAAATTAAACCGATGTTTGTGAAAGTTAAATGCATTAAAAGTAGATAAATCACGCTTATAAATGCACTCTGAATGTGTGTTCGTGTGCGCTATTAACTTTACACCCTTTTTTGGTGTAATCATCATTCGCATATCCAATTTCAAGGTCAAATCTCGCATCCGGAGCACCCCTCTATTTGCGTCAATCAATGCCTTCCGCTGTGTATAATACTCCCGTCGCTAATCTCTAGCAGGCGATCGGTAACCAACACTTACACCATACCCAACAAAACGTCCTTGTCGTTCACCCCAAACAAAAAAAAAATCTGGCTGAAAATTAATACACATATTATTGCCTCGAGGGTGGTGCATTGAATGCGGCATCCTGTATAAAAACACCACCGAAAGCACGGAACGCGTGTTACCAGCATCCTTCGGGAATAATACAAGTGGACAGTGTCCATCATCGTTGGCACCCGTCATCATCACCCATTGTTATGGAATCATGCAAAAATAAGAGGGTTGATGTTGCGAAAATTTCCGAATGAATTTGCGGAGGGGAGGAACCATTTGCGTCAAATGCGTTGTAAGCAGTATTTTTAATTTGATTCGAGGCTGGCATTGGCGACGGTTGTTTCTGAAAAAGATTGATATCTAAATGTGAAAATATTGAAAGTTTAACTTAAGAACCATTTTTTTTGCACCAGATGTCACCGCTTGTTTATGCTATGCGTCTGTCAATGACAATGACTACTGTTTATCTATACAGTAGCAGTCATAATCAGTTCCATAATAAAAAAAAACATTAAAATTAGCGAACAAAACAAAAAAAAGTTAAAAAACAATGAATTGAAAGCATGTACGGGACCAGAAGAAATTGCTCGAAATGCATGAAGAGGAGAAACAATGATCAGGTGTAACTCGATCAGCCACTTCCATGGATCTATGGTCACTGGGACTCCTCCGAATTGAACAGAAAGAACAGTTGTAAAGAGCAGTGAGAAGCACTCTGCATCGAACCATCATTTGTTTCAATATTCGATAATTTATGTGAATAAAGCATTTATTTCCGCTAAATAAGTCCGGTCCCAAACACCGAAAATAATAAACACACACGCTTGCGTTCGCTAATACGTACTGCAGTATTATACACTAGAGGTAACCTTTTATCTTTACGTTCTCTTTATTACTAAAAAATTAATGCTAAAAAATACAAAAAATAAAAAATATATATTTTAATTTTTTCGAGAGCGTTGGAAAGCTAACTGAAAAATCGTCCATCTCCTAAGCTAGAATGAGGAACTACAAATAACACAACATTAAACCTAAACCATTCTAACTCAACCGTATTTATTATTATTGATCGTAAAACAGTATCTCATCAATCAGTATAGTGCACAAAAGTACGATGATTAAAAAATATATCTCGTAAATTGATCAGCAAATGACTGAAAAATATGCGCTCGAAATGGACAAATTTCGTATAGCTTACTACAAGAAATTTCGAAGCAAAATAGAACCTAACGACAGGCATGAGTAAACATTCAATTTTATTTGAATTTTATATTTTTTATTTATTTATTGTAACGCTAATCGATTCATGTACGACGTTGACTTTTGCATTTTTTCATCTTGGATTGAACATGAAAAAGCAGAACATTACGCTGCATATGAATGTCAAACATAGAGATTCATTACATTTCATTGAAATTGATTGAATAAAAATAATTATTGTATAAAATTGGAACCTTATTTTAAAAAATCTGTAAATTGTGTATGAAATCTGTAATCCGTATCTACAGATTCTTTGTTTTAAAAAGTCTAAAAAAATCTGTATGAATACAGATTATTCTGTAGATATGGTAACTCTGTCTATGCCTAGATTATAGGCATAGAGGCATGGACGGAAGCTTGGCTTCAAACGAATTGTAAAAGTTGAAGTGGTAGAAACAATTCGGAACCATTAAGTAATTATCTTTCTATTTCCAATAGTAAACTGGTGAGAAAAAAATCAGATATTCCACGAAAAACTCGACATTCTCTGATTTTCTTATATCGATGTTAAGAAATGTACATACAACTCATTATTAATGAAACCGTTCCAACAGAAATCGATCGTTTGGCCTGTTTCCTTTTGTTTATTTATTTTGGATGAATAGGATAAAAAGAGAGCATCTTTCAGTGTATTCTTCAACTTATGTTTAAATAGCTGGATTGCCTGTGGTGGGTCTTAATAATTTTATCGTCAGGTGATGCAGATTAGATATCTTATGACCATAAAGGCTCTTTTGTGAAGTTTATGTTTGCTCCATAAAAGCCTCAAGGTAAGGAAAAATTATCGCCAAGGTAAACTTTTTCGGTGTCGTGGAAGTGCCATGGCAATCGTTATACTACCGAATTCATCCGTGATGCCAAGTTCACACTTCGGATGAACCCTTCCACATTTTCTCACTTACGTAGTGCTTGTAAGTTGTACTCACTGCACTTCAGTTACTTCGTATCATGACGATCATAATAAACGTGAAGAAATTTCATGAAATTTATGGAATTCGCATCAACGTTTACACTAACGCGAATTTATGTCATGAATATGTTCATGCTATTTGAACTTATGATAAAAGTATACATATACAGCCAATACATGCCAAACCGATATAGTGGTTCTTAGATTTTCGTAAAAATTTGGTCTTTTCAATTTCAATTTTTTTCGAATTTATCAAATCAAAGCCAATTAGTTGGTCTTTTTTGAAAAAATACTACACTTGCTAAAACATTATTTTGTTTCGGTGCATCTATGCCTAAGGGCAAAAATCAGAATGTATTCGTAAGACAGATTATAACATTCGATCCTCTGATAAGCATCTCGCGGAAGCAAATATTAAAAAAAACAATTTCTTCCACCAACGACAGTGAAACTTGTACATAATAATTCAGATTTGAGATATGATAGCCGAAAGACGAAACTCAACTATCTCGCAAGTACAAAAAAAAAGTTTTTCTAAGTTTTATTCTAACCTAGTAAGAGTTTAAATGAAAACGTACAATTATTTGGATAAATATATATGGAATATAGAATGCTGTTCAGAATATAAATATTCTGAACATAATTTTTTACAGAACCAATCAACGTGCTCGATATTATGACATCCTAGACCACAATTACATAAATAAATAGTAGCATGAACTACACGATAAAGACCTGAATTAATCCCGAATTGATTGAACTTTCGGGATAATAGAGTAAACCATTTTCCAATCATGATCATCCCTTCATTGGTTTTGCCACCTTTTGTATACCCGTTTGTCCGAAAAATGGAGAATAAGTCGTGATACACATCAACTCATATTGTGAGCTAACGCCGAATTGCAGGCAAAAAGATTGCTCGATGCGTCGGGGATGAAAGAGAGTGGTTAGTGTAATCGAAATAACATACCCATTCTAATCGTCGAATTGTTCAACTTTTTTACTATATTTTTTGTTCGGGCGGGATAAATTTCCTGTCTAATGGTATATTATAACGATATTTGAGTAATATACGTTTGAAATCTTTTAATGAATCGTTTTTCGTACAGTGATCCCCCTATGTAGAAATCAAAGACATAGTCCTATGTTAAAAAAAAATAGGGGTCGAATATTTTCCGATAAGAAACAATTTTTTCAAATAGCTGTAACTTCTCACCTATTGGGTATTTTTTATTTATATTTTGGGTAAAATTAGTTCAATGTGTAATGTGTACATTGTGTATGTCTCACAAGCGGATGAGCATTCGTAGCGCAAATGGAGTTGGCCGAACAAAGAATTTACCACGTACCACGAAAATTCGGATCTCTCTCAGCGTGCCATCAGCAGGAAGCTGGAAATGGTACAATCTACGATAAACTGTGTTTTCAATCGGTACAACGAACTATCGATCGGAAGGAAACCGAAGAGACGTAGGACTACACCAAGGGCTGTCAATTTCAAAAGCTTTTCGAATATCCGAGTAGGTTTTGAAAATCTGTCATTTTTTTGAATAATAAGCGAAAAAGTTGATGAAGAGAAATGGAAACGTTAATAATGAAATGTTTTGAAACAACAAAAAAAATATTCATATTTGAAAGCGTATGGATATGAGTAGCCTGAACGTCACGGACTGGAAAAGGGAGTCATTCCCTTATTGCGAAAATTTTCTATTAAAGATAACCTTTCATTTTGAAACTCAGAAAAAAAAACACACAGTATGATCAATATCGTGATATCTTATACCACAGACGCATAAGAGACTATCACTGATTTTAACTCGAAAAAGATGTGCATTCGAGGAAATCTGTACCTATTGGCAAAATTACGCCTATTACGCTCCTAAAAACATCAATCCCAAACAAATAATACACAAATTATACTATTCAGCATCTTTCGCAGAACGGCAAAAATGATCCGCAATCAAAAGCGCAGCAAGATTGAACTTGTTGCCCGCTGTCGTCATTGCCCCCCGCTATCGCTTTTATACTTTTGCCGACGTTTCTGCCACTTCTACCGCTACATGCTTGAACTTATATAGGGGTAGTGGGGGCAAATTGGTCATAGGGGGGCAAAGTGGTCACCTGCTTGCTTGGTAGTATTACTATTGACACCGTATTAACAGGCATCTTATGTTTGAAGAATTTAATGAATTTTGAGTCACCCTGTACTTCAGTAGAGCTGTCGAAATAAAAATAAAACCAGAAATTTGCCTCTCGATAAACATTCGGCCATAGCTCTGTGCGCATGGTGTCTAAGGAATTTCTCGTGAAATATAGTTTATTCAATCTGATATATTGGACAAATCATCAGTTTGGATCACAGTTCAAATATTCTAGGAGAGGTGAACAGATATTTTGTTTAATCTCAGCGATTAATTAGCATATAAATAACTTTGATGTTTGGAGGCAAAGTGGTCATAGGTGAATAACGACTTACAATGTTCTGTTTACTAAGATGTAAACATATTTGTGATCTATCAAGAACTGCTCGAGTAAGCGTTCGAAATCTTACATTTTTCTTACATGTTCAGTACCTAGATCCTAGATCAACCTACGTCAAAAAGTGGCTAAAATGGTTTTCCGTATAACGTAAAGGATCACAAGCAGATAACTCAAGCTTTTAAGAGAAGTCAGAACAGTTCCGTTAGAGATATGGCGAAGAAACAAAAGGTAAGCAGAACTTTCGTGCAAAATACAAAAAAAAACTGATGCATCAATGCAGTATTCATCGCCAAAACCATCGCAACAGTCTTTTTCAGTGACACATTTGATCACAGGCGATCAAATATTCGTTTCCCCAGCGCCATTATTGAGCTTGAGCTTGAGCTTGGGTAGACTGTACACTTCGTAGTTGCTCTCCGTGATTGACCTGAACCAACCAAACTGCACAAAGAACACACAGAATGACGCTTGGGACTAGCAAATCATTCTCGTTGTGTAATTTTCGGTGATTCGAGCTTTAAATGGTCAATAACGACGCCGGCCACGTCCTTACAGTCACCAGGGGAAGGGAAGGAATGTTAGTATGATAATCGCCGCCCGGAGGCCAGAAGGGTCGCCTCTATAGCGTGGTTCCCTAGCGATTATCATGGAAGGGATAGTTGTTAGTGGGAGAGGTAAGAATCAGGATTCACTGTGGTAAGTGATGTGATTACGTGAACGCGAACTACCAACCACTCGACGAAACATAGAAATATCTTCAAAGGGTGACCTGAAAATGCATTTCATGGCGGTAAAGGATATTGAAGGGTGACCTGAAAAGGTCTCCTTTGTTCGACGAGACGAAAACTCGAAAATCATATACCGGAAGCTCGAACTCTGCAAACTGGAATATAAAAACATGAATTTAATTGTGTAATCAACGAATTTTCCCATGCATGCTAAACAGAAACAAAACATAATCCCAAATGAGGAACACATCTCGTATCATTCTTAACCACGCCAAATACTATCAACAACATAATATTAAACATCCACAATTCCTAATAAAAATTCCAAATATAAAACTTTACATAGTAACGGAATTCCGTTTGGATGCGTTGGGCCGCTGCCCCCAAGCGGTGCGCTGGTCCTAAAACAGCTAAAAAAAATAATAAAAAAAAATCTTGTCTGAAATTCTGAATCAATTTGAAATCCCGATCATCCGATACACGATGCAAAGAGAAGAGTGACGTAATCAATTTCTTTTTCACACCTTCCGGGCAAATCACGCCGTAGATAGGATAATTTGACTACTATGCGACAACATATATAATACACAACAAAACAAAACACCTTCACACCTGTCAGCAGAACAACACATGTATGCTAGAAATTACAAGAGATAGAAAATATAAGAGATGAAGAGATCTAGAGAAAGGGAGTACGATAGAAAAACTTAGCTTGCTGGATTGTACTCATCATTTCGCTGGGATAGATGTTGTTCTCTCTTTTTCTGTCATTCTCACCGATGCAGCGAAATACTCTCAGAGTGCTTTTCCTCACCACACACATGCAGCCCAAGGCAACAGAAGAAACAATAAGTGTGCGCATCTTACAGTTCAGCTCAAAGAATAGTGAAACTATTCGTTGAACAAACGTTCATTTATTATATTGCACCATAAAACCAACTACAATCTAATTCACTGATGTAGAATATCTTTCGAACATTTCTCCCGAAACGTCTCAGATACAAGACTCCTCCATCACACCACCTGAAAACAAGTTCGACAATTTTGATGCTTATGTAGCAACATGTTTTAAACATACGAAAAGTTCGCCTGGCATCCCTGAATACCAGAGAGCATCAGGCACACACCGATGCAGGAGAACCGAAAACACACACCCCACTTCAAATCTTTAAAAATAATGCTGTAAACTGTATGAGAGAGAAAGTGAGTGAGAAAGAGAGAGAAAAGCGAGAGAAAGAAAGGGAAACTTATCTGACACCGCCGTCCGCTTCTTCCAACCATGTCTACATTCCCTTCTCTAGTGATATTACCGCTGCGCTCTCGCTGTGCAAAATAACACGAGAAATATTCTCCATGCGCTGAAGAAACGAAAGCACCACACAATAATACAGCGCGTCGATCAATAGCCCAACATATATATGGCTTTCACAAACACAAGCAAGGTAAAATGATGGCTTCGTCCAATTCATTTCATTGCTAATTCACTCTTTTTGCACTATCCATCCACGAAAATCAAGCAAGCTTCTACTGATTTCAATTTCAGCATAATAGGAAGATCATTTTATCACTAATTTTGCAAATTATGACACTCCAAAGCCCAGACAACACAAAGAAAATGATGTTAACAAGGAGCGAAAATGTACACGTCCGCTCCTGTACGCTGCACAATCCGAACTCTCCCTATACTACATTAGACTATCACAGATTGCACAAACTTTTATTTAACCGTTAGAGTGCAGAGGAAAGTATGTCAAAAATGTGGATGAGTTTGAGTATATTTAAGAAATACTTTATCTTTTCAAGTGCTATTTTTAAATTAATCGAAAATTGATGAGCAATATGCGGTAGAATTTTTCAATCTGTACCCACAATATGTTCCCGAAAGACGAAATTCTATGTTCAGAGGTGCTACCGCGCTCCTCCGCACTCAAACAGTTAATCCTCGTTTCCCCAGCGCCATTATTGTACATTTATTTGTAACTTTGACAACGCATAAAAAATGTGTGCGTGTCATGCAAAAATACTGAAACACCTCATCGAGACGTCCTTAAAATCGACCCAATCGACTCCCGTTCTCCCTACGTATCGTGCAAAACAACAGTAAAATTTCTCAGAATCAGTAATGAACATCTGGATTGAGACTGGCAGCTAGCGGCTGGATTGAGACTGTAATCTGAATCCTGAATGAGTAAACTATACTCAGTTGAAAACAGGCGGAGCTTACTTTGCAATATTTTCTCCATCCACATTGTCCTTAGAATAAACGCTGCATTTGATTCGCATGGTATATAAATATTGTGCCACACATATGCATACGTTGCATCTCATTGACAACACGGGTAGGTAGTTACAAAAATGGGTAGAACAAATGTATGGAAAAATTAGTATGTCTCCAATTTTCATTAATTTAATGCTTTTCCTAGGTATGATGCATCACACAAGTCTTGGAGAATTTCGATTCAATTGGTGAGAAAGTCATCAAAGTTCATTCGTAGCAAAAGTAGTCATTCATGTTAAATTTAACTTATAAGATCGTGACCAATGTTATCAGCTTTATCTGGAAAGGTACAGATTTTTTCGTTATTTTTGGTACAGATTTTCGTTAAAAAGTACAGATTGGTACAGATTTTTTTTTTACATTTGAACAAAGCTACATTAAGGTACATGATGACTTTTACGTCGCAGTATCGCTTGATGCTGCTGACCATAAAAAAAATAATTGATCAGTTTTATAGTTTCATAAGTTTACAAGGATCGTTTGATAGAATTCGCGTCGGATGGTGCGACCGTGATGATGGGGTTTCGAATTCCATAATGCTATTAAATTTGACAAGCGACAAAAAAAGTTTGGGTTAGAAAAGCAGTAAAAGAAACTATCGGAACAATGGACAGCGAAGGGCGGATCATTTTTAAGGATATTTGTCGCAGTTTTTTCGTGGAGCTGATCAAGCAAATGAGTGAGAAAAAGATTCGATTTTAATGACGTTGTGTTAGAGGCGTTTCCAGGATATATACGATGGGAATATACAAGATCTGGAGAATTAATTCCATACCCTAGAGGTAAAATGGTTTCGTAACGAAATCACAGTATCAGAAAACGAACATGTGCAGGATTGGTGGCCAAAAATTCGAACATAAAAATGCTTCGAAATCGGCACTGCAACGATACGATGATAGCGTAAGATTTGATGAAACATGAGAATGAGAATGAGAATGAGAATGAGAATGAGAATGAGAAAGAGAATGAGAATGAGAATGAGAATGAGAATGAGAATGAGAATGAGAATGAGAATGAGAATGAGAATGAGAATGAGAATGAGAATGAGAATGAGAATGAGAATGAGAATGAGAATGAGAATGAGAATGAGAATGAGAATGAGAATGAGAATGAGAATGAGAATGAGAATGAGAATGAGAATGAGAATGAGAATGAGAATGAGAATGAGAATGAGAATGAGAATGAGAATGAGAATGAGAATGAGAATGAGAATGAGAATGAGAATGAGAATGAGAATGAGAATGAGAATGAGAATGAGAATGAGAATGAGAATGAGAATGAGAATGAGAATGAGAATGAGAATGAGAATGAGAATGAGAATGAGAATGAGAATGAGAATGAGAATGAGAATGAGAATGAGAATGAGAATGAGAATGAGAATGAGAATGAGAATGAGAATGAGAATGAGAATGAGAATGAGAATGAGAATGAGAATGAGAATGAGAATGAGAATGAGAATGAGAATGAGAATGAGAATGAGAATGAGAATGAGAATGAGAATGAGAATGAGAATGAGAATGAGAATGAGAATGAGAATGAGAATGAGAATGAGAATGAGAATGAGAATGAGAATGAGAATGAGAATGAGAATGAGAATGAGAATGAGAATGAGAATGAGAATGAGAATGAGAATGAGAATGAGAATGAGAATGAGAATGAGAATGAGAATGAGAATGAGAATGAGAATGAGAATGAGAATGAGAATGAGAATGAGAATGAGAATGAGAATGAGAATGAGAATGAGAATGAGAATGAGAATGAGAATGAGAATGAGAATGAGAATGAGAATGAGAATGAGAATGAGAATGAGAATGAGAATGTGCGAAAATAAATAATTTTGAAGAAACTGTTTAAATTTTACCATAGGCTTGTAAGTAACAAAGATCATCGTTCCGGTACGCTGCTCCTTTGTGAGAACAACTTTCCTTCGCTATCTCTTACACAGTTGAGCACTCATGCAATTTCAATATCATTTTAAAACCCTGTTCACATCATCAAACATAAAAAAACTTGATTTACATCCATCGTTCGGATTATCTTCTCCACTAACTTTGTGTGTGCACTCGTTCGGCAAATACAAAAGCGAGACGTCATGCATGTAAATCAGCAGCCGCAACCCATTTACGACCGTTTAAGATTGTGTAATGCTATAAAGAAATTTATGTCCTTGATTTCCTTCCTTACCCCACACTACCCAATCACTCTTACCACGGCACAATGAGTAAGCGCTATGCCAATTTCCATAAGTAGCCACACGGTGGCGGTGTACGTGTGTGTGTGCGTGTGTATGTGTGCGGACTCTTATTTCTGTCCTGCCGATGGCGTGGACCTCCCGTGCGTACGATTCCTATTTGTGAATGTAATATAGGAGCCTGTTTTTGGGGAGTTGATTGTGCACAGCATGAAGTACTTCCGGTGCTTCCGGCACCAATGGGTGCAATCGGTAATGTAGCGTAGTTTATAGGGAAAGGGGCCGGAATATGAATCGAATATAATTGAGATTTGTGCTCGTAGCTGCGAGGAAGGAGTTTACGACGGGACGAAATGGGAAAATGTGAGCCGGATTATCGGTTGATTTCGCTCATAAATAGCAGAGCCCAGTGTCATCGTTTTTTCGTGTATACGGAAATTATGACCGATATATACTACCCGTATAAAAATGCCTTTTAAAACACTGGAGCACATGTGTGGTTTAAGGTTTGACAAAATATTTGATTCGATAAACTCTCTCAAATTTATTCTTTTTGCACTGGCTATGTAACGCAGGAAAAGCATCGTTTGTTCAATTATCTAAATTGGTCTAACGATGAACAAATCCTACCAATCATGCCCACTCCATTTCATTCGACAAAATTTATTGCACCAAAAGGCCCCATTGTCAAGCCCACCACCATTTAAAGGAGGGATGGTGAACTAAATATCTAAATGCTATCTCCAGAAACGGCCCATTACCCATCTGTTGCGTCAACCCAACCATCAACCCGTCGCAGATCGCTGTCCGTTCGATTTGCTCAAAACTGTTGCAGTGCCCCCGTATAAACACTCGGAATGAGTTGTCCTTTCGTTGCACAATCCCTCCGAGAGTCGTTTCGAAACGTTATCATCGCTTTCACTTTTAATTAAGTTAATGTACGTAATGAGATTAAATTGAATTAATACCAGTTAGACGCTGCTTTTGTGTAGTTTTGCACTGGTGAAGATTGATATCGGGAGTTGGAGCAGATCAAATGCGACGCAGGAATGTGAACAGTGTTGGCAAAAGGGTGGGTGGGTATCGATTGGTTTGGATGATATATGTTTCATTATCCTTCGGTGTGTTTCGAGATTATTTTCCAGGAGCCAGGAAGACACCAAGCATTTCAAATATGGGGAAAATAATCGCATAACATGGAAAACTGGATATTACGTACATATATCACGATGTGTGGTTGGGGAAAAATATCAATATAATTATGTTGTCAATTTGATTTTCATTTTCCTTTATTCTAATCTCCGTCCTAGTATCAGTGATGAATTGAAAAAAAAAAGTAAAAACGTCTCAACAATAAAGATTAATGAAGAACAGAGAAAAGGATGAAAATGCTAACAGAAAGATAAATTCTAGATGATTATATCGAAAATGATAATCAATCAAAGGGAGACAAACCATTGAAACTGAACAAAAGAAACAAAAAAAAAAATCATACATATTTTTTTGTGAATTAGACCACACAGACCACAACTTATGAGCATGAGTGCTCCCTTGTGAAATTTGTGCGGGTTCTGTAGTGAACTGTTCCCAACGGGTGCTGCTTATGTATAGGGGAGGAATTTTGGGCAATACATTCAATATTTAATTTGTAAAATTTTTTGCAGCATAAAGCGATAATTTTTGAAAAAAAAAAACCAAGAAACTTATCGGTACTCCTATTATTTTTGACGGAGGATTATGTCTTTCAGTAATGATCTGCATATCAATCAAGTCGGAAGTTCTCCAAAAATTGTTTGATATGCTCTACGTTACGGTTCCCTATTTCCTAAGTGGTTCATATTGCAATAAACTGGAAGCATTTTAATTTCGCTATACCGTTTTGTCTCATATTCCGAACACTTTATTTATATATGTAAATCTACTAAACTTTTTTTGTTATGAATAATTGAATAATGAAAACACAGACATTCTTTGGGTATAGGCTTCATTCTGACATCATTTACAGTTGTCGATACAGCCTATAATTTATAATATTAGATATTTGCAAAAAAGTCAAGGTCCGTAAAAAACAAGCATCGTTCATTTCTCAGTTTTTGTGGTTTTTTAAAACTATTTTGTTTGTTGTTTCCATGTTAAGTGCTAGACATTGTATGAACCTACAATAAATGGGTGAAAAAATGATATTTTATGCAGAAATCTTCATTAAAGTTAATATTGAAGTAGTGTTCGGAATATGAATCAAGTTTCTACGCATGATTCAAATTCCGAACACTTTATTTTCAAATGTAAATTCTTTAAACTTGAATGTAAAAATTAATTGAATGATAAAAACACAGAAATTCTTTGGGTTTCAGCCTTCATTTTAACATCATTTACAGGTATCGATACAGCGTATAATTTATAATATTGATCATTTGCAAAAAATGGCAGTCAAAACCAATGATAAAATGTTCGCGTTAGCAAATTCTGTATGTTTTTCAAACTATTTTGTTTGTTGTTTTCATGTTAAGTGCTAGAAATGGTAGGAATCTACAAAAAATGGATGACATAAAATGATATTTTATGCCGAAATCTTCATTAAAATTAATGTTCGGAATATCAATCAAGTTTCTACGCATGATTCAAATTGCGAACACTTCATTTTTAAATGTAATATGTTATAAATAATGTAATATTCAAAACCCTGACATTCTTTGGGCTATAGATTTCATTTTAACATCATTTACAGGAATCGATACTGATATAGCGCCCTTATTATTATAATATTTTTCCAAAGAAGACAAGCTAATTGACTTTAATTTGATATATCGATCATATGAATCGGTCCAGTGGTTTAAAAGTAATAGTTTTTTTTAAATTGCATTTTCGCTGTTCGGAATTTTAGACAAAAGTGTTCGGAATATGAGTCAATGACAAAAATGGTGTTCGGAATTTGAGACAAAAGTGATTAAACATATTTTTCGTTTTTCACCATGAATATGTATTTGTAAATCAATTTTATTGTAGGCAAACGAAAAAGAAGGCTCTATTGTATCCAAAAACTAAATTAATTTTGCTAAAGAGTACCATTTTGAGTAATGAGACACTGTTTAATGGCCATCAAAGCTGAAGTGTTCGGAATATGAGACAAAACGGTACATTTGTTCTTCCCATTTGTGTGCTTACCTATCCGTGAATCACTCGCTCAAAATGTAAGTGCACCGTTCGTTCTACTAACGATATTAATAGAGAAAACATTGCAATGTAAGCTCCGCCTGTTTTCAATTTATTGAATATAAACATACAATTCGCGATTTCAGATCACAGCATTCACGATTCATCGGTCATCTAGTTTGCGATCGGATGACAGCGAGTCTTTCCAAATGAACATTCTGAAGTTTAGTTTCTTTTTAATTTGCCTTGAGGCTAGATGCGATTGAACTGGCAAAATTTGAAACCTCAATCAAATCACAATCTCGTTCCAGCTAGCGAACAGCAGTCAGATGTCACAAACAGCGGTTCTGCTCGATGCAAATGAAGAATTGAAGTTAGATATCGCACACAGTGGTGCGTTTTTTTTTCGGGCATTCGAAAGATAGAAGACGAATGAGTGATGCTTGTTACTTATCGACCCAAAAACATGTTTCAATAGTATGAAAGTTGTTTCGAAATCTCAGAAATCTGTAAATATGGGTTCCTGCTTGAAATTCCATCTAAGTCAAGATTGGACAACAGTCGGCTGGTAGCGAAGGCCCTATAAATACTGTGCTCGTTATGGATAACCTCAGTTTCCATGTTGCTACAAAGAATGCATTCAGAATGTGCAGAATGTGTACGATTGCATAGTGAAGAGCTTGAACCGACGACCAGAAGCAAAGCAGAGGAAAAATATTAAATAAAAAATGGGTGGGTTATATCTATGATATAACCGCAAGGTTGACGTGGGACTGCCGTTGGCTTAGTAATCATTTGTTTGTATTGATTGAGTGAAAAAAATTTCGAATTCGATTGAATTCAACCTATTTGCTGTGTAAGTAACGAATTTGAACAAACGCCATGTAATGTAAGTCACCTAGGCTTAGATGGCTGTGTTATGGAATACACTTCAGTGGGAGCAAAAATTACCTCAACTTGCATGTATATGCCATTTTCCTCAGGCACCAGGCACATCGATTTTGATGCCTGTATTAGGGAACATACATCGATGGGAACAAAAAATTTCCCTCACTTGCTTTTAGTTGCAATGGCAATTTACTCAGGCAGCTTTGTTTTGATGAATGTGTTAAGGAAAATACTTCGATGGAAACAAAAATCCTCCTTTCCCCACTTGCATGTATTGGCACAGTGGTTTCCCCAATGCACATAGATTTTGAAGTCTGTGTTGGGGAAACCGTAAATTTGACTAATCAGAACGTGGTAGTTAGGGCGTTTAGATAACACTTAACATTTCACAGTTGTTCAATTGTTTATCTCATGAAAAATAACATTTTATTCATTGTGATAGATGCGTAGAAATATTTCCTATCAATTGATGCAAATATCTTTCCGATCTATTGAGAAATGTTCGAGTTATAAGCATTCGAAATCTTTCAAATCTTTCAGTATGTACATTTGCAATCGTGTATTCTTCTCGCGTGAAGACGAACGATACATGGGAGACGATTTGGCGTAGTGGTTCACATTCATACATCTCACGCAAAAGATCACGAGCTCAATTCTCACTCCCGACATCCTTCAACGGAATAGATTCGCGGATCCAAGTGATGAACCAGCGTAAAGGCTGGAAGCCACTATCATACAGCTGGATGACTGATAAATCATGAATGAATCATTGGTGACTTTTATCCGAACAACAGTCAAATTTTCGTGAATTCAAGCATTGTTTCCAGGTTTAAAGTGGCGTGAAATTGCAGATTCCGATTCGGTTCAGATTGTCTGTTAAAATAGGTTGAGTACCCCACAACGCAACTAGCAAGTAAAGTCTAAAAACGTACCTACTATATTCGTTAAATTGTTATTGTATACATGTTTCACTATTTTCACTGTGTGTTTATTAGCCCCCTAAAACCAAAATTTTTTATTCGCGGGAAAAAACTATAGTAGATCGTATTTTTAATGAGAAAATCGAGAAATATAACGGCACAAAACCAGTAATCCGCCTTAAGGCGGGGTTGGGCATCTGGTCGAAAAAAATCATTTTTCTTCTGAACTGCTCGTAGTAATTATTCCTTATGATGGAAAGCATAAAAACAATTCTGCAGGTGTAGAGGAACCCGGGGCAAGAGTGCCCATCTGATTATTTTGCTTATTTCCATCTTTTACAATTATTTAACTACAGAACTTTGTTTACACAGATACTGCATATATCTCACATATTATCAGGCAGAACCTTAAATATTTTTTATTGGAAAACAAATAAATACTAACTGAGCTTCTTATTACTGCAATCTATATAAGAACGCACAGGCGCAAATCAACGAAATACCCTCAGTTTCTATATGTGTGCATGACTCCACCCATAAATACAAATAGAATAATCATTTTTCTTCAACTTACGGTATGAACTAATTTAAATCGTACGCATTTATTTCAATAAAAAATAAATTTGTTATCTCTCAACTTTCTGGGCAAAAGGAGCCATTATTACCGGGGTAAAAATGCCATAGTTGTAACCTCGAATTCGATTTGTCAAACGCAAATAGTGTAATCGTGGTTGTGTTTGTTGTGGTCAAGGTTTGTAAATATGGACGGATTTCGTTCCGAAACTAGTGGCAGATGGAAACTATGGTTGTTGCAATACATTCTGTAAATCAAGGAGACGAGCTGCGGAAGAATACAGTTTGCCCAGAAGAACATTGGCCAAATATGTGCAGAAGGTGCAGAAGTTAGGCCGTTTTAAAACTGTGTTTTCTAAACAACAGGAGGAGTAACTCGTGAGTCACATCCTTAAAATGCAGAAGTTATTTTATGGGCTGACAACACACGACATCCCGAACCTAGGGTATAAAATCGCAGAGTGAAATAATTTAGATCACTCTTTCGACAAAACATCCAAATTGGCCGGAGAAGATTGGCCTACCGGTTTTCGTGAACGCCACCAGAACTTGAGTTTGCGTTCTTTGGAACCACCGTGAATTTCACAGTGCTTTTTTCATCAAAAATTATATTTTTATAAGATTGGCACTCTTGCCCCGTCGAGGTGGCACTCTTGCCCCTTACTGGAAAAATACAAGCCAAAAACATCATTTTTGTAAACGAAACATTTTCGTAGTAAACTTAACTCTTGAACAATTTGATGCATAGCTACACCTAAATGAACAAATCAGCAAAAAATGGAAAAAAAACGTTGGAAGTAGGAGGAGCTTCAAAGAGCAACGCAGGCCATCAAGAGCGGATTTTCTTTGACCAAGCATCGAAAGTGTTTGAAAATGCTCGAACAACAGAGAAAAGATCCATATAAATTTCGAGATGGTCTCAATCCAATTTTTCTGGTCTGTAATCTGGCCACACATCTGGTATCGATCCCAGAACACTGTTACTGATTGTAATATTATCCCAAAATACTTTACATAAACATAAGTTTTAATGTCCAAAAATCAACTCTTTTATTTTATGATATATTTGGTAGTTTGAAGCTTCTTATAATGATGAAACATTATTGATTGAGAGAAAACAAGTGTAGCTCAGAGTTCAAGGTGATATTTTTTATTTAGACCGTATTGGTTTGGAAATATTAGTCTATTTGCTTAGGTGGTTCAAATTCCATCTATTTGTTTTTCGGTTGGAGTGCGCGACCGAAATCAAATTATTTTTTTTCCTCTTCTATTTCGAATTTCCGTCTTTCGACATAAAATACTCCTAGCAGAAACCAGCCAACATCGAACCAATGTGTTTGTAAGATAGATTGAAGTATTTTGAAGACATGCTTATTTGAAAATAATGTCTGAAAAATTTAAAAAAAACCGTGCAGCCCGTCTAAAGGCGGGGTTAGGCTGTAGAGGGCTGAAAAAATTTCTCAAATAATGGTATACACCCAATATTTTTTACGCGGTTTTGTCTTGTGCGGTTTTTTTACGAGGTTTTTTTTACACTGATTTTCCAATTAACGTGGTGTTTTTACGCGGATTTTCCAATTAACGAGGTTTTACCATTGCAATATCACATCTCTCCCTCAGCTCACATTTTTCTCTTATACTCAGAGCATATTAAGGCAGTGGCGTAGTGTGCGGACGGCAAACCCGGAATTTTCCGAGGGCGCTGGCCCTTTGGGGCCCCAAAATCCAGGTATTTTGGGTAGCATTGTTTCTACAATTATATTTCCCAATTATTATATTTCATCTTTCAATTGAGGAAAAATCACCCATCATGAGTAGTTGCTTCTGTCCAATAAAACCAATAACCTCTCTCTGATTTTCGCAGAAATGAAAAACCCAACACCACATTACACCAATATCCTTTTGATTATTCGCTACGCATACCTGGGCGCTTCTCCATGCAATGCAAAACAGATGCATGGAGCCAATACAGAGGGGCGCCGTACGATGTTTTACAGTTAACGCCTGATTCAGTTAGAATTTGGTCGCATAAAGCAGGACATTTCTCAGCATAAAAATAACGTACAAAAAAGGGAAGGATGTTATGTTGTAGGCTTATCAACTTTAAGGTTAAAAAACATGAAAATAATTCGTCATCTGTTCGGATGAATTTTCGAACTTTTTGGGTGATACCACCCATCATTTTCTGCACGGTAATGCTGGTAACTGTTTTTGCTATCTTCTTGGAAAAGTGGTGCATTTGAATTGTATATTAATTTTTTGATGGTTCTGTCACATTTCTTCAATTTGTCTTTAATATTGTCCAGTGTCTCTCGAAAATCCGAACAATTTGGTGGATTGATAGTTTTTTCAATGAAGTCGATTTTGCTCTCCGCATACCACTTGATGCCATCCCGGCTGTAATGGCAGCTTATCAAGTCAGGCCAGAACTTCACTGGACCATTGTGTGATAGAATGAATGGAAAAATCCTGTTCTGAAGACGCTCCTCCTTGTAATTGTTGCCCCAGTGATGACAACCATTGCCGTCGTTCCACAACTACAGATCCCTTGCCAAATCATCAACTTAAGGGCAAATTTATCTGCGTAAACAAATTTGAACCTACCCTACTAGGTAAAATTTGTTACCGACTCTTTGTCCAAAAATCCATTTTTACGTACTCTATGATCAGAAACTACCGGGATTTTTTAAATAAAACAAAATAGAGTTAAATTTCAGGCAAATTTATTTTATCTCTTTCAAAATACGATTCATCTGAAGCAACATACATGTGTCAACGCTTGACCCAGTCCTCCATACATCCCTGGTAGGCCAAGCAAAGGATGGTTTTTAGTTCCCTCGTCACATTCTCTTTGATCTCATCGATCGACTCAAAACTTCAACTAGGGAAACAGAAAAAAGTCGCACGGGGCCATCAGGTGAATACGGTGCTTACTCGATGGTTTTTACTTGATGTTTGGTCAAAGTTTTCAGTACAATTCTGGCTCGGTGCGATGGCGCGTTATAATCATGCAAATTCCAAGAATTGTCGGCCCACATTCCTGGTCGTTGGCGACGTACACCATCTCTCAAACGCTTCAAAACGGATAAATGATATTCTTTGTTGACTGTCTAGCCCGATGGAAGGTACTCACTTTTGAGTGCTTTTGGTACTTTTGAGTGGTTTTGACGCAGTTTTTCTCGTCTTCGAAGCGCTACTCGGACGATTCTTGCTTTGTTTCTATGTCAAGTTCATAGACCCATGTCTCGTCGCCCGTAATTATCCGTTTCACGGAGGTTGGATCACTTTGGGCTTGAGAAATCATCTCTTCACAACTGTCTGTTGATGGTGTTGTTGCATGAAATTCTCATACCCAAAACAATATGCTGTGCCGTTCCATATGCAATGCCAAATTCACTAGACATCTTTCTTAAGCTGGAATGACGATTTTCAAGAATCACTTCTTTCACTTTCTTCAAGTTTTCATCGGTGTTCGACGTCTTCCGGTAACGTTTGAGTACGGTATTTACAGTAGATTTTGGAAATTTGAAGAATTTTGCAATTTTTCCTCCCGACCACGTCAGGTTCTCAATGTGATTGTGAGATTTTTTTCGCCTTTCGCGTTCCATCGTCGATAACTTTTGAAAGTATCTTGACGAATTCTGTACTGATGAATAAGTAAACTACCCGGATCAAAACGCTGTCAATAGTTTCTCGATGTGACAACTAGGGGCGCTGGAGTGAATAAAAATAAGTGACCGAATTCTAACTGAAACACTCTTTATTTCTTAAGCTGCATTATAAGAACGTATACTTCTAAACAATGTCTGTGTTATTGAGAGGCAATTTTTGTGCTGGGATGAAAGAGCTTGCTAGTCTGGTTTATACTAAAGTAAAAATGGCACAGACCGCGCATCATGCGAACACAGTTTCAGCAATCGTAAATTGATTGAAAATTGTCTGCGTTTTGAAATGAACCAAGACCGACTCAATGGCTTGGGAATTTTTTCGATCGAAAATTAATCGTTAGCAGATCTTGATTTAAATGCAATTATTTTGCTTCAGTTAAAGCACGCAAGGCAAAGATTTGACTAGAGAAAAAGCGAAGCTGGTAATGATTTTTCTAAATACGGATAAACTGCTCAAAGTGAACTTTGGTATAAGTGAGTAGCTTTCTCAAAATATCAGAAACTCAAAGTTAGTGAAAAAATCGAATAAAGTCGTATTTTTTGGGGCGCCATTTTCATAGTTTGCTGGGGTCGCTGTCTACCCTCACTACGTCGCTGTATTAAGGTAATTAGTGCTCGCAACGGAGCTTAGCGCTTATGAAGGAAATTAGTGTCGCACCTTATCACGATTATTACGTGGATTTTAGGAGTTGGGTAACGGAGAGCTCACCGGGCGGTACCACGGGACGGGGTTTTTACGGGCAGTGATTCGTGAACGTCTTTCCCTGTCTTCTTAGCTCTGGACGGTCCAACAGCGGTACTGCACGTGCATCGGCAGTAGAGTGTACAAATCACAAGAGAATCTTCTAGCAACAACAGATGATCTCATTCGTGAGGAAAACCGAACTACCAGTAACCAACGAAATTGCAGGAAAAAACTACGGGTTTTCGGAAGCGAGCAACACTAAACTATCTTCACGTAAAACTGAAGTAAAATTACGTGAAGATAGCCCCATTTAGATATCAAATTAGGTGACATGGATTTTTTTACGCGGATTTTCCAAATAACGTGTTTTTTTACACGGATTTTCGAATTAACACGTTTTTTTACGCGGTATTTTTACGCGGTTTTTTACGAGGTACGTATCCCCCGCGTGAAAAAAACCTGGGTGTATAGTCATTCCATGCCAAGCCGGTATAGTGGTTCTCAGATTTCCGTGAAAAGTAGTAATTTTGTTCTTTATCGCAAAATATTAGATCCGTATTTTTTATTTTTTCATTAGGATATCCATTTACATTTTAGGGTGGTCCGAAAAATCAATTTTTTCCTCTTTTTTCCAAAAATGACTTTTTTCAAAAATTCATAACTTTTGAACTAGTGGGTCGATTTTGACGAACAATATATCAAATTGAAGCCAATGATTCTACGATACAAAAAACCAGGGCGGTCAAGCTATTTCTAAAATTTCACAATATTGTAAAGTAATAGCCGAGGTTATAAATATGCGACTTATATAAAATAACATCGTAGTTCTACGTCAACAATGCGGTCGTATTTTGAACACAACCTCCTATAATTTTTTTTCTTGAAAGCTGTTTTTTTCACATAACATATCCGACTATCGAAGAAGTACTTTCTTTCGTTTTTGAGTTATGATTTTTCAAAATTAACACGTTTTCAGTTTTCATTCACCACTTCTATGCGTCTAGACTACATCTATGCTACTAGAATCCAATTTTAACGCAAGTATGGTATTTTTCCCAAAAAAACCCCCATTGACTTCAAATTAATATATCAATGTTTTTTTAAAGTGATTTTCGGCAAAAAAGAAGAAGGATCTGTGATGACACGGGATCCACAATCAAGAAAGTAAGATTTTTCAGATAAAATAATATTCATTCGTATTATTGCTTCCATTCAGCCAAACAGAATCGAAATTGCATAGCAGTGTCAGTGTGATTGATAGATAGTCAGAGATACATTATTTCATTACGGTCTGATATTTCCCCCCATTGGATTTGTTCTCTCGTTCTCTACCTTACGTAATTTTCGATTCGATTGAACAAAAGATTCCTGAAATGCTTGAGGTTTGTGTAGCTCTCTCATAGTTCCTCTCAAATGGATAGAGAAATGAAATTGCAGAGTGAGAAAACCCCCTCGGTCATCAACGATTTCCCTTGGGTATATCGGAGGTATGTTGATATACTTGAGAACCATTGTGGTAACCAAAAAATTATTTTTCAGGTACTGAAAGTAATTGTTCTCAAAATGTTCAAATCTATTGAAAATATTCCAATTCTTTCACAGTTTTCGATTGTGCTTGTTTTCGTTCGACCCGGACAACGGTACGTGCCTGCCCGAATCGACGGTGTGAACACTGATGATCCGAAAATCAATTATTGCTATCGCTGTTCCGTTTTCCACTCGACCGTGTTCAGCCGTTAATATTTGAAACCCGGCTCTCCAGGGCAGCTATTCCCACCTAGCAACAAGCAGAGCAGAGCAGCAGTAGCGCGCACCGAAATGGCTTCGGGTCGAACTGACCTCACCATCCTCCTCCCACGCCCACAACAGCGCGCCCATAACTCACAGCGTCCTTGTCGCAATCGCTCGGTCCCTGCTGCTGCTGGCGATATCCTTTGGTCATCATGTTACGAACGAAAATGGGCATGAAAATCTTTGAAACCCCAAACCGGAATGGAAAAGCCAGCACAACCACCGGCTATTGCTTTCGGCGAAGGGTGAAATCGTATAAATTCTGCTCAATTTGGAGGTGCGACTGTGTGCGTGCGAGTGGTCGGGGGCGGGGACGGAGAACTTGATATTGCGTTTCAGAAATAGCACCGTTGCACTGACGTGTATGCCTAGCAGGGGATCCACTTGTAGAGTACGGCCGATGCATAGATTCACGTCTCAGTGCTTCATCCAAACTGGCATTTCGGGACAGATTTTTCCATTCACCGATCGACCGATGGAAATCGTTTCACCGTTTCACTGGGTTATCGTGATATAGCCGGATTTGCTGGCGAACAAAGGATTCCGGTGCGCGGTGCGTTTTAGGTGGGAGGGGGTGAGTTTTATAGAGGCTTACGTTTAGAGTTGTTACCACCTCCAATGAGGAGCCATCAACATATACACATGCAAACACATTGCATCCCTCGAAACCAGTGTTGCTTCTGCTGCTGCTGATGTTGATAGCGATGATTCAAATTTGGAGTGGCATAGAAGCGTGACAGGAAACGACGCAATTCAATCTACTCCGCTGCGATAGGGTCGCATTTGCTCACGCACACAGAGACACACGTTTCGGGAAATCCTCCATCGTCCTGTTGCTGCTGCTCCGATATTTGTATCGCTTGTAATTTCCATCGAAATCCTGCGTTCACCCTCCACACTAGGAGGAAGAAGGATTTCCAGCGCCTTTGTGCCTTCCCCTCCAACTGCGATCACTGCGATAGGCTCCGATGCGTCTTACGATGGATTGAAAATCTCCGCGGGGGACACATATTCTAAGCAGAGATGCCAGATTTTTTTAAACGTTGTTCGTTTGAAAGGAAGGTGTAGAATGAAACGTTGAAAAGCAATAGACGTTTAACTCGAAGATACCACGCTTATAAATATGAAATCGGAATTCAAATATCAGTTGAAAGTTGAAAGTCGTATCGATCGTCATTTTTAATGTTTTCGACATCTGTTAACAGTATCCAATTCAAAGTATCAGAAGTGACTTTATTTTTTAAATTGTAGATACGAATACGAATAACGACCTGTGGACATAATTGATGTTTTGCTTTGAACTAAAAATAGTCGTTTCCGAGTCGCATAGAATGTTGAATCTTTCGACTTGCTCTAAAGCTTGAACAACAATTGCACTCTACGGAAATAATAATCAAATGTATTTATTTATTTATTTATTTAAATCTGATTCATCTGACATCTGTGGTCTCAATGAATAAATATATAAAAATATAGTACAATTATTTATACAATCGACGAACTAGTTAATCTTTTATTAAAGCGGCTGGATGTCTCGCCGAAATCAAATAGATCCTCCACCAATGTGAAAGTTCGAATCATCGACGACAGCGGTTCGTTGTATCCGAATAAAGTACGATGAAATCTGTTCTGTAGCAAAGATCGCTGTCGGAGAGGTCGTTGAGCAGCACGAAGGTCCAGTAATGAAAGTAGCCGAGGAGAATCAACTTCCCCATTGAACAGCTTTGATACGAAAATTGCCTGTTGTATTCTGCGTCTTCTCTCAAGAGTGTCCAGGCTTAAAAGTCTGCATCGATCCGGGTAAGCAGGAAGATTCAATGGATCGCGCCAAGGTAGATGACGCAAGGCCAACCGGATGAATCTTCGCTGTACACGCTCAATCCTCAAATTCCAGAAAATCACATTTGGAGTCCAAACAACGGCTGCAGTTTCGAGAATTGGTCTTACTAAAGCGCAATATAAGGACTTCAAGCAGTATGGGTCAGTGAAATCCTTCGCTATCTTCGGAATAAATCCGAGCTGTCGGTTTGCCTTAGCAATGATTGAGGTGTAATGAGCAGTACTCCGAGGTCAGTAACTTTTTCAACAGTGATCAAACTGTAACGGACTTATGGAACGATGGAACGTCATGACGGAGCACTTCGGTATGCTGATAATCAGTTTGTTTAGATGGCACCAGTCAACAAACACATTCAGCAAATGTTGCAAGCGTTGGCAGTCTTCAGCTGAACGGATCATGCAGAATATTTTCAAATCATCAGCATAAATTAATTTGCAGTTCAACCCTAATTTCGCAGCAATGTCATTAAAAAATAATATGAACAACAAAGGGCCTAAGTTGCTTCCTTGAGGGACTCCAGAAGAATTGCAAAAGCACGAGGAAACGCAGCCATGAATTTTAACGCGCAGTTTTCTTTCCGTCAGGTATGATCTCATCCACGACACGAGTTTTGCAGATGATCCGAGACGTGATAGTTTAGCCAATAGTATGTTGTGGTCGATCCTATCGAAAGCCGCCTTCAGATCGGTATAGATGACATCGACTTGAGCCTTGCCCTCCATAGCAGTAATGCAGGTGTTGGTGAAGTTCAACAGATTCGTGGTGACCGACCTGCTGGGCATGAAGCCGTGCTGATCGGTAGAGATGTAACGCTTGGATTGAGTAAGAATAACTTCACTGACGATGATCTCAAATAGCTTGGACGCAGCCGACAAACTTGTTATTCCACGATAGTTCCTGACGTTTCGTTTATCACCGTTTTTGAAGACAGGAAACATGAAAGACTCCTTCCAAATTTCAGGAAATACTCCATCATTGAGTGATCGGGTAAAGATGACAGAAAGTGGCTCGGCTAGATCAGCAGCGCAGCGGCAGGGGGTTATGCCGTTATACAATACCGAATGCCGTTATGCCGAATACAATGCGTTGTGTTGTTGACGTAGGACTACTTCATCACTTCGGATATTAATTTAGAATGCATCGGAGTTTCAGAACTAACTCTAAAGTGAAATGTTTTGGTGGTCCAGAAAAGGGGTCGATGGTTAGCATGATTCTGTAAAATCATCTGTATATGGTTGAAACATGGTTGAGTAAATATTCATTCTTGCCCTCGAAAGAATTATGGACAAGCTGACCATTTGTTCATTTTTTCAATGCTGTATGCTACGCACGAATATGCATCGATCTTTTCATTCATTGTATCATGGAGATGCATAGTCTGAAAACAAATCATTTTGCAAAATCCACTGTAATTCTAATGTTTCCACTGCAATTCAAAGCTGCAATGTTTGCAGGAAAATTTTTTCGCCTTGTGTATTCCCTAAACATATGTGAACGTTTCATATTGATACGTTTAGCCGTTTTTTCTAGACGATAGATTTCAAAGTTTGGAGTAGATTAGAGGAGTATTTAATCGCAAATCGTACCAGAAGAACAAAATTCTACGTGACTCTCAGAATGAACGATTCGTAACATTCGTTTTCAAGCGTTTGTAGGTACGAGGATTTCAAGGAGTGATGACACTCACACGTATACATACGCATTTCCACACATACACACACTCCTCACCAACAAACCATCGCATCCCAAATTTGGCTCCAGTTGGTTGATTAGTTCTCGAGTTATGCAGAAATTTGTGTTTCATGTGTATGGCAGCACTCCTCCCCACCCCCTCAGAGAGGGGGAGAAGTGTCAAACCACCATAGAAACATTTACTGTCCCTTAAAATCTCCACATGATAAATTTGATTCCATTTGCTTGATTAGTTCTCTATCTATACGCTCATACTCCCCTTAGAGAGGAGTAGAGGAGTGTCGAACCACGATAGAAACATTTGTTGACCCTCGAAACCTCGATATGCCAAATTTGGTTCCATTTGCTTGATTGGAAAGAAATCTATTTGTTCGCAAATCCGCTGGAAGCTTACCATCAGACATTTTCATTGCGGGGGTTCGGATTCGGAATCCGTTCTGACCGAGTGATTTTTCATCGAAAAAATTTTATTCCGATTTGTACATTCAAAGTGCATATAAAAATCACGCATGTAATATTACGTTGAAACGGTGAAGTTCCACTAGGAATGTTAGTGTTCTTAGATAATAAAAGGAGAGGAGTGATTGTATATGATTGAATCTTACGCAGGAATTGTTTAATTTATTTGTTGCCAAATGTTGATAGTGGTGGCGGTGAAACAAATTTCAGAATCGCCTGTGGCTGTAGTCTAGAAGAAAAGATGCATTCTTGGTGCACTGTATCTTTTAGTAACATGGGAAAATTTGACATATGGCCAGCTTATGCATTGTTCTCGCGAGAATAAAAATGAATAATTAATCAACTATCAATCAGCTGCTTCTACAAAACTACAAAAACCATCGGTCCTTTTCGGGTTCATCGATACTTTCTACTCAAGATTTATTTTTATAGAGTTTTATGCAAATAAAATTAAAGAAATGTTTTTCTAAAGCTTCCAGGTGTGCGATTTGGAATTGTATGGTTGATGTGTTATATGTTGCTAGTAGAATGAAATGTATTCTTTCGATTTGGAATATATGACCAATTTTTTCATTTGACAGTTGACAGTTGAAAACACGTGCTAACGTGCCATTCTGAAAAAAAAAACGAAGTAACTTGTTCGGAGTATTAACAATGTCAAGTTTCGTTACGCATAGAGAGCATTTGCAGCATTCACTAATATTGTTTCTTTTCTTATGAAGAAAAGTAAAATACTTCGGAATGGGTCAGAAGACACGGTAATGTTGTATCACAGCGTGACAACGCACCGGCGAACACGGCTAAAGCCGTGTAGGATGCAATAAAAACTTTAACACGTTGACTGCCACGTCAGTTACCGGTGACTGACAGTATAACATATGATAATAAAGATAACTAATATAAGCATATAAGCTTATAAGCATTCCCTTTCGAACCAAAAATACCTTGCATTAAGAAAAGAAACGACGGCCAAAAAATTCCATATACTCGCTATAAAACCGTGGCACTCAACGTATTAATTTGGAGACGTTATCACACCCACCGTTTTCTCCAGACCTGACCCCGTTTTCTTACCACCTTTTGCTTCAATGGAACGAGTACTTGCAGAGCAGCACTTCGCCGAATATATTGTCGAAAAATGGGTCGGCGAATGATTTTCGTCGAATATGAAGTGTTTTCTTCATAGAAAAATAAAGTATAATTTCAACTTGTTTCCAGGTTAAAAGTGGGATCAAAATGCAGTGCATTCCATGCCGGATGTAAATAAGGTGTATTCCAGTGGTGAGAGAGCCACACATCTTCGGTGGAAAACTGGTAAAAAATATTCCGCAGCGGTTACTATCGGCATCGCTGTCACCACACATTCGATTAAATTCCATTTTTTTTATGTTGTTCTGCGAAAGGTTCTGTATAGTATAAATTGTGTTTTTTTGCAACTGGTGTTTTTGGGAGCGTTAAATTTTACTGAGAGATACTTAAAAACTATTATTCTATTCAGTATGTTACGTGTTTCAGCGTCGCTCTAGATAGCGAGCAATCAACAGTTGATGCAAGATCATCATAGTTAACACTTTCGTCGTCCCGTCGCCCAGATATGGGTGACACTTTCCTCGTTCAAATTGAATAGGATTTTCAAAAGGAATTTGACAGAATAGGCACCTAAATGCAACTATAGGATATGCAGAAAAATAATATAATCATAACCATATTATTATAATCTTTATCCTATACTTTTTATTAATTTATAGTACGGATGGTTTGTACTGCAGTTATCTGCGAAACCCTTATAAGGGGCTGTCCACATACCACGTGCACAGAAAAAGCACGATTTTAGACTCCCCCTCTCCCTCCGTGGATAAGCGTGGACATTTTCATACCCCTCCCCCTGTTGTTCCTGTTGTATTAGAATAATTTAGAAAATAACTGAATTGCGCATAAATTAAATTTCAATTACATTTAAGGGGGGATCCCTGCCTATGAGGTCGAAAAATAATGAATTTTCGTGATATTTTTCGGTTCTTAGGAATAAAATGAAGCGTTCGAACATTTTGGTTATTGTTTAAGGTATATTTGAAGATGTATTTTGCATTTTTTTGAGTGTATGAATAATGATTATTACGCTGTTGACAGCTGGACGCGTAGATGCTCTCTGAAAATCGGTACCATGCTGGTGGTATCGGTTCTAAAGCAACGGGGTGTCGTAGAACAAATTCCAATTAATATTTTGAAACTTTAGGACAATACCTGAAGCGCTATATAGGGGTTTTTGAAAATTCGGAAATTCTAAAATGGTGGCTATTTTTGTTAAAAGTGAGTTATTTTTCATGCATTTTTCGCTGTTCAGAAGCTTTTAAAAAATAAATCTAAAACATGAGATATTAAAAAAACGGCTATGTAACGCTTTAGATAATACATTTTTACATGCTGATAAAAAAATTCAGCCAAATCGTTCAAGTAGATCCTGAGATATCGAGACCACCAGTTGAAAAAACATGGTTTCGAGAAAAACGCGTTTGAAAATTCGTACAGCAATATGGTATCCCTTGAGTGGACCTCATACTTTTGGCTGTGTCTTTCCAACGAAATAATATATCGAACGATCCTTTTAGCACAATCTTTATGAGGGCATAAGCTTCCCAAAAATGCAAAAAACAAAAATCATATTTTTTTTTCGATTATTCAGATCGGGGTCCCCCCTTAAGTTTATTTTGTTTCAAATTTTACTAGCTGTACCCTGCCACGCTGTAGCACATTGGGGTTTTATGACAGAGAAATGAGTAGCAAAACGAATACGGTCCGCTTCCGAATATAAATCATACAATTCCAAAAATTGATCTTGAGTAATTCCAATCGAATTAAAATAAATGGATTCAAAATCATTAACAGATACAATTTTAGTTCACGATTTTTAAACACTTTCAAAAAAAAAGGGCTGTCATCACATAGAACACATGTTCAATACTAGAAAATTTATTACGTTCACAGTATAATTTCAGAAGTGTACTCATTCAATCTGGAAATCTTAAAGGTTCCTGAGGCGTTGGCAGTAGCAACATCAATCTTTGAAGTGGATTGCATATTGAAGCATAATATGTATTCCAACTTTTCGAGTTTAAATCACATTTGACTTTATTGAGTTGGTTTGGAAAGCTAGTTTTATTGAAACAGTTGTTCAAAATGGCATCACCGATTTCACCGAAAGGATTGGGAGGCCAGACTGAGCTGGTTTCTTCAGAGAACCGATAAGCATCCTGTCTCTATAAAGTATGTAGTAAAGACATTGAGTGTATTGGGGGATGGAAGGATTTCTTTAAGAATGCTGCGACCGAGAAGCAAAGAAGCGACTATTGTGATCACGAATGTTCTCGGAGATGGTCAACATGAGGAGCCTATTATTCATTTGTCACTGAAATATTTAAGATAACCTAACCATGTATCGACAGGTTCGAAGAACAGACTAAAAAATATTGTCGTGTTTTATGTCGAATATATTTGATAAAATTTTATCTGTCAAAAAGAGTCAAATATTTTACTTCGGTCAAACAGTGTATGAGCACTAGGGTGCCAATGAATATGGTCATCTTGAATTTCAACCCCATAAAAGTTACCCCATAAAAAATGTTCACCGCCTCGAAAAACCCTATGCAAAATATCAGCTCAATCGTACTTAAGGGAGAGTGGCGCGAGATTTTTGTCAAAAACATTCACTGTGGGATTTTGTTTTTTGGAATACGAAAAGAAAAGTATGGTTTTGGGTGCCAATAAAAATAGTTATCTCGATTTTTCATTCGGAACTTGCTACGAAATGTTGATTTGCACGATAATATACCCTATGCAAAATATTAGCTCATTCGGACTTCATTTACTGGTGTTACAAACGATAAAATTTGAGGTTTTTTTGAAAAACGAAAATCCACCGAAAATAGAATTTTCGAAAAAAAAATTGATGCCAAATGTCTTAAAATTGCATTACTCGTCAAGATTTACATTTAACTCGAAATTTTTTTTTGTAAAAAAAAATATATTTTTTTTTGACACTTGGTCGTTTTTTCGCCTGAAAAATCGATTTTTGACAAAAAAAAAATTTTGAGATAACTTTGAATCTCGACGTGTCATGCAATTTTAAAACATTTGGCATCAATTTTTTTTAAAACCCCGATTTCCGGCGATTTTTTGGTTTTTAAAAAACTCAAATGTTAACGTCTGCAACACCAGTAAATGACATCCAAATGAGCTAATATTTTGCATAAAGTATATTATCGTGCAAATCAACATTTTGTAGCAAGTTCCGAATGACTCAAACTTTGATCGCTTTGTACCATTCTCCCTTAAATCCGATTGAGCTGAAATTTGGCATAGGCTGTTTTTTCGAGGTGGTGAACATTTTGTATAGAGTAACTTTTTGAAATTTTAGGGCCGATTTTTCCCATACATTCATTGGCACTTTAATGAGCACCCTTAGTAGCCAGAACAAGCTATTGGAAGGATGGTGTACTGTTCGTGGATGATTGTTTTTATGGCCTTCTACATGTTACCGAAACGGATTCTAGAACGTTGTATGACGATATGGTTTCGTTGTTCAAGAGGGACAAAATTGCATACCAAATTTATTTGATTGACTGTGGGGCAAGAACCATGACTTCACCAGGCAATTCACTTGGCGTGTTGCTTAAAAGAGATTATCCATCGCGTTTCATTATGAAGTGTATTTGCTATAGTTCTGCCTTATGCTCCTCGTATGTGTGTAAGCATATTCCAGATGAAATTAAGCAAACCAATAGCTGTCTTAGCTGGAGTCCCTTGCGAACTAACAAGTGTGATGAGATTTAGGAAATTCTTGAACTAAAACTCTTGAAATTGCTACATCCATGCGTGACTAGATGGCTTTCACTGTAAGCAGTGGCGCAAAGAGTGCTTGACAGATATGAGCCACTCCGAATGGAGTTATGAAACATGTTAATCATGTTGAGAACGCCAAAGTGATAGACTAAATTTATTTGACAGTTTTGTCATGCATACTCAAAGTGTTAAACAACATGAACAAGCTATTTCAAAGTGAGGGTCCTATCGATTCTTAATTCGAGCATTTCACGACTTTTCCGCACGGTATTGGATATTTTTTTCACAAATGAGTTCATGCAAACACTAAGAGATCTGAATAAAGTTGTGTTTGATCAAACAAAATTACGAGATCTTGGAAAATGCGTAGGGAGTACGTAAACGGTGGAAAAATATCTGTTGATCGGCTCAACGAATTAAAGCCTAATGTAATGCATCAATTTCAACTTGAACGACTCGGTTATGATAAATCTGAATATGTTGAACCCGTCCAATGTCATCGGGAGAAAACATTAAATCATTCCGCTTGCTGAAAATTTTTCTAATCTGGTTCCCAGAGAAATGATTCAGAGAGAGCTGCGCAATGCTGATTTTTCAGACTATTTCCTGGATGAACGAACCAATGGAGTCATGTTTTGGGGTAAAGTTCTAGTCACAGCTGAACCGGGGTGGTGAAATGGGATTCCCGCAATTAAGAAAATTTACCCCAAAAATTTACTGAACACCGAAGAAAGTGGTTTGGTGCACATGTCTGCAACCATCAAGTTTAAGTATAATGCGTCGATATATGATAAGAAGAAATAACCGTTAAATCATGTTCTACACATCAGATGTGAAAATCGATTGATTGATTGTGTTGAATTATAGACACTTTAAACTTGTGCAATTATAGCCCTAAGAAGGGCCCCAGTGGACAAACTCAATCCAAACTTCTTCTTCACCTGCCTTGAGAAAGACACTTCATTGTCATTGATCGTCAACAAACCGTGTTCGCTTCCACAAACTTGAAATGACGTTCTCGTGAAAATGTTCAATAAAATTCACAATTAGATATAATAAATGTCGACAAAAATCCAGTCAACACAAGACTTTTGATTTTCCAACATCCAAATTTCTGTTCAATACACCTGGCAACCCTGGTTTAACCCGTTATAAGGCCGTGGAAACAAGGCAAGGAATCGACTCAAAGTTCGGAGAACATAATTCTACATGAGGAAGAACACATTACCTTTGATAAAAAATAAACTATTGAAACAGTTCTAAAAATTGGTGGCAATATAGTTGCCACTGTCCGTTAACCCAAAAAACACTGCTTGCAACTGCCTTGTAAGTTTATTTTATCGTGCCTTTGATTATACAAAAATTAGAGTAATATCTCTAGTACAGCGAAAAAAAATTCATATAGACTTACAAGGGAAAAATATAATTTATTTTTATCAAATACACCTTTTCTTATTGAAGAAACTGCATGAACTTGCACAGTAGATTTTAAATAGAACGCTTACAGTGAACTTATCAACTTGTTGCATGTTCAGCGAATTTAAACAGATTTTTTTTGCGGCGCTCTGAAATTGCGTTTTTTTTACATAAAAATGACTCCCAAAATTATATTGTACATTTCAGCAGCCCTTAAAATTTTGTCTATAGGGGTCGATGGTATCACGTCATTCTGGAAAAGGGGTCTTGTGCCCAAAATAGTTTGAAAACCCCTGATTTAGTTGATAGAAATAATCCAGTTTATCATGCACTTTGGGAAAACTAACAAAAAACACAATATTTTAAATTTGTTCTTTTTTTGCTACATCTAGAAGTTAATTGGTTTCATAAAGTTAAATGCATTCAACTACAACTGCATCCAACGCAAAATTTTCTAATCTTTCAAATGAGCAGCATAATTATTCTAAGTAGTGTACTTTCTAAATTTTAGTCAGTTGAAGACATAAAAATAGGCTCAAGAAAAGTTCAACAACGTCCTAGTGACTAGTGATGCATGGACAATCTCATGAAAATATAAATGTTGATTCCTAGAAATTTCTGAAATTAAATTACTTTATAAAAATGGATCGTTTAATTTTAATTAGTTTTAGACTATAAGGGTCTTAGCATACCCCGTAACTACAAAAGTTCGACCATAGGAAATAGTTTGGTCATTATTCACAGTTTACGTGAAATATTTTTATAATACAGATTTCACTGAAGACTAATGATCAATGAAAAAATATATGATCATTTGGCCGGACAGTTTTCTCAGGTGGCTCAATCTGTTTTCAGATAAATACGGAGTTTTGAAATTCTTAAAAATGTGTTAATTAATTCCATTTTGAATGTATAGGTGGTTGTATTAAAAAAAATATTCCTGTCTACGTGGACCCAGTCTGTACCCCCCTCTCTGTGGACAAGCGTGGACATTTCCCTACCCCCTACATCACCCACCCCCGCCCCCCACCCGCCCCTAAAGTTGTCCACATGGTATGTGGACAGCCCCTAATGTGGCTTTCGCATTTGTTACTGTTGTCAGTTCGTCAATTTTGTCAATTGAAGAAAATATTGACAGATCACGTAGGAGTTGTCTACAAACTATGTTTGATCATCATTTAATAATTTATCCGCAAGTTGGGTCTCGCGAGAAACTTAAAAACATCGCGTTGGGCGACGAACGTGTTAATGAGACAATTCACTCAGATTGGCTTTTTATTGCGTTTGCGATTCGTTCGTGCTCTTCAGTACACGCATACATTCAGCGGTCTTTAGTGCGACAAGATATTTGTACTGGAAGCAGCTATAGATTTTGCTGTATTCCGTAGATTTTGTCAACGGATCCGTAGTCCGTCAAAAGTCAAACAAACCCACGAATCTGGCATCTCTGACTCTCAGGTTGGGGTGGAATAACTCGTGGAAACGGAGAAAAACGTAATCGAATCGCATCAAAAATTTCATAATCATAAAAATAAAACGCAATACGCCATTCTTCCGCTACTCACTCACTCGCTCGCAATATAATGGAGTCTTATATTTGCCGTAGAGCCGTGTGGCGGCAGCGTTCGTAGAAACACTCCATCCCGTTGATTGACAACGGCATGATACTTCTGCAGGATGGGTTCCTCCTCCGGGGCTTGCACACTTTGCACCACCAAGGGGGAAAGTTTGCAACTCGACGATTGCCGGTTTGTTGCCGAGAGCGGCAGGGATTCTATTTTCAGACGCCGGCCTTAGACGGCGGCCGGCGAGGGGAAGAAGGGTGCTTGCTGGTGATACACAGATTCACAGCCGTTTTAGTTAAATGATTATTCGGCGTAGTGCGGAATCTGTCACGAACTGCGGGAAACCTGGTTAATTGGGACACTGGGTGATTTCGACTGCATAAACTGCGGTCGGATGTCTCGCAGAAAAAAAATACACGCGAAACGCAATAAATCTGTCCCGAACTCGAAGCCATTTGGGGTGGAAAAATTCTTCTGCTGAAAATAAAACTCATTTCCAGACCGGGGTTTTCCGAGGAATTCCTGCCGAAAGTGAAAACCTCCCTCAATCGACAATTTAGGCACACAAAAAAAAATCAGAAAATGACAGAAGCATGCGAAGGAAAACTGTTCATGGAGGAGATGTTTTCCGGGAAATGAATCCTCTCGCTCACAATGGGACGGTTTCCAACGCGAAACCACGACCTCAAATGCTGCGACCAAGCGAAGAAGAGAGGTAAGAAAAAGAGCAAACTTGAAGTGCAGAGCGGCGAGGGAAAAAGTAAGAAAATCGAAATGAAATACGTTTTCATGATACATGTGGGGTTATTTGGAATGACAAACTCCGGCAATTTGGCGAAAAAAAGGACTGCGTGCGAAAGTGAAAGAGTGCGATGGGTGTGGGCGGGTTTCCAAGCGCCGCACTGTTACCGAGCGAAAAAAAAGGTTTGTTGATTTTGGAAGCGAGGTAAGGACTGTTGAAAACATGTATACAAACCATTTGAATTGGGAATGAAAAATGATTTCTTGGCAAACAATATTTTTTCTTTGCTGCTGTTCCATCGCTCGCTGGGGGTATGAGGAAGCGAAAAACACGGGACGCTCCAGGAAGAAGCCAGCCGCATCGTCGGCCGCACGAGGGATCGAAGGAATTTATGCCAATGTGGATTTATGTTTCGTAGCTTTCAATTTGAGCGAAGAAGGAATTGCGAAAAAGAGTGAGAAAAAAATCGACTGTGTAAATACGGTTACGTAATGCGTACTAAGCGAAGACTGAAGAAGGTTGTCATCGAGGGCACTCTCGCCGTATTACACCCAACGGTCGTCGCTCGGAGGGCGGCTGTGGTTCAAGGGGTTTTAGATCCAAGAGGATGAATGGAAAGGTAGTTATTTCCAAGCGGATTTTTTGATTGAATATATCAAATTGTGGAGGACTCGATCGCTTTGATGTATATTTTCGGGAGAATCGTTTTTCTTCCTAAACTCTGTTCGACTCCAACGATTGTAAATTTGCGTGTTTCTAAAGTATGAGTTGGAATTGTTTTCGGGAAGCAATAAATTAGATAATATCAATGAGATACACTACACTGAACGATAATTACACTGCCGTTTTACGCATAGTTGTCCCATGTTACTTTTTGGCAATTTTCACTTTCCTTCATAAAACAATGTTTAATAAGAGTTAAATATACAAATTAACAGTTCGCAGTTCAGTTTCGGAATTATTCAACTAATTAATCTTCTTCTTCTTCTTCAATGGCACTAACGTTCCTAGAGGAACTTCGCCGTCTCAACGTAGTATTACTTGCGTCATTTTTATTAGTACTTAGTTGAGATTTCTATGCCAAATAACACGCCTTGAATGCATTCTGAGTGGCAAGCTCTAGAATACGCGTGATCACAGTGCAAGTCGGAGGAAATTTCTTTGACGAAAAATTCCCCCGACCAGAACGGGAATCGAACCCGAACACCCGGCATGTTAGTTATGACGCTAACCACTCGGCCAAGGGAGCACATTAATCTATTCAAAGGAAATAATCAGAAATAAGTGTAAATCAATCAATGAATCAATTAAGCACAAGTTAACTCCTTTTTGTCATCGATTTTTAAACGGTTTTATTTAGCTTGCCCTGTAATCTGTTTGTATGTTTGTATGTTTGTTTGTTTGTAACATGTTTGTTTGTAGAGCTGACCCACATTAATAGAAATTTGACCCCCTTTCTGTTGGCCGATTGATCTGAAATTTGGAACACACCTTTATCTCTGTAGTCAATATAAAACTGCGTATTTCATGCTCTTGAAAATCCAAGATGGTAGCCGCTACAAAATGGCGGATCACATATTTTCTCAAAACCTTGTCGATATGGGTTTTCCGAAACCCCATCAATATGGGTATCAAATGAAAGGTCTTGACTAGTTGGATACGTTTAATTATGAAAAATGCAAATCCACAATGGCTGTCACTACCAAATGGCGGACTACATATTTTGTCAAAAATCAAATGAAAGGGCTTCACTAGTAGAACACAGTTATTTATGAAAAATACAAACCCAAGATGGCTGCCACTACAAAATGGCGGACTGTATGTTTTCTCAAAACTTCATTAATATGGGTATCAAATGAAAGGGCTTGATTAGTAGAATACGGTTATTTATGGAAAATGTAAATCCAAGATGGCTGCCACTACAAAATGTGTAACCCGCGACGCTGTGAAAGCGTGCGAGCCAGTCGCTACCGGGGCTTTTTCGTAGATAAGCGGCTGGCTTAAGCGCCACTCCTGCGAAGAGGAGACCAGCCGCCGTGTTTGCTGTCGTTGCCCGGCTTTGAGACACCCAACACCTGAGGGCGGGTTTGTCCTTTTGTCGCTAACTAACTAACTACATATTTTCTCAAAACCCGATTAATATGGGTAGTAAGGGCTTGAATAGAAGGTCACAGTAGATCATGGAAAAACCAAATCCAAGATGGCCGCAATCACAAAATAGCAAATTACTTTATTAAACGGTTTTATTTAGCTTGAACTGTTTGTATGTATGTTTGTATGTCTGTATGGTTGTCCCATATTAATAGAAATTTGGCCAATAAGAACTGACCGAATTTATAGAACACCTTTATCTCTGCTGTCATTTTAAAACTGCTTATCTTGAAAAATCCAGCTTGGCCGCCGGTACAAAATAGCTGATTCCATATCATTTAAGATATTGATTAAGATATGTGTATCAAACGAACCAAATTGACTTGGAGTACACATTATGTATTTTCTGCAATCCACTCAATATCGGTATCAAATGAAATTATTTGACTGATAGAATACAATACAATGGTTTCATTGTAGAGAATTATTCTAATGAAACAGATAATGTACTAAAAACTAGAAAATAAAATAAGTAAAAAAAAAACTTTTTCGTGGGCACGTTGGATTTCCATTATCCACAATTAGTGACTATAAGATATGTCCCACGATTTTATTTTAGTCTTATCAATGCCCTAGACTAATGAAGGAGGGGTGTGATAACTGCCAACTGCTACTTGCCTAATTATTTTCTAGCTTTTAGTACATTATTATGTTTAATCACAATTAAACCTTTTAACTTAAAAAGTTTTTTTTTACTTATTTTATTCATATGAACAATTCTATCGTTCAAAGGTATTGTGTGAAATATTATGTTGCAAACAAATTTTCTTGTCCCGAAACGTTGAAAATATTCTAGAACACATTTGGTGACTCAACTATGTCGAAAACACGGATGTTAAGGATTCCAAAATCGATGATGTAAAAACACGCGGTCAGTTTGGTATATTTTTATTGAAACCTGACTCTGCCTCATATTCCGGCGATAACACGATAGATGTTGTGTACTTCAGTATATATTTCCGACTAGTGAAGAGAGTGATTCTGCGTTGCGCTTTAACATTTATAGCGCAACGCAATTTGTGACCATTTATACAAATTGAGCGAGAGTCCAGAAATTAGCGAGCTTTTGACGTGGGACTACGTCTAACCGGAATATATGGGTAAAATGAAAACCTAAACACAGAACATGCAGGAAAAAATGAAAGATTCCAAATGCTTATAACTCGAAAATTTCTTACTAGATCGGAATGATGTTTGCATCAATTGATACGGAATATTTCTACGCTTCTATCACAATTAATAAAATGTTATTTTTCATTAGATAAACAATTCAATAACTGTGAAATGTCAAGCGTTATCTAAACGCCCTTAGTGCCTAGTTTTGATTGGCCCGATTTACGGTTTCCCGAACACAGACTTCAAAATCGATGTACCTGTGGGAATACGCTTAGCAAATCTACATGCAAGTAGGGGTTTTTTTTGTTCCAATCGAGCTGTGTTTCCCTAACACGGACCTAACAATGTGCCTGGAGGAATTCGTTTTGCAAATACATGGAAATCGGGAGTATTTTTGTTCCGACTGAAATGTGTTTCCCTAACACAGACTTCAAATCTATGGAGCGTGCGGAAATTAGCATTGCAAATACATGCAAGTTGGGGGCATTTTTATTCCGACTGAAATGTGTTTCCCTAACACAGACTTCAAATCCATGGCGCGTGGGGAAATTGGTATTGCAAATACGTGCAAGTCGGGGGTATTTTTGTTCCGACTGAAATGTGTTTGTCTAACACAGACTTCAAAACCAAGATGTCATCATACCAAACGTAAAAGGACTGTCATTAAACTTACTTGTAACGAAGAACATAATCTATTCAAATGCATGAACTAAATCATTCAATCAAGAACTAAATAAATACAAAGAAATGATTGCCAAGCTAAGGTAATCCCACGTTAACCATGCGGATATAAAGGGTGTGTCACATCAAATTGCATCACGGAAAAAACGCTGTAGAAATTTAATTTTTAGGAATTATATCTTCAGCTTTGGTTTTATAATCAGATAAGAGTGTATAGATCACGTTGGCCATGCTTCACTGTCAATTTTTCGTAAATTTGGAAAAATGTCGTCGAACGAAAAAGAGCGTCGTGAATTAATCTTGTACACTCATTTCGAGAATCTGGAGTTGTCACATCGGGACATCGGTATGATGCTGGGAATCGTCCAATCCACGGTCAGCAGAGTACTAAAACGATACTTCGAGAACCTAACCATCGACCGGAAGGTGAAGAACGGCAAAAATGGATGCTCCGTCAGTGAAAAAAAAATCACAAGCGCGTAGTTAAGCAGTTTAGACGTGATCCGAGAAGTTCGGTCCGGGATGTCGCCAATAAGCTGAATTTGTCAAGTTCATTCGTCCAGCGGACCAAGCAGCGGGAGGGCCTGCGTACATACATGGTTCAGAAGGCTCCTAACCGCGACGAAAGGCAAAACATGGTGGGGAAGACGCGAGCCCGGAAGCTGTACACCGAAATGCTGACGAAGCCGCATTGCCTGGTAATGGACGACGAAACCTACGTCAAAGCGGTCTTTCGTCAGCTGCCGGGCCTGTTGTTCTTCTCCGCAGAGGACAAATTCAGCGTTCCGGAGGAGATTCGCAAGCAGAAACTATCCAAGTTTGCCAAGAAGTACATGGTGTGGCAAGCGATCTGCTCTTGCGGAAAGCGGAGGTGCCCCCTTCGTGATGACCGGCACGGTAAACGGGCAGGTTTACTTTAAGGAGTGCCTACAGAAGCGCTTACTACCACTATTGAAGCAGCACGAGGGCCCGACCATCTTCTGGCCGGATCTCGCTTCGTGCCACTATTCAAAGGACGTGTTGGAGTGGTACGAAGCCAACGGGGTCACCTTCGTGCCAAAGGAAATGAACCCGCCCAACGCGCCGGAGCTTCGCCTAATAGGGAAATATTGGGCGATTATGAAGCAGGCCCTCCGGAAGAACCCAAAAGTTGTCAAATCGGAGGCGGGCTTCAAGAGAAAATGGATTTCTGTTCAAAAAAAACTACAACCTGACGTTGTTCAGAACCTTATGGGCGGGGTAAAGAGGAAGGTGCGAGCATACGGGCTTGGGCTCGAAGTATGAATAAAAAGAAAATACCAAAAGTTGTTTAATAGTTTTTATTTTACTGTCTAAAATTTTCAAAAGGATCGGTCTGCTGGGTGAATTTCTACAGCGTTTTTTCCGTGATGCAATTTGATGTGACACACCCTTTATCATAGATATAACCCACTCATTTTTTTGTGTCGCCGATACTAGGCTAGGAAAATTATCTACATTCCTGAACAACGGGTGTATGAATGGTATAAGACACTCAAAGACGGCAGAGAAGAGATGAATGATCTGCCAAAATAAAAGGAATGTTGCACGGAAATCGTCATGAGAAATCGTCAAGAGAAAAGTCGCAACATGACTAATGCCACAAGAGCTCAGTTTTCTTTCGATCAAATTCTGATCCCACATTCTGAAGGTAATGCTGACTGTTTTCTTCGATACTCGTGATGTTGCTCATTCGGAATTCCTTTCGGAGGGTCGAAGTACAATAAAGAGTATGATTTTGGCGTTCTGAGGTGATTGAGAGAGGAAAGTTGTCGCAAACCGCTAGATTCGTAGAAGGATAACACTTGGATTTTGCACCACGATAATGCACCAGATTATCGATCGATCATCGTGAACGAACTTTTGACCAGAAATGGCACGAATGGGATCGAAAACACACCGTACTCTCCAGATATGGCCACTCGTGACTTTTTGCTATTTCCAAAACTCAAATTACCGCTTCCGGCATTGAAGACAGCATCGAAGACATATAAACGAATGCGCTGCGTGAACTGAAGGTAATTCTTGAATACAGCTTTAGTTTTCAGCACATTTTGTGTGACAATTTAATTTTTGGCGTAGAACTACGTCTTTCAGGAAGGGTGCCAAGTCAGAAAACAGGTCACGTTTTTATGAAATGAAGCTAACGTTAATAACTATTTTCACTGTGAACGAATTCTCATGATTTGCATACCAATCGAATCGGAAATTCTCTATGATTTGTTTGATATGCTATACATTACAATTCTCTAAATGGTTTAAATTCATGTAAACTGGAAGAACTTCCTTTTTTCCCATACATTTGTTCTGCCGATTTGTGTGCTAACCCTACCGGTATTTCAAATGCCTATAAATCGAACATTTCTTAACGGATCGGAAAGATTTTTGCATCAATTGATAGGAAATATTTCTACGCGTCTATCCCAATTAACAAAATGTTATTTTTCATGAGATGAACAATTGAATAACTGTAAAATGTCAAGCGTTATCTAAGCGCCCTAACTGCCAAGTTTTGATTGGCCCGATTTTCGATTTCCCCAACACAAACTTCTAAATCAATGTACCTGTGGGAATACGCTTAGCAAATCTACATGCATGTAGGGGGTATTTTTGTTCCAATCGAGCTGTGTTTCCCTAACACGGACTTCAAAATCAATGTGTCTGGGGGAATCCGCTTTGTCAAAACATGCGAATCGGGAGTATTTTGGTTTGTCCAGTTGAAAATATGATCATGCTTTGACCACTTCTTTGAATGCTCCAATTCAGCGCTCCTTTGTCAAAACCTTATTCGAATGTTTCAAAACATATAAATAAAATTATCTTTTTCATGATTTACAGTAGTTTTATAGTACATTTTTAAGGAATCACAAGTTTTAAAGGATTATAAAAAAACACCTTCTATTTGTGTCAATGCGCTTTTCATTCGCTAACTTTTAATCGATCACCAGTTGATTATTTGGCACGTATTCAGACCTTTTCTGGATTATAACACTTACAAATATTGTAAACATCATTCTTGCACACCATTTGTATCAGATTTACATAGCTAAACAATTTTTTTTTTTATTAATTCGTTTATTTTTACAGGCTCAGTTACTTAAGTTTAAAGGAGCCGAATTCTTAAATATAATTTTAAAACTATATATATAAACAATTTTCTTAGATCTATGGTTAGTAAGGTGGAAAACCGATTACTCGCGGTGTACTCGAGTTTAGGAGGGTGACATATTTTTAGGAGAAGGATGGGATATAAGGAAATTGTAACAATGTTGATGAACACTCATTTCTTAAATCTATTCGTATATCTATAGTGTATTTACATTTCAACTTATTCTACTATTTATAGCAAGGGGACGAATTACCCGCAAAGGAAGGAAAGGAGGGTATAAGGATGTAGGGACAATCACACACGAAGATCTATAGCTTTAAGGAAAACATATATATGGGACATGTAATCAAGGTCTAACCGAGCCAACACATCTCTCACCGGCACATTGGGCTGCCTTCCTCTAGCCCGAAGGGAGTTATCTAAATTCGATCTGGCAACAAGATACTCCTCGCACGACCAAACAACGTGTTCGATGTCGTGGTAACCTCGGCCACAAATGCAGAGATTGCTACCGGCCAGATTGAAACGAAAGAGTAACGCTTCTAACGAACAGTGATTGGACATGAGTCGGGAGAAGGTGCGAATAAAGTCCCGACTCAAGTCTAGACTTTTGAACCACGGTTTGAGGCTAACCTTAGGGATAATCGAGTGAAACCACCGGCCCAATTCATCTTCATTCCACTTGCGTTGCCAGTTAGCGATGGTATTTTTACGGACTAAAGAATAAAATTCATTGAAGGCGATTTGACGCTGATAAATATCGCCTTCAATTGCACCTACCTTTGCTAATGAGTCAGCCCTCTCATTAACCGGAATGGAGCAATGTGAAGCGACCCAGATAAAGGTAATGACATAACAGCGTCTGGATAAAGCACTCAAAATTTCTCGTATTCTCTCAAGGAAGTACGGCGAGTGCTTTTCCGGCCTCACTGAACGGATAGCTTCGACAGAGCTAAGACTATCCGTTACAATGTAATAGTGTTCAACAGGTCGTGAGGCGACGCTGTCCAGCGCCCAATGAATTGCTGCCAGTTCAGCAATATACACTGAGCAAGGATTCTGAAGACTGTGTGAGGTGCTAAAAAATTCGTTGAACACTCCAAATCCTGTGGACTCGTTTATAGTGGACCCATCAGTAAAGTACATATTATCACAATTGATACTTAGCTAAACCATTAAATGAACGCATTTTGATTAACACAATTCTGATCATGAGTTGTCCAATTCAATGTTATTTCGTCCACATTATTTCTATGGCCACCGCTTGGCGCGCTGCAGTTTGTTTATTGTGTCCTTCGCGCATAGCAGAAATAAAGATTCTCTATGTTGAGTGTGTTGAGGGTAACACTTTAAAAATGCCCTAGAAAAGGCAATATTCTGAAGAAAGCCTAAATTATGAATGGATCAATATGATGACAGAAACTCAAGCAATGATAAATGCAACATTTACTTGAGAATTCGAATGTTTTCTACCGGACAAACCATGATCATTTTTTGGACAAACTATAATCAGAGTTGGTCAAACCATGATCATAATTCCTCTTTAAGGAACATCATTAAAAACATAAATATTTGAATAATTTGAACACCTTATGGTAGTATTAGCAACTAGAGACTTTTTAGAGGCTTTTCAACAAACTCAAACTCATAACGATTATGTGTGATTTTCATGAAGAAAAACCGATTTACAATTACTAATTGCATAAAAACACCCCAAATCGGACAAACCAAGATCATTTACCATACATGCAAGTCGGGGATATTTTTTGGTGTTGAGTACTTTGTCGCTTGTCGTTGTGCAGACCGGAATATGTTTCCATAAAACGTACTTTTAAACTCAGAAGCCTCGGAAAATCGTCATTTCAGATACTAGAGGTGAATGAACTTTCGCGGTTCGAGAACTACGTAAACATGAGATGTGCAATAATTTCAGAGGCAAATGTGAAATACAATGATTGTTTGACAATTCTTCCGTTCACACATTTTGGTAGTCCTAGGCATCATATCAAACATAAAACAACGTTCATAAAATTTATTTGTAACGAAGAAAATAATCTATTACAAAAATTTCGATGCATTCTTAAATAATATTCGAAGTGGCAAACAAGTAGATTGTATATAATTGCGTAGGTCTACGTCGAAAATATTTTTAAAATATTTTTTTTAAATATTAAAATTGAAAAAAAAATTCTATTGGTTCTTGTGATAGAGAGATGTATGAAGAATGTTCATACTAAATTTGATTTAAATCGGTTCCATAGAACTTGAGATATCGTGTACGGCAGTTTGGAAAGAGTAGTTTCTAGAGAAATGTGTCAAATGTTCTGAACCACGGACTAGATTGGATACCGCGTCAGTAAAATGGTTATAACTCGGCAAAATATGAGATTTCGATATATCCTTCCATGATCACATTCTCTAATCTCTAATTCTCTAAATTAAACTTCAGAATTTTGAAGAAAAACATTATTATTTCAATTTTCAGGACCAGAATACCCCCTAAAAGACTTAGTTTTCTTGTGTTCGACTTGTGTGCTCATGCTTTTACAAAATATTTGAATTTATCAATCTGGATTTCTTGCAAAGACACAATAAATATCTACAACAGTTTCGTTTCATGAATCGTGGCACCAAACACATCAATCCTATCGGGTAGATTTTGGTCGATTTTTGGAATATCTACTTTCACAATTTGTCTCACAGAAAAACTGTAGCAATTATTAATTGAAATTCAGACTGCGTTTCGCTCGCATCGGCAGGTTAGTGGAAAGACATCGATCCAACAATGATTTCAGTAGTCGAAACCTTTTGAATAATCTAGAACTGAATTTATGTGGACCTGCATTATAAACATCATTATGTTCTAAAGTTTTCTATTGCATTTGACATCACCATAGCATCATTACAACTATGAACTTCACATTTTATATCGCTTGATAGCTGTTTTTTTATTCTGCGTATGATTATGTTTTGTTTATGGCAAAGAAAAGAAAAATCAATCCGGTTTAGCACTACATGGCATTACATCAATCAGGTCATTCATTTATCTGAATCAGTTTAATGTTTCCCTAAGCAGTGGTCTTATCTTCGGGCGCTTCAACTTTTCTTTACAATAATGTATCCTTCGTAGTCAACTGACGGATCGAGACCTCCCCATGGCTTCACCCGTCATTATGTAACATTATCTGCATTCCATTCAGTATCGTCCGTCCAAAATAGACTAGAGCATAGTCAGCAGCGCTTTTCAATCCACCCACCCATACACACCAACAATGGTGCTGATAGTGAGATGAACATGAATAAAACATCAGCAGCATTCACCACAGCTCTCGACCTGCCTAGGCAACAACAACTTCAGAAAGCTCAATAACGAACATCCAGGACCTGGGAAGTGGAGTGAAAATTAATTCAGCCTCACGCTTTATGCTGTTCAACGTTTTCACCCGGCCCGGCTCTTCTTATTTTTTGGGGAATGGCTACACAAGTTTCTCTTAGCTCGAAATCGACTGCACAGCAACACAAGCTTTCAGGATGAATATTGAATTCTTACTTGCCTCGCTCGAGCACACCGGCCGACACTTCAACGGGGGTGGTTTCGAAGAAAGAGCGCTAAGCTTATCTCTCGGACTGATGCTGTGAAAGGAGGTATAATTGGAACTACTCAAAACCGACAAACTGAATAAACATATTTCTGTACAGGTTGACAATATTATTGTAAAAACTCAAAACCGAGTTCCATCCAATTCTGCAGTTGACAGCAGTGTTCTTGTGTGCACGGGCACAAATTATCACCTTTTCAACTCGATAAGATTCACAAACCGTGCAACTGTCAGCAATATCGAAACCATCCATTCTTCGCATGTGTCGTTCAGACTGTATGAGGATGTACCACATGCTAACCTGAGCATAGCCGTGCATTCGTTGATCGAAGCAAGAAAAAAAAAAGAAAGAAGTTTGCTTTTTTTCTGATGTGCAAGCATAATCTGAGATTCCATTTCTCCCTGCATGACAGCCGCTTCAGCTTTTCAACTTTCCGGGATGTTGGAGATAACCAAATTATGATTTTGCTCTCCGCTCGTTCAGTTCAATCTTGCCGCTTTTACTCGTTATTTTTGCTGAGTCTGAAAATAACGACAGCACATTCTCGACAAAAGTGACGTTGGCCAGCGACACCAGAGAGCGCAGCGGAGATTGGCGAGGGGAACTGGCAGCTGATCCAGCTTTCTTTGGCGAATTTTATTACTGGATTTCCGGCGAGTTGTTTTTCCCTTCCCTTCGGTCGGTGCCTTGCGAGTGTGGGCGCTACCGAGAGAGAGAGAGAGAGAGAGAGAGAGAGAGTGCACACCATTCGAGAGTAAATTTATTATTGGCTGGTTGAAATTGTGTCGCTTGCATGACAACTATGCATCGCTCCCCCCAGGGATGCACGCACGGGGATGTTAATGGTGGACCCTTCAACGAAACCCTGAAGCCTGAAGAATGCTGCGGGGCATCCCATGGTTTGGACACTGGGCCAACGGCACCCACAAAAAACAAGCGATGGGGGAAGACTGAAATGACTGGTCCCTGCCGAGAGTTGACATCTTCACACTAGCGCACAGTCGTCGACTATCCTTTATTATTTCCGTGATAAGTCGATATCAGTCGATTTATATTCAAAAGGATTCATAAATTCGCTTCCTTTTCCTTTTCGGTACTTTCTTTCAGAAGGCTGCGATCTTTCTGTGGCGGAGTTCTTCTTCCCTCTGTTGCCTCCGCGTCCTCCGCTTCCAGGGGAAACTATATTCGTGCAAGATTTCTGCAACGGGGTCGACAGCGAACGACAACATCGTCTTCTGACATCGGCGGTCGGTCGAAGGGAGGGTGCTTTACGAGAGTCCTTATCGGAAAATCCGTTCCGAGTTTTGTTCTCTCCCACTGTGTAGCTTGGTGTGTTTGCCCTGGCAGAGAGGCTATTATTGTCTGCGGTCGGAAACTGGCAGCGAAGAACTTTTGCAAACTAGCGTTCTTTCAGGATATCAGCCCTTGGTGGGAGGGTTGGGGTAAGGGTTCATAGAAAAGTGAAAGTGGCTTCCCGCATATGAATGAGTATGTGGTGTGTGAATAATTCACGAAGACCGACTAACCGATGATCTAGCTAAGCATCGTTCTTCCCAAAAGGGTTTTTCGCCGAAACCAAAATCGACCCGATAGGATTGATGAGTTTGGTGCCACGATTCTTGAAACGCTTATCCGATTTGCCTTTGTAAATCATCGTGTGGTGGGTGCGGGTTCGATATGCTCAGTGTAGTACCCCCCGTAAACTACTTGCGGTGAAAAGTTTTCCAACAAAGAAAAAGGTCATCAATTGTTGGAACTTTGGGCGAAGGCGAAGTCGAATTTGAAACGGTTCCCGATACCAGGATTAACCTTGAGATCTTCTAATATATGTGTATTTAAGGAAATACATATATTTTTCGATTTTCATGAAACAGAGATTTAAAGTCGCTTTGGTAGAAAAATTGTTGAAAACACGTATTGAGTTCGTTTGTTCATAAAATTATATTTTTTCGTGAACTGTAAAAATATAAATCAAGAAATATGTCACGGAATAAACTCGTTTCAGAAATTAAAAAAAACCAACTTGGGTTCTCTATAAACAATATGATAAATGGAAGAGATTCGGTCATCATCGGCATGCTTTCCACCATCATCTTCAGTGTCCTTATTTGTATGGTAACACCAATCTTATCGTAAGCTCTGAGCAGATAGGTTTCCAGATTTCTAGGTTCTGTTGGAAGAGAAAGTCTGTTTCTACTTCAGGTTCATTACCTTCAGGTTACCGATTCTCGCCGATTTGCAATAATAGTATCGATGCGAGCATCAGCTTTCATTATTCCGTTGACTCAAACTAAATTTACCGCTCCAGTACATGGGAAGCAGCCTTACACTATGATATTCCCACCATCAAATTCTACTGTAGAGTGTGTATAAATAAGTTTGTCGTGTTATACCATCATGATCATGAAATTTTATGAATTTTCTTATAATTTCGAATGTTTCGTAACGTAACTAAACATATGTCTTTACCATAACGATGTATTTGGAAAAGTTGTTGGAAATTATAAGCGAATTCATAAAATCTCATGAACATGATGGTATAACACGACAAACTTATTTAAAGGGCCTATTTACTATTAAAAAGACAATAAATTACAATTATTTTTTTTAAATAGCTCGAGAATGGCTACATTTAGAAGGAGATTGATAATAACCTTTTTGTTTTAAATAACATCAGGATTCATAATTTGTGATTAAAAATGACTGCTAACATACAAAAATTCGAAGTTTCGAACATTCCTAAAATTCGATGTTCCACAAAGTTCGTCAAAAATAGTTTTGCCATCTTGGGCCCATTTTGTAAATTATTTACATGACTTCTATTTTATATGAAAAAATTGAAAAAAATATAAAAACATACATATTTTTTGATATCACAAATTAAAATTTTATTTTGTAAATAAAAAAAAGAGTACTAATTTTTTTTCTCAGTAAATATTTTTTTAAATTAAGCCAACAATACTCTATAACTCTTTCTAACAGACTATTTCGGTACAACTCATTTTTTTTGAGATATAAATTATCAAAGATTTCTCTTACTCAAATCGATACACCCTTTTCAAAAGTTATGCTTGAGTCAAAAAACGAACCATGATGATGTATTTGGAAAAGTTGTTGGAAATTATAAACAAATTCATAAAATTTCATGAACATGACGGTATAACACGACAAACATATTAAAAGGGATTATTTACTATAAAAAAGACAATAAATTAGAATTTTTTTTTTAAATATTTCGAGAATGGCTACACTTAGAAGGAGATTGATAATAACCTTTTTTGTTTTAAATCACATCAGGATTCATAATTTGTGGCTAAAAATGATTGTTAACATACAAAAATTCGAAGTTTCGAAAATTCCTAAAAATTCCACAAAGTTTGTCAAAAATAGTTTTACCATCTTGGGTCCATTTTTTAAATTTTCTGCATGACTTCTATTTTGTATGAAAAATTTTTTTAAAAAATTAAAAAATATGTATTTTTGATATTGCAAATTGAATTTTTATTTTGTAAATTCAAAAAAAGAGTACTAATTTTTTTTCTCAGTGTACATTTTTTTCATATCATTTTCATATATAATATTTCGGTACGACTCATAGTTTTTGAGATATAAATTATCAAATATTTCTCTTACTAAAATCGATACGCCCTTTTCAAAAGTTACGCTTGAGTCAAAAATTCCCAATTGCTGTGAAAAACTCATATTTCCTCCAACCCAAACGGAATACACACTTTCATTGGAATCAAAAATACTAGTTTTTAAAATCAGCATTTTTAGGACGATTTCATTTGGAATTGCTGTGTAGAGTAAAAATTCCACCAAACTTCTCGTCGTTTTCGATTGATTGAACTTCGAACTTTGATTGTTCAGCCCACAACATACAGGGTCTTTCAGATAAAACGCTCACGCAACAAATTTTAATAACTTCTGCAAAAGTGAACCGATTTTTATTTCTAAAAAACCAAAATAAAGCTTAAGGGCTGTCCACATACCACGTGGACAACTTTAAGGGGGTAGGGGGTGCGAAAATGTCCACATTTGTCCACGGTGAGGGGGGTGGGAGTACAGATAATGTCCTCGTGGACGCGTTAAACAAATATTTTTTAAACGTACATTCAGATCTGCTTTCAAAAATAAATGAATTCTGTTCTGCATTTTGAGTACTTTATCCATAGAATGGTCATGTCGAATATTTTTCCATGTCATCGAACTTCTTCGCTGAATTATGTATTCTAAATGAAATTTACATAAAAGCTTCCATTGGTAGTGGAGGATCAACGTTTCCAACTTCTAAGCTACGTCATATTTGAGCATAAACAGAACTCTGTGTTCTAGGTCCAGGTATTCACGAGAGTAAATTTGACATGGCGAACTGCTGATACATTTTTATCCGCAACGCACAAATATTCCGGTCATTTCATCAAGTTATCAACATCCCGATAACTTGATGAAATGACCGGAATATTTGGAGGATTTTCCAAATAATTTGAGAAGGACTTCTGTCTGTTACGGATGGATCACGAATTAACCCGTGTTTTCTACACTTGAAGGTTAAATCCTTGGTTTGCTAATAATCTTATGAGGCCTACCAATGGCTCGCCTTCGTCTCATCCACATCAAGGGAAACGATCTCATTCGTGGAATCCGAACAAATGAAGCGTTCAAGTTTGCCCCATTACGTGCGGTCCTTAATGTGTTAAGAATCACTTTGTCCTACCGAAAGAAAGATTGGGGTGCTACAAGTGAGATTGCTGTTAATCAGCATATGTTATTACAACATTTGTTTTTTTTTTATTTAGAAGGAGGTTTTGAATTCGGGGTTGGATTACATATTCTGTACCACGAACAAGAGGAAACTCCTATCATTACTCGATCGATGGCATGGTTGAAATCACAAGCGATAAGTCTTCCTGCTCTATATTTGGAACGAAGCTTGACAATTCTACGTTTCATGGAATTAACCGCATTGAAAATATTTTCTTCAAATTGGAGCATTTTAGGCAGTCAAGATATTGTTTTCTTTGTTCTAATTATCGTTTCAATATCATAACTAGTATCTCGCAGCCCAAGTTCAGTAAAGAAGTATGCCTAAACCCATTGGTTGTTTTTTCTTCGAATGCTTTCGACACATTTTTTTGAATAGTACCTCGATTAGCTTCAATTAAAACAGTTTTCAATTGTGCTAAATCATTTCAGAAGTCTTCAGAAAAACTCTTTTCCATAGACACTCGTTTTCAGGAGATTTTCTGCAGGCGAATTACATTTCTTCAGATGTTATTTTATGCGTCGTTTGATTATAGATTATTGATTCCGCCTTGTTTTTTTTATTGTGCTGTGTTTCGGTACTTTTAAGTCGCCGAAGAAATGTTTCTAATTTCAGTAGTATTATTTGAGGTGCAAATCTCGGATGGAATCAATAGTGTTTTCGTATTTGCTTTGGAAACACCTTTAGAAAAGCAGATATGTATTTGTTGTTGGTTCTCTCGAATTTTTCCCGAAAATCGATTTCGAAGGAGTAGTATTGTGGGCTTAAAACCAGTTATTGTACTGGAATTTTTACATAAATGATTAAATAGATTTTCATACGCATTAGAACAAATGCGATGAAAAAGAATGAATTTATATTGTCGTAACTTCAACCCACCATTTCATACAGTTACCAAAACCGAGTTTTTCTTGCAGCCAACGATTTCACATATTTTCAAACTCTAAGATATATTGGTAGGAAGAGCGTGATCAATACTACATGAATAAATTTGAAACAAACTGAAGAGCGATACAAATAAGTAAAAAAAGTCGTATTTCTGATCGAAATTTGACGCTTTTTTTAAAATACTTAACATTATCCAATTTAAGTCAAATATTCGCCGTTTTGTTCGCAAACTTGTTGCCATTTAGAAGGGAACTCCATTATCCTCCCCTTATAACCCCCCGCCCCCACCTTATTTGCAAAAAACTCAGACAGCCAGTTTTTACAAGCCTCTTTTGAGGCCAACTTAGTATCACCAAGAGCGTTTTGCATGGACCGGAAAAGATGATAATCACTAGGAGCCAGGTCCGGACTATACGGTGGGTGCAATAGGGCATCCCATCCGAGCACCCGTAGCTTCTGGCGGGTCATCAAAGACGTGTGAGACCGAGCGTTGTCCTGGTGGAAAACAACACCATTCCTGTTGATCATTTCTGGCCGCTTCTGGTCAATCGCCTGCTTCAAACGGTCAAGCTGCTCACAGTAGAGAACCGAGTTGAGGGTCTGGCCATAGTTGAGCAGCTCATAGTGGATGATTCCCTTCCAATCCCTCCAAACACACAACAAAACCTTCCTGGTCGTCAATCCGGGCTTGGCGATGGTTTGGGCCGGCACACCGCGATTCGACCACGACTTTTTTCGCTTTAGGTTGTCGTACGTGATCCACTTTTCATCACGAGTCACCATCTTCTTAAAAATGGGTCGAGTTCGTTCCGTTTCAGCAGTGTGTCGCAGGGTTCTCTATAAACAATATGATAAATGGAAGAGATTCGGTCATCATCGGCATGCTTTCCACCATCATCTTCAGTGTCCTTATTTGTATGGTAACACCAATCTTATCGTAAGCTCTGAGCAGATAGGTTTCCAGATTTCTAGGTTCTGTTGGAAGAGAAAGTCTGTTTCTACTTCAGGTTCATTACCTTCAGGTTACCGATTCTCGCCGATTTGCAATAATAGTATCGATGCGAGCATCAGCTTTCATTATTCCGTTGACTCAAACTAAATTTATCGCTCCAGTACATGGGAAGCAGCCTTACACTATGATATTCCCACCATCAAATTCTACTGTAGAGTGTGTATAAATAAGTTTGTCGTGTTATACCATCATGATCATGAAATTTTATGAATTTTCTTATAATTTCGAATGTTTCGTAACGTAACTAAACATATGTCTTTACCATAACGATGTATTTGGAAAAGTTGTTGGAAATTATAAGCGAATTCATAAAATCTCATGAACATGATGGTATAACACGACAAACTTATTTAAAGGGCCTATTTACTATTAAAAAGACAATAAATTACAATTATTTTTTTTAAATAGCTCGAGAATGGCTACATTTAGAAGGAGATTGATAATAACCTTTTTGTTTTAAATAACATCAGGATTCATAATTTGTGATTAAAAATGACTGCTAACATACAAAAATTCGAAGTTTCGAACATTCCTAAAATTCGATGTTCCACAAAGTTCGTCAAAAATAGTTTTGCCATCTTGGGCCCATTTTGTAAATTATTTACATGACTTCTATTTTATATGAAAAAATTGAAAAAAATATAAAAACATACATATTTTTTGATATCACAAATTAAAATTTTATTTTGTAAATAAAAAAAAAGAGTACTAATTTTTTTTCTCAGTAAATATTTTTTTAAATTAAGCCAACAATACTCTATAACTCTTTCTAACAGACTATTTCGGTACAACTCATTTTTTTTGAGATATAAATTATCAAAGATTTCTCTTACTCAAATCGATACACCCTTTTCAAAAGTTATGCTTGAGTCAAAAAACGAACCATGATGATGTATTTGGAAAAGTTGTTGGAAATTATAAACAAATTCATAAAATTTCATGAACATGACGGTATAACACGACAAACATATTAAAAGGGATTATTTACTATAAAAAAGACAATAAATTAGAATTTTTTTTTTTAAATATTTCGAGAATGGCTACACTTAGAAGGAGATTGATAATAACCTTTTTTGTTTTAAATCACATCAGGATTCATAATTTGTGGCTAAAAATGATTGTTAACATACAAAAATTCGAAGTTTCGAAAATTCCTAAAAATTCCACAAAGTTTGTCAAAAATAGTTTTACCATCTTGGGTCCATTTTTTAAATTTTCTGCATGACTTCTATTTTGTATGAAAAATTTTTTTAAAAAATTAAAAAATATGTATTTTTGATATTGCAAATTGAATTTTTATTTTGTAAATTCAAAAAAAGAGTACTAATTTTTTTTCTCAGTGTACATTTTTTTCATATCATTTTCATATATAATATTTCGGTACGACTCATAGTTTTTGAGATATAAATTATCAAATATTTCTCTTACTAAAATCGATACGCCCTTTTCAAAAGTTACGCTTGAGTCAAAAATTCCCAATTGCTGTGAAAAACTCATATTTCCTCCAACCCAAACGGAATACACACTTTCATTGGAATCAAAAATACTAGTTTTTAAAATCAGCATTTTTAGGACGATTTCATTTGGAATTGCTGTGTAGAGTAAAAATTCCACCAAACTTCTCGTCGTTTTCGATTGATTGAACTTCGAACTTTGATTGTTCAGCCCACAACATACAGGGTCTTTCAGATAAAACGCTCACGCAACAAATTTTAATAACTTCTGCAAAAGTGAACCGATTTTTATTTCTAAAAAACCAAAATAAAGCTTAAGGGCTGTCCACATACCACGTGGACAACTTTAAGGGGGTAGGGGGTGCGAAAATGTCCACATTTGTCCACGGTGAGGGGGGTGGGAGTACAGATAATGTCCTCGTGGACGCGTTAAACAAATATTTTTTAAACGTACATTCAGATCTGCTTTCAAAAATAAATGAATTCTGTTCTGCATTTTGAGTACTTTATCCATAGAATGGTCATGTCGAATATTTTTCCATGTCATCGAACTTCTTCGCTGAATTATGTATTCTAAATGAAATTTACATAAAAGCTTCCATTGGTAGTGGAGGATCAACGTTTCCAACTTCTAAGCTACGTCATATTTGAGCATAAACAGAACTCTGTGTTCTAGGTCCAGGTATTCACGAGAGTAAATTTGACATGGCGAACTGCTGATACATTTTTATCCGCAACGCACAAATATTCCGGTCATTTCATCAAGTTATCAACATCCCGATAACTTGATGAAATGACCGGAATATTTGGAGGATTTTCCAAATAATTTGAGAAGGACTTCTGTCTGTTACGGATGGATCACGAATTAACCCGTGTTTTCTACACTTGAAGGTTAAATCCTTGGTTTGCTAATAATCTTATGAGGCCTACCAATGGCTCGCCTTCGTCTCATCCACATCAAGGGAAACGATCTCATTCGTGGAATCCGAACAAATGAAGCGTTCAAGTTTGCCCCATTACGTGCGGTCCTTAATGTGTTAAGAATCACTTTGTCCTACCGAAAGAAAGATTGGGGTGCTACAAGTGAGATTGCTGTTAATCAGCATATGTTATTACAACATTTGTTTTTTTTTTATTTAGAAGGAGGTTTTGAATTCGGGGTTGGATTACATATTCTGTACCACGAACAAGAGGAAACTCCTATCATTACTCGATCGATGGCATGGTTGAAATCACAAGCGATAAGTCTTCCTGCTCTATATTTGGAACGAAGCTTGACAATTCTACGTTTCATGGAATTAACCGCATTGAAAATATTTTCTTCAAATTGGAGCATTTTAGGCAGTCAAGATATTGTTTTCTTTGTTCTAATTATCGTTTCAATATCATAACTAGTATCTCGCAGCCCAAGTTCAGTAAAGAAGTATGCCTAAACCCATTGGTTGTTTTTTCTTCGAATGCTTTCGACACATTTTTTTGAATAGTACCTCGATTAGCTTCAATTAAAACAGTTTTCAATTGTGCTAAATCATTTCAGAAGTCTTCAGAAAAACTCTTTTCCATAGACACTCGTTTTCAGGAGATTTTCTGCAGGCGAATTACATTTCTTCAGATGTTATTTTATGCGTCGTTTGATTATAGATTATTGATTCCGCCTTGTTTTTTTTATTGTGCTGTGTTTCGGTACTTTTAAGTCGCCGAAGAAATGTTTCTAATTTCAGTAGTATTATTTGAGGTGCAAATCTCGGATGGAATCAATAGTGTTTTCGTATTTGCTTTGGAAACACCTTTAGAAAAGCAGATATGTATTTGTTGTTGGTTCTCTCGAATTTTTCCCGAAAATCGATTTCGAAGGAGTAGTATTGTGGGCTTAAAACCAGTTATTGTACTGGAATTTTTACATAAATGATTAATAGATTTTCATACGCATTAGAACAAATGCGATGAAAAAGAATGAATTTATATTGTCGTAACTTCAACCCACCATTTCATACAGTTACCAAAACCGAGTTTTTCTTGCAGCCAACGATTTCACATATTTTCAAACTCTAAGATATATTGGTAGGAAGAGCGTGATCAATACTACATGAATAAATTTGAAACAAACTGAAGAGCGATACAAATAAGTAAAAAAAGTCGTATTTCTGATCGAAATTTGACGCTTTTTTTAAAATACTTAACATTATCCAATTTAAGTCAAATATTCGCCGTTTTGTTCGCAAACTTGTTGCCATTTAGAAGGGAACTCCATTATCCTCCCCTTATAACCCCCCGCCCCCACCTTATTTGCAAAAAACTCAGACAGACAGTTTTTACAAGCCTCTTTTGAGGCCAACTTAGTATCACCAAGAGCGTTTTGCATGGACCGGAAAAGATGATAATCACTAGGAGCCAGGTCCGGACTATACGGTGGGTGCAATAGGGCATCCCATCCGAGCACCCGTAGCTTCTGGCGGGTCATCAAAGACGTGTGAGACCGAGCGTTGTCCTGGTGGAAAACAACACCATTCCTGTTGATCATTTCTGGCCGCTTCTGGTCAATCGCCTGCTTCAAACGGTCAAGCTGCTCACAGTAGAGAACCGAGTTGAGGGTCTGGCCATAGTTGAGCAGCTCATAGTGGATGATTCCCTTCCAATCCCACCAAACACACAACAAAACCTTCCTGGTCGTCAATCCGGGCTTGGCGATGGTTTGGGCCGGCACACCGCGATTCGACCACGACTTTTTTCGCTTTAGGTTGTCGTACGTGATCCACTTTTCATCACGAGTCACCATCTTCTTAAAAATGGGTCGAGTTCGTTCCGTTTCAGCAGTGTGTCGCAGCCGTTGATTAGGTCTAAAAGATTTTTTGCGTCAACTCGTGTGGCATCCATACATCCAGTTTTTTTTTGGAATCCAATCTTCTGCAAATGGTTCCAAACGGGTTCATGGTCTATACCCAGTTCCTGGCCAATCGAGCGATTGCTCACATGCCGGTCTTCTTGGATGATTTCAACGATTTTATCGGTTTCCACGACGATTGGCCTACCAGTACAGGGTGTATCTTCGACAGCCACTACACCAGAAGGAAATCGATCAAACCAACGCTGTGCTGTACGAATCGTTACAGTATCGGGTCCATAAACTACACGAATTTTTTCGGTGCAGTTTTACCTCGCAGATAGTAAAAACGTAAAATATGGCGAATTTCTTGCTTGGTGGACTCCATCTTTGACGCGCTATAACTTGAGACTGAAAAGGATAATCACAGCCCAATAAATATGTATTTAGCATAACCTTTCGGGCAATGTTAATGAAAAAATCAAAGAACAGAAAACAATTGCTACTACTAATAAAGCCTATTTGCATTGTTTTTTTTTTTCAAAAAAGGATATTTGATTTGAGATTATAATCAGAATAAAACGATTTCAATGTTGCAAGGCCCGAAAGTAATACAGTTTGCGTTGCATCGAAAGAACGGTGTGCTACTTGAGTCGAGAATTGTCTAGAATAATTTTCCCTCACGAGCACTCTGGAAGTCATCTGGATATTCAACGCAGATTGGCCGCTGGGAATTTGTTAATAAAACATTTTTTCAAATGCGCTGGTGTAATCTTAATCGATATATAGAATGGAACGCGTCCTCTGAAAATCCTCCAAACGGTGACGGAAAAGGTTTTGTATTGCACTGACAACAGCCAATTTGAGATACTGGAGCTTGACAAAGTATAGTTGATAAGTTTTAGAACGTCTGCCTACTTCATTGTTTGAATATATGATTTGTAGCGACGAATGAATCGGAAGATTTCTAGTCACCATTAACAAAAAAGGAAAATGTGTTTTTTCTTGAATTGTTTTTTTTATCATTAAAAAACATCACATGTAAAATAAGACTAATTTAAAATTGAATATAGGAACAATGCAATTATTTCCATATTTTCAATTAAAATATATGGAAGAATGTCCACGTGGACAACAGTAGAGGGGTATAGTCAATGTCCACGCTTGTCCATGGAGGGGGAAAGGGAAGCCTGAAATCGTGCTTTTTCTGTCCACGTGGTATGTGGACAGCCCCTTATTTTAGGACATTTTCGATGTGACCATCCCTTTTTTCGATAACGCGTTTTAAACGGTGAACATAATTCTTCATGCACAACTCTAACATTACGATTTCGATGCTGTTGAAAATCCTAGTTATTTCTTATTCAAGTTCCTCTAAATTTTGTGGTTCATTAACATAGCAACGGTCCTTCACGTACCCCCAGAGGAAGTGATCAAAGACGAGGAGTGTTGAAATTCTTACCATAAGAGGACGATTTCATACTAAAAATACACGTTCTCGTAAATTGTACAACTAAAAACATTTCAATTAGACTGAACGAGTGGCCGAATATTATCGCCCGAAGTGGGGAATGCAGTGTAACCATCGACGGAGGGAAAAAAAAATTATCAGGAGCAATTCGATTTTTTTTTACGTGAGCGTTTAATCTGAAAGACCCTGTACGTTTCTAGAAAGCAATATACTTATTTACGTATGGACGGTAGTTTGCGTGCAGATGAGCCAACTTCGAAATGGAAATCGAAATGAAAAAAAAAATAAATGAAAATTTGATTACCTGTTTTACATTCTTTCGAAACAGCATAGAACGCGATACGAAACTAAATGCGATAAACAACTAGTACACAGCTTGTATTGAAAAAAAAAGATAGACATTTATCGACTCGATAACCGAGCAATGCATGACTTTCAATAACCTCTAATTTCCGTGAGGATTTTTTCTATGTCATGCTCATTTGAGACACAAAGGGCCTGACCGGGTGAGGGAGTAAGAAGTGCCCCCACACCAAATCACCAGCTGTATGGCAAATATTGTCTAGGATATTAAATAAGAAATTTTGGCAATTTTTTTGGAGCCCTATGTGGTTTAACACCGTAATAAAATGCATATGAATGTGCATTTTATTACGGTGTATCAAGAAAAATTATCTTAAAAAAAAAATCATCAAAAATTTAAGTACTAAAAAAATATTGTAATTTTGAAAAAAAAAAATTTGGGATTCAGAGATTCAGTACTACTCTAATTCATATTTAAATGTGTTCCTACGGCTTTTCTAGATATGTGTGATTTTTTTCAGTGTTGCGTGGTAGAATAATATATATATATATATATATATATATATATATATATATATATATATATATATATATATATATATATATATATATAAAATATATATATATATATATATATATATATATATATATATATATACATATATATTATATATATAATATATATATATATATTTTTTTTTTTTTTTTTTCTATTTCCAAAGAGTCTGGCTGGTTAAGGGAGTGAATAGTCCCCCAAACCAAATCACCAGCTGTATGGAAAATATTGTATAGGGTACTAAATAAAACATTCTGGCAGTAGTACCATATATTTGAGTCGTTATATGGTACACCATATGATCTATGGTGAAAAATGCACCTTTTCGTTTTTTTGCGCCATTTCAATAGCTTTGAGATAAAAATAAGAAAAAATACTGAAAGTACATCTTGCTGAGGTGTATCGATAAATATCTTCAAACATTTTTTTCATAAAAAAATCTAATAATAATAAAAAAAAATTTAATTTTAACAAAAAATGTTATGTTTTTTCTGGCATTTCGAAATTTTGAAAAAAAATATATATAAATAAATTTAAATAAAAATTAGAGCAGAAGTGGGTCTCAACACTTCTGCTCTAATTTTTATTTAAATGCGTTCGTATGTGTCTTTTTTTATACGTGTGACGTAATTTTTTCTTTAATTTTTAAGAGCATTGCGTGACACAAAAATATTTTTTTTCATCGTCTACATTATTATTTTTATTTTCTTGAAATCGATTATTATATTGTATTCATGGTTTTCAATTGTAAGATTAAAATTTAAAAAATAATAATAATTTGGATTTTTCAAAGTGTTCTTCTCATTAATTCGAATGATCTTTCCACAAGGACTTTATTTTTCATCAAAAAGCTCTGACTCCTATGAATTTAGTAAACCATCTAAATCCAATGTAAAAATAATCTCATATATTTCAAGATATGAGAAAAAAAACTTTGTTCAGCGCAATGCTCTAAATATACCGACAAAATTTAAACATAAAAAACAAAATTTAAATAAATTTAAATGAGTCTCTAAATTCGAAATAAATTAAGAATGCCCAAAGGCAAAACAAATTTTTTTTTTCGAGCAATCCTCTTAAAAATTCAAGAAAAAATTGCGCTACATGTTTTAAAAACAACACATACAAACGCATTTGAATCAAAATTAGAGTAAAAGTGGGGGTCAAATTAATTTTTTTTTCAAAATTTAGAAATGCCTGATAATATGAATATTTTTTTTGTACCGATAAACATCCTAAAAATTCTTAAAAAGATCACATATACCTAAAATAGAGTAGTACTGAATCTCAAAGTAAAAAAAAAATTAGTTTCAAATTAAAATTAAAATTAGTTCCAATTTTTTTAGTATTTCATTTTTTGATGAAAAAATTGTTTCAAAATATTGATGGATACGCCTTAGCAAGATGTACTTTCAGTATTTTTTTTTTCATATTTTTGTCTCAAAGCTATTAAAAATGACGTGAAAAAACGAAAAGGTACATTTTTTACCATAGATCCTAGCAATGAGAAGGGACCCAAACAAAGGTTAACTTATAAGATCTTTCGATCAGTGCACTCATCTGCTGCCTCACTTTTGTGAGGAAATAAGATTGGTGCCTACTAGTTTTCATCGACTGGAGAGCCTCAAGCGAACTGAGACTATCCGAGAAAATGAAGTAATGGTCTGCAGGCTTGGTGGGGATCATCCCCAATGCGAAGTCGATTGCTGCCAGCTCAGCAACATAAACAGAACAAGGTTCCTGCAGTTTACGGAAGGCGCTCGAATTTTAATTGAAAACATCGAAGCCAGTGGATCCATTGAGGCGAGACCCAACAGAGAAGTATCTTATAGATCCTATGTTAAACCACATAGGGGTTCAAAAAACCACCAAAATTTCTTATTTAATATCCTCTATAATATTTACCATACAGCTAATGATTTGATTTGGGGGCACTTTTCACTCCCTTACCTGGCCAGGCCCTTTCCCTGAAAATGTTGAGTAGTTGAAAATCGCTGGCCAAATATGCGTATCTGTCGCAACACAATTAACAACAATACGATTCCTTTGGGGCGCTCAATCACGCGACAAAATCTTCTTAAAATGGAAATACTTCAATAGATTCGCCAATCAGTTGCTCTCCTTGAGACATCCTTGGGAAGGAAATTCAATTTATTCCACCCTGTACTGTGCGATTATGCCCATTTTCGCGCATAATATATTTTCCCAAGAAGTAACCGGAGCGGGGCTTCCCTCGAATCCAACCCACAGCCCCTCAGACTGCTCACAACAACGTACCTCCATAAATATTGCGCTAATGCTTTGGGAGCAAATCAGCTGTGAAGAACGTGCTATTTTTGCGGGCGCCGACAGAGCAGAGAAAAACACCACCGACTCCGGGGCAATTCCGGGCGGAGTCCACAGTGTTTGGGCACATTCCAAAGTGTGTTTGCGCTTGGAAGCGAGGCCGACCAAAAAAGGGGGAGCACAAACGAAAGACAAAGTATTTATGAAATCGGATGAAAACGAATGTGTTTCAATATACACGTTTTTTTTCTTGTGAGGAGACTGGGAGTCGGAAAATAAATTTTAATGTCACGGCCATAATGTGAGAATTTTCCCATCTGGAGTATGTTCTGACAAGAGGCCGCTTGGGGATTGTGAGAAGAATTTTCCACACCCATCGTCGACACTTTATGCTCAAGTCCATTCGGGTAGGTGGGTGGTCTGTTTTTTTTCGCGAGTAACACACCAGAGACCAAACTGCTCCAACTGATGGGTGGGCTAGTTCGCCCCGAGTTAGGTCAAGTCAATATACGACGGTCCGGAAAAGTTTCATCTCCGGCCGGCGACTGTTACGATCTCCATCACGTGTTTCCTTCCATCCTCCCTATTTCCCATCGCGATAACAGCCGAATTCCAAAGGAAATGGAAAATACTTCCCTATCTACTCTTTTCCTCTCTCTCACACTTGACTACTTCAGAATAACTTTTCTGTCCTTCCACTCGAAATCGAACGAAAATATAACGTCTTCCTTAGGCATCGCTTCGAATCAGCCATTCTCTATCAATTCATTTCTCTAGCGGTGCCGTCGTTAAATTTAATAACTTTTCATAACTCAAAAAATGAAAAATGGGACTATAAGTTCAGCTTGTATGCCTTCCGTTTCAATATTCCTCCTGTCCCGGTGCGCCCGGGGGAAATCGTCAAGTATGGCGCGAAGCAGGTGCACCAGATTACGGAAATATGTCACGCCCGGTAACGCACACATCATTTAGGAGCTAGCTTTTGTTTCGTGATGATAGAAGGGAAAAGTTTGGTGCTCGCGGAGAAAATCTGAGGCCATCGTGGAATCGGGCTGATTCGTATGTGAAAATGCTATTTCAAACTGTTTCGATGAAAAGTTACACACCTTCCCAAGGCTGGGAGCACGATAGCATGTTTGGCATACATTCGATGATTGACGAAAGTTTGTTGGAATGTTTCTTTTTCTCATCATGAAAGTGAAATTTGTATCCATAGCAGTTGCGAACCTTCAATTATCATCGTGGGAACACTGAAAACGTGGAATCGTCAGCAATCATTAGTCTTCCAACTTGGATACCAAACGCAACTTTTTTTTTTATAAATCGATCCTTCAATAATGTGGGTCACACGAGGCACAGCAAAAACTCTCGCTCGCACTTCAGGGTCGAGCATTTGGAGTGAAAACAGCTTACCCCTCATTTGCTGCCCCAAACTTTTTCCGAACACGCAACCAAGCGGAATTAGAAGCATCAATGAGAGCCACTCAACAAAGAAGGACCAACACGCCAGACAGGGCAGCAGCAGCAGCAGGCACTCGATGGAGACAATTTCTGCTTAATCTTTCGTCCTCTGCTCGGCAAACTTTATGGACGGAATAATTTCGAAATTATGCACAATCTGTCCAGTGGAATGTGAAAAACGAGTATGGCGCCGAGTTTTAGTTTGGGTTGACTGTTGTTATCATTTTTCAACTCATAGGCGATACATTGCACGCAGCGCACATTAGTGTGGAATGGTATGGCTCATCATAACAAGGATACTATCCAATGGTCCATTGAGAGTTGTCAAATAGTTCTTTGTGTGTTCTGCTTTAAGCTGTTACATCTTGAAAACGCCAATGAGCCTAAAGGTGGGATCAGAATGCCACGCTGTGCGTCGCGTTGCGACAATTGTGCTTTGACACTTCATTTTAAATATGTGTGTTTCCATTAAGTCGAACACAGTAACGCGTTGCGTCATCAGCATCGTTGTATAAAACGTTACCATTTGTTCTGAACTGCTTGCGCCGATGACAGTGGCATGGTGTCGACGTCTGGTGGTAACTTCAAATCAGGGCCATAATTTGGGTCCCAAACTCGTTAGTGTAATCTCTATCATCTATAAGACACGAAGCAGGTTTTTAAATTCTAAAATTTAAATGAAAATTTTCACGTCATGTTATTTAATTACTTGAACCACGTGTTTCTGACTTTCATTCAACCATATTGGTAAACAATTCCAACATTGTTGCTGAATATTTTCATCATAATATAGAGTGGTCTTCATAAACAATTTTCGTATGAGACTTTTTCACCACCTGCAAACAAAAATGTTTTTCATTTAAATAGAACACTAGTTTGATGTGGGAAAGCTAATTTTCATTCATAATTTCAATTTTGAAAACGTGTTCATTCCAACTGAAAATCAACTATTCTTTCACGCTCCCCTAAACTAGTAAACGAAGCTCAATACCGCCAGCGCGGATAACCAATGTGTTGTTTTTAAATTTTGTTTTTGTTTACATGAAAAGTGGTGACGCGAATGCTAGATTACAAATCAACAGACAGCGTCGGGCGAATGTTTTACTACAAAACGCAAGCAATGACAGATGATGAGAAGCGACGCAAAACGCGACATTCGTTTCCACCTTAACTTCAACCTTGGCAGCCCTTTGTGGTTTCCATCGACCTTCATCTTTGAAAAGTATCATTCCAATGATACCAAGAGGGGAAACAACGGATTGCCAAGGGGTTGGGAACACATGCAGATGAGGCTAGAAATGTCGTATGCACCTATTATGTTCACCAATTGACTACTTTTTGGATTCCAAGTTGTTAGATGTTCAATTCAAGAGATTCTGGCCTATGACGACCTAGACACTAGATATGACCACCAATGGGCTGTTTTTAAATCCCGAGTAATTAAAGGCGTCACATGATGGGCAAAGTATGGTTCTATGTACTGCTTTGGTCATGCCCATTATGTTACATGTTCCGGCTATTTCCCGCAACCAGTTGACCGATTCCAGCCATTTATATTGGCAACACAAAGGATCATATTATTTTTCTTTTGTTGAGGTTAAATTGGTTGAATGAAGAACGAGAAAACCAAAAAACAGGATTTGAGAAAAACGGTTCGTTTTTGGCACATGTGACAAAATCGAACCGTGCCAAAAACGAAACGTGCCAAAATCGAACGGGATCTGTACCATATATATATTATATTAGGGTTGCAATGGATGTATGGAAAAAAATCATCATCGAATTTCAAAAACCGACCAAGTACATTTTGTTAATTGGCCCAAAAAAATTATCGCTTCAAAGCACTCAAAGTTTTGTTTTTTTATTCTCGATAATCTTCCAAGAGGGAGTAAAGGAAATTTTGAAAATCGATTTTTTTTTTTGCGATGCCAAATGATTTAAAAATGCATAAAACGTCGAGATCTGGTGTTATTTCCAAAAAAAAAAATTGGCCGAAAATCGATCTAAGATTTCCGAGGATCAAAAAAACTAAACTTTGAACGCTTTGAGGCACCACTAAATCATGTCCGATTGAGCTGAAACTTTGCACAGGTAATTTTTTGGGATAAAAAACAAAATGTACGTGGTCAGTTTTTGAAATTTGGCATGACCATTTTCGCTGCCACCTCAATATGTATTATAAAAATGCTATACCAGTATTTGAGAGTAGCACATTTTCTGTTATTTTTAGGCACATTTGAGAAGGAATTCCTGGCTGGAAAGTCGAAAAATAATCAATTTTCGTGATTTTTTCGGATGTTAGGAATAAAGTGACGTGTTCGGGTATTTTGGTTACTGTTTAAGGTATATCTGAAGATATATTATCCTTTTTCTTATTACAGGTCGAACTCGATTATCCGGAGACTTGATTATCCAGAGACTCAATCGATCGGGATTCGGGATTCGATTATCCGGAATTTTAGACTCGATTATCCGAAGTATTTTATTTTTAAATTTTCGGAAATTTTGAATAATTTGTATAATAAGTCCATATTAAATAGCTAATATGGGTATCAAATGAAAGGGCTTGACTAGTAGAACACAGTTATTTATGAAAAATGCAAATCCAAGATGGCGGCCACTACAAAATGGTGGATTACATATTTTCTCAGAACCCCATCAATATGAGTATCAAATGAAAAGGCTTGACTAGTAGAATACAGTTATTTATGAAAAATCCAAACCCAAGATGACCGCAATTCCCAAATAAACAATTACTTTTTAATGGTTCCATGCAGCTTGCACTGTTTGTATGTATGTTTGAGTGTTTGGAGGGTTGTCCCACATTGATAGAAAATTGACCCCGTTCCTGATGACTGATCGAACTGAAATTTGGAACATATCTTTAACTCTACTGTCATTATAAAACTGCGTTTTCCATGATCTTGAAAATTCTATTTGGCCGCCGCTAAAAAATGCCTGAATGGCTTGACTTGGAGAATACACTACACTATGAACAACATAAATTCGAAAAGGTCTCCGTCTCAAAATGGTCGACTATGTTTTTTTTGCAATCCCCTCAATATTGGTATCAAATGGAATGATTTGACTAATGGAATTTAGTACATCATCTAAATATTCCTAAAAAAAATTAGGTAAGAAATAAAAATTAGAAAAAAAATACTTTTTTGAATGGTTTTAATGTAGAGAAGTATACTGATGGGTCTTCTCTTTGTTAGCGCACCCAAGTAGTTGAATCTCAATGAACTCTATCAAGTTCGGTCAGCATAATGTCAGGTCACAAGGGTCAGTGATTGGGCCATTACTTTTCTCACTATTCATTAATGATTTGCCCAATATTCTCAAATATTGTATGATAAACATATTTGCCGATGATGTTCAGCTATATTTTTGCTCCCTTGATAGTGATGTCGATGAAATGGCTCGGTTAATTAATTCTGATCTTGAGAATATCTGTCGGTGGTCAGAACGTAACCTACTCCCTATTAATACTTCCAAAACGAAAGTTCTCAACAATGAAGTTCTAGAATATGTTGACAAAGCTTCCAACCTTGGAGTTGTTTTTCAGTATGACTTGGAGTGGGATGCTCATATTAATACACAGTGCTCCAAAATCTATGCTGGCCTGCGCCACTTGAGGCTTACTGCAAGTATGTTGTCTGCCACGGTTAAAAAAAGATTATTTAAATCTCTCCTACTACCCTACTTCACTTATGGCTTGAAATTAACATCGAATGCTTCTGTAACTGCTCTCGAGAGATTGAGGGTTGCGCTAAATGGGTGTGTTAGATGGATATTCGGTATTAGTACGTTTTCTCGTGTTTCCCATCTTCACCATGGAGGCGATCTGGCGTAGTGGTAGCATCCATACCTCTCACGCAGAGATCACGAGTTCAATTCTCACTCCCGACATTCTTCCAAAAATGGAAGTAAAAGTGACGAACCAGCCGAAATGAGTTGTGAAAGTCACTATAATAGAGAAAAAAAATCCTCACCATCGGCTTTTGTGATGTTCTTTTCATAATTTTCTTAAAATGCGATACATCATCTTTCTGTTCAGAGTAGTCTATCATGGTCTCCTTTATCTTTTTGAAAAGCTTATTTCTTTTAGAGACACGCGAACCCAAAATTTTGTTCTGCCACAAGTAAATACCTCTCATTTTAGAGACTCATTCTTCGTGTGAGCAATTATTCTGTGGAACCAGCGGCCAGCTGAAATTAAAATCATTCGATTACGCGGACGGTTCAATCGTGAATGCATAGATTGGCTAGAAGGAAGAAATTAGAAATTAGAATTAGAAGTAAGTAATTCATTGAATTCTGATCCAAAATTTAAGATGTGGTCGTATTGAATCCAATTGCAGAATTTAAAAAGGAGAAGTCCTTACTCTGCAAGTATTTATGAATGAATAAAATGAAAATAATGATACAGATAATTTACTACAAACTAGGAAATAAAATAAGTAAAAACAACTTTTTAAGTTAAGCGGTTTAATGAAAATTAAAAACGGTTTAATGAAAAAAAAAATAAGAAAATAATTAGACAAGTAGCAATTGGTAGTTATCACATCCATTCCTTTGTTAATCTAGGGCAATGATGAGACCAACATAAAATCGTGCGGTATATGATGAAACAACTAACTGTGGATAATGGAAATCCAACGTTTATTTCTTACCTTTTTTTCTGAATATTTTCATGATGTACTGTATTCTATTAGTCAAACCATTTCATTTGATACCAATATTGAGGGGATTGCAAAAAATACATAGTCGACTATTTAGTGGCGGCGAGCTTTTTGAATTTATGTTGTTTATTTTGATTCGTGTTCTCATTCTTCGTGCGCCAAATAGAATTTTCAAGATCATGGAACACGCAGATTTATAATGACAGTATAATTAAAGGTGTCTACCAAATTTCGGATTAATCAGTCAACAGGAAAGGGGTCAATTTTCTATTAATGTGGGACAACCCTACAAACATCCAAACATACATACAAACTGGTCAAGCTGAATGAAACCATTTAAAAAGTAATTAGTTGTTTGGATACCGCGTCCATCTTGGAATTGGATTTTTCATGATCTGCTATATGTATTCTACTAGTCGAGAACTTTCTTTTGATACCCATATTGATGAGGTTTGAAAAAAAAAATATGGCTCCATTTTGTGGCGGTGGTCATTTTAGATTTGCATTTTTTCATAAATAACTGTATTCTACTAGTCAATCCCTTTCATTTGATATACATATTGATGGGGTGCTGAGAAAATGTGTAATCCGCCATTTTGTAGCGGCCGCCATCTTGCATTTTCAAGATCATGAAATACGCAGGTTTATTATGACACCAGAGATAAAGATGTGTTCCAAATTTCAGATCAACCGGTCAACAGGAAGGGGGTTAAATTTCTATAAATGTGGTACAGCGCTACAGACAAAGTTACAAAGTTACAAAGTCACAAACATACAAACGGGTCAACCTAGATAAAACCGTTTAATGAATAAGTGCAAATCATGATTATATTACGTTTACCGAGAGAAAATTCGTTCTGTTTTATGACTCGATTATCCGGAGGGAAAAAAAATCAATACTCCGAAATCCGGATAATCGAGTCCGACCTGTATTACGCTGTTGACAGCTGGATGCGTAGATGCTGTCTGAAAATCTAAAGCGTTACAAAGGGATTTTTGAAAATTAAAAAATTGTCAAAATGGCGACCGTTTTTATTAAAAATGAGTTATTTTTCGTGAAAAGTCGCTGTTAGAAGCTCATAAAAAATCGAAAAAATTAGATATTAAAAAACGGCTATGTAACGCTTTAGATAATTGATTTTTACATGCTGATAAACACTTTCTGCCAAAAAAATTAGTAGATCCTGAGATATTGATACCGCCAGCTGAAAAAACATGGTTTCGAGAAAAACGCGTTTAAAAATTGGTACAGAAATGCTATATTCCTTGGGGTGACCTCATACTTTTGGCTTAAATCAAATATCAATATCAGTGTTGGTCACAGCTCCCAAAATACTTTATATATAAATAGAAAACAGTCAGAAATTCTACCGAAAGCAAACCATATAATTTTTAATGCTAATGTATTAAAGCGGGATGCCAAAACATGTGCTAGAATTCTTGTTATTTACGGGCAGTCTTACATGTAGATCTTCGAGTCTATGGTCTTGTTTGAAAATACAGGCGTAGTTTCCCACCAATCCCTTTTCATATCTGCAGTTTTCTAGCGAATTTATCAGCTAGTAGTAATGGGAACATTTTCTCAAGCACTGGCTACATAAAAATTGAGAAGTTTCAGAAACAGCACATAATTATTATCATATTTCGTCGTCTATAGTTAGGCAACCTTAGGAACTTAGTGAGTAACTTAGTAACTTAGTTAGATTAGTTAGGAATTTTGTTGCACGAGTTAGGAGTGTTGCTTGGTTGCTTCCGGACCCAAAAAATTGTCACAATCCGAAGTCCTGAATAGTCTAAATGTCGAACACAAAATCTTACACTTGGTAGGGTTATTTTTTTTCATTATTCAATGTATCGGGTATAAATTATGTATCAGGTTGGGGAAAAAGTTATCCATTATTTTCTCGATAGCTGGCTTTGGTGATCAATATCTCACGTAATATCGATTATACAATTTTAAGTATATGGTCGTTGTGAAGGTGACATTTCACACTAAAAAAAATCTTTTGCTGTTTTTTTGTTTGTTCAGTTGTGAATTACAGTGTGTTAACGATGTAGGTCAAAAAAGAGAAAATTCGATACATTTTACACTTTTTATTTTATAAATGTGAAAATGCAAGCCAGGCCGCTGAAATTGTGAATGGTGCTTAAGGTGCCGATACTGCAACAGTAAAATAAATGCAATTAAATTTATTCTAATTTTCGTTTTTTTTATTTTAGTTCAATACACTAAACTAAGATCTCTACTGATCTAGCGATTGACCAGAAACGTTCAGAATTGGCCAACAGAAGAGGTGTTGTGTTCCATCAGGACAACGCAAAGCCACACAACTCCGAGAGCATGATTGGCATGTTTAATGCATCCGCCATATAGTCCGGACCTGACACCAAGCGATTACCATCTTTTCCTCTCATTGCAAAATTTCCAGAGTGATGAGAAATTGGGATCAAGACAAGATAGTAAAAATCTATTGCTAGAGTTTTTCACTCAAAACTCCTATGATAGAGATTATAGCGAGTGATAGAGAGTGAAGCTACTTTTAGAGTGTCAATAAATTTTACAACAAAATGGTGCATATTTGACCCAAATCGGACAATCCGAAGCATATCAAAAATAGTTTTTAATTAATTTCACCCGAAAATAATGGATAACTTTTTCCCCAACCTAATATGATACACTAAACGGACCTGCTCATACTAGCTACGTCCATGTTTTATTAAACTATGATATTAGGTATGTTTAACAGGTTAAGCCCCAATTTTTTCAATTCCGATTTCCATATCAGCATCGGTCCCAGCTCCTAAAGATACTTATTGTATAAATAGAAAACAGTCAGAGATTCGACTAGAAACTAGTTATATTTCGTAAAACATCCGAAAACAAACCGTATATATTTTTAATTTCTTATCTGTCACTGTCAGTCTCTGTCAGTCTCAGTCAGTCAGCGCTCTCCTACCAAAAGGCTCAACGTGTTAAATATTAAACCAATGTATTAATTTAAATTTGGAATTTTCAACGGATACAAATTTATTGCGAATAATCGAAACTAGTTGTATGGATCAACCCCTATTCCAGCTCCTTCCTCTATGTAGCTACGTTCTATTTTGTTCAAATAATCATATTTATAAAGTATACTAGCTGTACCCTGCCACGCTTTGCCGTGGCACATTGTGGTTGCATGGTTGAGTTGAATTTTTCATTTTTTTTATGTTGTAACAACAATCCTAGATGTGTTTGGTTGTTTTGTATATTGTATCATAGTTTGATCTCAATCGTTCCGTACTTTTCGAGGTTTTAACGCACACACAAACGAACAGAATTTTTATTAAATCACTTCGAAACACAATTTCAGTTCATTATTTTGCAATCACGTGGAAAAAAAGATGTTTCCATTACATAGAGCACATATTCATTACTGAATAGTCGATTTTCATTAGCAGCTCAATTTCAGAAACGCACTCTGGTCATATATAAAATCATTTTTCTTCCAATTTTCCAATTCTTTATGCCGTAACAACACTCCTTGAAGTGGATTGTATATTGTGAACAACTTTGAGCCTAATTGGTTCCGTACTTTTCGAGTTTTTGACGCGTACACAAACGAACAGAACATGTATATATATATATATATATATATATATATATATATATATATATATATATATATATATATATATATATATATATATATATATATATATACATATATATACTAGCTGACCAGGCAAACGTTGTTCTGCCAAATTAATTATTATATATATAAGTTTGTCGTAAAGTAGAAAAAATGAAATATAGAAACTCAATATTTATTGCTGTCTCCTTGTTAGAAAATACGTGCATGTGATTTTCAACATGGCTTAGTTTATAACAGCTTGGTTTCGTTCATAAATTGGAAAACAGCGATACGCCAGCTAACTTCCATGGAGCTGATTAATCGGCCTGTTTGGAATCGCGTTATTTTATCGTTGTCATTCAATCGAGGAGTATTCACATCGTTAATCTAAGTTTGAAACACAGCCATATTGCTTCCTTTATTCATTGATGTTTTTATTACTCTTCACCGATTTGTAGAACTCAATATTCATATATGCATATGAGTGATCGGATTTTACAATTCGATCGAAATCGACTTTTACACTCTTAAATTCGTTCGCTTTGTCGCGAAACAATGGTCAAAATAAGTCATCCGTATTTGTGTTTCAATTTACTCTCTATCTGATCGGCATAATTCCGGAAATACTTTAAATTGTTGAAATTTGAATGAAAATTATTATTCGATTTCGTTTGGATGCTAAATTTGTTTTGAATGTGTATGAATGCTAAATTTTGCGTGTTTATTCCAACCGAAAAACCATTACTATTTTTGCTTCTATGAAGCATGGAGACCAATGTTGTTTACGTCGAATTGCGTGGCAAGGTTGTCACATTTGCTCAACTCGATTGGACTTGAGCTTGAACAGAATGCAAAATTGCGCTTTTTCCATTCAACAGAATACAACCAACAATATGTGGGGACGAATACGATCGAACTTCATTTTGTGTTTGAACACACGCGCAATGTCATGACAATGCATTGCGCTTTGGCCTGGCTATAACTAAAGCTGTGTCGGCGTTGCTCATGATAGTGTCTCGCAAGTGAATGTATTATTCCTCGCACCGCTTTTGTTGATTGTGTAGTAAGAATTGCAGTCGTTCACTCTCTACCTTCGCGTATATGTCGACCATAAATTGTTGGCACAGCTTACGATATCTTGAATTGGCGTTTCTTGACCATGTCAAATCACCATATGATAAACATAAAAATCCTTCGAGCGCGCCCTCTGTTTGTTTCGTCGCATGTTCATAAATATTAAATCAAAATGAGAAATGATGTTCAAAATGAATTAAGTATCTGTGACGGGGTCTCGTTGGTCTAATGTTTATACAAGAGATTTTTCGTTAAAGAAACCCTTCTGACTTGCACTGTAGTCACGCGTATTCTAGAGCTTGCCACTCCAGAATACATTCATGGCGTATTGTTCTGCATAGATATCTCAACTATTTACTAATAAAAATGACGCAAGTAGTACTACGTTGAGAAGGCAAACCTTGGGAACGTTAGTGCCATTGAAGAAGAACATAGCGAGGGTCGTATGAACGGTGTGTGTCAACGATGAATTCCAGATTATTGTTTTTTCTTCGCATTAAATTTCTCGTGTCACCGTGCTATCATGATTCCAGCAGCGCTTGTGCTTTGGATCTACACACGTGCTCTCCAGCTGATGTTTTATCAAGGTTGATGGCAATAGCGTGATTGTCATTTTGTAATCCGAGCAAATGTGATTTGAAGAATTTCGATAACTCATTGTGCTCATTGAAAAAGGCTTCCAGCTCGTCGGAGATGCTCCCTTCTTTAGATGAATTGATGTTACTTGTGTATTTGTAGATGGATGTTCAATGAAGCGGGCGTTACGCCATCAGTCATTGAACAACTTAAATGCATTCGTTCTGTTGAAAAAACGAACAACGGTTAAATTATTAGAATATTTTTGACACAAAAATAATAAAATCGCAATTGAAAATAGGGAATTGGGGTCAAAATTTAAGGTTATATGTATTTTTTTTTTCCAAAATATATATTTTTATCAAGGCTCATATGGCGTTAGCCTCACGGGGCCGGGAGTTCAATACTTTGACAATTTTTCTTATTATTTATGTTAGTAATATGTAACCGATAACTCGCGGTTGGCTCGAAAGGTTATATGTATAGTATGAAGTCAAATTTTTGAAAAAAAATATTCAGATCTTTTTTTCTGCATAGAGCTACGCTATTCGGTATTAAATGTATGGTTATCGGTATCCTACCGGTATCATATATAGTTTACAACCTATTCTCATACTTACCAAGTATTTTAAGTATAAATTCATCAAAATCGGTCGAGTCGTTTCGGAGGAGTTCGGTAACAAACACCGTGACACGAGATTCTTATATATATATATATATATATATATATATATATATATATATATATATATATATATATATATATATAGATATAGAGAATAACAAATTAATATCCGAAATAAATTAATAAATTGATATTCCAAAATAGTTGAGAAAAAATTTTAATCTCTGCGTAAAAATACATCGCCTAAAGTATTCCGATCGAACTTATACAACTTAAGATACAACCCCGAATCTCTCTATTCTCTATCTATTGGAAGTCTACCTCTAACGCTTAAGGCCATGAGTTCAATCCTCACTCCCGAAATTCTTCTGAAATTTAAGGTAAAAGTGACGAAAGATGACCAGCCAAAAGTTTTGAAAGTCACTATAATACAGGAAAGAAATCCATAGGAAGAAATTAGATTTCTTATGACGTAACCTTCTGAATAAAATATTTTCAAAACATAGCTAAATTTGAACGAAAATTTCTTTAAATATTTCGGAAATTCTAATTCACTCCCAACAGCCAATTCCATTTCACACTGAACATTCGACTAAAACCAAAGTTTTAAAATTCGCAGCACGTAGATTCAATACAAGAATATTGACAATTACTTAATCTTTTTATTAATTCACTGGCTTTGTAGGCTAGAAAAAAAAAACCAGAAGCCATGGATTCGCCGCCTCCGATGTGATGGGTAATCATTGCTGCAGACACTGATTTCCGCAAGCCCTGTAACTTGATTAGGTTTCAGGAGATCTCAAACACGCCTTCCGGTTCCACAGCACGCAATGAATCATCACGCCTTATGCCAAAAATCTACCGTCACCCTTCCCGCGTGCAGTCTCCCCTCCAGCACAGCATCCGAATGTTGCTGCGAGAAAATCGAAAAGGAAAACGATGGCGTAACTTGATTTGTGAAAACTATACAACCAACTATCGCTTGTCTGCCAGTGTCTGCCAGTTCTGCCTTCGGTAGTTCAGTTCGTGTGGAGATATGATTTATGGAAATTGCGCATCACTTTTGATTAATGAAAATGTCAGTCGGGTGAAATTTTCACTCAATCTGCTCGCTCTCGTTTGGGTCCGCCTCGTGTATGCGGGTATAACGCGTCCGGATCCATCCCCGAGGCTCCAAGGCTCCGAAACCCCTGATTCCTCAAAATTGATATGAAAAATTAAATTTCCATAACAGAAAATAGGCACGGTTTGCACGGCGCTCTCGAGTCAGGGTTGAAGCGGGGATGCCGGAGACAGCGAAAGTTGAGCTGTGGCTGGCCTCTCGCATCAGACGGAATTCCGTCCCGGCCACTCGAGTGGTGTTGGAGAGCCGACTCGAAAGTATCTTCGATAGATGTAGGTGAAAGCGGGTTACCACCCGAGAGATGAGGCGAAAGCCTTTCCCAAAATTAAAATTGACACTTTGCTGAAGGGAAGGGTTTTCTTCGCCACAAACAGGGGAATAATTTGGAGAACTCGGCAGGGTAAAGTTGAGTCCTATGCATAGGCGAAGCCCCGGCGGAAGAGGAGTTCGATGCGAACGCTAAATTAACTTGTCGATGGCGTTAGCATTCCTCCAATATTGACTTTGAAAGTATACGACGAAATGAGGCTCATCCCGATTTTGCGAAAGTCGTTATTTTGTAACATCTAAATTTGTTGACAGAACGGACCCGGCTTCCACGAAGGTCGGGCGACTTGAATGGTTAAATGATTTCGCAGCAGAAAAAAACAATAACAGGATAACCTTATCCGAAAGCAAAATCTCGTTTCATCCAAAATATCTCGAGAAAATGAAATTTATAATCAGAGAAACTCCACGTTGGATTTTCGTTCCACGAAGTAAACTAATTTGCACTATGAAAACATGCCCCAGCCGTAGTTTTCCGGCACCTTGAGGCTCATGGGGCCATCGAGTTCATCATAGCGCAAAGGTATGATAAGCGGAAGTACTGTGGCACAGAATACAAATTTACGTCTAGCTGTTCCTGATTTCACAATAAGCTCTCTTTTTTTGTCCCATTTATTTATTTTAGGCTCATTGGCATTTTAGCTGTAACAGAGCCGAATTTTAATCGTGTACATGTCACATATTTATCATATCTATAATTAGCACATTACACAGCTGCCATTTTTCGGCGTTAGAGTATTCCCTTCTATACCATTCCATATGGTACACACATTTACACAGTAGCAGCCATTTAGGCGTAAGAGTTTTCTATCTGTTCTTCCATTATCCAGACCGGACAGCGGAGACAGTTGATTGATCATTGTTGAGTTATTTATAGAACAGCAGCCCGATGTGTCTTGCAGAGCAGAGCAGTTGTATGGATGAATCGATCATATTTCGACCGTGGATCGATCTCCATCGCTGATGATTGTTGCGTGGACGTAGTTATTCTGTAACAACACAAAGATGGTCAATGAGGGCCCTGAGTTTCGAACTCACGATCGATCGCTTACTAAGCGAACGCGCAACCAATGTGGCTACGGAGGCCCCCTTAATAAGCTCTCTGTTATCAAATCAAAAATCATTATATTTACCGTCTCGACGAAGATCAAAAAGATTTTTCTTTGCAATGCGCACTATTATTCGAATCAAATGATTTAATCTTTTGCAAAAAGTCCGGAAATTCTCGTGGAAAATCGTTTAGCGAAAATTAAAAAAGTACCATATTGCAACAGTATTAAGTAACCCACCAGCGAGAGATTTGATAATTAATATCAGACTTGTTTTCCACAAATTGTAGAGACATGAATTTGTGAACAATACAAATTTGTTTTCAGTTGATTACATGATATAAAGATAAATAACTACTGTACTGTGTGTACTACTGTCGTCCAGTATCATTTTACCCAGCACTTCCCAAACTATCCGAGAAAGTGTTGAATAAACAGTTGAGGGACTTTGTCTTCCAAAACAATTAACCTAGTTCAAACCAATTCGGATTTATTCCAAAAACCAAAACTAAATCGGCAACACTGGAACTAATTAATTTTCTCATTGAAGGTTTAGATAGAGGTGAATTTTATAGGTTCTAAGGAAGCGTTTGACCGCATTTCTCATAACATATCAATAGAATAGTTCAAAAATTACAGTATGAACAATTCAGCTACCAATATACTCAAATCCTATGTCTCAAATCGGAAAGAAAAAAAAACACTCGACAAAAAAAAATTGAGGAACAGAGTGCAGAGTTGAAATTGTAAGGTGATTTTTGAAATGTTGTAACTTCGTGAAAAATCAACGCATGAAAATGTGATATGCCTTATTTAGAAGCTTTCAAGCTTTAAAATATTTTACGACTATATTTTTATTTGGGAGTGTGTAGACGTAGTGAATAAAAATATCGTAAATAAATAAAAACTAGATTTTCTGTTTTTTGAACTTTTTGTGGACCAACGCAATTTTTTGTTCTAATCAACTCAATAGCATATCCAAATTATCTAATCAAACTGCTATCACTTGATTCCCAGATCGTCCATGTAGGACTTTTCCATATAGAGATATTTGTATTTGTATGAATGACTAGCTGATCCGGCAAACTTCCTCCCACCTATAATTTATTTTTCGTTATCACATCCACGTTTTTTTACTAAGTCCACATTCATAGATCCAATCGCAGAACTGTTCATTGATTGATCAACTAATCTACCCTTTAAAATGATTTTTTACTATAAAAGTTCAGTACTTCTACCAAAACTCGACATTATAATATCAGATTATTTTAGGACTCAATTCTCGTGCAAGATTTTTCATCCAATTGCAAATAACATGTTTCTCCGTTACATGGAATAAATGTTTAATACAGAAAATATGAATGAAGACAGCCCTAAATCGGACAATTCCTTTCTCGCGTTTTGCTCTTATCAACACATTCGACGATCCATTTTTGTTTATATAGACAGAAGACGATATAGGAGTGCGTTTTATCACATTAAAATTCATTTCCTCTTTCGAACAAAGATCAATTTCGTTAGTGCAAACATTAAATGGACTAACAATACACATATTCCAACCAAACAAGACAATCGAAAATTTTCGGAACTATGAAGGAAAATACAGATAATTCTACAATTCTTCATTTTGTTCTACAACTACATATTGATAAGCTTTATTTTTTGAGACTCCCTGTGTCATACCATCATAGAAATATTTCTTGTATTGATAAACCCTCACATCCTAAGTTTGCCTCCATTTGCCTGATTAGTTCTCGAGTTATATAGAAATTTATGATTCATTTGTGTCTATTTACCACAGAAATGTCTCGTGCCCCCTAAAACCTTACATGCCAAATTTGGTTTCATTTGCTTGATAGATTTCGAGTTATGCAGAAATTTGTGTTTCATTTATATGGCAGCCATAACGTTCAATTTGAACTTCGAAAAATCGTTTCAACTTACCCCGGTGTACCTTATATGTTTTTTGCATCGTTTTTAGGAAAATACCAAAATCATGTTTTTTGGAGTGTTTTAGAAAATGTTCTGTAATTTTGCAAATATTGCAGTAAGTTCCGATGTTTGCAGGTAAACAAAATTCTATGCATATTATCTCAAATTTCGAACACTCAAGCTTTGGTGGCCATTGAACGCTGTCTTATTACTCAAAATTGTACGGTTTCGTGAAATTTGATACTTTTTTTGATACGATAGAGCCTTTTTGTGACTTGACTACAATAAAATTGATTTACAAATACATATTCATGGTAAAAACTAAGAAAATATGTTCAATTACATTTGACTCAAATTCCGAACACTATTTAAATATTTATTCTAGTGAAGATTTCTGCAAAAATGATCATGTGTTCATTCATCTATAGTAGATTCTAACTTATTCTAGCACTTACAAAATAGTTAAAACAACTACAAAAACTGAAAAATTAACGATGCTTGTTCTTTACGGAATTTGCTAACGTCAACATTTTATCGCTGGATTTGACAGTTACTTTCTCGCATTTTCAATTTTCTTATTTTTCCAAAAATGACTTTTTTTTTTTTTTGTCAAAAATCGGCACTCTGGGACTTAGTTTTTCTTCGAAATTCGAAATGACAATCAGGGCCAATAGAAACAGTTATCTCGATTCTTCATTCCGAACTTGCAACGAAATGTTGATTTGCACGATAATATACCCTATGTCAAATATTAGCTCATTCGGACTTCACATGTTGAAATTTGAGTTTTTTGAAAACCGAAAAATCACCGGAAATCGGGGTTTTCAAAAAAGTTTTTCGATGCCAAATATCTTAAAATTGCATGACACGTCGAGATTTGACAAAAAAAAATCGAGATAACTGTAAATGTAGACATGTAATGCAATTTTAAGACACTTGGCATCCATTTTTTTTGAAAACCTCGATTTTCGGTGATTTTTCGTTTTTTTAAAAAAAAAAATCTCAAATTTTAACGTCTGCGACACCAGTAAATGAAGTCCGAATGAGCTAATATTTTGCATAGGGTATATTATCGTGCAAATCAACATTTCGTAACAAGTTCCGAATGAAAAATCGAGATAACTATTTTTATTTTTATTGGCACCCAAAACCATACTTTTTGTTTCGTATTCCGAGAAAAACTCCCAGAGTGCCGATTTTTGACATTTTTTTTCGAGATGACACTAGTTCTAGACATTTCATGCCATTTTAAGACATTTGGCATCACAATTTTTTTTTCGAAAACCCTGACATCCTTTACTCTCTCCTTGGGTGATTTTTCGATTTTAAAAAAACTCAAACTTTGACCGATTTGCGCCACTCTCCCTCAACTCCGATTGAACTGATATTTTGCATAGGGTGTTTTTTGGAGGTGGTGAACATTTTTTATGGGGTAACTTTCTGAAATTAGAAATTACCATTTTCATTGGCACCCTAATAGAGGTAAACATAGTTCTACAATGTTATAGCCTCAGTTATTTAAGAAAACTTTCTAAAACAAAGTTTTTTTCTATCTCTTTAAATAACCGATATAGCGTTTTTTTTCTATGTTACGGTCACCATAGAAAAAAAACATTTTTTTACTTTTACTTTTCTATTGCAAATTTTACATGCAAACTGTCTTCAGAAGACTTTTAGAGCTTACTAAGACAAACATTTTGCGATGCAGAATTCGTCAATATCGTAACTCTACTCAATGTTATTGATATTTCTTCCCAAAAAATACGAATTATTCATTCGCTTGTCATTCTTTTTGGGGCAAACATAAAAAATGTTCGTTGACAGCATTTGAAGCAGTATACTTGACTCTACATAATATGTGATTTTGAAAATTATGTTATTTTTGGTATTTGTGTATACTAAAATTGAAATCATGAGTTTTTGGGTGAAAATCCCATCAATAACTTTGAGTGGTTTTAAGATATTGGCAGGTTGTTGGTCATGATAAGCTTTAAAAGTCATCTTAAGACAATTTTGATGTAGAGGTTGACACTTAAAGAAAAAATACCCGTTTTTCCCATGATGACCTTAACGCAACTTAGATAGAATACAACTTTATGGAAGATATTTATTCTCTAGACAAAAACTATCTTGGATAAAGTACAGTAAACATTCACTAACTGGGCGAAAAGGGAAGACCACTTATCGACATTCGCGTTTTAACTGGTCCGGCATGTTAAACGTCAAATAAAATCGAGGGAAACTTCAATGAATTGTTTGATTCGTATTGTTCCTGTAATTGGATAAACAAAAGGATTCCAATGGAAGTTTCGCATTGAGTGCAACAACAGGTTTGACATATGATTTGAGAAAATTATTTTTCTGTAGTTTAATCAATGTTTTTTTCGTGCGAATTAATGTCAATTTTCATAACATTTAAAATTACATTCGAATGCCCCTCACAGCAAATCTTCCATTTGAATATGGCGTCGATTGTTTACGAAATTCTGCTTTTTAACTGGTCCAAAAACCAGTTAACGTTCGCCCAATTAAACAGCAGACCAGTTAAACCAGGACCAGTTAGCGAACGATTACTGTAGTTATATATGATAGGGCGCTTATATTCATGTCATCAAAAATAGGGTGATGCAAATTTTCAAAATAAAAAATATAACTTGAATATCTTCATAGATACGGGCAAATATAGCTCGACAATTTCAAGTAGCTTTGTAGAACAAAGTTTTATTCTATCTCTTGAAATATTCGATATAGCGCTTTTTATTATAAGTTTCATGAAAGTGACCATGAAAGAACGGGTATTTTTGCTCTAACTTTTATATTTCAAATCCTACTTCAAAATTGTATTAGAACGATGTTTAGAGCTTATTAAGACAAATATTTTGCGTTCCACAACTTGTCAGTATCTTAATCCTACTTAAAGTTATTGATGATTTTTCACCCAAAACTCATGATTTCAGTTCTAGAGTACCGTTTTGTCTCGTATTCCGAACAGTCTCAAATTCCGAACACTTCATTTTAAAATGTGAATTTACTAAACTTTTATGTTATAAACAATTGAATAATGAAAATACAGGCATTCTTTGAGGTATAGGCTTCATTTTGACATCATTTACAGGTATCAATATAGCCTATAATTAGACATTTGCAAAAAACTGACAGTAAAAACCAATGTTGCGTTAGCAAATTCCATTTATTCAGTTTTTGTAGTTGTTTCAACTATTTTGATTGCTGTTTTCATGTTAAGTGCTAGAGAATGTGAGAACCTACAAGAACTGGATGAAAAAATGATATTTTATGCAGAACTCATCATTAAAATTATTTTTCTACAATTTAATTTCTACGCATGATTCTAATTCCGAACACTTTATTTTCAAATGTAAATTAACTGAACTTAATGTTATAAATAATTGAATAATAAAAAGTCTGAAATTCTTTGGGTTATAGCCTTCATTTTAACATCATTTACATTTATCGATACAGCCTATAATTTATAATGTTGAGCATTTGCTAAAAAAGTGTTCAGTTTTTGTAGTTTTTTCAACTATTTTGTTTATTGTTTTCCCGTTAAGTGCTAGAATTTGTTCGAATCTACAATAAATGGATGAAAAAAACGATGTTTTATGCAGAAACCTTCATTAAAATTAGTGTTCGGAATATGTATCAAGTTTCTACGCATGATTCAAATTGCGAACACTTCATTTTTCGATGTGAATTTACTAAACTTTAGTGTTATGAATAATTTAATAATCAAAACCTTGACATTCTTTTGATTATAGACTTCATTTCAACATCATTTACAGGTGTTGATACCGATATAGCGTCCTTGGTTCCGAAACCATGTAAACTGTGAAAAACAAATACAATCAATAATTACGAAAGCAAAATCCATTTTTTTGCGAGTATAGCATTTTTCCAAAAAAGACTAGCTGATTGACTTTAACTTGATATATCGATCATATGAATCGGTCCAGTAGTTCAAAAGTAATGATTTAAAAAAATACATTTTGGCTGTTCAGAATTTGAGACAAAATTGTTCGGAATATGAGTCAGTGACAAAAATGGTGTTCGGAAGTTGAGACAAAAGCGATTAAACATATTTTTAGTTTTCCACCATGAATATGTATTTGCAAATCAATTTTATTGTAGTCAAATGAAAAAGAAGGCTCTATTGTATCCAAAAATCAGTATAATTTCGCGAAAGAGTATCATTTTGAACAATGAGACACTGTTTAATGGCCATCAAAGCTTAAGTGTTCGGAATTTGAGACAAAACTGTACAGTATGCTCTTTCAAATGCCGCCATCGAACATTTTTATGTTTGCCCCAAAAAGAATGCATGTAAAAGTTTGTAAAGTTTTCAATATAAAATGTAGAGCAAAAAAACCGTTTTTTTATGGTGACCCCAACACAACTTATAAAAAACCGCTAAAACAATAGAAAAAAAAATTGTTCTAAAAAGTTTACTTAAATAACTGGGGCTATAACATTGTAGAGCTATGTTTCCTCTATCTATAAAGATAAGAAAGTTAAATTTTTTATTTCACCGAAAATTTTGTCAACCCTATTTTTGACAACACCAAAATGAGCATAACAACTTTGTCGAAGACAGTTTTTGTCTAGAGAATAACTGTCAGGCTCTATATGCTAATTTCCACTAGAATGCACGTCCTGGACCATTGAGCAAAATTGGATATTGCTTTCGCAATTATTGATCGTATTTTTGTATAGTTTACATTGTTAAATATAGGCGCTTTTTTATATTTTTTCTGGAAAACCACTCAGATTTTTAGATATGTTATGTAAAAAACCGTCAGCTGTTTTTTACATAACATATCTAAAAATCTGAGTGGTTTTTTTTCGTTTTTGAGTTAGGATTTCTCAAAGTTAAGATGTTTTGGTCGCGCGTTGTTTAATGAAAAATATAACAGATGAACCAAATTTATTCCGAATCTGTCATGTGCACCCATGTTTTTTTAGGGGGGGATACGTATCTCGGGAAAAAAACCACATGAAAAACCCGCGTCAATTGAAAATTTGCGCAATCCTCGTAGAAAAATCCTCGAGAAAAACCACGTAGAAAAATATTGGTGTACAGACCGACACACTCCGGTTGACTATATGCCTACCATCGCAACTGGAATGACAGGGAATACTATTCCATCAGGTGAGTTGTACAGAATCCTTTGTTGATTTGATAGCTGATGAGAATAGTTCAACACGACGGTTGAATATATTGTTTCCGAGCAAACACACTATGGGCATTGAAAAATAATTTATCACCTCTTTCAACTCAAATGTGGATTCAAATTGTCATCTGTTGAATGAATGTCCCAATAATGTTGTTCCCCTTGCCAGATAGAGCAGTATAATGATGTTGTCAGACAGATGGGAATCGCTACACATTTGAACACCTTTTGACAGATAATTATTTTGCAAGAATTGCTCGTTGGGAAATGGGAAGTCGAGAATAAAACGGACTGAAAGGTTTCTTTCGACACTGGACTCTGTCGAGCAACTGGAGTAGAGTAGTTTCCTGATTCATATTTCAGTCGTCAGAAGATTAATGATCATTCCGATCAGCGCGTTTCGTTTCGGTGCACATCGGGTTTGATAACGAGGTACACAAATGCCACTGCTCACGCCAGGATAACATATTTGGATAAATAGTAGCAATAGTATTTTGTTACATCAAACTTCACGAGGGTTCGGATATTCTTTACATGGTCGATAAATGTACCCGAGAGGAGCCTGTGGAAAAATTGAAACAGATCGAAACCAAACATTTTTAGAAAGTTGTTTGCGCTCAAGTGTGCAGAAGACATATTATCACAGAAAGACAAAAGCAAACGAGCTTAAATTGCTTTTCAACCACAGACAGACAATGCCCTGCCCCGGTGCCCTCGGTCCTCTGGTCTTGGCCGTGTTGGGCTGGGCACCGAATTTCGGCTTCCGTTCCAGTGCTGCGTTTCGGTGTGTGACAACTGGAACTGGAACTCGAAAAAAATACACGCTCGGCTGCATGTGACGATCGCAAAAGTACTCCCTCTACCCGAATCTCATCCTTCTTCCAGCGTATCATTGCTGTAGCAACCGTGTCTGCGGCTTTCATGCTTGTAATATATCAAATTCATATTTTGTGTCCTCTGCCGGTCACAGAGCTTTATTCCCAGCATCGGAACCGGTCGTCGCATAAGCACAGTGTGTGTATGCGTCATAGTCGCTGGACGGTGCCCTCTGCGGTTCCACACATGCACTCCTTCCGGCCTTTTATCCCAGATGAACTCCCGGACCAGACTGGTTCCTTTGTTGGGAAATCGTATATCGTCGGATGGGAGCAGCTAGAAGGGGAGGGGAAACACAAAAAGATATATTAGTTTGTGAATGAAAATGTCAGAACAAGCTGAGCCGAAAGTGAACAGGCCTCGGATAGCTTACAACCCGCCCATCTTGGGCAAAGTTCGGGCTGCTGACGACGACGGTGCTGTCAGCAGCGGCAGCAAGTGGCAATTGGCTTCGGTTGTAAGGACCATGAAGAGCTACAATGGGGATTTATCACATAATAATAAAATAATGAGAACGAGGACGTCAGATTTGGCCGGTTCGGTCCGCTCTTCTTTGCCGTCTCCTGTGTGAACTGTGGCCCGACCCAGCTGGAACGGGTGAAACACACACACACGCTTGGAAGAAGGGGCAGAAAATAAAAACAAGTGTGAAAAATGGCCCATTCTGGGGTCGTAATAACTTTCGCAGAAATGAATTTATTTAGCGTGAATACATTTATTATCACTTCCGTTATCGCACATATATTTTTTTTTCTCGGAAAGCATTCCCGCGGGTAGGCACGTATGCACAATGAACTTATCACACGTAGTTGGACATTGTTGGATTGGTTGCCGTAATGGACATTCATAAGTATGACGTATATAACCACTCTTGGTGTCCTTCAAATATCTTCGGGTATGGTTATTTCTAACCATATTGATGAACAGCAAAATTTATGCTAATATTTGTAAATTCAGATATATGCGGATATCCCCGACCGGGATATTTTATGTAGCCGTGATCCTGAGCTTCTGCCTCATCTATACCTGTTCCTCAGAAACGCCGATGTCAACGTTTAACATTAGATTTATGGATGTTGATTATATACCTACTTTGACTGAAGTAAGCCAATATGACTCACATAAGGAAATTGAAGTTTTTTTGCAAAGAAAGTAGTTCCGAATCAACTTAAATGAAATGTTTATTATAAAAAAAAACATTTTTTATATATAATCTCTGTTTTTGAAACATATTTTCCACAAACATTTCTGTTACATTAAGCACAATGGTTTGTACATCTGTTTCTTTTGCATGACTGTTGAACTTGACACTTCTTCCGTGCATCAGTAGCAGGAATTTCCGTCATTGGAATTGAAGTGTTTTTGACTTCTTCTCTATGTTTACTCCTTAGCTCTTCAGTCAATATTGGAAAAAAAAAACTTTTCGTGAAATATGCTGCTAAATCTACAATGTTTTAGAAAACTTGTAGAGGCCATCTGCGTAAACTTGCTTAATCGCTATATTTTCTGGCCATTTGGTCAAGTATACAAGTATATAAACGCCTGCTTCTGAGACATGTTTTTTTTCCATTAAATATATATATATATATATATATATATATATATATATATATATATATATATATATATATATATATGTTTTGTACTTAGTAACTAAAGTAAAACTTTTTCATTAAGCTTGCATCCATAAATGAACAGAGTACAATTCTCAGATCTGTCCAGTTTTGTAGAAAACTGTGTCATTTTATCGTTCTTGCCAACCAAAGTAGTTTTCTTTGCAAATAACTTTTTTGCAAGTGAAATGCAAGTAAAAAAATATCTGTGGTTGTATTTCGTCCACATCTTCAATATGGACCAAAAAGCTTAGTTACTACAAATTCGCTCAAGGGAATATTTGATCCTCGGGTTTCATCCCTGCCCAAGTACGGTTTGCAACAAGCATGACTATTCTCTCTAAATTTGTCTCATATTTTCGAAAACAAGGCAAATTTGTCTGTTTTCGGTTTTTCACTGCGTTGATTTTGTTTTATCAAAACGTATGAACCGAAGTATGTCTATAAATTAATCTCTAGACATTGTCTGGGCGAAAAAAAACGGACCTCATATCGCAGAGCGCAATATGAACACTTCTGAATGAACACTCCTCTAGCAGATAAAATTGCTACAAAGGCCCATCATTGTGGTTCTGTTCATTCCTTATTGTTCAAAACTTGCCAAGGCCTGATAGAACCAATAAATTTCATGTTATGCGATTAATTATTAAACCATTCTATGAGTCAAATTGGCTCACACCCGCGAAAATAGGTATACCACATTCGATAATGCGAAATGAAGGGGTCTGCGGAAAAGAGGAATTAACGTTTACATATATTTCATGATTTAACTTATGTTTTTGAAAAGTAAAATCGGGTTGGGGAAAAAGAAATGTCGTACTTCTGATCGAAATTTGACGCTTTATTTAACATACTTAAAATTATCCAATTTAAGTCAAATATGCGCCGTTTTGTTCGCAAACTTGTTGCCATTTAGAAGGCAACTTCATAATCTCAGACCCCCCCCCCCCCTTATAAAACCCCTCATCCTTATGTGCAAAAAACTCAGACAGCCAGACAGCCAGGCCAACTTAGTATCACCAACAGCGTTTTGCATGGACCGGAAGAGATGATAATCACTTAGAGGCAGGTCGTACGTGATCCACTTTTCATCACCAGTCACCATCTTCTTCAAAAATGGGTCGAGTTCGTTCCGTTTCAGCAGTGAATCGCAGGCGTTGATTCGGTCTAAATGATTTTTTTTGCGTCAACTCGTGTGGCACCCAGCTTTTTTTAGGAATCCAATCTTCTGCAAATGGTTCCAAACGGTTTTATGGTCTATACCCAGTTCCTGGACAATCGAGCGAGTACTTAGATGATTTCAACTTTTTTTTATCGGTTTCCACGACGATTGGCCTACCAGCACGGGGTGTATCTTCGACAGCCATTACACCAGAAGGAAATCGATCAAACCAACGCTGTGCTGTGCGAATCGTTACAGTATCGGGTCCATAAACTACACGAATTTTTTCGGTGCAGTTTTACCTCGCAGATATTAAAAACGTAAAATGTGGCGAATTTCTTGCTTGGTGGACTCCATCTTTGACGCGCTATAACTTGAGACTGAAAAGGACAATCACAAGACTGTCAAAACGAAAAAAAAAATTTTTTTTATATTTTCAAAGTAAAGCTGGATAAGGGAGTAAAAAGTTCCCCAAACCAAATCACCTGCTGTGTGGAAAATGTTGTATAGGGTAATGTTGTATAAGGGTAATCTAATAAGAAAAAAAAAATGCACAGTACAAAAAAAATTTATATATTTTCTGGCATTTCGAAATTTTGAAAAAAAAGGGATTTCTGCACTTATTTTTATTTAAATGCGTTCCTATGTGTCTTTTTTTCTACATGTGGCGTAATTTTTCCTGAATTTTTAAGAGCATTCTGAGACACAAAAATAATTTTCTTCATCTTCTGCATTATTATTTTTATGTTCTTGAAATTTTATTGTATTCGTGGTTTTCAACTGTAAGATTAAAAAAAAAATTAAAATAATTCTAGGGGTTGTATCCGAGACACAACCGCTTGGGACGTAGGACTACGCAAACTTTTTTATTGAAATTTATTGGTTTACCATTTCGGATATTATTTGCGAATACGTCGAAATTTCATAAATAATTCTTTAGTAAAACGTTCCAGGGATCCTGAATAGGTTTAATGGCTTGCGTGGTTTTGTAGAATCATTTCGAGAAGCAACAATTCTTTCTCGGATGGTTGTGTTAATAGCAATGCCAGATGCACTTCAACACAAAACGAGCAGAATAAGCGACCTTTGTTGTTTCAGGCACAAAAAGGTTCTGAGAATTATCCTAAGAGGAGATGCAATTCTTATACGCTTGCGACAGTTTAATTACTATGCAAAGGTGGAGTTTACTTTGCAAATATTCTCTTTCCGCTCTCCCCCTTCGTTGTTTCTTTTCTAGCGGCTGCATAAGTTACTCGTTATTGACAGCTCTGTTCGGGAAAGCATACAAATGGACAGAACAAATGTATGGGGAAATGGGAATGCTTTCAATTTTCATCAATTTAAGCCATATACAAACTATGGGATTGTAATGTATAGCATATCAAACAAATCTTAGAAAATTTCCGATTCGATGCAAATCTTCAAAATCCGTTCGTAGCAAAAATAGTTATTAACGTAAACTTTATTTCATAAAAACGCGACCTGTTTTCTGATTTGGCACCCTTAATGTAAGACGTAGTCCTACGTCAATAATTTGGAGTTTTTAAAGTGTTTTAAGTCTTCTCATTAATCCGAATGCTATTTCCACAAGGACTTTATTTTTTTCTCACCGAGCTCTATCGTACTGCTGACTCTTATGAATTTGGTAAACGATCTAAATCCAATGTAAAGATAATCTCATATATTTTAAGATACGAGAAAAGAATCTTTGTACAGCGCAATGCTCTAAATGTACTGACATAATTTAGACATATTGAAAACAAAATTTAAATAAATATTAGAGCAGTCTCTAAATTCAAAATAAACAAAAAAATGGCCAAAGGCAAAACAAATTTTTTTTGCGCATTCTCTTAAAAATTCAAGAAAAAAATTAAGCTAAATATGGAAAAAACAACACATACGAACACATTTAAATAAATATTCAAGTAAAATTAGGTCTCAAAACATTTTTTTTTCATATTTCGAAATGCACTCTAAAAATTCTGAAGAAAAACATATATACCTAAAATAGACGTAGGAAGAAATTTGAATACAAACTAGAGTAGTACTGAAAAATTAAAAAAAAAATTAATTTAAAAAATTATGTAGTATTTGATTTTTTGATGAAAATTTTTTTTGAAAATATTGACCGATACACCTTAGTAAGATGTATTTTCAGTATTTTCTTCATATTTTTGTCTCAAAGCTATTGAGAATGGCGTGAAAAAAAAAGGTGCATTTTCACCATAGATCCTATGGTGTACCATATAAGGACTCAAATATATGGTACTACTGCCAAAATGTTTTATGTAGTACCTCAAAATTTCTTATATAGTATCCTATACAATATCCTATATAATATTTTACAGCATACCAAATCACTGGTTTGGGGGCACTTTTCACTCCCTTACCCCGCCAGGCCCTTTGTATGGTTATGCTTGTAGACTAAAAAACAACAAAAATGCGCCTTCTAAACATTGATGGTGTTGGTGATTACGTCTCCTATGCAGCATGGGCAGGTTAGGTTTCTGAAACCTTTGAAGAAATATAAAAAATTACAAGTTCTAGCCTCTCCTGTATATTCGAGGTAATTTCGCATGTTGTTAGATAAAAAAGCATTTGGAGAAGGGCGAGACTGCACATAGAACACCGAATTTTCCTCGCAGTTAATATTGAAAAAAAAACAGAATTCCAGCAGTCAAAAAATATTCAACATTTACATTATCTAACAATGTTAAGGTATTTTGCGTAAACAATTCGCAACTGCCCCGCCTCACACGGGTGAGATAATTGCCTAATCCAACAATCAAATCGCATGATTTCATCCTGCAATCTCATTTGCTCAGCCCGCTCAGCCGGAATCAGCCGGAAAGTGAAATCATCACTTACCCGCTGCTTCATCGCGTTGTTCTTCTTCAAAAAAAGCGTAGCACCCAAAACAAACCTCAGCACTTCTGTAGCGAAACGAAAGCAAAAGCCATAAAAACAACTTCGAATTCCGCTGGCTGCGTGATAAGCATCATTTTCGCAAACAAAACTCATCATCAATTGACTCCCTCGGCGGAACAGTCGAACGGAGGAAGCAACAACAAACCGAACAAACAAACAAAAAAAGTGGTACAGAATGAGTCTCATATCAGCTACCGCACATCGCTGCCGTAATGCTGACTTTGAACATTCGCCGACAGAACTAGCAAGCACAAGTTCTCCGTATATCTGGAAGGAGGCAGCCGCGGCCTTAACTCAATTTGATTTGCTATTTCCAGTTTTACTTCGCCTCCAGTCTCACCCCATCTCCATTACCCATCGTTGAAAATTGCAATTCGTGGCGCGTTCCCTGTTCTTCCTTTGGTTGATAGGATTTGCGGAGGAAAGTTTATTTTTGTTACTGAAGGAAAGAAGTTACACTCATCATTGCTCCTCCCCCACACGCGGCTAACCTTTTCGGTGGATCCGTCCCGACGGCCTCGGGATGTTTTTATTTTTGAGGAAAGGAAGCTGGGAAGGCACATGGTGCGAATTTTTCGGCGGATGTGTATAATTAAGCAGCGAGAAGATAATTGCGATCCACTGGAAGTTTTCTAATCTTACCATAATATAGATACCTATGATGTACGTGTACGACGTATCTTCGTATTATCAAAGCTGCATCCACCTTTGGATCCGTTTCGGTTTGATTATCCGATAAGCATAGCTCAAGTTGGAATGAGAGCGCAGGATCTTTTATCCCATCCAGGGTCGCATAACATAAAACAAAACTTCTTTCCGAATCTAATCATGAAGCAGAGAATTTCCGGAGGCTGGTCCCTAACCCCTTTTTTGCCGTGTGTACGAATCCACATCCTCATATAAGTTGCTCATCAAGTCATGGGGTTTGTCCTCATGAACCATATGCTGATTTTACGGATTCGCTCCAAAGATGCTACAATTGTACATTCCTTTCCAAAACGAGATGGAAAAAGGAACATAAATTTTCCGTACATGCCGTGGGGTTTAAACAAATTAATGCTTAATAGACGCCTCTTTGAATAATTATTCACAAACAAAAGCCGACGTGGCAGTATTTACTATTGCCCGGGCGATAAAGTTAATTAGGAAGCACAATCCTCGGTGGGATGCTCTGGGAGATGATTCCGATCGCAGCACGAGGAATGCGCTTTACGTACATTTTTCACACCATCACGTGACACTATTCAGCAGCCAGTAAATTCCACAGCGCTTCCATGAGTCCCATTTCGCTTCACTAGAGGCCGGAAATATGCGAATACAAGCGTACCATCGGTGATCCCTCGGTCGGACCATAATAGCGTATCCTTGAGGTTCCCGAAAATCCCAAAGTGTGATTTGGTGTGGTGTAATGCGTCTCTCTTTTGTCGTTTCTTTAATTTATCTTCCACTTGCTAACCAGTGAACCAGGGAACTTTTCTGCCGTTCTCGGGGTCAAAGTGAAAGAGTGAGTGGTGGGGTGGGTAGTTGTTGATGGATGGAGTAAGCGCACCGAGGAGGGGTAGAGAGGAAACTCAATGCTTCGGTTATTCTTCCCAACGCCAAGGGACCAAAGAGTTAGGCCGGGTAAGAAAGGATAAACCGATCAAGTGAATCGTTTATCTTCTTTTATTTGATTGCTTTCACGGAGCCGGCTGGGACCGACTCGCCGCTGCCGGTGACAGCTTTGGCTGGAACTTCGGGAGAAGGGATTTGCTGATGAAGTCGATTTGCATAGCTGTATGACTGAAATTTCCAAATAACTCAATATAGGCTGCTGAATTTGATACGATGATTGGAAATCGGGAATCGCTCCAAGAAAGAAAATTAAAATGAATACGCAAATAATATATTGGTAGCCATGGCGTATTCTTAAAATCTGGCTCAGTAGTCAATTTAAAGAAGTTTGGACTTTCATTTACTTTCTGAGCGTTCCAAATTAATTACTTTGCTGATTTATTACAAGTTTGATGTTGGCGATAAATGGGTTTATCGATGGCTAATTTGTCCAACCTTTTCACCAGTCTTTAAGTTCAAATTTATTTTCATACTCTACAAGCATCGGGCGTAACGTGAAGTTCACCCTTCCCATCTCTAATAAGAATTTGCTGGGTAAAAAGCGGGATCAAAGCCATATTTCCGCCACTTCCAATATATTCTTCAGTCATTCCATGCCAAACCGATATACAGGGCAACTTCGATATGACGTACATTTCATCTTTAAAAGTATACGTCGTATCGAAGCATAATAAAGAACTCAGAAAAATCGCTCATATTAGGGGAAGGGTGGTGAAGACGGACACCATAAGTAGAAGTTGAATTTCACAAAAATATATTGCTATCTCACCATAAATTGATAGTCTAGGTCTCTTTTTATAATAAAATTTGTCTTTGAGTATATGTGAGTAATGTATCCGGCATCTTTGAAAAAATAAGATTGAGTCGGGAAAGATGGACACTAACAGAAAATTCAAGTATATGTACTCGATAAGTTTTGCAGGTCTTCAAATATGCCTTAGAAATGATCCAACAAAAAGGCTAGACTAAAATCACCTTGAAAGGCTTGTAATTTTTCAATTTTTTTCATGTATTAAATAGCTTCTGGCATTCGGAATGGCAAATTCGGATCACGTTTTGAAACCCCCCTGCTGATTCGTCCATGATATGTGGTTGCACTTGCAAACGTAGTTGGTGGGCATCTGTTGATAGAAGAAGGAGGAGATATTCAAATTGTTTTCAAAACAAAATGTTTGTCTTTAGTCGGTGGAGTGTCCGTCTTACTCGACTAGATAAGTAATTTATGTTCGTCAATATTTAAGGAGTAAAAATGAGAAAACATCACCGCTGATTCGATAAACTGGGAGAGAAGTGATGATACAACATTCACGTAACGGAAAATACCCAAAAAAACTTTATTTTCTGCAGACGAAAATTTATATCGAGCTGCACTTTGTAGAATACTTTTTTGTTTTTATTTACAACTAGCTGACCCGGCAAACTTCGTCCTGCCCAAAATTTATTTTTCGTTGTCACATCCACGTTTTCTTACTGGGACCCCCTCTCCATTCCAGAGGAGGAAGGGGTGTCATACCAACATAGAAACATTACTCGTATCCAAAAACCCTCACATCTCAAATTTGGCTCAATTTGCTTAATTATTTCTCGAGTTATGCAGAAGTTTTTTTTCATTTGTATGGCAACCCCCCCTTAGAGAGGAAGGAGGAGTGTCTAACCACCATAGAAACATTTTATGTACCCTAAAACCTTCACATGTCAACTTTGGTTTCGTTTGCTTGACTAATTTCCGAGTAATGCAGAAATTTATGTTTCATTTGTGTGGCAGCCCCCCTTAGAGAGGGGGGAAGAGTGTCTAACTACCATAGAAACATTTATTGCCCCCTAAAACCTCCACATGCCAAATCTGGTTTCGTTTGTTTGATTAATTTTTGAGTAATGCAGAAATTTGTGTTTCATTTGTATGGTGTACAACACCCCCCCCCCCCCTTAGACAGGGGGGAGAGGTCTCGAACTATCATAAGAACCTTCCCCGACCCCAAAAACCCCCAATACCAATTTTCATGTCGATCGGTTCAGTAGTTTCCGAGTCCATTAGAATCAGACAGACAGACATCACTCTCTTTTTTTATAAATAGACTAGCTGACCCGGCAAACTTCGTCTCGCCCAAAATTTGTTTTTTGTTATCAATACCTTTAAACATTCACGTTTTCTTACTAAGCGCAAGTTCATGAGTCCAATCGCAGAACTGTACATTGATTGATCTTTGAATCGACCCCGTTGAATTTACCTTTTACTAAAAAATTCCTAGTACTTCTACCAAAACTCATCATTATAATATCAGATTATTTTCAGACACAATCCTCGTTCAAGATTTTTCAACCACTTGCAAATAACATGTTTCTCCGTTACATGGAATAAATGTTTGATACAGAAAATATTATAGAATAAAGATAGAACCCTCCCCTTATCTCCTCTTAGAGAAGGGGAGGAGTGTCCATCCACCATAGAAACATTTCGTGTCCCCTAAAATGTTGTAAGGGGGATCCTGCTCGGGTCTTCAAAATCTCCGACTTTCGCGCCAGAGGACCACGGCCCTCTGTCGGGATTCAAAGTTATGGTTGCCCGGACTAGCGTTTTCGCTTGGCCACGCGACAGTATCTACCTTCAATTGACTTTTCAACCAACTTACACCCGATCCGAAATTTTCGATTTCGGAAACAACCAAATCGACCAAATCAGTTAGATTAACTCACCAAAAATTAAGTGAAATTAAAAAAAAAAACTAATCCAGAAACTTTCCTTCTTTCAATCGTCTATTTTTTCCAAATTAAACCTAACTCCTAACGATGACGTCGCTCTTAGCCCTACTCTATGTGTATATCCTATCTCTATAATGGTTTTCCCTACTTGGAAGGGGTTTGTGTGCGCACACTTTTGTTTCAGGGTACTCACGAATCGAACGATGACGTTGCAGCACCGGTGATGGAACGATGGAGCAGCGTGATGTTTGCTGATGCGCTCGCACAGTGTTCCGCTCACCGACGTGAGTTTTCGGGAATCTCGCTGGCGTTGGCAGTCTTTTCCCTTGACTGAGGCAAAACCACGGTGGAGTGTTGCCGCTTGTAGCGTACGGCAGCCGTGGGACCGAGCTTCCTCACCGATGACCAACGCACTCCAGAATGGCCTATAGTAGTACGCAACTACGAGGCGATAGGCCACTCCGGGGGATTCTACCGACGCACCGATTCACAATGATAAATTGAATATACTCCGGACGCGGAGCCACAAGGCTACATAAATTAATGGTGTCATTAATGCCCTGTCTACTACCGAAAATACATATTTTATTTTTAGTTTTAAATTTACCTCCGTTCCCTTGGTGCGCAAAAACTGCTGCAACCGTATTTCTTGTAGAATTGTTCTACAATAATCCTATTCACAAATAAAATTAAAATTACACAAAAAACCTATTGTCTAATTCTATAAATGACTCACTTCTATTGTTTTTTTTAATTCCACACAAACTCACGATTTTTATTAAAAAAAAACTCCGAAAATTTCTGGAATAGGAATTTCTAATTAAATCACAAAACTTTACTTGACTAAATATTATCTCACCAAAACAACTATTGAAATTTAACACTCCAAGAATCAACTGATTCGCTCGGCGGCTCAGAAGGAAAAGATCGAGTCGGTTTTGTTTCGTGAATTCGAAACCTATCGAATATTCTAGAATACTTTTTTCTGTCCTTTTTTCTTACTGCTTCCGGTTTCACGAATATTGTTCGTGACTTAATTCCCGCCGCGTCATTTTTTGAATATGGAGTCTACATCGATTTATCACTTAAGTCTGATTCCAATAGGTTGTCTACTACTAGGCGTTAAATCTACTTAAACTCTATTTGAAACGACTATGCTCGTTTCAATGTTCACATGCCAAATTTGGCTCTATTTGCTTGATTCATTCCCGAGTAATGCAGAAATTCGTGTTTCATTTGTATGGCAGCCCCCTCCTTAGAGAGGGGGGAGGAGTATCTAACCACCATAGAAACATTTATTGCACCCTAAAACCTCCATATGCTTATTTTGGTTCCATTTGCTTGATTAATTCTCGAGTAATTTAGAAATTTGTGTTTCATTTGTATGGCAGCCCCCCCTAAGAGAGGGAGAAGGAGTATCTAACCACCATAGAAACATTTATTCCGTGTAATGGAGGAACATGTTATTTGCAAGTGGTTGAAAAATGTTGAACGAGAATTGTGTCTGAAAATAATTTGATATTATAATGATAAGTTTTGTTAGAAATGCTAGGAATTTTATATTAAAAGGTAAATTCAACGGGGTCGATTAAAAGATCAAATGTGAATGTTTGAAGGTATTGATAACAAAAAACAAATTTTGGGCGGGACGAAGTTTGTCGGGTCTGCTAATTAATAATAAACGTATTACAAAAAGTCACAACTTTTTAGAAATTGTGTCATAATGTGTCATAATTATTTTTCTAATAGAAATAGAAAAGCAGTCAAAATGACTTGCTTGGACAATCTAGTGTTAATGAAAGACTAAATCATTTCCTATATTTCATATTTTGTATATTCATATATTCTGTAGGTCTTAACGTTTTAAAGTTTTTCTTAAAGCTAAAAATAACTTAAAGTTTCAAAAAATTCCAGCTCAAAACTATAAGAACTATATAATTTTAGTCGAACAATGAAATATAGGAAATTGCTCAAGCTTCCCTTAAAAAATCGATTAAAAAAACTATTAGATAAAATTATTTTGGAAATTTTCAAATTGTTTTTCTCAAAAACATTAATATATGAATATTCCATATTACTACCGACAAGTCTCCCATACATTGGAAGAAGGGCACTGTCACTTTTGGTAATTTTTATGAGAATTTAAAAAAAAACGTTCTTGAGAAAAAATAATTTCAAGCTGCAGAATGTTTTTTTCAGTGTAATTTAATTTATATATATCTTACATGAAAAATTTTAACAATTTCCTACATTTCATTCTTTGACAAAAAATTGTAGGTATTGTAGTTTTGAATATAGAAATTTTGGTAAAATATGATTAATGAAAAACTGTGGCCCTTTCCAAAATGTGCTAATTATTTTTAGCAGATTTCTTGTATACGAAGTTGTTAAGTACACTTTTGATCAATATCTTTTGTCAAAAGATGGTTTAAATATTCTAGAATAGAATGTAGAAGGGGTTCCCATCAACAGAAATTTGAAATTCATAATGCAACTATACAAATCAACTACCTTTCCATTATACTGTCCGTCTGTCCGTCTTACCCGCGGTTCCCCTACGTTAAATCGAATGAAGTTATATCGGAGTTTCCCTGTATTTAGTTTTCTTTTTATATAAAATCGCATGTATATTCTATATTTTTATATTTGTATACTATATTTTCTATATTTCTGTTGTTAATAATAACGATTTCACTAAGTATTGAAACCACTATATGCCAAATTTTGTTTCAATCGAATAGTGTCCTGGATTTTTTTTTAAATCGAAGGGACCGTGTTTTGAGCTATGAAATTGTTTAATATTAAATTCAATTTGGAGTACAATTTTTGACCAATGTATTTAAAACGTTATTTTCAAATCACTCTTTTGAATTTCGAGTTATGTTTCTTTGCAAAAAAAAGGTCAATAACTCTGGATACGCCCTTATAAACAACCAGTTGTAGCTAAAATTGATCATTATGACATTTAAAAAGAAAATCTTAAGAAGAGTATAAGAATAGCGATCGGTTGATTTGGCGTGGAATCGCGCGAAGTCAAACGAAAAATTAATGACACAGATAATCTAGTAAAATCATCAAAATAATAAGGCAAGTAGCAGTTAGCACCTCGGATTTCCATTATCCACAACTAGTGGTTTCATCATATGCCTCACAATTTCATATTAGTCTCATCAATGTCCTATACTAATGAGGAAAGGGGTGCTATAACTGCTAACTGATACTTGCCTAATTATTTTTAAACTTTTAGTACATTATCTATATTATTATTATTATGTTTAATCAAAATGAAATCGTTTATCTGAAAAAGTTTTTTTTTTGCTGTTTTCATTTTTTTATATCCTTATTCAAGTGGCTTGAAGATGGTCTTTTTTGCGCAACGAATAGCTCCTGAGTAATCGAGACCGAATGATGAATTGCTATAGTTATTGCATGAAATATAAACTCGAAAGTTAGTACAAGTTCAAAACGAGCTAACAGTTACTGAAGCTATTCGTTCCAAACATTTGCCAGATATATAAATCAGCCATTCCATGCCAAACTGATATAGTGGCTCTCAGATTTTCATGAAAAGTGGTAGATTTGTACTTTATCGCAAAATATTTGACCCGTATTTTTTTATTTTTTTCATTAGAGTGTCCATTTCCGTTTTAGGGTGGTCAGAAAAATCTTTTTTTCTTCGCCTTTTTCCCAAAAATGACAATTTTTTGAAAATTCATAACACTTAACCGATTTAGATGATCGACTTATCAAATTGATGCCAATGAGCTACTCTTTTGAGCTTGAGCTTGGGTAGACTGTACAATTCGTAGTTGCTCTCCGTGATTGACCTGAACCAACCAAATTGCACAAAGAACACACAGAATGACGCTTGGGACTAGCAAATCATTCTCGTTGTGCAATTTTCGGTCATTCCAGCTTCAAATGGTCAATAACGACGCCGGCCACGTCCTTATAGTCACCAGGGGAAGGGAAGGAATGTTAGTATGATATCCGCCGCCCGAAAGTCAGAAAGGTCTATAGCGTGGTTCCCTAGCGTTTATCATGGGAGAGGACAGTTGTTAGTGGGAAAAGGTAAGAATCAGGATTCACTGAGGTAAGTGATGTGATTATGTAAAAGCATATAACTCCATTAGCGGCGATGGAGAGTTACTTTTTGAGAAACCTGAGAAGGTCACCGAGAGAGCTGCTCTATTATTCAACGCGCGACTTCTTTATATATCTCCAATCCTAGCGAAGGAGGGCAAGGTGAGAAGGTCAGATTTAAAATCAATCGAGGCGATGGAGGAATATCTCTGAACAACCTGAGAAGGTCACCGAGAGAACTCCTCTAAAATTAATCGGACTGGGGATACATTTCTATTATTCAACGCGCGTACTCACTATATAACTCCAATCGTGGTGAAGGAGAGCTATCTTTGGGCATCCTGAGAAGGTCACTGAGATAACTCGTCTAGAATAAATCGGAGCGGAATTATTTTCTATTAGTCAACGCGCGTACTCTGCATATAACTCCATTAGCGGCAATTGAGGATTTTGGAAACTTGGAAACCTCATTATTTTTTCCATTGAAACGCACTAAAAAACCAATATTGACATCACGAACACATATAGTGACGAATAGTCATCCCCGACACAAATACAGAAGAATTTCGATTATCCGCGAGCGGATGATCCGCGATGACGAAAAATATTCTGCATGCTAAAACATCTTTTTTTTCGTGTTTACACCTCATTTTTAACCCTTCATTGCGTTATCCGCGATTTTCGTTATACGCGGTGACCTAGCCCGACTATTCCGCGGATAATAGGGGTTCCACTGTATATAAAGGACATATCAACACATGGTCTCGCGCTGATGTTATGCTTTAAAAGAAGAAACAGGGCCTGATCACGAACACCACCCCACGATGAAAACGGAATGAAGTGTATATAAACTTGCATAAAATTCACTTCTCCCACACAGCGAGATGGCGCTCCTGATCAGGCACACATATTTTGGAAGAGAACGAATTCATACACTCACTGATAAAATTTCTATGGCGAAAATAAAACACTATGAGAATTATCGCTTATATATCAAAAATAAATTTGAATCCATGCAATCATACACTTTGAACACTTTTCGTTTAACGCACAATCCCCCGAGTCTATTTTTCAGTAGAATGGAAGTAACTTCTTTTACACAGAAATCACCAGCCGAAAATCAACTAACAACGCGCTCAAAATACACCGAATAGAGTATAAAAATGATACTACTTCGAGTACTAACTATGCAGTTTGTAGTTGAATTCACAAATTTCTCGCTGTGTCTCACAGCGGCAGTTCGCGTTATCCTTATAGACCAATACTTGCGCACAAAACCGCACTTTACAGCGTACACATGGGATAACGAAACAAATACTTGCACTCACAAAATCGAGCGCGTTACTAACTTTGTGTGGTGATAATAGCACTACATATATCTCAATTGTAATGCAATTGCTATTGTGCTTCTGGCAACCATCCACAGATTTGAACTTGGTATAAAACAACTGGTAGAGAGCCAACACATCACTGGATTTTAATATATTTTCCTCTAAAGCACTATTTGATTTCCAGAACGCACCCCTTATTACACACACATATGTGCACGGTAATAAACACGTCTCTACGTGAACCCGAGCGAACGACTACCACAATTATGAAAAAATGGCCGAAAAAACGGACTAACGAAAGAAAAATTTCTTCACTGGAAATAAAGATGAACTTTTGTTATTGAATTTAAACGAATTCAATTCAAATATACGTTCACTGATGCAGAAGCTCACTTTCTCGAGAAATTTATATACTTTTACCCACAAAGGCGACTTGAAACAATGCCCCTCGAAGAAATGAAACACAGACGTCTAGTCTGCACGAACGCCAAACCCGAACTCTGATGCCAATGAGCTACTCTTTTATTCAAAAAATATTGAGCTAGCCAAAAAGTGGATTTAATTTTTATAATTATTAATTGTAGTCGTTTTCTATTGTTTTCGTTGCTTTAGACTAGAGGGCGCTATATTTTTTTTAAATATTTTTTCTTGAAAGCTTTCTTGAATTTGCCACATAACATATCCAAAAATCACATATGCGATTCCTTCCGTTTTTAAGTTATAAATCTCCAAATTTAACCGATGGTTAAAAAATCAAACTTTTCCCTTTTTTCCAATAGAAGACCTTTTTGGAAAAATCATACCTTTAAAACAACTAGACCGATTCAGATGATCGACACATCAAATTGAAGCCCATGATTTACTCTTCTTTGAAAAAACATTTGCGAAAAAATGGATTTTCGTTTGAGTAAGTATTGATTGTGTTTGTTATTCATGGTTTTTACGGTAAAAGATAGTGAGGGTTATATTTTTTATATTTTTTTTATGAAAGTTGAGGTTTTTTTCATAACAAAATCAAAGATGTATCTTTCTTCGTTTTTGAGTTATATTTTTTCAAGTTCATTGTTTCCAGTCTTCGTTCAATATTCCTATGCAACTAGATCTATGCGACTACAGTCCTATTTTTCCGCAAGTGTGAGAAAGAATAGATTGTTGGCCACAATTTTAAATGTTTTTAATGTTGATTTTTTGAATCGGTCTAGTAGTTCAAAAGTTATGAATTTTTGAAAAAGTCATTTTCGGAAGAAAAGGCAGACAATGATCTTTCGGACCATCGGTTGACTTTGAAAAATCAAAACTTTGAAACGACAGTAAACACATATCTGATTTTTGCATATATAATGTGAAAAAAACTCAGCTTTCTAGAAAAAAAAAATATAAAAAAAATGGCGCCCTCTTGTCCAAAACCATGAAAACATCACAAATCAAATACAATTAATAATTACGAAAATAAAATCCAACTTTTTTGCAAGTGGAATATTTTTTTCTAAAAAAAAAATAATTTTCTTCAATTTGGAATGTCGATCATCCGAAGCGGTCTAGTAATTTGAAAGTTATAAATTTTCAAAAAAGTCATCTTTGAAAAATGGCGAAAAAATGGATTTTTAGGACCACCCTAAAATAGAAAAAAATAACCAATACAGCGCGGACTCGATTATACACAGTCTTCGATTTCATTTCACTGTATATAATCGAATCCTGTATATAATCGAGTCGAAAAATTTTTTTTATTTGTTTTTTATGCATATATTTTTCGTTTATTAAAAATAAATTTTTTAATGATTTTTGTTTCATCCTCTTAAAGTCAGAAAGCACCTTTCTCACTTTAAAAAAATTTTTTTTACAGAATCTCTCAGGAGGTTATAGATGATCATATTTGATGGAGAAAATCCTTCTACGCATATGTTCGAATTTCAACACTGACAGAGTTATAGAACTTTTTTTTTGTTTCAGACTCTGTTGCCTCAAGATGGCTCTATACTAAAAAGTACGGTACGAAAACCAATTCTGTTACTTTCATTTGAAAGATGAGTAAACTTCGTACAGGATGTAGTGGTGAAACATCTAAATTAGTGTATTTAAATAACATTTTGGAAGTGAAAAATATAAAAGTTTGAAATTTTTAATGCGTAATTATTAGTTTTATCCCAAAAACTCGTTTTAAACTGGATTGTTTCTATCAATAAAATTAAAGTTCTCAAACCACTCTACAATTTTATCTTTGACGCCCAATTTCTATCTTTCTTAATTTCGTTGCAATATCGATATAAACAATTCCTGTTGAAAATTCAAGCAAAATCTTCATAAATCACGATTTTTACCCCACTGTACATATAATAGCCACTTAAATTTCACTTTAACGTTGAAAGGTTACATTTATTCTTGAAATAAGTCACATTTGAACTATAAAAAAAAACATATATTTTTTTCAAACTGTATATAATCGAGTCAAAAATTGTATATAATCGAATCACATATAATCGAGTCTGTATATAATCGAGTCTGACTTGTATACGAAATACGGGTCTGATATTTTGCGATAAACAACAACTTTTCATGAAAATCTGAGAACCACTATATCGGTTTGACATGGAATGACTGAATAGAATGGTGGTAAATGCTAAGCGTCCTAAGTGTCAAAGATCTTGAGTAAATCCAGAAGAATATATCTATTGCACAGCTGAATCGCTATGAGTGGCATCCACAAATTACCAGAGAGATGAGAAAAATGTATAACTATCGATGGAAAATACTTTAAATAAGTTACAGTGTACATCTGGCACATGCCATTTAAAAGAAACAACAACAAGAAGAATAAGTGCCACCTTTTCCAACCGTACATTGATGAAAAGAACCTTCTCATCGAAGAAATGATTTTTTCATTTGCATTGATCCAAGGACAATTCAATAATCAAATAATCTGATTACATTAACTAGAAACTGTAGGTTAGAGGGGGCTAGTTGGTCATTTTTGAATAAATTTGGTTATAACTTTGTAGTACGAAGTTTTGCGTTAGAATGTTATGTACCACAATGAAGCTTACCTTTTACCCTTTCAATGAAAAATAACCAGAGAATCAATTATTTGACATTTTTCTTTTATTTATTGTCTTTGTATTTCAGAATAAATTGACCAACTAATCCCACACACGGGGTAAATTGGTCAATAATAGGCATGTTATTTTTGAGCAAATAGTAAGCGTTTTTCCATTAGAAGTTTCCTTCATTATAAATTAATTAATTAAATCAAAACGAAAACAGTTAACTAATATCATGTAGCAAGTATTAAAACAAATTAATGAAAATTTCTAATTATCATCGTTGAAAATTAGCCAGACAATCTTTTCTAGAGATTTCGTCTCTTTTCCACTTTGTGGCGAACCAGAGATGCCAGGTTTGAAGACATGTCTTCATTTTTAAGACATTTGATTTTGTGAAGACATTTTGAAGACATTATGAAATATGTGAAGAAATTTCAGTATGATAGCGTACATGGATTTTTAAAAGATATTATGAAATTCTAACTATTGGCCGAAAATATCGTCAAAAAAGTAGGGCCTCAGTCTCAACGAAGCGGTCCGAGTACATATTCTCTCTAGAAGACATTAGATCATTTGCGCTCGAAAATTCGAATGATTTTGACATTGAATTTCTATCATTTTGGCCCTACTATACAATAGATCAACCTAGATCTTTCAAACGACTACTTCACAAATCGAAGGTCTTCCGGTTACATGCCTTTTCTACAATTAGTTTCATAGATATGGTTTGAGTTACAACCAAAATTTCAAAGCTAAAATTAACAAATACCATAGTTCCGTTTTTGTGTGAAGAACTTTCGTCCGATATTATGATGAAGACATTTTCTCGTACCACGTCAAGACTTTTGAAAAAAATCACCCGGCATTCCTGCGACGCACAACCGTTTGCATTTGTTTTGATGACATTTGTACCGTTCGTCCCAAAGTATAAAGAAATAGCCTCCAGGTATGCTACATTACTCAATGCATTATTGTGAGTTCTGATATTCAATTATAGCGTTTATTTTATTTAATGAAAATATTACAACAAAACATACAAATATGACAATTATATTGCAAGTGGTTTGTGTGGTGGTTGTCTCGTTTCAAATACACTGGGTTTAGCAGTAAAACATATGCCTTCTATATTTGTGTATAGCTTGCGTAATGAAATACAGCATACCTGAAAATTTTATATGCATTGCTCTCAAACGATCAATTTGTGTGACCAACTAGCCCCTCTATATATGAAAAAGAATATTCATGAAAATTCAACAAACATAATTTTAAAAACGATTTCCATTAACACTTAAAGCTAATACGTACAATGAAGCTTTGTTTTACGTTTGAACCGATTTTTTGTCATGGTTATTAACCAGTTTTAGAACACATTTCATAATGCGCAAACCGTGAATGATTTTTGGCGAAATCGGAACCATGTCCGTATTTTTTAACCTACTTAATAAAAAGTTTTTCCGATTTGCTTATTTTTTTTGTATCGGCAATTCACTATTTTTCATCCATAGATCCCTAATTTTTTGGACGCTCAGATTCCAAGATATCGTCACTGAGCAACTTACCCATATAACCAACTAGCTCCGCCCTACCCTACTTATATTTGTTTCTTTTCTCCTGTGGTGGCTACATTTCGACTATGTTCAGAGAGCCATTCAAATATCATTACTTGCTGATGGATCCGTGCTGTCCGTCTTTGTTATTAGGCTAGTCTATAATTCCTCGACTATACTGTTTTGCAATTTATTTTGACTATAATTACCCTTGAACCTATTATTAAATTATGTATACCCACTTATTGCAAAAAGAAACCAAGCAGATTCTAAATTTGTGCAAATTTACGCAATCATGCAATAAAATTATCCTGCGTTCCCTCGATAGAGCCCGAAAAAGAAAATCAGTGAAGCGTATTACACGATCCTTTCGAGAAAACGAGAGAGAGAGAGAGAGAGAGAGAGAGAGAGAGAGAGAGAGAGAAAATAAAACAGACCTTTTTTCGTCCTAATCAGCATTTCCCTCCTCACGCACGTGGACGTCTTTCTTCTTGGGGTGTTGTTACCAGTAGAAACTTCATCTCGGAGTCGGTGAGGGAAAAAATCTCTAGCCGTGGATCATCTGTCACCCCATCGTCACCGTCGTCGCCACCACCAACCTCCACCGCCCAGATCACTTGTACCTTGGCCTCAGATTGTTAGGTTTCATTTCCCCCGCACGTTATCCACTGCAGGACGTACGAAATTGAATAACGTTTCGGGCTATTTTCTTTTAATTCAATTGGGTTGTTATTGAATTTTCATCTTTGCTTCATTTCCAATTTCGCTCCTTTCCGTGGAATGGATGATGTCGCATTCCAGTTCATCCCGGTAGCGATGGCACTGCGGTTTATGCAACGGGAGGAAAAATATTTTTTCCCGGAAAAGTTAATAAAAGTTGACCTCTCGATGGAGGATGGGGGAACTTTGACGGGGATTGGATCGTTTTGATAAGATATGACATTGTCGGTGCTTGAACAGGAACACTTCCGTTGTTTTTTGAAAGGAATTTTTGAATCAAAAATAATATTTGAATCCTTGGAAGAAATATTGCATGGAGCGGATGAATCGAGTCGACTGATCCCATCTTGAGAATGGATGCGGTTCTGCGTAAAGTTTCAATCAGGTCAATCAGGCTCGATGGTTTTTTTTTCAAACTATTCAGTTCCCTCGAGCGAAAGGTTCTCAAAACAGGACCGCGAGGAATTAGACACCCGTCAACCGGAAATTCCACCAATTTTTCTAATCACTTCGTCTCTTGTGCTATCGTTTCTGATACTAATCTTTAATGCAAATAACCTGTCCTCGAGCTTTGTGGGACGAAGGGAACATAATTCTGCGGAAAAAAAATATCACTATTTGAAGTCACGGAAAAGATGAGCGGAACAAATTTTATCGTTTGTCTGTAGAGAAGATAATTTTTTTTCGGCCGGAAATCGTCTCCAACCGTGATAAATTCCACTTCCAAAGCTGCCCGGGCTATATTTTGACCGTCCCGAAAATCTTTTCCCGGGCGATATAAAACGGATGAAACGGTGGAATGAAAAAGGCAAGAAGATTACACCATCGAGAACAAACTTTCCTCTTTGTAAATGCTTTGTCTTCTCAGCTTTGATTTGGTATGCTTTTTGGTGTATCAAAATTGCAGAGGTAGTTTTTTTTTCGCAACTTTTTGCTTATGAGTTCCGATGGATAATAAACACCCAGCGATTAGTTAGTGTCAGCTTTACTGTCGAAGAAAGCATCACAACGAGAACTTATTTCTTTACGAATCGGTTCATTTTTAGAGCGCTGTCTACGCTTATAGTCTCAATAACAACGACTCACTCACCGTGGAATGTAGGTCAGATCATTTTGCAACATCCTAAACCGGCAGACAGCCCCCCGCTTCGATGCCTCGAAGACCGTGGGGGAAAGTTCTCGTCGTAATGAGAAAAATATTTCATTACGTGCCTGTTATATACTTGTGCTTTTCCACCCGCGCGCTGGAAAAAATGTCAATTTATGACGATGATGACATCTCGCATCGGCACAGCATCTAGAATTGCTGGCATTCGGGAATATATGTGTGGAATCTTCATTCCTTTCGAAACGAGCGAACGTTCGAACGCAGTAAGTGCGACCAGCTTTCCTGCGTGGCTCGCCTCTGTGTCATCCCTCCTCCTCCTTCCAGCGGAAAGTGGCGGAAATTGCGAAACGAGGAAGGAAACTGGTAAAAAATCGGCTACGGAACGTGAACCAGCTCATTACTTGGGGATATTCCCCTACCAAGCAGTCTGTGGGTGGGGGCGGGTGTTGCCCTCGGCAGAAGCGAAATGTTTGCGATAGTCATCGCGGCAATTTTCCCAACGAGTTTTTACGTATTTGACTTCAATGAGAAAGTAAAAAGTGATGTTCATTGAAGAAATTTTTAGATCCGAGTAAGAGTAGCGCGGGTAACAAATGGGGCACACTAGTTTCCGGTAGTTGTTTGGCGAGAAATTCCCACTTCCATTCATTTCGAATTCTAACGAGGACGAGGATATATAGAAGTATTCCAAGCCGTCCCCCATCGGAATCGCTTGTGGATGGGTGTGCCGCACATTAGCATTAGTTTCCAAAATTTTCAACTAAACAATTCCACTAATTGACGTACAATTTGAAGGCAAGCTGACGCCACCGCTATTTTCAGTAGAAGCAAAGTTTGGCGAAAAGTCACCTTCTAAACTATTCCATTAAATTATCCCTCTAGCTGGATATACTACTTCTCGGAAGGAACGATCAGATCAATATTGCCAAATGTTTTAATTATTCTTTGTTTGTCTTTCAGGCACGAACTAGGGTCCCATCGGGCCCCACGTGTGCTGCTAGATACTTTTTTTGTTTCACGGTTTTCATTCCAACAACATCGTTTGTTGACCACAAACTTTTCGAACGACTGTGTAATCATCCTCAGTAAAGCAATCAATAAAGTGTACTGATGAATTTACAAACATTGATCATATTTTGGATTGCACTATTATTAACACGAATTGTTCTTGCCAGGCTTCCCAATTATACCGCATCAAGAGCATTTTAGCATCAGTGTCGGTCCCCGTTCCCACAGACATTTATTTTATAAACAGAAAGTAGTCAAAAATTTAACTGGGAAGACATCCGAAAGCAAACCATTTTTTTGATATTCCTTTATTTTGTCACTGTCAGTCCAAGTGATCAGTGGGGCTCAACGTGTTAATGGTTTTGAAGGATACATGAATACACTCGACAAAATAATTAAAGGAACCGAGTGCGAAGTCGAATTTTTTAAGTGGTTTTGGTATGTTTCAACTTCGTGAAAAATCAACGTTTAAACACAGGATGTACATGGTTTAAGGGTGTAGTTCACTATGGAAACTTGAAAAAATAAAAAAAAATTTTTTTTGGCTTAGAATGTTCTCTGGGATGTCTACTTTACTGTAGTCTTTATCCTAGGTTTTTTCGATGCTCCGTTCCGAGGTTTGAAGGCAAATAAGTGGAACTAAGTCTTTGCGTAAGGAGCGCGGATCCAAAATTTAAAACACGTTTTTCTCGAAACTAAGTTTTGCAAACTGGTTGGAGTTCTACCTTCGAAACGGTCCATCCGATTTTGATGAAATAATTTTTCCCAGATTCTCAACTAAATTTCCTGTCATCGTACGAAGAAATTTTCTGATATTTTGGAAAATACAATTTTGGTGAATGTTTTTGTCTCGATATTTGAGGCTAAAACGCAATTATCTTACAACAAAAATCCTACGTACGATGACAGAAAATATATCCAAGATTACGTAAAAAATCATCGGTTGGAATCGGTCCACTAGGAAAACTTGTAGAACTCCCACCAGTTTACAAGGTTTTGGCTGCAAGCGTTCAACAAACCGGTTGCGGCTATTCAGATGACATTCCAATTGACCCCATTTTTTTGTTTGTTGAGTGATATATACCTTATACAACTATTATATCATTCAATTCAATTCAGCGGAGGCGATCTGGCGTAGTGGTAACATCCATGCCTCTCACGCTAAAGATCACGAGTTCAATTCTAACTCCCAACACTCTTCCAAAAATGGAAGTAAAAAGTGACGAACCAGCCAAATGAGTTGAAAATCACTATAATACAGATTAAAAAAAATTCAATTCATTCAATTCATTTTATATTTCTCGATTTAGCCATACAAAGTGTTTAAAGTACATAAGTTGAGATATGGAATACCTTTCAACAACTTCATAATTCTTATAGTACTGAGTTGGACTTTTGGATTAGCTGTTTGTCATTTGAAGGAAAATTTACAAAAAACCTTCGATTATTGCGAAAAGGTTAGGGGATAGTATGAGGAAAAATAAAATTTGTTATCCTAATATCACAGTTTTATGGCGCCAAGAGCTGCAACAATGGGTTTGCTGAGGTAGTGAGGTAGTTTAGAGAGTATTCGCTGAAACCATTCGTCGATTTCTTCCATATCTGCAATCTTGTGAACGTCCTCGGTTGGATGGAATGGGTCCAAATTCAGCATCAGTTTTAGGAGCCGGTTTTGCTTCACTTGTAGCTTCTTCCTGTGCAAAACAGCACAGTCAAGCCAAGCAGGAAATCCATACGTCATTGAAGGTTTGAACACCGTTTTGTACAGCAGTAACTTTGAGCGTTTGTCGATACGCGAGCATCTTTTTATGAATAATAGGGTTCGGATAAAGGGTTCTTGTGAGCTTGTCGCATTTGCTCAGGGTGTCCTTTATATGGGTAGCAAAATTCAACTTCCGATCTAAGGTTAGACCTAGATACTTCACGTTATCCGACCATGGAACTTGTTGCACACATGCGGTAATCTGACTGAGAGGCAGGTTCCGTGGGCTTCGTTTCCGCGAGAAGAATATTGCTTGAGATTTATTAGCGTCGGTTGTGAAGATGTTGTACAGAGTGGGGGCTAAGAACAGCTCCTTGTGGAACTCCGAAGGGCACGGTTTTTGATTCTGATGATTGGCCGTTAACCACAACATGGAATGAGCGGTTCATCAGAAAAGAACGGATGATTTTTAGAATAAACAAGGGAAAGTTTCCTTGAAGCATCTTATGCAAAATTGCTTCCTGCCAAACGGAGTCGTACGCCTTCTCAACATCTAAGAGGAGCATGCCCGAAGATCTGCCGTGTGTGCGGTTGCTTCGAGCCTCCCTTACAAGTCTAACCAGTTGATGATTTGTTGAGTGCCCTCTCTTGAAGCCAAACTGATCATCAGAGATAATTCGTGCGTTTTCCAGGTGTAGTTCGATACGAGTTAGGATTACCCGCTCGAGTAGTTTGCTGAGCGTAGGCAATAAGCTTATTGGCCTGTAGTTCGATGGATTGTTTGGCTTTGGGATAGCAATTACAACCGCATGCCTCCAACAGGAAGGGAAGTATCCTAATCGAATACACGCAGCAAAGATTTTGGCAAGGAACACGTGAGCCTTTCGAGGTAGTTTCTTCAACACACAGTTACGGATGAGGCCCTGTCCAGGTGTTCCACACTACATTTCCACCCGATCAGTAAAGCTGATGAATGTTTTCTCGGGGTGCCAACTACGTTGAAGTTGCGAATTCAGATTATCGGTTACAAATTCCTAGATTAATCTACTAGATTTAGAATATTTTTAAGTTAGGTATAATTTTTACTAGATTTAGGCAAAATATTACCTTTTGACGAATATAACTAATGATAGCAATTAGATTTAAGTAGCGTTAGGATTATTTGACACCGTACGTTTTGTATAAACTGTTAGATAGTTTCAATAGCTGTAAGTCAAACTTTAGGCTTTAACAATTTCTTTAGACCTCCTTTCTAAATCACTTTTATTTCAACTATGATCTTTGTTCTTCTCCAAAACTATTTTCCCTTTCTTCGATTTCTTCTTCTTTTTCCTCTTCATCATTCCTATCCATATTTATTGACCACTACTCTGCTGACCATTTGGACTGTGTGAAACTGTCGGTCGAGGTATGGTTTCTTCGGTTTGGTTTGTATGTATGGAGAAGCGCTGCCAGTCGAGTAAAGGCGCGCTCTGATAACAAGGTGACTTCTTGGATTTTAGCTTTCTGATACAACTTTTTCGACAACTTCCTTCGGGCGAATAAGCCAGAATGTGCATCGGTAAGGTTGGCCTGCTCTATGCGGCTAATCGAGTCGTTTACCACTGCAACAGTATCAGCATCATCCATCATTTGATTGCTGTGTGCCTAAGCAAAACTCGTTGCCAGTAATTTTGCTTTCTCGGATGATGATGCTACTATCGTTTCACCTTGACGTAAAGGAGGGCTATATTTAGAAGATTTGCGCATGGCCTTGGAAATCTTCCAAAGCATATCGCGATCACCTTCCATTGTTTGCAGTGTTTCCTTAAACTTGTTGAAACGGGCTTCATCGCATTCTGCCCGGATTCTACTGTTTAAAGCTGACACTATGTCAAACTATTATATTAGATTAATCAAAATAATTCATTTTATCGTTGAAAAAAATTGCGAAAATCACATACTTTTTATGATGTTCATAGTGTACTACCCCCTTAAGTCATTTGGCATCGAAAATCGATTTTCCAAAATCCATGTACCTCAAAGCCCCTTCCCCCTCCTTTAAAGATTTTCTAGGATAAAAAAAATCAAAACTTTGAGCGTTTTGAGGCATCCATAAATCTTTTTCGATTGAGCTAAAACTTTTCACATGTCATTTTTTTCGGGGCAATAAACAAAATGTACAAGGTCAGTTTTTGAATTTCGATGATGATTTTTTTCCATACATCCATTGCCACCCTAATATCTATATACAGGTCGGACTCGATTATAAAGAGACTCGATTATATGTGAATCGATTATATATAATTTTGGACTCGATTATATACAGTTTGAATTTTTTTTTTTACATTTCAAATATGACATGTTTCAAGAAAAAATGTAACCTTTCAACGTTAAGGTGGAATTCAAGTGGTTATTATATGTACCGTGGGGTAAAAACCGTGATTTTTGATGATTTTGCTTGAATTCTCAGCAGGAATTCTTTATATCGATATTGCAGTTAAATTAAGAAAGATAGAAGTTGGGTGTCAAAAATTGTAGAGTGCTTTGTAGAGTGCTTTGTAGAGTGCTTGTAGAACTTTAATTTAATTGATAGAAACAATCAAGTTCAGTGTGAATTTCTGGGATCAAATTAATAATCACACAATACAAATTACTAACTTTGAAATTTTCACTTCTAAAACAGTTATTAAAATCCACTAATTTAGATGTTCCACTACTATAGCCTATACTAAATTCTCTCATCTTTCAAATGAAGGTAACAGAATTGGCTTACGCGGCGTACTTTTCAGTGTAGAGCCAGTTTGAGGCAACAGAGTACGAAGCAAAAAAAAGTTCTATAACTCTGTCATTGTTGAAATTCGAACATATGCGAACATCATCTATCACCTTCTGAAAGATTCTGGAAAAAAAAATATTTTTTTCATGTGAAAAATGTATTTTCTTTTCATTTCCAATTTTCATTTTCAATAAACGAAAAATATATGCATAAAAAACGAATAAAAAAAAATATTTTTTTTTGACTCGATTATATACATGATTCGATTATATATAGTAAAACGAAATCGGAGAATGTATATAATCGAGTCCGCGCTGTATATAAAAATGGAGTGATGTCTGTCTGTCTTTCTGTCTTCCTGTCAGATTCTCATTGACTTGGAAACCACTGAACCAATGCGTGAAAATTGATATGTAAGGGTTTTTGGGGCCGGGAAAGGTTTTTATAATAGTTCGAGACCCCTCTCCCCTCTCTACTGGGATGTTTCCCATTCAAATGAAACACAAATTTTGCACTACTCAAGAATTAATTAAACAAATGGAACCAAATTTGGCATGTGAAGATTTCAGGGGAAAATAAATATTTCTATGGTGGTTCGAGACCTCTCCCCGCTCTCTAATGGGGGGCTGTCATACAAATGAAACACAAATGTCTGCATAACTCGAGAACTAATCAAGCAAATGGGGCGAAATTTGTCTAGTGGTGGTTTTAGGGGACCATTCCATGCCAAACCGATATAGTGGTTCTAGGATTTCCGTGCAAAATGATAATTTTGTTCTTTGCCGCAAAACATTAAACTCGTTTTATTTTATTTTTTCATTAGGGTCACCATTTCTATTTTGGGGTGGTCCGAAAAATCAACTTTTTCCTCTTTTTTCCTAAAATTATTTTTTTTCAAAAATTCATAACTTTTGAACTACAGAACCGAATTGGATAATCGACATATCAAATTGAAGGCAATGAGCTAGCCTTGTATAAATATTGAACTTGCCAAAAAAATGGATTTCATGTTTCGTTATATTGATTGTAATCGTTTTTATTGTTTTCATGGCTTTGGACTAGAGGACGCTATATTTTTTTTACATTTTATGAAAGCTGAAAGCTGAGGATTTTTTACATAGCATACTTCGATATCATAGATGCAATTTTTCCGTTTATGAGTTATGAATTTTTAAAATTAGCCGATGATTTAAAAAGCAATGTTTTCCCCTTTTTCCACTACCTAAATTCATAACTTTTGAACTACTGAATCGATTCAGATAAGCGACATATCAAATTGGGTTTATGAGTTTTTTTTTTTATTAAATTCGTTTATTTTTACAGGCTCAGTTACATAAGTTTAAAGGAGCCGAATTCTTAATTATATTTTTATTACTATACATAAACATTTTCTAAATCTAAGGTAAGTAAGGTAGAAAACCGATTACTCGCGGTCTACTCGAGTTTAGTAGGGTGATATATTTGTTCAGGAAAAGGATGGGATATAAGGAAATTGTTACAATAATGATAATCTCACACACTCAATTCTTAAATCTATTCGTATATCTATTGTGTATTTACATTTCAACTTATTCTACTGTTTGTAGCAAGGGGACCAATTGCACGCATAGGATATAAGGATATAAGGATAATCACACGCGAACATCGATAGCTTTAAGGAAAATATAGATTTGGGACATGTAATCAAGGTCTAACCGAGCCAACACATCTCTCACCGGCACATTGGGCTGTCTTCCTCTAGCCCTGAGGGAGTTTTCTAAATTCGATCTGGCGACAAGAGGTGTTTATGAGTTAGTTTTCTTTGAAGAAATATTGCTTTTGCGAAAAACATGGATTTTCGTTTTTGTGATTATTGATTGAGTTAGTTTTTCATAGTTCTCTCGGAGGGGACTATATTGTTTTATAATTTTTCCGGAAAGCTGAGGTTTTTTTATATAATATATCCAAAAATCAGAGATGCATTATTTTTCATTTTCGAGTTATTATTTTGCAAATTTAACATGTTTTAAGTCTTCGTTCGGGGGTCTCCGTAGCCACAATGGTTGCGCGTTCGCTTAGTAAGCGATCGATCGTGAGTTCAAAACTCAGGGCCCTCATTTGACCATCTTTGTGTTGTTACAGAATAGCTACGTCCACGCAACAATCATCAGCGATGGAGATCGATCCACGGTCGAAATAAGATCGATTCATCCATACAACTGCTCTGCTCTGCAAGACACATCGGGCTACTGTTCTATAAATAACTCAACAATGATCAATCAACTGTCTCCGCTGTCCGGTCTAACTGGATAATGGAAGAACAGATAGAAAACTCTTACGCCTAAATGGCTATTGTGTGAATGTACCATATGTAATGGTATAGAAGGAATACTGGCGAATGGCAACTGTGTGTAATGTGCTAATTATAGATATGATAATCATGTGACATGTACACGATTAAAATTCGGCTCTGTTACAGCTAAAATGCTAATGAGCCTCAAATAAATAAATGGGATAAAAAAAAAAAAAAAGTCTTCGTTCAGCTTTCCTGTGTGACTAGACTAGATCTCTGCGACTAGATTCCAATCTTCCCGCAAGTGAGATATTTTTTTTCAAAAAAGATTAGCTTATTGGTTTCTATTTAATATATCGGTCATCTAAATCGGTTCAGTATATCAAATATTTTTTGCAGAAAGTCATTTTTGGATAAAAGGGCAAAAATGATTCTTCGGACCACCGGTTAACTTTAAAAAATCATATCTCAAAAACGAAAAAATTGCATCTCTGATATCGAGGTATGTTATGTAAAAATCCTCAGCATTCAAGAATAAATATAAAAAATTAATTAAAACGACTACAATCAATATTTACGAAAATGGATCCTGTTTTTAGCAAGTTCTATATATTTTAATAAAATGATCATTGCCTTCAATTTGATATGTCGATTAGTAGTTCAAAAGTTATGAATTTTTGATTCATAAAAAAATAAAAAGAGGAAAAACTTCATTTTTTGGACCATTTCAGGATGGAAATGGGCCCCCTTATTAAAAAAAATTATAAAATACGGGTCTAATGTTTTACGATAAAGAACAAAATGACCACTTTTGATGAAAATCTGAGAATCACTATATCGGTATGGCATGGAATGACAAACATTTTTTTGTGCGGAGGATAGGGACCGCACAATAAATGTCGCATAAAAAAATCGTGCAAAACTTCACCAGCTGCTTTAAAAAATCGTGTTCGGTACACATTTTGAAAAAGATAGGGACCGCATAAAAAAACCGCATAAAAAAAGTTTACCCCAAGAAAATAACTCAAATCCACGCCATTCACCGTTCAATTTCCTTTTGTTTCCCTGCTATGCGATGGGACACTTTGCCTTTCGGATGCGCGTGGCTGTTTTGTGCTTTAAGTTGCATGTCGGAACGTGTTGCTGTTAGAAATTATGTCATGCAAAAACTTAAAAAGCTTAGAGCATTTGATGAGAGGAGGGGAATGATTTCAGAAGTGGAAAATTGAGACGCAAATAAGCTTTTCTCGCACTGAAATGCATATAAACCATCGAAAAAACCAAATTGATGATAACTTCGTCAAATATGTTTATTTTCATACACCGCACAAAAAAAAATCGCACAAAAACAGGTTTTACTGTATATAAATAAAAAATAAATCGGCAAATGTGTTGTGAAGCGCAAAACTCGAAAATGGTATCGTCCGATTTGAGTAGTCTTCATTTTATGATATTTTCTGTATCAAAAATGTATGTATAAATGGAGAAACATGTTATTTGCAAGTGATTGAAAAATCTTGAACGAGAATTGTATCTGAAAATAATTTGTAATTATAATGACGAGTTTTCGTAGAAGTACTAGGAAATTTATACTAATAGGAAATTGTAAACAGTCATTAGAGTACCAATCGATGAAAAGTTCTGCGATTGTACCCATGAACGATCGCTTAGTAAGAAAAGGTAAATATTAGAAAGTATTGATAACAGAAAACTGGGCGGGACGAAGTTTGTCGGGTCAGCTAGTAATATATAAAACATTCAAAACTCATTATTTTGTTTAAAAAAGAACACATTACCTTCTGGTAGGACTATTGAATGCGGCTTATTTTTCCATATTCATGTTCGTTGGCTTACTATTGAATAATGTCAAATTAGTATGAATTAAAATCGATGAAATATTATTTTTACCGCCATGTGTAAAATTACTGATATTTATTATATCTATATGGAGAAAGATTCATTGCAATTGCAAATGTAAACGGATAGGAACTGAAACAAATCACGCAGCAACGTCAAACCGAAGGTAAGGTTAGGCACCGTGTATTGATTTATTGACTTTTTTTATTCTGACTTCATTTACTCACTTCGTGAGTTTGAAAAAATTATAGTAGGTTGTGTCCAAGATACGACCGCATTGTTGACGTAGAACTACGCTGTTATTTTATATAAGTCGCTTGTTTATACCTTCGGATATTATTCTATAATGCTGTGAAATTTTAGAAACAACTGCTTTGTAGAATAATCTCTGAAATGATTTTTTCATTGTAGAATCAGTTAACGATAATTTATTGATGATTCATTCTTGCCCTCGCAAAACAATCGTATGTCGCAATTTATTTCATGTCAATGCATTGAAAATTTACCTCGAAGGCTATTCCGGTGGCCTTTTTCGAAATTGACATAGACTCGGCTACAGTCGATTATATACATGTTGCAGCAGCACAATTATTCCATATCTCATAATTACATCAATATATCCTGCCATGGATGCAGCGAACGCAGTCACTTTATTTTACTGTGCCGAAAGCGACAAGTGAACAATGTACTGCGTGATGTCGAGCCTCTCACTTCTTCGTCTCGAGAATTCTAATGTTGATGATCAACTACTGGATCAGCGGGATCGTTAGGCGAAATCGATGACAAAACAACGGAAAGATGCTCGGCGCGATGCCCAACCACGTCGAGTTAAAGCCGATGGTGCCGATCGTCGACAATTCTTCTCGGGCAAAAGGAGATCCGATTTCTTAACATGCGTTGGTCGAAGAACAGAACGGTAGTCTAACACTGACCAACGATGCAGGACAGGTTCTGAAGCGCCATGTATCGCACACTAAAAAGGTGCATCCGGGGCGCGACCCCAAAGACGTAAGTGTTGAAACACCAGCAAAACAGAAAGGTGATCAGATGAGCCAGGTAGCATAGCAACGTTTCACTCGTCAAAGAAAGGTGCCAGAGTACATGAACGATTACGTCCATGCAGTGAAATGCAATGGGCTGAAAATGTGAATAAACAGGAATAATTTGATTGTTTCTCTATAAAAAGTGATGAAAATAAACCAGCCAACATAGAAAATCAAAAACTTTCTAATTCTCGTTTGATTTGAATTTTTGATTTGACAGATACGCTGAATAGTTGAATAAGCGAGTGCGGGACCAATAATATTAAAACTAGGTATATATTAGAGATGTGCCATCCGCTCATGAGCTGTTCCGAAGAATCGACTCTTTGAAGTGAGTTGACGCGGAACAGCTCGCAAAAAAAATCAAACAGCTCTTCAGCTCACTTTGATGACGATGAAGGAGAGAAAAGAGCTGTAGAATTGAAGAGAGTGTGTGAGCTGTAAGATTCAAATGAACTGACCGTCTCTCGCTCTTCGTGTTAAGACATCAGTTTAGTTTCATTTGTCCCTCGTCTTTTCAACTGTTATATTCGCGTTGACGGCATTGAGCTTTGTTTACCAGTTTAGGGGGCGCCAAAAATAATAATTGGCTCTCAGGCAGAATGAACACGTTTTTAAAATTCAAATTATTAATGAAAATTAACTTCTGTGTATCAAATGAGTATTCTATTTCAATGAAAAACACTTTGTTTTCAGGCGGTGCAAAAATCTCATAAGATTTTTTTTTTTTGAAGAAAACTTTCTATTGTAATGTAAAGCCTCAGTAAAAATGTCGGAAATGTTGTACTCGCCGAGTCTGTTGTAAATAATAGTCTGGAATACGTGTTTCAAGTAATTAATAATATGGTGTGAAAAATTTCATTTGAATTTTAACATTTTCAAACTGGCTTCGTGGCTATCGAGTTTGGGACCCAAATTGAAAGTCGGCACTGACAACTGAGCTGAAGAGCTGTTCATAAAGAACAGCTCATTTAGATGAGCTGATATGATCAGAGCTGTTCATCATGATGAGCTGATTTGCACACCTCTAGTATATATGCCCTGTTGGCACCAAGACGATGGAATTGACAGGTGGTTCGTAACCTACACTATATAGAAAAGACGTAATAGAATAGTCCCAGTCGATAATACAATATAAATCCATGTATTTCATATCGTTAGAATTTGTTACTACATCCAATCAAAGCAGTTTTGTTTTCTGCCGGCTCTTAACAGTAATCAATGCAATCAATGCCTGCGGGACTGCAGTCAATGTTTAGTGTTGCTTAGATATGATCCAATGAAATCACGTCGGAAAAGACGGATAAAAGTGATATTTCCATGTGCCATTTTCACTCTCCCACGTTCATAGAAACAAATGAAGTTTCATTATTTTACCGTTATGAAGTTGATGTTTTGAAGGCTCTCAGTGTCGGTGTGTATGTTGTGAGATAATAATCGCCAATTAATCAAAATAACACCGGAAATGTTACTGCTTTCGAAAACTAAGCATACGACTGCTCTCTGGACCTTTTTACCACATGAATAATCGAAATAAACCACGATATAATTGCCATCTGTTAAAAAACAACCAGTTGAATTATATCATTAGAATATTGGCTCAAATTATCATGCAACCGTGAGTACTTTGAACTTTGTTTCGTATCTTCCATATACATTCCATACAGAATGCAAATAATTACGACACGATATTTCGCTTGCCAATACAGATATACTTCGCCTACTGCTCCACCTCTATATGTACCTCATTGGATATGATCCATGTTTGTAAATAAATTTTATCTAGCGAAGCGGTGTTATGGGCACCTTACACGATCAAACTGATTGACAATAAGTGTCTTCAATGTCGTGACAGCTAGGCTTTCGACATCCGATCTAACCTCAATCAATATTTTGCCACCTTACACGGTCAATATCGCCCTCAACCCGAGACAACGAAAATATCTGCGATGGCTAGTGGCGACATTCGAGTTTGGGATCCAAACTATTCTACATCAGATTAGAAGGCTAAAAGGCAATTTTCAATTGGTCAAATTTGAATGAAAATATCTACTTGGTATTATTTAATTAGTTGAAGTGCTTAGTCCTAACTCTAACTTAACCTATTTTCTATGAATTTTCAGATATTCCTACTAAAATTTATTATTACTATATAACGTCAGTTTCAGATACAATTCTTGTATGGGATTTTCTCACCACTTGCAGAAAAAAAGTGATTTGCATTCACATAGAATACTAATTTGATTTGGAAAAGTTAATTTTCATTCATAATTTACACTTTAAAACTCGTTTTTCCTTCTCAAAAACACATCATAATACTCGCTTCACAAATACAGACTGATCCTTTCAGTTTCAGGGATGCCAGATTATTTTAGATTGCGAAAATATATGCAAATTATATTATCTGTAAGCAAATGTTTTTATTCGATAAATAAGACTATGACAGTAGAACCCCGATTATCTGTATCTGTATCTGTACCCCGATAATCTGTATCTGTATCTATTTCTGTATTGATAAAACATAGTTTCTATGTTTAAACATCATCCCGACTATTCGCGGATAATCGGGATTCTACTGTAACTTGAATTAACACGTGATGTTTTTTCACCTGTGATTTTCCCAGATCTTCTCATTCTCCAAATTTTATTGGGGAGTGTGAAGAAACACACAACTTAGACTAAAGCGGCTGCCCCGCTCGCTAGCGCAAAGAATGACCGAGTTCAATGTTAAAAAATTCCTAAGACGTTGTTAGTTTTCATTCACTCTCTCTCACATTGTCAGTTTACTTTGAGGTTTTGATTTGTATCGCGAAAAGTACTGTACTTTGCTATTTTAGGTACAGTAATTTACATTTAATGCGACATTTTTCTAATTGGACAGACCTGTATGCGACACGTTTAGTTAGACATTTTTGTAAACATCGAGTTCGGGCCCAAATTATGGCCCCACATTGAAATTCGCCGCCAGACGTCGACGCTGTACCACTCTCATCTTCAATGTCCAATTACAGGTCAAATCGCCTCCAATGCGACACTGAGTGGTTCCTCGGCATGTCGCATTAAATGTAAATTACTGTATCAGTTTTCCAAACCAAAAGCTTTCATTTATGATTCCTACAATTTCAGAAGTTTATAAATTTTAATTGCAATCGCAAAAAAGACTAACAAACATACAATGTCCGCTTGCAAATCTGGCAACTCAGTCTGGAAGTCCGTGAGGTAAAACGTCATCATCATGCATCCATTAGATGTTGCACTGATAAAAAAAAATCTGTAAGATTTGAGCGAGTTTTGCATGACTTGGAAAAAGTTTATGAGTACGTTGTAGCACGGTCCTCTTTCGATCACGGACCGATCTCTAGGTAGGACGCAGGGTTGCCAATAATATTTTTGAAAAAACTGGAAGATTGCTCCTAAAAAAAACTGGATCCTGTGAAACCTTTTTGTCTTAAGAAGACCGGCTATGATTGATCTAAATTGATTTGTTACCCATTACAATGCTTGAGAAATAATTTTTTTTATGCTTTGTGTAGTATTTATATGTAGCTCGTAAAACTGTAACTGTAATTATCGTGAAACAATATTTGAGGGATAGTTTTATTTGGGCAAAACTTGAAGAGTTTCGTATTTATCGCCTCATAAAATCCATAAAATCTTTGGTATTGAAATTATAAAATTTTGGAATGAGTATTAAATTTTTTTTGGTATTATTCATTGCTAATTTACATCTTATATTAGGCTTGTGCAAACCAAATTTCGGTATCAAGATCAAGATGAGGGGCCCTTAAATATTTCCTCTAGCTCGAAAAAGCACTTTCGAAAAAATATGCATAGTATGCTTTCTTGCAAAATATACACTATGGTTTACATGCATAAGCATGCATTAGCTATTTAGGGGAGTTTGTTTGCATTAATTTAATTAAATTAATTAATTAATTAAATTCCTTTGAGTGACTATGAGAAGCTAATATCCATTTGTTGTAAACGGAAGCAAGGTTACTTGGGATTTATACTCATATCAATTAAAGTCAATGGAAGCCATTCACTCTATGACCTTCTGAACTTCAGAATGGAACATCCGATATTTATATAAATTGAAACACAGTGTAGCACATTGATTCTTGGGAAGGCTGTTACATAAAATTAACAATTGAGTGATACCCTGTTTTTAAAGTAGTTTGATAAGTTTCCACCATTCGGGAAAGCTCTTCGTTTTGGAATTTTCGACAAAGCACCGACGGATTGAACAAAATGGAAAGAACCGAATTACAACCTCGCCTGCCACAGAAAAGAGAGATCGATCAAAGTTCGAATGATAAATATCAGAAAATAAAATTACATAAGGGATAGGAAGAGGGAGGGACAGATAATATTTATCATTGTAACTTTAGTTTACATAAAATGGATAAAACTAGGGCACACATATGAAAAACTGGATAAAACTGGACGATATTCCAAAAAACTGGAAGATTTTGGGGTTCAACTGGATAACTGGATCGAGAAAAAAAAACTGGAAGAATCCAGTTTAAACTGGAACATTGGCAACGCTGGTAGGACGTGCAAACGTGAGCAGTGAATAAGTATGCCGGGTGATTCTCGTCTGCAGTTTGGGCCTCACATTTATTATGTTCATAAATGGCACAGCACATACGTCTCCATAAATAGTCATACGATGGTGACCATTAGCAAGACTGCCGTAATCTCGCAAAGTGACGCAAGCGCCAGAGGGAGAAATTTTCAGTACGAGACTTTTCGCAAAATTGCATGTATAATCAGCATACGCGTACATTACGAAAGTCTGATCTGTACAAATTATGTACAATTGATGGAAATACATTGCCATCGGCTCGATTTTTGAAAAAATGCAGTTTTATTTAAGCTTTGTTACCAACGCCAGTTTGTTGTGGAAACAGCAACTTTTAATCGCTGTTTCCACAACCGATTGGCGTTCATCCATCAAAGTATGGGAGAATCTGTTTCCAAATATTTTCTACCACATGCCACCGTTAAGTGGAGCATGAGGTAGCATCAGGGAGAAGAGTTCTACACATTTTCCGTCATTGTAGTGTGTGTCGAGTGGGCCAACGTAGTTGAGAACCCGAATGTAACAACTATGGACAGCACCTTCTTTTCCAATCCAAAATGCAATTGAAAATATCCTTGTTGAGTAAGATAATGCCGTCCGAAATTATCCGATGTAAAGCAAATACAGTTTACGCGAGGATGTTCTGAATTTTGTTATAAGATGCGTTTCGATGGAGATTTTAGAAGAGTGCAGCTGTTCAGCAAATCCGACATTTACCCTTCGATCTCTCAGCTTCAATTCATCCGAAAAAGACATTGAGCAAGTGAGGTAAGTGAACATCGTCAAGATGCTTTGTCCCTTGATTGATGTTGTTATTTGAAATTAGTTGTCCCTTCTTGTTCATTCTATGCCATCGGAGCGGATTAAAAATCACATCGCATCAGATTCAAATTACGTCACATTATGAGGGAAATGGCGTTTGCGCCACATCACAGTGGAAATGGCGCTTACTCCATTCCGTTTTCAAGCTTTTACGGGTTCAGTTTTCCACATTTCTATAAAACTTCGCAGTCGTTTGAAAGTATTTGGTATTCTTTATCGATCTATAACATAAAAAGTAAAATGTCAATTTTGGCGCTTGCGTCTACTTTGCGAGATCACGGGAGAAGACTGGTTAAGAGACTTTCAGCCGTAGGTTGGTTCGTCTCTGAACGTCTGCGTTGCCGTGCGTACGCGGCTAGGAATCTTCTGAAAATATATCCCATCCTGTGCTGAAGACTACATCCCTTTGTGATTGTGAAACAGAAGCATCCTTTGATGTTCCTCCCCTCAAACATAACTAAGAATGTCCATTTACAGGAAAGAATTGTGGAATCAGTACAAACGATTGATACCATTGAACGATAATGGTCCAATATAGCTTCCCATTCCCAGAATTGGCAATTGTAGTTCAATCGAATGCAAACACCAGCCCACAGTCGATCTGCTATCCAGCTCCCATTCAAATCTAGGAATTAAGGCTCCCACCTTGATTAAAGCGAGGGTTTTCCCCTTCCCTTTCACCCCGGCGAAACGAGCAACTGACCGGCAATTACTTTAATACGGGTTCGGATTTGATCAATGTTTTTCCTCCCAGAGCCTGAGGGGGAGAGGGTGGTGGCGGTGAAATTGCTGCTGGAGAGCAAGGCAAATACTAAGATAAATGAATTGACTTTCTTCCTTCAGTATGCTGTTGCTGCGGTTGTGGATTTGCAGGAAGAAACCATCACGTAATGTGTCGGGAGGTGGATAGTCATCATTGGATTTCCAGCTGATGCGATGCGTGCCGGGAGGTAATGGTCTCTTGGTCTTGGTTTTGGCAGCGATGAGGATAGATCTAATTTTAGAAAATTAATTAATTACGGTATTTGGATAGCTTTCTCTTGTCCGAGAGCTTTCTCGAAGGAGAATTGGAACGCATCGAAGCGTGGATGTGTGGATGGTTGTTTTGATAGGACTGGAATGGTGGAAATTGTGTTTGCTCTTGCCTACGGGAGGGAAACCGTTTCTTAATCTTCAAATTGAGAACAGATCCGTCGGCGGAAAGGATCTTCTTGAGTGTGCTGGAAGGTTGTTGGTTCAAAGAAGGCAGCATGTTTGATGTGGAGCGATATAAGATAAACTGTTTCATCGAACCTGTTGATACACCTGATAAAAGTAATCTTGGAAGTTGTTTCCTAAATTAGCAGCATCAAATCCCATTGTTTAATCAGATTAGAAAACCAATCATCGAATTGTAATTAATTAGAGCACTCGACACAGACCAGATGGAAATGTCGCCATCTATCACCGAATCAATTTTGCGCGAGCCACACGGACACGAGGACACGATGAATGCTCGCACTCAACCAGTTGGGAACCACTCGGCACTAATCTAATCCAATAAAAGGGCAGTGATGCGTATTGATTTGGTTACAAAATTAAATCCTATAAATTCCACCTTTCCCTGCTCGGATGGAGCGCTGAAATTGTGAACACGTAATCCATTTCCTGTACCGCAATGGTCAGTAGTGAGGGCCTTGCACACCCTCACGATGGTTCATTGGATAGGGTGGGTGTCATATTATCGGTGAGGAGGAAAATTAATCTCTGTAATAACAACAACAACAAAACAGCATTGGCGTGATGGAAATATTAAACAATCACCCACAGGCATTAATTCATCGCCCACTCATTTCGTCTCACGTCTCCAGTTGATAGGATTTAAATTAAATTTATGTTTGCATTAACATTCATATCGGTACGTTATCAAGCGGGTGGATTTTTTTTTCTGCAGCCACTGCCCGGAATGCATGCCTGCCTCGCTAGCGAGAGTCCAGGTCGCGCATCAATCAGCTTATGGATGGTGGAAAATTTCCAATTTCGCTGATCTCCCACTTTTCGCATGCATCCCGCTTTTAATCCTGTCACCGTTGAGCGTTGAGTAGCATGCACTCTTTTTTATTGCCTGTGGCCAATAGACCTTAATATCCGTTCCATCGAACCGGCGACCGGACGGAAGTTCATTCGGAGCAATGTGGAATTCAATTTGATTTATGGTTCGCAGTCCGCTGCGGGTTCGCGTTTGAGGCCCGCCAATTGAACACCAATCGGCGTTGAATTGGGTTCGAAGAATGCTGATTACATTAATGGCAGATACGAGGGATGTGGACCAAAATTCTTTTCCTGGATGCAAATTGTTAGCTCATATCAGCGAATTCAGCGCATCGTTCGCCTCGAGCAGTTCAGTATCGCACACACAAGAATGAACCTATCTACCGCTCTCCGTTAATCCACTCCAAATAATTCCAACGGATCGGTCGGCTGCCACTGATAAGCACCACCATGATCCACGTCAGAAAGTTTCCGCATTCGGAAACCAGTTCGGGCCGCATCTGGCTCCAGCAGGAGACTCGATGCAATGGATTGTTTTGCGTAACCGCGCAAAAACATTCGCTCCGTATCAGTGAAATGTAATTCACAAAACACACAAAACCAGACAGAGCACCGAATCAATCAACCGAACTTAAGTATGCATTCAACTCTAGTAAACAAACCCCGCCCCATCAATTCGCGACCCTGTGCGCAAAACTGCTGTTATCTATCACTGAAAAGCGGCAAAGCACACCCAAATTGTTGTTGTTGGTCTCAGTTACCCGCCGCCGTGGGCTGATTAAGGAAACAAATTAGCATAATCCAGTGCTGATGATGATACTGTGCTGCTCCGGCTGCTCCGACAACTCCAATGGCAACCCGAGTTCACCGAGAATCATGTGTTGTTTGAACTCGCGATTATCGCGCCACGGTTGTTTGCTTCGCGCACTGATGAATGAATTCCGCGCGATAATTTTGGGAGTGCGAAAGATAAGATGGGCAAAAAAAGAATAAACCGTTCGCAAATATTTTTCGTCCTTGAGCAGTCGAAAAACATGATAGTATTATCAGCTCGGGTTCCGGTGGTGATGAGAAATATGATTCCTAGCGAATTGTTTGCGGTCCAGTGCGTCTGTCGGGGACAATTTCGTCCCTTTGGCAGACTATCGATTGTGGCTCTGAATTCCATAATCCTATGCTCGGTTTGCAGGCGATAAGCTTGCTGCAGCTAGATCAAGTCGTAAAAGCCAACGAAAGGGTAACGCAAGGCTATTTTCCGTCGAACTCCCCCTCGGTGATAAAGGGGTTCGTTTCTTTTTATGACTCGCTTTCTTATCCTTTGGTTCCGCGTTTGAGTGAACGGTGAGAGTACGGAGAAAGGGAGAGGAAAATTCCACAATGATGTTTCCGAGCAGTGTAGCCAGATTTGGCATGAATCGTATGAATACCACTGCCTCTAATCTGGAACCACGGACCCCGAAGGAGGAAGGAAAATACTTTTATTGCACTACTCCCTTTTCCGCTGGCTGACTAGTTGATTGCGAAGGAAGCTTATAAGTAGCAATTGGGTGACTACTTTGGGAGGATGGAACGGATCCTGATGATGACGATGATAATGGTGAGTGAGTGGTGAAGGTTATACGGTCGCTATCCGGGAGATATTTTCCAGCGATTTATACGGCCATTGAAATATTTGCGATACGCTTCAGTAACACGTGTGAAGGTCGTTATCATTTTTGTCCTATCCCCTGGGGTTGCGACGGGTGATGGCGGCGATGGGTGGCGTTGACTGGTCATGGACCATTGGGATGGAATGTTCCTGTTCTGGTAATAGGGAAATCTTTTTTTTCTCCCTATCCTCCCTACGCTGCTGAATAGCCGTAATATTCTGTTATCTATTAAATGAGATAAACGACGAAAGGGTTTTGATGATGGGTGTTGCCAAGAGTTGCCACAAATTGGGTCGTCCAGCTGGAGGAGAATCGCTCGTAAAAGAAGCACTCTCATATTTCGGAGCGATGACCATTTGGCATAAATCAGTCGGCCGCTATCATTCAAAGCCGGTCGTCCTGCGCCTGGCACCGGAAAAATAATAAAGCTATATATTCCGACGCCTGCCTGGAGCGGAGACCCCTCCGAGGCGAAGCGTTTGCCTCGCTGTTGCCAGGATGCCCATCGCCTATCCGGTTGGGTTTGGGCAGGATACTTATTATTCTAGTTGATGACTGCAAAACAAACAACGCCATGGGAGGAGCAGTAATCGTAAAAATGAATCTGATATCGTTAAATTATCATTTTTATGCTAAATATAAAGTGCGCGAGCAATATATTTTTGTTTTTCTGATTAAAATTAATGTATGCTTTAAAAGGGCGTCCGTTCTTTTTTGTGTGTTTCAAGGTATAAAACAATCAATTTATACGCGAAGGATATATTCAATCGGTAGCGATTGGGGAACATTTAATTACGGTTTCGTATTAATGTTAACTTTATTTTTGAATATAAATTCGGAAAAAGCTACTTTTCGCCACAAAACAATTACACACCAAATGATGAATCGATAAATCTAGTGGCGTCGACTGAGGGTGCGGCTCCGGGTACACGATTTTAGGGGGGCATCCCTACATTAACAATATGTCCACCATTCAGCATACTTCATATAAATATTAAATATTAATATTAAAGAGGGAGCGGGTGCAACCAGACCCCACTGGATAAATTCAATCATTCTCAATGTTTCCGCGGTGGGAATTGAACTGTTTGCGCACTTGAAAAGTCGGACAGGAACTACGATAGAACTAAAACTATTTTCACCACTGTTTTAACCACACGATACGAATTATACTTCCGAAAGCTTTTTATTTGATTGACTACGAATACAGATACGTTTCGAGAGGTCCACTTTGGCCAACTAGCTACTTGTTTCCGTATTGATAGATATGGGAATTAAGTTCAAAAAGAGATTAATCTCAATGCGTTTCTGTCTCTCTATCGAGATCAATTTTTCTCCTATCGGGAGCTTAATGATAACAGATTTAAGCTGCTGATATTGAAATGACCATAAGTGGGTTCACAACTGTTGTAGGGTTTTTGATATATGAAAGTTTGTTGCGGAAAGTATTATTTATCCTAGGGTTGCTCCAACACTCAAGTTTTATCCATTTCATCTCGGTATAGAAGACTAAGTACTAGGGCAGACGAAAAATTCCGCTGTGGAAATGAAAATAAAGTTTGTGACAATGACTTAATGGAAAATACGAGGTATGCTCTAATAGTGCCTCGTGACTTAGAATTTTTTAGAGATACGTATTTTCGATAATCGTATTTTTTTTGGGGCGTTATGTTGGTACTCATGATTATCACTTATGCTGCCATGTTCGGTAATTTCGAATATTCAGTCAATTTTGGACACCTTTGTGGGAGAGGAGTATGTATATTTGGGAATGCGTATGTATATGTGCGAGTACCATCACTCTTTGCAATCCTCATAAACGCATGAAAACGAAAGTATCGTTGTTCTGAGAGTACGCATAGTATTTTGTACTTTTGGTACGATTTGCGATGAGGTTTCCGTCTATTTCACACCAAACTTCGATCGATCGGCTAAAAAAATGATTAAATGTATCAATAAGAAACGTTCACAGGGGTTTTAGGGATTCACTAGGCTAAAACATTTTCTGCAAACATAAAAAATTACTGCAATATATGAAAAATTTCAGGAGACTTTCTAGAACAGTGGCACGAAACTGTTTTTGGCACCTTTTTAATTTAAATCCACGAAAAAAAAAAATATTTCTTTTTCGCCAAAGCAACAAATTAACCTTGTACAGAATTCATTGGAGTTTTTTGAACCATTTTTCGGATTGTGGTACGACCATTGTTCATTTAATTATTCGTCATCAAGGACGAAGGGGTAATTTTCCATTTCAACAGAAATATATGTGTATGGAAAGCTTCTACAAAAACTTCTTAGGAATCAAATGAAATCTGGTAAGAATGATTGAATTTGCAATTGAAATGATTAGAAAAATAAGTGTTGATACACAAAATTTTTGAAAACAGGAAGAAATCTATTTTTTATTTCTTTCACGAAATTTTCGACCACTACACCTACACACACCAAGATAAAAATGTGTACGTAGGATATTTTAATACTTAAAAGTTGGAGATTTCAAAGGATGTACATTCCATCTATATGCGTTGATTTTTCACGAAGTTCGTCAATAGTCACTTAAGACTTCCGACTTCTCACTCTGTTTCTCTAATTGTTTTATCAATTTGAAATTACAGTAGTATTCAGGATTGTGTTACATTCACCCGAAAGATAGTTACCCGAAAGACGTTCACCCGAATGTAGCAAATACCCGATACCCTCGAATGTAATACATTTACCCAAAAGTACTATTTACAACTAGATTTTGTTAGAAGGTATTTTATATTTATTTATGATAAGCGTTATTACAATTATCACTTTTGTACATTGACTATTATCCAAAAACTCGTAAAATAGAGTAGGTAGCGCAAAGACGAAAAAATACGGCGTTGCGTACTATATTTTTGAAAGTTATGAAAAAGATAAAGACGAATTTCGTGCCAATTCGTCTTAGGAATTGGCAGCACCATCTCAGTTAGCAGTGAAACGTTGTGAGTGTTGAGACATGGGTCTTTTAACACGTTAAGCCCCACGTCGGTCCCTGGGGACTGACACTGAAATGTCTGTCTTTTTTACGCCGATCTCACCGGATTGACAGCAGACCTCTCGTTCGGATAGTGTCGACATTGGGAACGGCAACAACAAAGTTACAAAATGTTATTTAGAAAAGCACACTATCGTTTCGCTGGGACCGACACGGGCCAGATGAAAAGTTCATTCTCCGTCCTCTATTTCGGTCGGGGCTCAAGGTGTTAAGCAACTTTGCATACTCGAAATTTTCAAATTATAACTCAAAAACTATAATAAAACTATAAATACTGGTCAGAGGATGAAATGTAGAAAATTTTCATAAAAAAAAACCAACTTTCATTTCTAAAAAAATTCACAAAGTTTTAGATCTTATTAGAATATTAACTTTGGTCGAAAATGTCAACCTTTTATCTTTCATAGTTTCTGGAATATAAAGATTTTTTAAACGGTTTTATTTAGCTTGCCCTGTAATCTTTTTGTGTGTTTGTATGTTTGTAACATGTTTGTCTGTAGCGCTGACCCACTTTAATAGAAATTTGACCCCCTTTCTGATGACCGATTGATCTGAAATTTGGAACACACCTTAATCTCTGTAGTCAGTATAAAACTGCGTATTTCATGATCTTGAAAACCCAAGATGGCGGCCGCTACAAAATGACGGATCATATATTTTCTCAAAACCTCATCGATATGGGTTTTCCAAAACCCCATGAATATGGGTATGAAATGAAACGGCTTCACTAGTAGAACACAGTTATTTATGAAAAATACAAATCCAAGACGGCTGCCACTACAAAATGACGGACTACATATTTTCTCAAAACCTCATTAATATGGGTGAAACGGCTTGACTAGTAGAATACGGTTATTCATGAAAAATGAAAATCTAAGATGGCTGCCACTACCAAATGGCGGGCTATATATTTTCTCAAAACCCGATTAATCAAATGGGTATCAAATAAAAGGGCTTGAATAGTAGATCACAGTAGATCATGAAAAATCCAAATCCAAGATGGACGCAATCACAAAATAGCAAATTACTTTATTAAACGGGTTTATTTATCTTGAACTGTTTGTATGTCTGTAGGGTTGTTCCACATTAATAGAAATTCAACCAATAGGAACTTACCGAATTTATAGAACACCTTTATCTCTGCTGTCATTTTAAAACTGCTTATCTTGAAAAATCCAATTTGGCCGCCGCTACAAAAAAGCTGATTCCATATCATCTCAAAAAAAAAGGTTGATAGATATATTTGTATCAAATGAACGAACTTGACTTGGAGAACACATTATGTATTTTCTGCAATCCACTCAATATCGGTATCAAATGAAATTATTTGATTGATAGAATACAATACAATGGTTTTATTGTAGAGAAATATTCTAATGAAACATATAATGTACTTAAAACTAGGAAATAAATTAAGTAAAAAAAAACTTTTTAAGTTAAACGGTTTAATTGTAATTAAACATAATAATGTACTAAAAGCTAGAAAATAATTAGGCATGTAACAGTTAGCAGTTATCACACCTCTCCTTCATTAGACTAGGGCATTGATAAGACTAAAATAAAATCGTGGGGCACGTTGGATTTCCATTATCCACAATTTGCAACTTCATCATGTCCCACGATTTTATTTTAGTCTTATGTTTAATCATAATTAAACCGTTTAACTTAAAAAGTTTTTTTTTTACTTATTTTATTGTATTGAGACTCCTGAAAAAAATAATGTTTCACTCGTAACATTTGTGTGTGTGTAAATTATCGCTTTTGACATGTTCTCTTGACGTATTTCTAATAATGATAATGATAATATAAGGAGTACTAAGATAAGAAGTACTGGTAAGGTAAGTAAATAATCGGCCGGTTTGTCGGGTAACCACGAATCGATCCAATTTTTGACTTCTTCAAAATTGGAGAAGTGCTGGTCAATCAGGTCATGTTGCATCGATCGAAAAAGGTAGTAATCGCACGGAGCAATGCCTGGAGAATACGGCGGGTGGGAAAGGACCTCCCATTTCAGCGTTTCCAAGTATGTTTAGACCGGTTTCGCGACATGCGGCCGAGCATTGTCGTGCTGCAAAATAACTTTATCGTGTCTTGGTCGTTTTTCCTTCAGTGCACGGCTCAAACGCATCAATTGTCATCGGTAGAGGTCCCCTGTAATGGTTTCATTCGGTTTTAGCATAGTGCACCACACCCAGCTGGTCCCACCAAATAGACAGCATGACCTTCCGTGAATATACCGCGCGGCCGTCGATATTGTTGCATGACCGGGGTATTCATACGTTGCCCGACGTTTAGGATTGTCGTAATGACCCACTTTTCATTGCTTTTCATTGCTTTTCATTGCTGATAACGATTCGGTGCAAAAAAAAAGCTTTCTTATATGCCGTTGGAGCAGTTGTTCGCACGTGAAAAAAAGGGCGTACGACGTCTCGTGGCTTCAATTCATACGGCACCCAATGTCCAATCTTTCTGATCATTCCCATTGTTTTGAAACGATCGAATATGGTTTGCTGAGCTACTTCAAGTGTATCTGCAAGTTGTTGTTGCGTTTGTGATAGTTCTTGATCGAGTAAAGCCTCCAATTCTTCATCTTCAAACTTTTTTGGCGGTACGGAACGTTCTTCGTCTTCCAAGTCAAAATTACCACTTTTAAACCATGCAAATCACGTCTGACACATTCGCTCAGTTGGAGCATGGTCACCATAAACTTCCACCAAAATGCGATGACTTTCCGCACCTTTTTTCTTCATATTGAAGAAATGAAGTAACACTCCCCGCAAAACACTCTCGTTGGTACGAAATTCGACATATTCGAAGTGGCAAAAAACTATGTTGTTTACGCTTCAACTTTTCGACATATACTGAAAAAGACGCGCAATGATAGTAGCTTTCCAACGAATGTCTGGAAATTTGATTCACTGGAATAGAATTCAAGTTACGCCATTTGTTGTAAAACCGAAAAAACTTACCGGTACACCAATAAATAGAAAAAAATTAGCAGAGTATGTAAATCGCATTACATGTTTATACTTTTTGAATTATTTTTTTTCCAAAAATAACAAAATTTCAAAAAAATTCTTACACAAAATCTATTAGGCCTACAATATTTTGGTCAAAGAATGAATGTAGGAATTTGTTTATGTTTTCATTAAAAATATCAAACAATTTTTGAAAAGTCGTTAAAAATATAATTTGAAAATTAAAACTCATTTCTCTCGAAAACATTTTTTTAAAGTTAAAAATAGATATGAATGACCCACACAATTTCCAACAAGTCGTCCATACATCGAAAATCGAAAATCCTTATTCTTTTGTTTCTTCAAACATCTACGGAAACGGAGTCCCAATTCATCTCCAAGTCAAGACCAAGACCGTGGGAAATTCCAACGCAAAACCTATACACGATTCAACTGAAATCGTGTAAAGAAATACCACTCGAAGAAATATGACACTCCATGAGATATACGTGAATTTGACTGCATTGCTATATGGGTTGAAATGTTATTATCATCGCACAAATTCCACCAATAAATTGCTGCTCTTGAGCAGGATCCATCGTAAGTAATTGGTTCCACACTAGATCAACACGATTCACGAAAAGCCTCCCATTCCTTACTTTATCACTAGCTGCACACTCGGATAATAGCGGTGGATTTGAGCCTAACGTGAATAAATTTTATCAAACTTTTCCCACTTACCAGCAAACAACAACCAGAAATCTTCAATCTCTTGCTCTCAATTTAACTTGGTAATCACTTCCAATGTTCCTTTGTGTCGTCTCCCGGGCTGAACACATCTCGGATGTTAGCTCTCTCCGCTTGATCCCCGGTTTCATTTTTTTTCCTCCTCGAGCCATAAGTATGTCACACTATGACCCCACACGGCTCGGCGCGACACGAAATAGCAGAATAAACGCGCGCTCACACACACACACACAAACTCCCATATTTAGGATTTCGGCAAAAGGCATTGGAAAAAAGCGGTCCTTCGTCTCTCTCACTCTTCTCATCCCTTCCGAGCTTTCCTCGGCCGTTGTTCGATTTCACCAGGATTATAAGGATTTTCTTTGTTCGACCTTAAATTGACTCAGTCTGACAATTTCCGCACGAGGAGAAATTCACCCTTCGAAAAAGAGCACGCATTCGATGTAAGGTGGCATAGTGGGTGATTTCGGGTTTTTTTTTCTCGAATTTTCGTTCAATTGGAAGTAACTGAAAAGTAATATTCGAAAAATTTGCAAATGCACGATATCTTCCAGCATGACCATTTCCTTCACGGCTCACCCACAGTGCAGAACACACATCGATCAGCAGCCGCCTGCCGCTTGTCACTACAAGCCACCCATGAATTTTCCATCATCCGTACGAGGTTATTAGAGGCTTCCTGCCCCGTCGTACACATGCTCACTAATTCGGCTTTATTTGCAGCGTTTGGTTTTCGGTACAAAGGCTCCGGAAAAGTCCGGAGGCGAAGGAAATATTCATCGAACATAGGTCCCCGTAATGGGTGTTATGTTTGATTTCGCATTGTGCGGCTCCAAATTGGGCATGCTTGTTCGCTGGACAATGGCAGCGAATGGGACGACAATGAAACCATCGGCGAACATCGTCGGAAGGATTGCGCGGATGCTGGGGCTACAAAATATTCAAAACACCGTCCACAAGTTGTTAATTCGAAAATATCTCCTAGCTACTTCACGGTGCCGAATTCGCTGCTGGGAGCGGTTCTAATACTGAGAAACTTGGATTCGTCACGAACCTCTACCCGCTAATGGGACTAACTTTCCGAAGCGATTTTTGTATAAGTTTCAGCGTGAACAATTTATGAAATTGGGTACCGTGACAGGGGGACACAGTGCCGAGGGTGGTGGATGAGAAAGCAGACACTTGTCAAATTTTCTTCAATGGGCTGTTGAACGGATATTAAACTTTCGCATAAAACTAACAAATTGGGAAACGCGTTGGAAAACGATTTGCGATTTTGACGTGAGATGAATGAAGCGTAGCGGAGATGATGGCTTAAACTTTGTCTGGACTGCCATCAAAGTGCTTATTAACGGTAGAGAGTCTTCCCCCCAAACACTCTTTCAAGAGGCTTGAGCGGCGATTGGCCGACAAATAGCATATTAATGCGAACTAATTGCTTCCTGGAGGACTTTTGAGTGGCTTTCGCCAAAGTATCAATGAACAAGGAACGAGCGGACGACATAATGATTTGGAATACGAATACACAAAAGCCTCTGATTAATTTACTAATTTGAATTTCTTATTTGTACGCGGGATTGGTTCTTCAACTCGTTTCACACGATATGAATAAGAATACTTGGGTGGCATGAGGACATCGTTTTACACCAAATAACAAACGTTGACAAGACTGTAGTTTCGCACCAGATGGGGATCGAGATCTGTGACCTATGACATTGCCATTTTATTTCACGGTTCACCCTCAGATCGTTGAAATGTAGTCGTGGTAAGAATATTTCATCAAAGTTTTTTTTAGTTTGAAGTTCACTTAGGGTCCTATGGCTTTTCATTTGGTTCTAAGCCCAGAAAAATCACCAAACTGAACGATTGTTCGGCGAAGATCAATCACACCAGTCATTCAAATTTTACCAGTTCTAGTTCCACATATACAGAATATTCTGTATTTTACATATATTTCGGTAAATTTCAGATGCAGAATCTGTATATCAACCATTCCATGTCAAACCGATATAGTGATTCGCAGATTTTCCTGAAAGGTGGTGGATTTGTTCTTTATCGCAAAATATTAGACCCGTATTTTGTTTTCTTTTTTCATCAGGCATTTCCATTTTAGGGTGGTCCAAAAATTCGCCTTTAGACGGCGCCAGTGGTTGTATGGTTAGCGTAACAGCCTCACAATCCGATCGGCCTGGGTTCAATCCCAGCTGGCGTCGTTGGGATTTTCTGAGGCGAAAAATCTCTGGTTACGTCTTCCTTCGGAGCGGAAGTAAAAGAAGTTGGCCCGGCTCATGAGTTGTTGAGTCTGATAGGTAGGAACAGGTGGAGTCGCCTCCCTGATGTCGGTGATTGGCACTAAAGTGGCGGAAATAGGCCGACGAAAAATAAGCGAAGATAAAAAAAAAAAAAAAAAAAAAAATTCGCCTTTTTCCCAAAAATTACTTTTTTTTTAAGAATTAATAACTTTTGAACTACTGGATCGATTCTGATTATCGATGTATCAAGCTAAAGCCAATTAAGTAGTCTATTTTGGTAAAATAATATGCTTGGAAAAAAATTGAGTTTGGTTTTCGTAATTTTTGATTGTATTTGATTTTTGTTGTTTTCTTGGCTTTGGACTAGAGGGCGATATATCTTTTTATATATTTTTTGAAAGCTGATAATTTTTTACATATCATATTCAAAAATCAGAGATGTGATTATTTTCATTTTCAAGTTATGATTTTTTTTTTAACCGATGGTTAATAAAACAACTTTGCCCCCTTTTCCAAAATATAATTTCTTGAGTAATGCAGACCCCCCTTAGGGAGGAGGAGAGGAGTGTCGAACCACCATAGAATCCTTCATCGATCCCTAAAACCTCTATATGCCAAGTTTGAATCCATTTTCTTGATTAGTTGTTGAGTTATGCAGAAAATTTATGCTTCATTTGTATGGCAGCCCCTCTTAGAGAGAGGTAAAGGAGTGTCTATTCACCATAGAAACGTTTCTTGCCCCCAAAAACCTTCACATGCCAAATTTGGCTCCATTTGCTTGATTGGTTTCCGAGTTATGCAGAAATTTGTGTTCAATTTGTATGGTGGCACCCCCCTCCCCCCTTTGTGAGGGGAGAGAAGTGTCTATTTACCATTGAAACGTTTCTTGTCCCCTAAAACCTTCACATGCTAAATTTGGCTCCATTTGCTTGATTAGTTTTCGAGTTATGCAGAAATTTGTGTTTCATTTGTATGGCAGCCCCCCCTTAGAGAGGGGGGAGGGGTCTCGCACAATCATAAGAACCTTCCCCGACCCCAAAAACCTCTACATACCAATGTCGATCGGTTCAGTAGTTTTCGATTCCATAAGAATCAGACAGAAAGACAAAAAGACAGACAACATTCCATTTTTATACATATAGATTAGGGTGCCCATTTCCATTTTAGGGTGGTCCGAAAAATATTTTTTTTCCCACTTTTTCCGAAAAATTACATTTTTCAAAAATTCATAACTTTTGAACCACTGAATCGAATTAGATGATCGACATATCAAATTGAAACCAATGAGCCTAGCCTTTCATTAAAAAAATATTGAACTTGCTTATTTTCGATAATATTGATTGTAGTCGTTTTTTACTGTTTTCATGTTTTCATTAAACAAATATAGCGACCTCTAGCGCTATATTTGTTATATTTTTTTCTTGAAATCCGAGGAACATATCTCGATGCCGAAGATGCTTTTTTTTCGTTTTTGAGTTATGATTTTTCAAAGTTTCAAACTTTGAAGTGAAGTGTCACTAAAATGGCATAGAATCGATGATTCAAGTTTTACCAAGACAATGACCCAAAGCACGAGGCGCATAAAGTTCGCACATGGTTACATTACAATTACTTAAAAGTTATTGATACTACTCCATAATCTCCCAACATCAACATCGATAAAAACTATGGGAGTAATCAGGGTAGGAATGTCTGAAAACATGACATTTTTAAAAAAGGGGCTGTCCACATACCACGTGGACAGCATTAGGGGGGATAGGGGTCGCGAAAATGTCCACGGTTGTCCACAGTGGGGGAGGAGGGGGTTTAGATAATATCCACGTGGACACGATAAATTTTCAAGCTGTATTTTCAAGAATTATTGAACTTTCCACCCACTCAGTGCACCCGTGGCCGAGTGGTTAGCGTCCCACACTATCATGCCGGGTGTTCGGGTTCGATTCCCGTTCTGGTTGGGGGATTTTTCGTCAAAGAAAATTCTTCCGGCTTGCACTGTGGTCACGCGTATTCTAGAGCTTGCCAGTCCAGAGTACATTCAAGGCGTGTTATTCGGCATAGAAATCTCAACCAAGTATTAATGAACGACGCTAGTTAATGAATACGTTGAGACGGCAAAAGTTCCACAGGGAACGTTAACGCCATTCAAGAAGAAGACCCACTCAGTATTCTGTGTTTTTTAAAAAAGGGTTGAACTGCTTGAATGCATCAAACATCTGTATTTTTCATATGGCTGAATTTCCTCCCTGAAATGTGTATTCTGAAAGTCATCCATATGAAGAGCGATCGATTTATTTCCATTGGTAGGAGAGAATCATGTATTCCACTAGGATGAAGACACAATCGAAGAATTTTACTATTGTTTAATACATTCGAACAGAGGAACATAGTGTTAAGTTGAAATTTTTAAACGATTTTGAAATGCTGTAACTTCGTGAAAAACCAACATACATCATTCCAAAGCTTCAACTCCAACATTTCAAAGCTTCAAATTTTAAAATATATTACGGACACATTGTTATCTTGGTGTGTGTGAATGTAATGAATAAAAATATAGAAACAAATAAAAATCCATCCTTATTCGGGAGTTGTAGCTAAATAAGTCAACAAAAAATCCAATTAATCTTATCAACCAGTTTTCATTGGATTCCAAGAGCATTTATGTAGGACCAATACAATACAAAGTTATTTTTGTTTGAATGAAAAATTGCTCCATCGTCTTCGATGATTAATAATTCAACAAATGATAAACGCACTGCAATTTTGAGTATTCCAATAAATCGTGTGCAAACATAATTTGTTGATTCGATGAAAAAACGAACGAAATTTTATATAATTTTTTTTGCAACGATTTTGAAAAAGTGCCAAAAACAGTTTTGCTATAGTGTTTTAGAAAGTTGTCTGTAATTTTGCAAATATTGCAAATATTCCGATGTTAGCGCAATATTTTGAGCCTAGTATATCCTCGAAACACCTGTTAATATAATGATACTTTTAGCCATTCGTTTTTTTTTATTCTTTTCGGAGAAAGTTTTGAGTAAATTATAGAGGCACTCCATCGCAATTTGTGCCAGAAGTACAAAATGATGTGCGTACCCTGGAAATAAACATAAAGCTTCAAATTATGTATATCCTATATTCATGCGTTGATTTTTCCCGTAATTCCAAAAATTACTTAAAAATTTCGAGTTTAAACTCTGTACGTCTAATTTTTTTTTGTCGAATGCATTAAAAGCACGACTTCATTTTTGTATGTGCGGGTTTCGATTCAGCTCCTTCGCTTCTATTCATTGAGGTATTCTCGAAAATGAAGGCAAACAACACATTCTCTGAAGATGTGTTCCTAGCAGCGATGCTCTTTTTTAATGGAGTAATTTTTGCAATACAGATTCACTACAGATCAGGGCCCGAAAACTTCGAAGGTGAAAAATGACCGACTCTACTCTCAGTAGCTTCGCTTCCACTAGAGCTGCTCCGGCAGTCGCCGCCAACAAAAAGTGAATTGACTAGCGTTGAGAGCGAGGATGACTGATGAGCTAGTCCAGTCAGTGGTTATTCTAATAATATAATAGCTTACACACACTGCACGCTATTTTATACATGTGAGTAATTTTCGTGTTCGATACAAAAAAAAACTAGCTCACCTGTAGCGTATGTCAAACCACGTTGAACTCAAACATCGATACATGCATACGTGGCACATGAAAGAGAAGCGAATTCGTTTTTACAGATATCAAAAACCACCGTTCATTAGCACCTGGTGAATAATGGTTCATGAAACGCTGCAATGGATGGGTTACATATTATTTGATCAAAAACATTTGTGTATCTCCATTTGCGATTCACTTCATCAACGCAACTAAAACACGCATCGGTTTTCGCACGAAGAAATCATACAATGTGTCTGGTTGAATTGGAAAAAAAACTGTATTGCGAGTTTCTATTCTCCCAAATGGAATCTCCTATCTTACGGGCCCTGCTCGGAAAATGCCAACATCTCAATTGCTAGTTGGCTTATGAAACTGTTGGAGTGCCAAAATCTCAGCTTTCAGTGGAGTTCGAGAGTTGTCCAGGTGCCTTCATGAACACTTCTGAGGTGAGTTTAAGGCCAGAATTATCCAATATGATGAGGGTCGTATTCCTTCAGGACAATGCCAAAGTTCACCGACAATTCGGCAAACATTTTTTGTAGTTTGGCTGGTACTCGCCGTATTTACCAGATATTGCTTCTTTAGATTATCATTTGTTCAGGATCCTGGGAGAACTGTGGGTCAGCAGATAGCACAAAAAACAAAACGGTGCATATATAAGAAATGCATATCTATAAAAAATATGCTTTTGATTTTTTCATAAAATCGGCACGAGCTTTCCGGGCAACCGAATATTTCCAACGATTAACGAAGCTGTACAGAAAAAATATTGGTTAATGAAATCATCAAAATCACGATGATACTATAGGTATTTCGTCTTGACTAGGTTCATTGAGCCGCCATGCACTACCCAACCATGTTTTTTGTAATGTAAATGATGTTTAGAAGAGAAAATATTGTAGATTAATAAACTATTCTTGATAGGTATGGTGTATCTGTTTGAACACATCTATGAGTTTGAGAACTCAAAAAACTCAGCAAACTTGCGTCGGTTTTAAATAAAAATGTACGAGATTAGATCCATAAGTAAAATTTTCATATGGACTTCAGCGGCCAAATAAACTAATGAGCTTCACCAGCTCGGTAAACAATAAAAAAATAACAACAAACTATTTAATAGTAATAGCTAACATTTATACCAATAAAAATATGGAATGAAACATAGAAAATTCAATTATTCTCTTGTCCACGTGGACAACAGGGAGAGGGGTATCAGGAATGTCCACGCTTGTCCACGGAGGGGGATGGGGGGTGTCTAAAACTGCGTTTTTTCTGGCCACATGGTATGTGGACAACCTAAAATAACGATTTTAAAAACCACTTGATGAAAAAATGGATGAATATTCCTTCCGAATACACCAAAAACTAGTAGATAAAAGCAGCTAAAGAAAGTTGCAATGAACAAGGGTTACCATACTTTTTTTTTTCATACATACATTTATTGAATCTTCCATAATGTGGAAATAACAATATTTGGTTATACATTTAGTTCTAACATAATAAAGTATTACGTTTGTTGTCAATTCTTACAGTTAAAATTTCACATGTGTGCTGGAGCACAACACTAACGTTTGACCACGTTCAAATAATTAAGTTTTTTTTTTCTTCAGACGTGTTACCATAGGTTGACCGAGTCGCCTTGCTAGTGGATTTGGATGATTCTTCACCTTTTCCGCATATTTCCTCCTCGTTTTATGAAGTTCTTCTTTAACCGTCGCCATCCCTAAGTCTCGATATATGACACTATTGCGGATGTACCAAGGGGCGCCAGTAATTTGTCTTAGCAGTTTATTTTGTACTCTTTCTGTTTGTCATAGTTGAGAGCCGTAATGCCAAATAGGTTTCAGCACGGATTTGTATAGAAGTAGTTTGAACTCTAGTTTTAATTTCGACTTCCTCCCGATTAGCCAATGTATTTGTTTTGCTCGCATCTTCAATTGCGTTTTATTCGCATCTATGTGTTTCTTCCAGGTTAGACGACGATCTAGATGTACACCAAGATATTTAATTTCATTCGATTGAGGTACTGCAGATCTATTGAACTTAATTTGTGGGTATGTGTTCTTATTAAGCGTGAACGTAACGTAGACACATCTTGTTTCATTTACTTTAATTCTCCATTTTTGAAGCCACTTTTCCACGACCGTTATGTGTTCCTGGAGATCCCGTGAAGCAATCGTTCTGTTTTTGTGACTGCTGAGAATAGCTGTGTCATCTGCGAATGTTGTAGTCATTAAGTTACGCGCGGTCGGGAGATCAGCTGTGTAGATGAGATAGAGAACTGGTCCAAAAACACTGCCCTGAGGAACGCCAGCATAAATTTCTTGCTCTGGTGATAGAGTTTGGTTATACCGAACATGAAACTTTCTTCCCAGTAGATAAGAACGCATAATTTCATATACTTGTGGTAGCATATTTTTAATTTTATAGAGCAGTCCTTCGTGCCAGACTTTATCGAAAGCTTGAGCTACATCAAGAAAAAGCGCTGAGCAGTATCCGCGGCCTTCATATACTTTACGAATTTCTTCTATCAATCGGTGCACTTGTTCAATAGTGCCATGTTTTGCTCGGAATCCGAATTGATGATTCGGGATTAATCTTTCAATCTCGGGCGCTGATTTTATCAGGATAACTTTTTCGAACACTTTTGAGAAGATTGGAAGGATGCTGATAGGTTTATAAGATTCCACTTTCTGTGCGTCTTTCCCTGGCTTAGGAATCATAATGATGGTCGAAATTTTCCATGCTTGTGGGAAATATCCTTTATGGGTCATTGCGTTGAAAATTCTCGTGAGATGTTTAATTGCTAGGTCAGGTAGTTCCTTGATCATATATACGTTGATGTGGTCGATACCGGGTGACTTTTTCACATTGATATGATTGTTCGCGATAGCGAACGGATATAGTAATAAATTAGCAAATGTGAGAGTAAAACATTCCAGTAATTTTCCGATGCAAGTAAGGAGCACGCTTGAAGAACATGTTCTAACATGTAACATCCAACAACCTCGCGTGGGCAGAATGAGAACAACGAAACTAGCGAGAGACAACCAACACAACTACAGGAGCGATGCTGATTGGTGGGCGCAAATACTGCGCAATTGAAATACGAGCGCATAGTTTGCGATGCAGTATTTTTCCTCATTCAAGTTCTAGATTCCATGAGTGATACATATCCCAAGTGAAATTTACAAAGCGAATAAAACCTAAAAAACTAGTAGTGCTCATTTTTTAGTAGTTTAATTTCCAAATGAGCACAATCCCCTTAGAGACTTTTTACCAAAGCGAAATTTATTCCGTTGGCACAACACCAACATAGTGGTCCTTCGAACCGGATGTAAAACATCCGAGTGATAGTTAGAAAAAAGAGAAATATTCCAGTGACAATATAGTTGAAGTGAACATTTATTACTGCGTCATTTAAATAAGTGAACGTTATAAGTCCAACGACGCAAAGTGTATTAAGTATTGAGTAAAAGTGCGTATAATTACTCAAAGATGCCGATCCAACGATCACCGAAGGAAACGCAGCGTTCCGAAGAGGAATCTGGACTCTTCAAAGGATTTCCTGATGAAGCCGCAGCCAAAGGATCCAACATTGCTGCCGATGCGGCAACCGCGTCGCAACTCAACCCGCTATTCCGGCAACGTAGACAGGTGTTTCAAAAGGTAATCCGTATCAGAGACATCGTAGACAATTCCGACATTCCAGTCAACATTGCCCAGCTGAGATTGTATTCCCGGAAGCTTCCATCGCTGTCCGAAGAGTTCTCCAGTTTCCATAATAGAATCCTGGCCATCATTCCCGACGAAGAAATGGAGACTCAAGAAGCGGAATGTCTACAGTTTGAAGATGTCTGTGATTTTACATCCACCATCGTAGAGGATTTACTAATGAAATATAGCGCACCTGAAAGTAAGCAGTCAGCACCATCGCAGGTAATCATCCAGCAGCAACCTCTCAAAGCTCCTATCCCGATGTTCGATGGAAAATACGAGAACTGGCCTCGTTTCAAAGCAATGTTTCAGGATATAATTTCTCGGTGTTCTGATTGTGATGCCATCAAGCTTCATCATTTAGATAAAGCTTTGATTGGCGCAGCAGCAGGAATTATTGATGCAAAAACACTTGCTGACAATAATTATACCCACGCGTGGAATTTATTAGTAGATCGATTTGAAAATCCACGAATAATTATTGACTCACACATTGGAGGGTTATTGAACATGAAACCGATGAAAAAGGAGTCCCATGGTGAATTGAGAGAGCTGCTGGATACGTGCACCCGTCATGTTGTATGTTTCAATTGCCTTCGTCGTGGACATCGCATAGCTGAGTGTTCATCCAGAAAGTCGTGTTCGGTGTGCAAGAAACGTCATCATAGTTTGCTGCATAACGATGTGAAGAAATCCGAAGAGAATGCTGTATCCTGCGTACGAGACAACACTAGCGGGCCGACCGCTCATTCCCAACAGCGGAGAAGAGAAACTGAATCAACCGTGTCTTCTTCTTGTTCCTTCGGAGGTTCAACAATTCTGCCAAATGTTTTACTCCTCACTGCTATGGTATATTTACGTGGTAAGAATGGTAAAATTATTTTATGCCGTGCATTTTTAGATTCCGGAGCGCAGACCAATTTAATCTCCATGTCCAAGTATAATGAATTGGGCCTGGAAGGGATTCCGGTTAACATCGACATTGTAGGTGTCAGTAGTGCTCGCAGTAAATCCAATCGTTTAGTAGAAGTTAGTCTCATGTCCACCTATAATAATTATGAAACAGAATTGAAATGTTTAGTTACTCCCAAGATCACAGGAACATTACCTCGTAGCCAAATTGACATCGCCAAGTGGAACATTCCTACTAATTTACATATGGCTGATCCTCAATTTCATAAACCCGCAGAAGTGGACTTATTGATTGGTATAGGTCATTTCTTCAAGTTATTGAAAGGCGGATATATTTATATCGCCGAAGGACTTCCAGAATTGCGTGAAACAGAGTTAGGTTGGGTCGTGTCGGGAGAAATTCAGCTAGGATCATATGTCAGCCCTCAACATGTTAATTCTGTTACAATAGAATCTTTAGATACCATCATAAAGCGATTTTGGGAAGTAGAGGAAATAGAGACGGAAGTAAATCAGTCAAAGGAAGAACAGGAATGTGAAGAATTCTATCGCCGCACTCACAAACGAGACCAAACAGGACGTTTTATTGTGAAACTTCCGTTTCGAGAAATAGTAAACCAAATTGATGATAATCGATCACTTGCACTTCGCCGTTTCATGTTTTTGGAAAAGCGTCTTCGCAAGGATCCCGATCTCCAACAGCAATATTCAGATTTTATTAAAGAGTACGAATCGTTAGGACATTGCAAAGAAATTAGAGAAGCAGATGACCCTCCAGGTAAATTGAGATATTACTTGCCACATCATGCCGTATTACGTCCAATGAGTTCCAGCACCAAATTAAGAGTTGTGTTTGATGCTTCAGCTAAATTACCTTCTGGTACATCTCTCAACGATGTTCTACAAGTTGGAGCAGTTGTACAAAGTGATTTATTGGCAATTCTCCTAAGATTTCGTCAGTATCGTTTCGTATTCACTGCAGACATTACTAAAATGTATAGGCAGGTTCTTGTTGATAGTAACGATACGTCTTTCCAACGAATATTCTGGCGTGATCAACCAGCGGATCCTCTTCGTGTTCTGGAACTGGTGACAGTAACATATGGAACGTCTGTGGCACCATACCTGGCAACTCGATCTTTGGTTCAGCTTTGTGAAGATGAAAAAGAACTATATCCATTAGCATCTCGTATTATCAAACAAGATTGTTATATGGACGATATCCTATCAGGTGCTAACACTTTAGAAGATGCGGTTGAAAGTAAACATCAAATCCAAGGATTATTAGAGCGTGGAGGGTTTCCAGTTCATAAATGGTGCGCCAATAATGGAACTATTTTAGAGGGAATACCAGAAGCGAATCGAGAAAAAGTGGTACAATTCGATCCAGAGTTTGCAAATGAAGGAATCAAAACGCTTGGCCTGATTTGGAATCCCACCAGTGACGAATTCCGTTTCGTAAACAATCTTCCTACTCTCATTGACAATGTATCTATCACAAAGCGACTTGTATTCTCAGATGCTGCAAAATTGTTTGATCCTTTAGGATTACTATCTCCTATAGTTGTAATCGCTAAACACTTGATGCAAAAAACATGGCAGCAAAAGTTAGACTGGGATGCACCTTTGAAGGGCGAGCTTCTATCCGCCTGGTTAAAGTTTCGAAGCTCCCTAGCTCTAGTGAATGAAATCAAAATTCCAAGACCAATTACTATTTCTGATTCTGAAGTTTATGAACTCCACGGTTTTTCCGATGCATCCGAGATTTGTGGTGGTGCTTGCATCTATGCACGCAGCATTAAATCTGATGGGACAATAGCAGTGCAACTAATATGTGCAAAATCAAAAATAGCTCCCCTCCATGAAATGACTATACCGCGTAAAGAGCTTAATGCGGCTGTTCTCCTTTCGCGTTTAGTCAACAAAGTTCTGAACGCCCTTAAGATTGAATTCCACAGAGTGTGTCTTTGGTCAGACAGCCAAATAGTTTTAGCATGGCTGAAAAAACCTCCAACAATGTTACAACCTTTTGTAAAAAATCGTGTCGTGGGAATCACTCAAGAAAATAAACATATTGATTGGTACTACGTACGATCAAAGGAAAATCCAGCTGACATGATCTCAAGAGGGCAATTTCCTGGTGCTTTGAAACAAAATTCATTATGGTGGAACGGACCTGCATTCTTGCAGTTGATTGATTATGAAACCAGGGAAATAGAACAGATTCCAGAATCAGAACTTCCAGATATTAAAAAAATGGCCATAATAACGATGCCTGTGACCAATTCAGATGGTCTTACAGTATTCAAAAAATATAGTTCTTTTCGAAAATTGCAACGCGTCATTGCGTATGTCAATCGTTTCATAGCAAATTGTCGTATCAAGGAAAAGGAAAATCGTATACAATCAGAGTATCTGAGTGTTCCAGAGCTCAGAAAGGCTCTCCAAATAATTGTAATGATCATACAAAACGAAGTGCTAGATGATGAAGTTCAACGCGTAAGAGATAATGAACCTTGTAAGAAAATAGGTTCACTTAGTCCATTTATGCATCATGGAATATTACGCGTAGGGGGAAGAATACAAAGGTCTAAATTGCCATTCCATGTAAAACATCAATATATACTTCCTAAACATTACATCACCGATCTAATAATTCGAGCATATCACATCGAAAACCTGCATATTGGTCCAAGTGGTCTTCATTCCGTACTACGTCAACGCTTTTGGTTACTTGATTCCCGGTCTTCCGTGCGAAAAATTACTCGCAGCTGCATTACATGCTTCCATGCCAAACCAAGATGTGCTTCGCAGTATATGGGAAATCTTCCTCCAAGTCGAGTTACTCCGGCTGCCCCGTTTGAAGTATCAGGAATCGATTATGCTGGACCATTTCTAGTGAAGCAAGGATCGAGGAAACCTGTAATTGTTAAGTCGTATATTGCAGTCTTTGTCTGTATGGTTACTAAATCGATTCACCTCGAGCTGGTATCAGATATGACATCCAGTGCATTTATAGCTTCTTTGCAAAGATTCGTCAGCCGAAGAGGTCTGGTTCGCGAGCTTCATTCGGACAATGGTAGTAATTTCCGTGGCGCTAAGGCGGAATTACATGAATTGTTTAAACTTTTCAATAACGAAGTAGCTGTTAAAGACGTTGGAGAATTTTGTCGAATGAGAGAAATAATGTGGCATTTTATTCCACCCGATGCACCAGAGTTTGGAGGTCTCTGGGAGGCTTCCGTTAAGAGCACAAAATTCCATTTGAAAAGAATCCTTAAAGATGTACCACTAACGTTCGAAGAATTTTCAACACTGTTGACACAAATAGAGGCGATACTGAATTCTAGTCCGTTTTTTGCGCATTCCGACGATCCGACTGAAGAAATAATTACTCCAGCTCACTATTTGATAGGACGACCGTTAATAGCAATTCCAGAACCGTCAAACGAAAATATAAACAAAAATAGTTTATCACGATGGCAACATCTTCAGCAAATGCGAGAGCACTTTTGGAGAGTATGGTCACGTGATTATTTAGTTAGTTTACAACCGAGAGGCAAGAATCGCATTCGCCTTCCAAATGTTCGACCAGGAATGGTGGTCTTGTTAGAAGATAGGAATCTCCCCCCACAACAGTGGAAATTAGGAAAGGTGGAACATGTGTATCCGGGTAACGATAATCTTGTCAGAGCAATCGATGTAAAAGTTAAAGACACCATTTTGCGCCGGCCTATTTCAAAAATTGCTATTCTACCAATTGAAGACAACAAATCATCTAGTGAAGAAACAGTTAATTAAATTAATTATACGTTCTTCCGCGCGGGGGAAGATGTTCGCGATAGCGAACGGATATAGTAATAAATTAGCAAATGTGAGAGTAAAACATTCCAGTAATTTTCCGATGCAAGTAAGGAGCACGCTTGAAGAACATGTTCTAACATGTAACATCCAACAACCTCGCGTGGGCAGAATGAGAACAACGAAACTAGCGAGAGACAACCAACACAACTACAGGAGCGATGCTGATTGGTGGGCGCAAATACTGCGCAATTGAAATACGAGCGCATAGTTTGCGATGCAGTATTTTTCCTCATTCAAGTTCTAGATTCCATGAGTGATACATATCCCAAGTGAAATTTACAAAGCGAATAAAACCTAAAAAACTAGTAGTGCTCATTTTTTAGTAGTTTAATTTCCAAATGAGCACAATCCCCTTAGAGACTTTTTACCAAAGCGAAATTTATTCCGTTGGCACAACACCAACAATGATTATTGATAACATGTCTCACCAGCCGATGTTTGATTTTCATTTTGTTTTGGTTTATAGCACCAGAAAATTCGAGCGTTTCTTGATAAGGTCCGGATTGATTCGGAGTGAAAACTTTTCGAAGATGGTTTGCAAAAGTTGCTGCTTTTTCATCGTCACTTCTGGCCCAATTACCAGAGGGCATTCTAAACGGCGGGAGCTGTAACTGAGGTCGTTTTAGATTCTTAGTTGCCTTCCATAGTGAGTAATTATTATTTTGATTTGGCGATAATTCAGTTAAGTAATTATGGAATTTTTCATCTTTCTCGTCTTGTAATAGCTTTCTTAATTTACGTTGTGCCATATTGAATTGGTTTTTAGATTCTGGCGATCGTTTGTTTTGCCAGATACGTCTTAGTCGTCGCTTTTTTGCAACTGCTGCTTTTATGTGGGAGGCAGTAATAATTTTTTTATGTTTCTGAGGCTTTATAGGCGGGGTAGCTATCTTCGCAGCATTCTTCATGAGTACACTGAGCTGGTTGACTGCTTCCTCGATATGATGTTCGTTATCCAGAGGTAGATCGAGAATGTTAGAGGAGATATATGTCTTATATTTTGTCCAATTCGTTGAAAAGTTAGTGAGATTAGATGACGTCTGCTTCACTTCCTTTTCTATAAAGTATTCCAGGAGTATTGGCGAGTGATCAGATGATAAGTCCAGAAGAAGCTTCGATCGAATGCGTTTACTATTAATATTTTTTGTGACAGCGAATTCTAGCAGGTCCGGAAGTCGTGCGAGGTCCTTCGGCCAGTGTGTCGGTTCACCGCATGATGCATAGAAATCATATCCCGTGACTCTGATGTTGTAGTAATCCGTCAGATGAGTTTCATTGATAAGAAAAACGTCAATGTCGTGTTGGTTCAAGAATAGTTTAATTTCATTCAAATGGTTATGTATCCCGTTTGCATTCCAATAGCAGATTTTCAAAAAGTTTATTTTGAACATTGCATTTTTTGGATGAGAAGTTGCTGGCTGCGCAACATTTCTTGCATCATTGTTTGCATTGATGTCATGAGTTGCATAATTGAACCCATAAATACTTGTAATTGGTCCGCGGGAGGAATTATTGGTGTTGGAGGTTGAGAGAGTAGAGCTGTTTTTTTTTGTGTTTAGTGATACTTGAATTCACATTATTCAAACTTCATGAAATATTGGAAAAACGCGCCCTTGCTATTCTTTGTCGAAGAGTGTATTTTCAATAACATGACATTTTAGTCCTAATCAACTTCTAGAAGCTTTTGCCATGAAATGAGCTTGAGAGAATTATTTACGAAGATTAGCAAACTCTTCGCTGAACAGCCGGTAATGTAGTATCGACTATTTCTGTAACGAAATTTCTATTTACTTTTTGGATAAGTTTTATGCAAATATTTTGCTGTTTTCAAAATCTGAGTTTGAATACAAAGCCTACACTCGTAACATAATTGCCGACATCGAGTATCAAGTCCCTCCGCACAGCACAGGGGAGTTGTTGATTTGCTCCATTCATTCGCAATCTTCAAAAGCCGTTCCCACTCTTCGTGATAGCTTCTTAACAAATAAACAAACCACTCCCACTTGTTTTCCTATCGAAAAGGGCTTTTTATTGAATTAGTAGACGCCGTCTGGGCCGGCGCTTGTTGCTCCACTCAGCGCCACCAATGTGTTTTCGTGCTACAAATTGTGGCCCTCCGCCCGTTGCTAATCACCACCGAGTATCCAATTCGGTTCAATCCCACCGAATATCATTGAATTAACGCTACATCGCCACGACATGAGATCAGCAGACCTTTATCGGACGTTTTGAAATTAAATTTAGAGCTCCCTTTCCCTTCTGCCTGTTGCCGGGTTAGGGCTAATCTGTTGTTTCAATGGATAGCAACCCACAAGCGCCAGGCGGAGGAGTCGTAACGTCATTAAACAGCAAACGATGACAAGAATGGGTGTTTGGGTTGTTTAGAAGTTTGGGTCGAAGAACAATAAAACAGCTAACGACCGAAATTAATTAGTGATCAAATTGAAAGCAATACACACATTAAAGCCGTAAGCCACTGATATGATGCCAGAGGGAACACCCGTAATGCATGATCGTAAAATTCGAATAAATGAACATTTTCTTTGCCCCTTGAGGGGATTATATGTGTAGCACTTCCACGCTCCCAACATTTCTAATTATCCAAATGCGCATCCTATGCTCGTCACATATAAAATCCCCAATCAACACAACCATTGGAATGAATCAAAGCGTATCGCCTTCCCATGGTCACAAACTTCACCAACTAATCCCGCAGAACATATGACGCTTACTATTAGCTCCAACCCAGACCAACCCTTCCATTGAACCTATCATCTACAGCCATCTTTCAAACATCAGTCACACATCTCAATTTCCCATTCCCGCACGTGTGTCCCGTGGAATCTCACTGGCAGAATTTCTTAGAAATAACGATATGCGAAACTCATAAACATGTAGCCACACTCGCCACACTCCTCCATTTGCCACCCCCACTTTCCCACTCAATCATCGAACTTTTCAACGACAGCAAACTTTTATCCCTTTTATCCTGCGGAGTGAACACCCGGAGAAACGTATGATTTTGTGATCCGGTGTGCCCATCCTTAAGCCGTCGTCCTATCGGGGGAGCAGGATCACTCCAGCGGAGAGGGGGGGGGGGGGGAGGTGGATATTTGAATATTAGCTTTTGAAGCTGTGTGGCAGTTTCGTTTGCAATCAGAATCAGGAAGCTGCCAGCTGTCGCGATTGTCGATTGATGATGACGAGGATGATGAGAAAGGCGATGAACGGGACCGATGCTGTTTTGATGTAAGAGCGATGAAAGCATTCCACTGGTGAGTCTAAAAGTGACATCGGATTGACAGCAGTGGTGATTCTCAGGTTGATGCGTGGACGAAAGTGTAACTGCTACGAAACTTCAAATCTTATGGAAGGAACGTTGAAGAGCTTTTTAAGAAGACACACACTAAATATATGAAAACTAGACCTATTTATTTGCTAATGAATAGCCTATGCTAATATAATTCAATGTACAAAATTACCAGACTTGAATCTTATCGAAAATTGATGGGCTATTCCGGGCTGTTATGTGAACAACAGTGGTGTAACGAAGAAAGTCAACTATTTGCAGCTCTTCAGAAGACGCGAAATCAACTCGTATCCAGAACCACGCCGACAGTATTCCAAAACATCTTCAATTAGTCATCGGAGCAAATGGAGGCCACATCAACTACTGAAGCCATCAATTTCCCCATTTGAAAATTTTTATTCTGTACCCATTGAATGTGGGCTTTTATTTTGGTCATACTTTTCTTTTACCACTCGTCAGGCAACCCCCTCTCTTACATTAGTTATGAATTGAATTTAAATACATGAATGCTGAACATAAGAAAATATGTTGAAACAATCATCAAAGCATAAACAATTGAGGGGCTCAGAAGGAAGGGGATATAAGTGATTTGGTCAATTTCTCTTCATAAACTTTTTCTTCAGTTAATAACTCAACTGCAAAAACGTTCCAATTCAAGTTTGCTATAGAATCCGATAGATGAGGTTCTTACATATCTTCAACATTGGCAAATACAACTGGTAATGTATTTGCAGCTAAGTTATGACCAAAAGTGAGAGTCGATGTAGAGAAGTCACTTGCACCCCTTCCATTTTGAGCCCCTCAATTGTTATTCTCGCTTCCAAGCGAGATGATGTCACAACTAAAAATTTGGAATGAAATGGGGTGGGATTTTATTTATGCCGGTCACTGTAAATGTTAACTTAAAACGCCACCACGAATAGAGACGACAATATTTCCAATTTATCCATGAGGAAGTAGAATACAAAATTGGTAAAAATATATTTTTTATCATTTCCATAAAATTTAAAGAAAATAATGCAAGTCAAAATTATTATTCTGCTTCATGATGAACTTTCGATCTTTCGAACTTTTCGCTGAATACCTCCCATCATTTTCTGCACGATGACACTGTCAACCTTATCTACCATCTTTTTTCACTTTTCACCTCCTTTCACAAGATTTCGACGTATTCAAAAATCACCATAATAAAATAAAATAAAATAAAAGCTTCACTTCTTTAAAACTTGAACGACATACGTTGTGTTTAACTATATTCCGTTTGAATCTACTCGGGTGAGGAGCTAAAATCCAATTAAAATAAATGGTCGAGCAGATTGCTCACCAAGTGTGCTTATGAAAAAGAGTTTCTAGAAATTCTATTCAGTATCCTTCAAGTGGGTTTAACACGAAAAATACACTGAAATATAAATTATTGTTTCCGAGCTACTCATAATTAAAAAACCTAGAACTCAGAAAAAGCAGAAAGAAAAAAATAGCATGTATTTTTATATTTTAAGAATATATCTAATTTAAACAAATCGATAAAAATGTATTAGGAAAAAAACCGATCAATATCCAAAAGGCTAATCAAAATCTATATAAATCAAAATGATTTGGTGTCCGTTCCTCACGATTTAACTCAAGAACGGAGCAACGGATTTGAACAGTCAGTATCAGGATTGATCTGTCTCAGTCTGCGTCAGGTGTTTATGTCAAACAAGAAATTATATACTGCGAATATAGATCGCGAATAGCAAAATAATTTCCGGGAACGTGAGTGTTCGAAATTATATTAATAAGAAATGCAACTGTGGGCGGGACAAAGTTGCCCGGGTCAGCTAGTATGAAATAAAAATTTCACTATTTGTTTGTTCTTGTTTAATTTTTAAAGACAAAACAGCAGAAACCGGACTGATATTCAGATGAAAACAGCCAAAACCACGTTGAGTGGGGCATATCAACAAAAAAGGGCTGCTAGATCTCATGATATCCCTCGATCAACGCTTTTCGGCCACATTTCGGCCACTGGGATGCTCGTCTCAGAGGATAGGGATCAGAGGATAGGTAGGGTAGGTGTAGGGTAGGTAGGGTATGGGTAGGGTAGGATAGGATAGGATAGGATAGGATAGGATAGGATAGGAATAGGATAGGATAGGATAGGATAGGATAGGATAGGATAGAATAGGATAGGATAGGATAGGATAGGATAGGATAGGATAGGATAGGATAGGATAGGATAGGATAGGATAGGATTGATAGGATAGGATAGGTAGGATAGGATAGGATAGGATAGGATAGGATAGGATAGGATAGGATAGGATAGGATAGGATAGGATAGGATAGGATAGGATAGGATAGGATAGGAATAGGATAGGGATAGGATAGGATAGGATAGGAATAGGATAGGATAGGATAGGATAGGATAGGATAGGATAGGAATAGGATAGGATAGGATAGGGAAGGATAGGATAGGATAGGATAGGATAGGATAGGATAGGATAGGATAGGATAGGATAGGATAGGATAGGATAGGATAGTGGTTAAGGATAGGATAGGGATAGGATAGGATAGGATAGGATAGGATAGGATAGGATAGGATAGGATAGGATAGGATAGGATAGGATAGGATAGGATAGGATAGGATAGGATAGGATAGGATAGGATAGGATAGGATAGGATAGGATAGGATAGGATAGGATAGGATAGGATAGGATAGGATAGGATAGGATAGGATAGGATAGGATAGGATAGGATAGGATAGGATAGGATAGGATAGGATAGGATAGGATAGGATAGGATAGGATAGGATAGGATAGGATAGGATAGGATAGGATAGGATAGGATAGGATAGGATAGGATAGGATAGGATAGGATAGGATAGGATAGGATAGGATAGGATAGGATAGGATAGGATAGGATAGGATAGGATAGGATAGGATAGGATAGGATAGGATAGGATAGGATAGGATAGGATAGGATAGGATAGGATAGGATAGGATAGGATAGGATAGGATAGGATAGGATAGGATAGGATAGGATAGGATAGGATAGGATAGGATAGGATAGGATAGGATAGGATAGGATAGGATAGGATAGGATAGGATAGGATAGGATAGGATAGGATAGGATAGGATAGGATAGGATAGGATAGGATAGGATAGGATAGGATAGGATAGGATAGGATAGGATAGGATAGGATAGGATAGGATAGGATAGGATAGGTTAGGATAGGATAGGATAGGATAGGATAGGATAGGATAGGATAGGATAGGATAGGATAGGATAGGATAGGTTAGGATAGGATAGGATAGGATCATAATTGGAAGGAGTTTCTTTCTGATAATCGTTACTGAAATAATATTTATTTTGGTACTTGTCTTTTGATGGAGTGTAACACCCTGTATACGCTCCTGCATTTATCCTGAGAGACATGTGTTAAGAATAATTATTTTAACAATAAATTCCACTTTATGTTGCTAATGCGTTAACCATAATTGGAAACAAGTATTGTTTCTTTTTATATACTTTTTTATTTTTTTTTCAAAGTTGGTACTAAAGGGCGAACACTAAATTATTGCGACACAGAAAATGTCATGCCAATTTTCTTATAATGTTTAGAATCAAACCAAAATTTTAGGGTAGTTTTATACATACATTTACTTCAAAAATCAAAAGAAAAGCTAATCGATGGAGCCTTGAGTGTAAAATTGAACGCATTTTCGCTTGATGCCCTCCATCAAAGTCTTTACAGTGTCATCCGGTACCAGTTTCTCAGTTTAACATTGCCCAGTACTGCTCCACCTAGCGCAGCTCCGGACAGTTTGGCGGGTTCATGTTCTTTGGAACAAAATGGACAGAATTGGCCTCATACCACTCCAGGACACTTTTAGAATAGTGGCATGATGCCAAATCTGGCCAAAATAGCGGAACTTCGTCGTGCTGCTGCAAGAACGGCAAAAGGCGCTTCTCGAGGCACTCAGATTTGTAGATCTCGCCATTTACTGTGCCCTTTTTCACGAAAGGCTAACTCCTCAGTCCGCAAGAGCAGATGGCCTGCCAAACGAAATATTTGGAGGTGAACTTCGACATTTTCTTCTTCTTAAATTTGTCGTCCACATCGAACTTGCTCTTGCCGGTGAAAACCTCCAACCCCGGAATTTGCTTAAAATCGGCTTTTATATACGTTTCACACAGCAGCCATATTTTGTCTGCATCTTCTCGTAGAGCTTCCGTGTCCGAGTTTTAGACGTCGATTGCTCATCGCGGTTTGGGAAGTTCTGTACCTTGTATGTATGTAGTCCAGCTCTCTTCTTTGTATTCTGGACGTAGCTCTGCGACATGCCGATCTTTTTAGCTAAATCACGACTTGAGACGTTGGGATTTGCTTTAATCATCCGATTCACTTTTCCCTCCGTCTTTTTGATCTCCGGTCCCGGTTTTCTTCCAGCTCCTTTGCCGTGGTCCAACGTCAATCGCTCCTGGAACCGCTTCAACACTCTGGAGACGGTTGAATGGTGAATGTTCAACATTTTTCCCAACTGCCGGTGCGACAGGTCAGTAAATTCCAGGTGTTTGGAAAGAATTTGTTCTCTCGACTCGCGTTGGTTCACCTCCATTTTCGTTGAATCGAAAAACACGACTTCGAGTTTGACAGCATGTAGACAATACACATCAATGAGAAAGTGTGCAAAATTTGGTTGATTTTTACCTAATGGTAAAAAAGTTATGCCATGTATAATGTGTCGTAATAATTTCGTGTTCGCCCTTTATTGTCAGTGGTATTAATTTTAATCGTGATATGTTATTTATTTTGTTTACAACGTCATTACAATATTTTTTTTTGCTCGATGATTTTTGATGTGGATAATTTTATTGGTCAAAGATATTGTGTGAAGTTTTACATTGCAAATAAAATGTCTTGTGCCAAAACGTTAAAAATGAGGCGTTGAGAGCGAAATTCGTCGTGAACGGCCAGATTTGTGGGAGAATAACGCCTGGATTTTGCACCACGATAATGCACCCGTTCATCGATCGATCATTATGAACGAATTTGTGACCAAAAAAGACACGAATGTGATTGAACAAGCACCGTACTCTTCAGACATGGCCCCGTGGGATTATTTCCTATTTCTGAAAATCAAATTTCCGCTTCGAGAGTTCCGTTTTAACAGCATTGAAGACATAAAAACGAATTCAGTGCGTGAACTGAAGAAAATTCTTGTATACAGTTGTAAAAAGTGTTTCGATGACTGGATTGTTCGTTGGAAAAAGTGTATTGCTTCAAGAGGGGCCTATTTTGGAGGCGATAATATAAATTTAGATGATAAATAGCGCATTTCATTTAAAAACACAAATCCCAGGTATATATTACGTGTGTAAGAACAGTCCATACAACAACTAATAAGTTATCCATAAATCGGATGATGGGCACTACAAAAGGGATTTTTTTGAAAACAACTTTTTCATTATTTTTTTGAAATAAATTACGACAAATCCTAATTTTGTTTATAGATACACCCATACCTCGCTTTACGGCCTAGATACGTTCCAAGAAACTCGGCCGCAAATCGAAAAACCGTATAAGGAATCAATTATTCTAATACAAATTCATACAAATTCAATTTGTTCAATATGTAACATGGTTTATCATTCAAAATGCATTTTATCTTTCTATTTCATTGAAATCAAAAATACATACGTAAGTACATAAATTTGTCCATAAAATGATAACAGACTCCAAAACCCAACAATATTCTATAAGCAAAAATGAAATGTTACATAAAATACGTGTATGTATATTAGAGTGCCAATGAAATAAACATCTCGAATTTCCTAACGGGATTTTCCTAGAAATTTTGATTCTCACGAAAAACTACCATATGCAAAATACCAGCTCAATCGCAAACTCAAACTTTGACAGCTGTGCGACACAAGTAAATGAAATCCGATTTTTAAGAAAGATTTTTAACAATGTTCCGTTTTAAAAACCGGGATGGTCATTTTCATTGGTACTCTAATATAAACCTACCTAGATATATCGACAACGAATAAAAAAATCTTTTTTGGTCGTTATAGCGGAACATTTTAGGCCGTAAATCGAAAATGTGCCTTAATTGTAGCGAAATGCCGTATAAAGAGCGGCCGTATAGCGAGGTATGGGTGTAGAATATTCGGAGAAGTTTAGGACAATATCAAAATATGGGCTTTTCCAAAAAGTTCATCTTTCTATATTTTATAGCTTCTGAAATATATGGCATTTTTTGATAGAGACTTCCGAAAAACTGATGTTTTACACGTAACGTTTTTTGGGTAAATTTTTGCGATTGACATGTTTCGAAATAGAAAAACGTTTCCAATTTTCAGCAATTTTTCATTTTTCGTCGATCATTTTCGATGGACAACATACAAATTTGATTGAACAAGATTGTAATTGTATGGATGGATTAAACCTCAAATACAAATATTAAACTTCAACCCTGTCCAACAGCAATTCGGTACCGTCTTCATCGAAACCATTTCAAAGTTGAAAGTCTTTCTTTGTACACATAAAAACACAACTTAGTACCCATAATCACATCCGCTGCCGTTTCCGTGCTTACCGGGTAGAAACAGAGAGACAGATCATTCACTGCAGAGAGAGAGAGAGAGAGAGAGAGAGAGAGAGAGAGAGAGAGAGAGAGAGAGAGAGGAGTAGAGCCAGATCATTCGCGTGCACTTATTTCAAGATTGTAATTAGTCTGCTCAAGAGTAGCGATTGGCGTTCGCTCCGTTTGCCCAGCTCGGTATGGTCGACTTGCCGAAGAAAAGCTGGCCAATGGAAGGATTATAAAGGATTATATACAAAGTTTAATCCGTTATTGCCTAGCTCGAGCCATCTCTGGCGAGCCGGGGTGAAATCCACTCATCATCGTCAGTCAGTCGTCGGTCCGCTTCCGGAGAAAGGATTTCCGACTAGCTTCCACTCGCTTCGAACGGATGCTCGGAATCCGACCGAACCCATCAAGCATGCAGTACAATCCATTATTTAAATACTTGTATGAAATTGAAGCACAGTGGAGGGACACACCGAATTCCGAGCGCAGGATTATTTCCCTGAATGGGTGCAGTTTCCAAAGTGAATGATTTTCCGAATGCATAACGCTTTGTTGCACTGAAAGTGGGTACGGATCCATTTATTCAGGTTATTGTTTGCTCTCTCTCTCGTCATTCAGCAAGGATCCCGAAAGGTGCTAGATATTGGCTTTTTATTTATGGAAGCCGCCTCAGTTGACGAGAGTGTAAACTTGCAAATGGAATAGCACCTCGGCTGCATTTCTAGTTAAAATCTGTGCACGAATTCGCACACACCAAACGCTCAATGAATATGGATGCCGTATTGAGAAAACATGCTCCCTCTCGATGTTGAAGCATGATTTGTTCGTGATGGAAAAGTGTGCGCGGTTATTGTTTGTTTGCCGTCACACAAAACCATTTGGAAAAGGTGAATGCTTTTGGATGGTTTTCATCAATACCGTAAGAGCTCTCTCTTGGATTTGCAGGGAGTGGCTTAGGAGCAGGTCACATGTGCTTCGATCCTGTGAAGCGCAAACAATTGCTTATGTGATCGGGGAGAAATACATCTGGGATATGTATATTGAACATAATATTGTTCGATTGCAAACGATATCAATTGTAGCAAAAGGGGAAAATGGCATGCGGTTTTATTCTGCATTCTGCATCCTTGTCGACTTTCTCGGAACAAATCGCTCTAAGAATTAGACACAAATAAACTTTAAATTGAAGACTCCACTGCGGACAATATATGTATGTCCTTTCTACAAACAACAATTAATCTTCTGCCACCACCCATGGACACACTGACACTTATGCGAAACAAATAAATTATTTCCCCCTGGAGGAGACGTCAGCAAAACACCATTTGCAGATCGCAGCAGTTTGCCCTTTTGTGTACGCATTTATCGGTTCGAGAATTACAATTTTGCTGCGTAAAAACAGTTTCCTTTCTCGTGTTGGCCCCCGAAGGAAGTAGCAGCAAATGCATGCCACAGTAAGGGCGCGAACATTCATACGCCGTTTCGGGATGGGAAGGACCATTGCTTCCAGCTGTTGCCGTTTCCACATTTAGCTCAATTTATCGAAGAATATTTTATACCGATTACTGGCAATTGGTGTGAGCCTGCCCCGGGAATTTCTGGCGGAAGCAGCACAGGGCAACGGAACTTGGTATAAATAAACAGGCTCCGCACCGCAAGGATTAACGTTTGTCCGCAAGGGGGAAAAAGGGATAAAGATTGCCAAATTATCGTCGGCAAACGGAGCGACATTTCGCACTCGTGCCAGGCCCCAGAGGTAATGACGATGCAGGGAGCGGTGAATGTGCGGATGTAATGTTGTAAAATTCTTGGAAAACAGTCAAAGTTCTCGAGCTCGAACGGATATACGTTGTCTATGCTGGATAATATGGAACATTCACAAGTGTTTTTCCTTCGACTATTAATCCTCATTTGAAACACCGTCGTTCCCTCCTTCTGATTGAGAAGGAAGACCCCATATCGATGGGCTCCCCAAGGGAGGAGTGCTAGGATAAAAAGGAGAATTTTATGTCTATCAAGCAGTGGCACCATCGGATTTTGGCCCGGTTCCCCGTTCGGTGACTGAAGCTGATCCAACTTCGCTATGCTGCGGTTGTAGCACTGAACAAATGAGTTGTGTTTGAAGCCAATAAATCACGTTTCCTATTTCACGTCGGGCGATGACGAATTTCAGAACGACGTCGATATATACATGCAACTTTTAAAATTTCGTCGGTCGGCTGTTTGGTTGAGAACTCTTTTTTCTTTCTTTGAACCATTCCATCCAGGCTGCATGTGTTGTTAGGTCATGAAAATCCATTTCTTTTCCTCAAACCTTTTACTTTTTTTGTGAATAGATATTTTGAGGAATGAGACGTGTGTGTGCGGATCGCGGCTAAAAAGCGTGGAATGGGAGACAGCCTGGAAAATGAATGGCTTCTCGAAGCATATTAATGAAAGTAGAAGTGCTAACTCACGGAAAAATTTACTGCCTACGATGCGGTGGAAAAGAGGGTGATATATGGGAGAAGCACGGCGGAGCGAAGCTCTCCGGTGAAGACACTTCCAATTAAGCATGCTTTGTCAATGGCATGCCCGCAACGTGTTCCTAAGAAAATCTGTGATAAAGTATGGACTAATGATGAACACATAAATCACATCCAAAAATTCCTATTTGATCTGGATTTAGAGTAAGCTTCTCTATCCACCTTGAATAATGTATAGTGTTGCACGTGTATGGAGAAAACGATTATTCAAGTTTCCATGAGAGGCGATGTTCTTTACAACTGTTGAAGCGATTATAGAGTTTTTAAGGTTCTTTTTGAGCATCTCTAATTTGTCCAAAATTTGCCAATGTAGTTAGTATTGAGGAAAGAATAAAGACAGTTGAAATAGAGAACTCGATCACGTCGGCTTACTTTTTACAATCCCGAATAATTCTCTAAATCCCCAAGTTACACCCATTCTGGAACTTGATCGCCGTTTAACATGGAAAAGAAATCCCTTCGATACCGGTAACCCCTGTGAAACCCCAACATTGGTCCTTCGAACCGGATCGAAGGACACTCCCAATCAAGTTTCCAGAAACTGCGAGTGGAATCGTATCCCATACGTAAAATCGGCAATCCAATCCTGAATTGATCCGACGATTATCAAGTTTATATGTGAAAACGAATTGCATCTACGTGTTCTTCTGGGAGAATCCTCGAATCCATTCGCATTAAAAAACAACGAAATACGTGAAGTGTGAACAAGAGTTAGTGCAAAATGACGGATAAAAAAGTAGAGAAGGAATTAGCGCAGTTAGTTATGAACCGAAGAGCGCAATATGAAGTAGAAAGTTTTATGACACATTATGATCATGTACGCGACGAATACCAGATACCCTTTCGATTGAAGTCACTGAACAGAGCATACAACGAATTCCTAGAAGTCCAAGGAAAAATTGAAAGGCTAGATTCATCGATGGTGTATTCTAATAGTTATATTCCACCAATTGTCAAACTTCAATATCTTCTTTTATCACTTGAAGGTGAAGCGCGTAAACCATTCGAAAGCATTGATATTGAAGGCGAGAATTACCACTCCGTGTGGAACGCGTTATTAAAGCGCTATGATAACCGCAGATTCCTGAAAAAGCAACTGTTTCGTTCGCTCTATGATTTAATCCCATTGAAGAAAGAAAATGCTCAAGAATTACATGAACTCGTCGATGAGTTTCAACGATATGTGAAAGCCTTAGCCAAACTCGATGAGCCGGTCGATTGCTGGGATACTCCCCTCGTGAACATCTTATCTTACAAACTCGATCCAACCAGTTTACGTGCCTAGGAAGAAAAAACAAGCACACAAGAAGACGTGAAGTATGAAGAATTAATAGAGTTGTTAAATCAACGAGTTCGCATTCTGAAAACCGTCGCATCAGATCTTGTTCACCGATCACAACCGGTTCAGGCAAAAGTGGCCGGCAGTCATCCATCTCCGCATAGATTTTTCCCAAACAAATTCGCTGCCAACGCATCCACGTCCGGGAAATAGAATATTCCATCTTGCGTCGGATGTTCCGAAAGGCACTTCTTGTTTCTGTGTCCAACGTTTTCGAAAATGTCGATTACACAGCGAAGAGAGCTGGTTACCCAAAAAGGTTATGCTGGAACTGTTTTCGAACCGGCCATAATGCCAGGAATTGCGAATCGAAGTTCACATGCCGCATTTGTCGAGATCGACATCACACAATGCTGCATGAATCAACAAAGGCTGTGATAAATTCTGTCACTCCAGCTGTATCATCAGACTCAACAAAAGATCCAAACATATACTCATTGTCGAATGTGGGATATCAAAAAACGTCAACATCAAAAATCAGCATGTCAGTCGAATAGAGTACGAACACAATATTATTAGAAACCGTCGCTTTAGAAATCGTTGATGATTACGGCAATGTATTTCAAGCAAGGGCACTGTTAGACTCAGGCTCAATGTCGAACTTCATTTCTCGCAATCTTGCTAACCGTCTCACGAACCCACAAACTAAAGTTGATGTGAGCATCGCTGGAATAGGACAGTCGCTGAAAAAATTAAGACGCACTTCAACCGCAACTGTTCGATCGATAATAAATATTTTTTGTACTGAACTGGAGTTCCTGATAATACAAGAGCCAGCTGCAGATTTACACACTGTTCCCGTTCAAACTTCATCGTGGCAACTTCCGGCGATAGAATTCGCTGATCCTAAATTCAATGTACCAGGCAGAGTGGATATTATTATCGGCGGTGAAGCATACTGGGAGTTACACACCGGTAATAAAATTCATCTAGGGCAAGACTTGCCACAGGCTGTGGAGACGCCATTTGGCTGGACTATATGTGGACCCACATCAAAATTTCCATCTGTTTTCCAAACAAGTTATCATGTCTCCACAACGAACGAGCGTCTGGAGAACGTTCTCCAAAAATTTTGGGAATTGGAAGCCATCCCAACAGACTCAAATTATTTTTTTTTTTATCTGTATTATAGTGACTTTCAACTCATTTGGCTGGTTCGTCACTTTTACTTCCATTTTTGGAAGAATGTCGGGAGTGAGAATTGAACTCGTGACCTTTAGCGTGAGAGGCGATGTTACCACTACGCCAGACCGCCTCTACAAAAACTCAAATTATTCTACCGCGGAAAAATATTGTGAAGAGCTTTACGCCAATACTACTACACGTGATTTCTCTGGCCGATATGTGGTGCATCTTCCAAGAAACGTCAACCCCGAGATAATCCTCGGTGAATTCAGATCCGTAGCTGAACGTCGATTTCTTAGCCTCGAACGTCGAATGGAACGAGATGTCAAGCTGAAGATACATTATGTCCAATTCATGGAACAATACGAAACCCTCGGTCATATGAAGCAAATAATTGAACCTGTCGATTACGCTGGAAATTATTGCTATCTGCCTCACCATCCCGTATTTAAATTATCCAGCAGCACCACAAAGACAAGGGTTGTCTTCGACGCATCATGCAGGACGATGTCTGGGTACTCGCTAAACGATGCCTTCATGGTCGGTCCAGCCCTTCAACAAGATCTATTGTCCATCGTGATGCGGTTTCGCATGCATCCTATAGCTTTGGTTGCGGATATACAAAAAATGTTTAGGTAAATTTCGCATCGAGAAGACCAACCCTTACAGCGAGTACTCTGGCGTTCAAACCCATCCAATTCAATCGCTACTTACGAGCTCCAGACGGTGACATACGGGATAGCGTCCGCCCCCTACCTAGCCATTAAAACACTACAAGATGTAGCAAGAGAAGCGGATCAATCCATCGCAGAAGATTTTTATGTGGACGATCTACTAACTGGAGCTAGAGATGTCCAGTCCAGCATCCAATTGATGAACGACATTTCAACGATCCTGGAATCAGCAGGATTCCAATTGAAGAAATGGGCATCAAATTCAGTGGAGGTGATGCAAGATATTCCACCCGAAGATTTAGCAATACAAGAATTATATTAGGCTGTCAAAAAAGTCCTGCGGTATTTCCGCGAGGTGTCGTTGTAAGCGCGTAGTTCTAGTTGTATTCATTGTATCGAGTCATACTATAGCTTGTTGGAAAGGTATCTTTGCGCGCTATAATATAGTCTTTGACAGTGTTTTGTTTGGTTAAGTCGTTCGTGAGTTATATTGTCGCAAATATGGAGCAAAATAAAGAGAAAATCCGACATATTTTACAGTACTACTATGACAAAGGCAAAAATGCATCTCAAGCTGCCAATAAAATTTGTGCAGTTTATGGACCCGATACAGTTTCCATTTCCACCGCACAACGATGGTTTCAACGTTTTCGTTCTGGTGTAGAGGTCGTCGAAGACGCTCCGGAAGGCCTGTCGTCGAAAATTGCGACAAAATCGCTGAATTAGCCGAGAAAGACCGGCATAGTAGCAGCCGTAGCATCGGCCAAAAGCTGGGGATAAGTCATCAAACCGTTATTAACCATTTGAAGAAGCTTGGATTCACAAAGAAGCTCCATGTATGGGTGCCACACACGTTGACACAAAAAAACATCTTTGACCGTATCGACGCATGTTTCCTAAAGCGGATGGTGACTGGCGATGAAAAGTGGGTCACTTACGACAACGTGAAGCGCAAACGGTCGTGATCGAAGCCCGCTGAAGCGGCTCAGACGGTGGCCAAGCCCTCATTAACGACCAGGAAGATTCTGCTGTGTGTTTGGTGGGATTGTCAAGGAATAATCTATTATGAGCTGCTTCCCTATGGCCAAACGCTCAATTCGGACCTGTACTGCCAACAACTGGACCGCTTGAAGGTAGCACTCATGAAGAAGAGGCCATCTTTGATAAACAGAGGCCGCATTGTCTTCCATCACCAAGTGGCTTGCACCAAGTGGCTATCCGAGTTTTTTGCCAATAAGGAAGCGAGCTTCTATAACAGGGGTATTATGAAGTTGGCATCTCGTTGGGAACAAGTCATCGAACAAAACGGCGCATATTTGACTTAAAACAGATGATTTTGTAACTGATTGTAATAAATTTTATGATCAAATGAAAGTTCAAAAAAAAAATACCGCAGGACTTTTTTGACAGCCTAATATAATTTACACGATGATCAATCTGTCAGCACACTGGGTCTCGCGTGGGAAGTCAAAACGGACTATTTTCATTTCAAGGTGCAGCTGCCTCTGCCAGACAAGGTGTTTGACGGTTGTGCGACCGGTGGAGCGACGGCCTGCTTTGTTTACATCGTGTCTCGTGTCATCGTCGCCTCTCACTCACATGCTGCCATGACCAAGTGCGAGCAAAAGGGATGCCAAATCAAGAGATGTCAAGGTTTCCAATTGTTATAAAAATTTTGTAGATCATCCTACTCCACCCTATCATATTTTGACGTAGGACTACGTCCAACCGGAAGATATAGGGGGTGAAATGGAAATCTAGGCACTGAACAAGTAGGAAAAAATGCAAGATTTGGAACGCTTATAACTCGAGCATTTCTCAATAGATCGCAAAGATTTTTGCATCAATTGATAGGAAATATATCTACGCATCTATCATAACGAATAACATTTCATTTTTCTTGAGATAAAGAATTGAATAAGCATTGTCAAATTGCACTTTGTGCCCATTTTTGATTGGTCCATTTTGTGCTCCTCAAATCGTACCGACCAAAACGGGCAACCAGAGCAGCAGCGAAATAGAATGAAGCACGATTGGAAAGGAAAAAGAAGAAAATGAACGAAACATTGGTCGCAGTCACATGCGTAATTCTCGAGCCAGCCAGTCAGCTTAAAAATCCCCGCTCCGCTGCCGTAACGATCATTCTCATTCAAACCGTACACCACATCGCATCACAACACATCAACAAACCAACCCAAGCAGCCATGTCTGGGCATGGTAAAGGAGGAAAAGTGATGGGAAAGGCAAAATCCCGCTCGAACCGTGTTGATCTGGAGTTCCCCGCAAGGGTAGCTAGACCGAGCGCGTTAGTACCAGTGCACCAGTCCACCTAGCCGGCGTTATATAGTTTCGGCCGCCGAAGTGATCGAGTTAGCTGGCAAAGCTGCTCGCGACGATAAGAAAACCCGCATTCGGAACAGAACACATTCGGTTCGGTGGACATCAAGACAACAGGCAGTTGCAGCGAGTGGCGAGTGGCAAACGCAATCGCAAAACGGCATCAGGTAGCAGAAGAAAAAAGTTTGTTCTTTATACAAACTGCTTTGGTGGCAAATCCAGAACAAGGCGGCATCGAGGGCGTTCGAAATGGTTTTTTTTTTCAAAACCACGAGTACTAAGTTTTCTAAATTGGAACCATTCCATAAAACACGGCGCTTTTCAGGGCCATTAAACCTTCCAAAAAAGAGTTTAGGAAATACAGTTCAATGCTTTCTAAGGAGGCGATCTGGCGTAGTGGTAACATCCATGCCTCTCACGCTAAAGGTCACGAGTTCAATTCTCACTCCCGACATTCTTCCAAAAATGGAAGTAAAAGTGACGAACCAGCCTAATGAGTTGAAAATCACTATAATACAGATAAAAAAAAAAAAAAAAAAAATGCTTTCTAAAACATTATCCAAAATAATAATAAAACACAAATTGATTTTTTCATAATTTGTTTGCCAGGATCTGATGAGTATGTGAATTTGGCAGTTGTTCTGAGTTTATTGATAGTTGGGGACTTTCCTGATTATTCAATTTTCACCAATTCTTAAATTGTTTCTAGATTGAAAGTACAGTAATTTACAATTAGTTCGACATTTAGCTAATTGGACGGACATGTAATGCGACTTATTTAGTTGCATTTTTGTAAACATAGAGATCCAAATTATGACCCCACATTGAAAGTCGACACTGTACCACTGTCATCGCAAATGTTCAATTACAGGTTAAAATTACCTCCAATCCGATACTGAGTGGTGGTAATGCGACGTGCCATTGAATGTAATTTACTGTAAAATATGTCACAAGCTGGATGGGAAGAAATTTTCCAACTGTGAAAGCTGTGGCGAGTGGCAAATGCAATCGTTAAACAGAAAGGTTTAGCCGAACAAGATGGGGATATCGAGTGATAACAAAACAATAAACTCTTTAGATTGAAGATAATTTTGTTATCCTGAAAAGGACCCTTTTTAGCCTGCATTTGAATCCAACGAGCGAACAAATCGTAATGAATGTATTTTTTTGCCATCGCTCCCTTTTAACGCTCATTCGTTCGTCTCGTTGGACTCGCCCCTCTGGCTGAGTCTGCCGATTTGTCTCTATCCTGTGAGTGTGTACCGCTAGAGTATAAAACACGCGGACCCCAAAAAAATATCTTATTTTCTTTCAAACCGTAAACCCGTGTGATTGTACGGCATCGGCATCGTGGACGTAACAAAGGAGGACAAGTTAAGGGAAAGGCAAAGTCTCACTCGAACCGTGCAGGTCTGCAGTTCCTTGTTGGTCGCATTCACTGATTGCTCCGCAAGGGTAACTAGGCCGAACGGATTGGTGCCGAAGCACCAGTATACCTAACAGCGATTATAGAGTTTCGGCCGTCGGAGTGCTCGAGTTGGCTTGCAAAGCTGCTCACGACAATCAGAAAACCCGCATCAAGAACAGAGCAGCTTCGGTTCGGCGCTCATCAAGGCTACAATTAGTTTCAGTGAGTGGCAAAGTGTTTCTCCGGCACGTCGCATTAAATGTAATTTACTGAACAATATGTCACAAGCTGGATGGGAAGAAATTTTCCAACTGTGAAAGCTGTGGCGAGTGGCAAACGCAATAGCTAAACAGGAAGGTTTAACCGAACAAGATGGGAATATCGAGTGATAACAAAAACACAACACCAAAGGTTCTTTTCAGAACCATCAACATATTCATAAAGAGTAAACAGTAAACTAATCCATTTTTCAGGTAGATAGGTAGGTATTCACGTAGGAGAAGAAAATAAAACAATATATTTAAAATATATATTTAACAAAATCTGTCCCCTTTGTATAGTCCTACGTCACTCCGGTTATGTCCCCGACATTACCCACCCGTCTTTTCTTCTTATAGTATATATTTGCATTTTTGTGTTATTCTTCACCATCCAGCCTGGTTCGAGAGTATGTACCGTAAGTACATTAAGTAGAAGTATTTTTTAGAGTTCTAGTCTTAACAAGTCTTAAAATTGATTGGAAAAGCATGTTAGTTTACAATCATCAGGCAACCAACCAGCAACTGATTCGAATTCGAGGTTGATAGATGATTGATCGACCCTTTTGATGCAGATCTCGTCTCAGTAAAACAATATTAGGGCGCATTAACAACTGATTCCGCTGTGTTGAGTCTTTTTATATTCTGTTATCAAGATTTGATTATTTTTTTTTTACTTTTGTGATACTCGAGATGATGGAATCCAAAACACGGCGTCGTGTAGGAGTGCCTCCAGAAGGGCTTGCCTCTTTTTCTGTGTTCCTCTGTGCGATTCATTTTCGCTTCTACACATGCACAACGATATCAAGGGATGCTAAGAAGGCTAACTAGCAGGATGATGAAAAGTAGTACTGATATTAATACTGAATCAATAATTTCTAAATATTTCCGTAGATCCATACTCTTTTTGATAGTTTTTTCATAGTATTTCCACAATTTTGCATTACTCACCAGAAACCCGATCAGAATTTCACAAGAAACACGCAGAACATCTCGTGTGTTGCAACATGTTCTTTATCTTTATTATTTATATTTATTTGATCTATTATCAATCAGCTGAATACTTTAAACGGTGGTAATACTCACTTATCTTTTGATAATTAGGTCGAACATATAATTGTTAAGATGATAAGGCTTAGATGTTTGTGTCTACGTGAGAAGGGATATTTGATGCACTCTTACTTTCGTAGGTTTTCCATTTTATCAATAAAAAACTAAAGATTTGATTAAAAAAAAATTCAAATATTATTTCATATAAGATTACTGACTAATTATTATTCAATTTAATTTTTATTTTATGATTGAATTTAACTAACCAATTATTATTATTTGTATTAGTGTTAATTCATATTTAAATTCAATATTGTCTATTACATTTCCCATGCTTGTAGAATCCTTATTCATTTTTTTTTATTTAGATGAAAAGATATATAGGGTTTGTGCCTCTGAGAGAAGAGATTGTTAAATAACTCTCAATCCCGCGGGTTCCCTCCTATTTTCATTAACAATTCCATAACAATTAACCAAAACAATTCTTTCATACAGCTACTAATGTGACAAACGGAAGACCGGAGTGCACCTATGATATTCCACAGTTTGATAAATATTACTAATCAATTCCTTCAGCAGATACAATTTTTTACTAAGTAATAGTAATAGTAATAGTAATAGTAATAGTAATAGTAATAGTAATAGTAATAGTAATAGTAATAGTAATAGTAATAGTAATAGTAATAGTAATAGTAATAGTAATAGTAATAGTAATAGTAATAGTAATAGTAATAGTAATAGTAATAGTAATAGTAATAGTAATAGTAATAGTAATAGTAATAGTAATAGTAATAGTAATAGTAATAGTAATAGTAATAGTAATAGTAATAGTAATAGTTATAGTAATAGTAATAGTTATAGTTATAGTTATAGTTATAGTTATAGTTATAGTTATAGTTATAGTTATAGTTATAGTTATAGTTATAGTTATAGTTATAGTTATAGTTATAGTTATAGTTATAGTTATAGTTATAGTTATAGTTATAGTTATAGTTATAGTTATAGTTATAGTTATAGTTATAGTTATAGTTATAGTTATAGTTATAGTTATAGTTATAGTTATAGTTATAGTTATAGTTATAATATTTGTAATAATAAAGTGATATCATTACTAACTACCACTAAGTTATTAGTAATAACAAGCTTAGCCAATAACACTGACTGAGTGTATCCTATGGCTTACCTTCCCTATTAACACATTTCCTAAATTCCCGAGGTATTTATGAGAGGTCATAGAGTTCTCTGCATCTCTCTTAAGTAAATATCGAACTAACATTCCTTCCCTTTCCCTAGCAGTTGCAAGGACGTGGCCAGGACAATTCTTAACTGTTGGAGAAAGCATGCCTTCATCTAAGAGATATTACCAATCGTCAGTAACGGATGAAGGTGAGTTTTTGACGTAACAGTTCTGAATTCGTACCACCTACGATATTGTGCAATGCTAATGCTAATGCTTCAAGGTGCAGCTGCCTCTGCCAGCTGCCATTTTAACCAAACGCAAGGTGTTATCCTATGTAGCACAGATATTTGATCCTATGGGCCTCATCGGGCCAGTAGTGTTGAGAGCTAAATTGTTTATGCAGCGTATATGGTCGCTTAAAACAACTAGAGGTCAAACATGGGATAAACATCTACCAACCAAACTACAAATCAAATGGAAGAAGGTCCATTCAATGATTGATCTACTGTGTCAAGTTAGAGTACCACGTTTCGTGTCACTTTTCGATGCAGTAAGCATTGAATTCCATTTTTTTGCTGATGTCTCCAAGAAGGCCTACGGCACATGCTGTTATGTCCGAGCTAAATCGACAACCCAGATTTCCGTAAAGCTGCTAGTATCAAAGTCTCGAGTTTCTCCTATTTCATCAAGCCATACAATTGACAGGCTGGAATTATGCGCAGCTTTACTATCCACACATCTTTATGAGAAAGTGATGAATGCAGTGAAAATATCCCCGCGAACCTGTTTATTTTTGGTCTGACTCTACAACGGTGCTACAATGGCTTCTATCACCACCCAGCCGATGGAAAACCTTTATAGCTAACAGTGTTTCAAAAATTCAAGCTGCTACAAATATCAACGATTGGAGACACATAGTAGGTATTGAAAACCCGGCCGACGATATCTCTAGAGGATTAAACCCAAATGAAATTATTAATCGTACAAGATGGTGAAATGGACCACAATGACTTTCCCAACCAGCGGAATTATGGCCTATCGGAGCATTACCAGCAGAAGATTTAGCGGAAACAATCAAAGAAGGTAAAAAGGTTTCATTAGTAGCCATGTTAACGACTGAAATTGATTTAAGCGAACGATTTTTCACGCGGTTCTCCAGTTACCAGTTAGTTAGTTGCGTATTGGATACGATACATTGAAATATTACGAGCTCGCACCACTTCCCACCGCACCACTCCTGAAATGTACACTCATCGGCGTACACAGATTATTGTACAGAACTTAGAACCACTTATGTCTTCAGAGATGCAAATAGCTGATCGAATTCTTTGTCCCATAGCACAACGTGAAAATTTCCCCCGTGAACAAGAAAGTCTTGTCAACGGAGAATTCATTGCTAAGTCCAGTGTTTTGAAATGGTTAACACCGTACCTCGATGTTAATGGAATCATCCGTGTTGGAGGTCGTTTGAACAATGCAGAAATATCTGATTCTATCAAACTCCCTATAGTATTGTCTGCGAAGCATCCATTGGCCATATTATTAGTGTCATATTTCCACAAAATGTTGTTGCATGCAGGTACACAACTGATGCTATCTAGTTTACGTTAAAAATACTGGATAATTGGTGGAAGAAATCTCGTGAGACGCATTTACCAGCAGTATCATGTATGCTTTCGTAACAAGCCAATCCTGATACAACAGAGCGTTGCTGACTTGCCAACATCACGTTTTACTCCCACGCGTCCTTTTTCAATTTGCGGCGTGGACTACTGCGGTCCATTTTTTTTATAAAATCGCCAATTCGCAAACTAGGTCCAACAAAGGTTTACGTGGCGATTTTTGTGTGTTTTTCAACACGTGCAGTTCACATTGAACTAGTAGGTGATCTCTCAACATCTACGTTCTTGGCTGCATCACGTCGCTTTGTGGCACGCCGAGGAAAGGGGACAGAGATCAATTCTGATAATGCTACAGTCTTCAAAGGTGCATCAAATGCACTTAATCGTGTATTTCAAATGGTGAAACTTAAAGGGTGTGTCACATCAAATTGCATCACGGAAAAAACGCTGTAGAAATTTAATTTTTAGGAATTATATCTTCAGCTTTCGCTTTAAAATCAGATAAGAGTGTATAGATCACGTTGGCCATGCTTCACTGTCAATTTTTCGTAAATTTGTTAAAATGTCGTCGAACGAAAAAGAGCGTCGTGAATTAATCCTGTGCACTCATTTCGAGAATCCGGAGTTGTCACATCGGGATATCGGTAAGATACTGGGAATCGTCCAATCCACGGTCAGCAGAGTACTTCGAGTACTTCGAGAACCTAACCATCGACCGGAAGGTGAAAAACGGCAAAAATTGATGCTCCGTCAGTGAAAAAGATCACAAGCGCGTAGTTAAGCAGTTTAGACGTGATCCGAGAAGTTCGGTCCGGGTTGTCGCCAATAAGCTGAATTTGTCAAGTTCATTCGTCCAGCGGACCAAGCAGCGGGAGGGCCTGCGTACATACAAGGTTCAGAAGGCTCCTAACCGCGACGAAAGACAAAACATGGTGGGGAAGACGCGAGCCCGGAAGCTGTGCACCGAAATGCTGACGAAGCCGCATTGCCTGGTAATGGACGAAGAAACCTACGTCAAAGCGGACTTTCGTCAGCTGCCGGGCCTGTTGTTCTTCTCCGCAGAGGACAAATTCAGCGTTCCGGAGGAGATTCGCAAGCAGAAACTATCCAAGTTTGCCAAAAAGTACATGGTGTGGCAAGCGATCTGCTCTTGCGGAAAGCGGAGCGCCCCCTTCGTGATGACCGGCATGGAAAACGGGCAGGTTTACCTTAAGGAGTGCCTACCATCTTCTTGCCGGATCTCGCTTCGTGCCACTATTCAAAGGACGTGTTGGAGTGGTACGAAGCCAACGGGGTCACCTTCGTGCCAAAGGAAATGAACCCGCCCAACGCGCCGGAGCTTCGCCCAATAGAGAAATATTGGGCGATTATGAAGCAGGCCCTCCGGAAGAACCCAAAAGTTGTCAAATCGGAGGCGGACTTCAAGAGAAAATGGATTTCTGTTCAAAAAAAACTACAACCTGACGTTGTACAGAACCTTATGGACGGGGTAAAGAGGAAGGTGCGAGCATACGGGCTTGGGCTCGAAGTATGAATAAAAAGAAAATGCCAAAAGTTGTTTAATAGTTTTTATTTTACTGTCTAAAAATTTCAAAAGGATCGGACTACTGGGCGAATTTCTACAGCGTTTTTTCCGTGATGCAATTTGATGTGACACACCCTTTAATCAAGCTGACCGAAACGAATTGTTGAATTGGTGTGCTAATAATGAAATACACTGGAAGTTTATACCTCCTCGCGCACCGCATTTTGGCGGCCTTTGGGAAGCCGCCGTCAAATCAGCCAAAACACATATGCTGAAGGAAATCGGAAAGGTTAGCATCACTTATGAGAACATGCTAACTCTGCTTGCATAGATTGAAATGTGCCTTAATTCGAGGCCACTGACAGTTTTATCATCAGATCCGTAGGACCTAGAAGCATTAACGTCTGAACATTTCCTGGTAAGTTCCAACCTTCAAGCTATTCCAGAAGCGTCCCTCCAAAATATTCCAGAAGTTCGCCTTGACCACTGGCAGCAGACCCAGAAGCACCTACAGCGAATTTGGTCCCGTTGGTACCCTGAGTGTCTCCAACAACTACAGACTCGGGCAGTCAAAACCAACAAGGCACCTATTGTTATTCAACCTGGGCAAGTCGTTATCATAAAAGATGATTGCCAACCACCAGCTCAATGGCCACTCGGAAAAATTGTAAAGGTGCACCCTGGCAAGGATGGGATCGTCCGAGTCGTGACCCTGAGAACATCTTCGGCGGAGAATGTCGTGCGACCAACAGCGAAAATCGCACTTTTACCATCATCAATCAACAGCTAAACAAGCTTCATTTACTTCAGGTCAATATAAGTATGAAGCCACGGAGGCTGTGAATTTTGATAGCGTACCGAACTTAACTGAATTAATATGTACAATGCAGCTACAATCAATATTAAAATATAAAACATGTTAGTATTTACTTGGAATATCAGTTATTCCAAAGTGGCCGGGAATGTTGAAGCTATTATAGAATTTGGAATGGAACATTTAAAATTATTGTATCATTTTTGTTAGGTTAAGCCCTTCCCGTACGGTTTAATTTTCGAAAGAGCGGATCAAATGCAAACGCATCGAGTAATTTCACTTCTCTGCTGAGCGTCTCTGTGCCTCCTGTGTTGCAAGTGCACCACGAGAGAGACTCGATGTTGTACGTTTTGGCACAATCATTTCAAATCGAGTGAGACTCGATGTTGTACGTGAAAGGGTTAACCGTGAAAGATCATTTACGGTTGCGTGGCTGTGGTTTTCTTGGATGAAGCTATTTTCAAAGGCAAATAGTGATCTTCCAGATTTTTTTTTCTTTGTTTTATAGTGACTTTCAACACATTTCGGCTGGTTCGTCGCTTTTACTTCCATTTTTGGAAGAATGTCGGGAGTGAGAATTGAACTCGTGATCTCTGCGTGAGAGGTATGGATGTTATCACTACGCCAGATCGCACCCGGAACCAATGTAGGCTCAATTTCATATATCACTATAATCAGTCGAGCGTAAATCGCTTGCTCGAAATGCAAATGCAAACACACAGGACAAAGGGAACATTTTTATTTACGATACCGTTCGTGCAGTCAACAACCTTTGTTATGTCTGGGAGTTCATTCCAAAGATTTGGAATGAAAGAGAGATTTGAGACAAAACAAAACACAAGCGAACGACCCTTTTCATGGCAAACTTAAAGTCATAATAAACTTAATATGTCGATTTCCACTATTTTTGAGAAGATATCCGCAGTTGTCACAGATGAATTAAATAAAAAAGAGTAGTAGGATTACACGTATATTTAAACCATAACTGTTGATTATGTAACTCTTGAAAAATATATCATAATTTTGTTGTGATTATTATTGTTTCAATTAATCCTATACATTAGGAATCAAGCATTATCAAATGAAATTTCAGATTGAAGTCATAGGAGATCCCCACCAGAAGAATGAAATCTTTTTCAAAGCGACTCTTCAGCGCTCAATTGGTACAGGCTAAATGCTTCCGCTTCATTGTTGCAAATTACGAAACACGAAACGTCCCTCCGCTGTCACGCAAGCCGCTCCTGCCAGCGAGTGTGCAGCAATTAGCAAACAACCCTGACTCATTTTTCATGCCTCTGCCACCTGAGTGGTGTGTAGCGGAGAACAATTATCATTATAATTTTCAGCCTCATCAGTGCATTTCTTTGTATTATCTAATTACGTAAGGCCTGCGCTAAGAGCCCGTCGTGAAGCGATTGCCGAGTCGATTATTCTCGTTTCATTGGCCCCATATGTGGCTGTGGATGCTTCGGGCCTCTCCTGTTTCTTTCATGTCAGCCGGATTGCTCCCTGAGGTGATTTGATACTTTCATCCACCTTCCAAACTGCGATAATTTGTTTCTGCGCAATTTGCTGAGAGCTGATAGACGTTATTCGATGATGTAATTCACCCGCGTGAGTGGATACGAAAGGGAAAATTAATGTCCCTCCGTTGAATCGTTCAATTGAGCGAGGTAAGCTCCTCAAGGGCTCAAGGAATGAAGAGCCACTTTTGTTACGGTTCTCAAATTATATGCGGCGGAAGTAATCTCATGAAATTTCTGTTTGAGCGTTTCTTAAACTACCCTGAACTCAGTCACTCAAATTGACATCTATTCGAATGCAATTTATATTTATCTACACTCACTTAGTGGGGTTCCATCCAATTAACCCTTCGGTTGCAGTAACCACGGAAGCAGTATTCCCCCTGCCGAGCAATTGTTTCTTGCGGTATTAATCAGGTTTTGCTTCCTGAAATCAGGCGGGACCTGTGCGCATAATTTTCAGCCGGTGAGTAAGTGAACAAAAACGGCGTTTGAATAATGCGTTTAGGTTTTGGGTGCGGCACGAAAGTCATTAATTTTCCGCCACTCCACGTAGGAAGGATTCATGCCGAGCAAGAAGTCATCGTCGTTCTTTTTTTTTTCTCTTCCGCTCGTTCAGCAATTCAATTTGCTGCCATTTTACCCTCCTAATCTTAAAGCGACTCGGTTAACTGGCGAGAAGCCGCTAGGAGCCGCAGGGATGGGGCTTTGAATAATTGATGTAATAAATGCCGTCGATTGAGAAATGCGTCTGGTGTCTGGGAGCGTTTAACACAGAGATCTCGTGAAATTTCGTAATCCAAGCGTGGATTATGTGTCACAACAAGACAGGGAAGATCCATCGGATGAATGTGCTCCGGTGGTTCAATCCCGAATGTTGAAGGGCGCTTTGTTTCTGGCAATGCCCTTCTCGGTTGCCGTCTGACAAAACGTTTTCGGATAAGTAGTAAAAGGAAATCTCTAATGGATTCCCCCGAAATACTCAGCATCGACATCAATTTTGTCGGTTTGCTGGCAAATCAGGCGGGAATTCGAAGAGAGGCATATATGAAAACACACATCAGTGTATAATCAGTCACATGGTCGGATCTGACAGATATTATCCTTGTTATGGTGCGAGGGCGGGTGGTAGAGAAAGATTCCTTTCCGCATCCCCGTGCTCTCGCCGGAATCGTTTGCCAGAAGACAAAACACATTGAGCTGCTAAGGCAGCGTTGCACTAGGGGCTTTCAGGCGGACAAAAATTGAAGAAGTGGCTGTCACCGATATAGTTTTCTACTTTACCTATAAAAAGTGCGCAACTTAACTAAGAAAATATAAAAAATTCAGGACCGTTGCTGATATTATACGTCAGATATCGAGAAATGAAGTGGAAAAATTGCAAAAAATGCATTCCTATTCGATTTGTTCGAATAGAAATGCATTTTTTGCAATTTTTTTGCTAATTCTAAAAAAAGTTTTTGTTCATAATAACAGAGGAACTTATAAGTACATTATATTCATATAAACGTTATAGATCGGGCTTTCCAAAGATCTTGCGGTTAAGGGGCTTTATAGGTGACAATAGGAAGATAAAATATAAGAAAAAAAATATAAGTAAGCAAAAAGTAAGTAAGTAATACTTTTTGCTTTTACTTACTTTATTTTTCAAATTTTTGGTATATACTAACAAGCTCTGAAGAGTAATGCTGCGACGATCTGCGTCTATATGATTCTGAGCGTTTTGAAAATTTTTGGTCCCTATAGGAAATATACAAAATCAAAAATATTTTGAGCTTTAGCTTGAGCTTGAGCTTGGGTAGACTGTACAATTCGTAGTTGCTCTCCGTGATTGACCTGAACCGACCAAATTGCACAAAGCACACACAGAATGACGCTTGGGACTAGCAAATCATTCTCATTGCACAATTTTCGGTGATTCGAGCTTTAAGGTCAATAACGACGCCGACCACTTCCTTACAGTCACCAGGGGTAGGGGAGGAGAAGGGTCGCCTCTATAGCGTGGTTCCCTAGCGACTATAATGGAAGGGATAGTTGTTAGTGGGTAAAGGTACGAATCAGGATTCACTGTGGTAAGTGATGTGATTATATAAACGCGAACTATCGACTATTCGATTCAGAAACTCAAGTATATTTCAATGTGCGGTAGCACGAAGGATATCCACAAGCAATTGTTGTCTGAAAAGGCAACCAGGAACACATCTGCACATTAGACCAATCAAGAACCAACATAATAATGAGAAATCATGCGTTCATATTTAACCCGGCGGCGAAATGTATCCATGGGCAATCTGATAAGATCACAGGGAAAACTTGAGATGTTGATGGTCACACCGATGAGTGCGAATCGCTCCGGAAAACTGCATCCAATCTACTTCATTTTTTTCCTGTTCTCCTGTTTCCTGACCCAACCGCCAACTCAGCCAAACGCGCCCCGTAAATGACCTCTAAGAACCCATTCACATAATGCGAACTACCGATCCAGCAGCCAACCCGACACCGAAAAGCAGGAGAAAAAACATTATAGGAGGTTGTGTCCAAGATACGACCGCATTGTTGACGTAGAACTACGCTGTTATATGATAAAAGTCGCTTGTTTAAACATTCGGATATTATTCTATAATGCTGTGAAATTTTAGAAACAACAGCTTGGTAGAACAATCTCTGAAATATTTTTTTTTCATTATAAAATCAGTTGACGATAATTGACTGATGATTCATTCTTGCCTTCGCAGAACAATACACTAGCTGATCGTATATCGCAATTTATTTCATGTCAATGCATTGAAAATTTACGCCGTACGCTATTCCGGTGGCCTTTTTCGCAATTGACATAGACTCGGTTACAGTCGATTATATCAATATATCTTTGGCACCGCGAGGAAACAACAACAATGACAACACTTGCAAGTATCAAATATCATGCTACATGTTATTTAGTATTGCCTCAGTGAAATTGCACCTCCAGGCATCGTTCGTACAACGTAAACCAAGCGCCAAACAAGCGTTCGCCATAGCATGCATACAGAGTCATACATTGGTGGCTTGAAACTACTAGGAATATAAACACTTCCCATAATTTTGCGCTATTCTCAAAAGAAACACTTCTGTTTATATTACTGGCCTCGAAAAAAGTTGCATTACTATCTCATACTCGAGATAAGCGCAGCTGTCATCATTAGTGGAGGAAGTTTTGCTGTCGCCTACTTCGCCTTCGCCTACTTTTGCTTTTGTTGTCGCCTACTTCGCTGTTGTTCGATGCGAAGGCCCGGTTCAGTGCGAGCGCTTTTCACTGCACCAACATCGCTTGCATCATTAGATGACGCTTGCCTCCACACGACGATATCCAAGTTGAATTACCACTGGTGGGGTCCAATCTTAGATCGAAGCGCAGCGAAAGCAAAGTGAGCTGGATTGCTCAACAGTCCGATGCCGAATGAAAGTTTGCCTCAGCGAGATCCACTGTTTATACTCTAGGCAAGTATTCCCCTTCATTCTTCTTCTTTTCCTTTGTTCACGGTGACTTTATATCCTACGATTTCCTCTTCGTTGCTCGACGATAAGTTGCTCGTTAATGACAGTTCTGTTCGGGAAAGCACACAAATGGACTGAACAAATGCATGGGAAAATAGAAACGCTTAAAGTTTTCATGAATTTTAACCATTTACAAACCAAGGGATTCTAATGTATAGCATATTAAACAAATCTTAGAGAATTTCCGATTCGTTTAGTATGTAAATCGCCAAAATTCGTTCGCGGCAAAAATAGTTATTAACGTTAACTTTATTTCATAAAAACGTGACCTGTTTTCTGATTTGGCACCCTTAATGAAAGACGTAGTTCTACGTCAAAAAATCCCCATCGAAATCCTCCAACCCGCACCCGCCTCAAATCATCTCGTAACTATATGCCAATTTACACTGTGTAAACCCGGTAAAAGTCAATTCTCAATATTTTCATCGACTCCAAACAGTTTCCAGTTGGCACTGATTTCTTTGTTACGTTAGATCGCATCGTCAAACTATGAAACAAACACTTCCGAAAAACAATAACGCAACGAATGAGTGAACTCTTCGTAGGAATAACAAATAACCACGCGAACAAAGCGACGTAAACACACTTACTTTAAAATAACATGCTAAAATTAGAAATGTCTGTTTTAAAACTTTTGTGCGGTGGTGAGTTGATTGTGGGTGAAACAAATATTAGCCCAAGGTAACCTACAATGTGCATGAATGCATGCGAAACCCGATCAGAACCCCGGGATCGTCCGTGCAAGTGTTTGTGACTATGGGCTCTTCTCCAAACCATGATTCGCGTCAATTAACACACACAAACCGAGATTGTAATGCACATCCGCACGGGCGACATTGTTGACACTACGACTTTCGACGAGAAGCAAAAACGCACACACATTAGCACTGCAAACACTAAAAATCGACCGCTACGACACAAACACATTGTCATAAAATAATGTTTCCTGAAACGGGAAAGATGATGAAAACTTCTCGGTAGCTATCATTTCGTTGTTTTCACAATATCCCTCTTCGGGACTCACTTGTGCCACCCTCTAACGCGCACCGATCTCGAATTAACTAAAAATAATAACACACACGAAAAAAACATATGTTCTCGTTGATACAGAAGAAGGCGAGCAAACAAGACCGAGAAACGCGAACATGTATGAACACGTTGAAAGCTATGCAGCATACACAGCGGCTGCAAAACTTTATTCCACAATCTTGGGAATTCCGTAATTACACCTTCAGACATTTGCACATCCTTCTATACCGAATCCCAAAACAGGGCACAATTTGAAAACAAATTTTACCCTAGCCGACGCCAAATTTGGGTTCACAAAGCAATTCACAGGAAAAGAAAAAGCAAGGAGCTACTCGAAACGCGTGCACACCCGAAGACTGCCCAACCGAGACTCCTATACAAAATCAAAAATATTTTCAACAATTATACATGACAATAATGTTTTTTTTACTCTATTTAAAGCTTTTTTCTTCTTTTTGATATAGTTGAAGCTTGTCGTCTATGACAATTTGTGTATAATTCACGATCAACTTATTGAAAGGGCTTATCTTTTCCACTTTGAATGAAATTATAATTTTATAAATATACTAGCAAAAGTATTTGAATTCGTGTGCGAAAGTTATGAAAATGACGTGGAAAAGGAATATCCTCATTACAAAATAATGCGGACGGTATCAAGTCACGAATCAAAGTGGCAGGAAGCTTGCCGCAGTAAGGAGAGATTCAACACACGTTTTGAAACTTTGCTCGACGGAGACTTTGGTATCGAGGAATTCATCGAAACAAGCCTTCAAAAACCTTTTCGGAGCTAAGAGCGATAGAGGAAAAAGTTTCAGGCCTGAAAACGTGGCGCACAAGTCAAATGAAAATGATTATGTTGTCCCATAAGTTTCCTCTCTTTTTTATGCGAAACGAGTACACGATATTTGTTTTTTTTATAAATATTTTTTTCAATGATGATGATGACCCACCTCATACCCCTACAAAGGTTTGAACAGGTCGGTTTATCTTATAGATAGTATTTATGTTTGCAATATAGTTAAGAGACCAGAATTATAAAACAAAAACAAAAACGAACTGACTCTGTTGCAGGCATGAATTTATATGAATCGAACATTATAAATTGGCGTAAACTTTCGTAGACAACGCTTGTTATTATGTAAACATTTTATGAAAACCTGTTTACAAAACAGATTTTACGTGTGAAATACACATTTTCTTAAACTCTGCCATTGAAAAAAATTATACCTTTATACAACAACGAATTCTGTGACGTACTAAACATAAAGTTTGGTGTTCTTGCTTCATTCGCGTTTCTTGTATTGTATCTATGAACATCACTTCCTCTTTCAATTCGATCACACAAATATCGAGGCAGCATACCGTTTAAAATTTTGAAGATGAACACCATTGTCAAGTAATAAATTCTTTGCTTCACAGATAGCTTTTAAATTCGTTTATTTTTACAGGCTCAGTTACATAAGTGTAAAGTATCCAAATTCTTAAATATATTTTTAAAACTATATATATAAACAATTTCCTTAAATCTATGGTTAGTAATGTGGGAAACCGATTACTCGCGGTGGATTCGAGATTAGAAGGGTGACATATTTTCTCAGGAAAAGGATGGGATATAAAAATATACAATTATACAATTTTGATAATCACATACACTCGATTCTTAAATCTTAAAATTTTTCAACTCATTCTTCTGTTTATACCAAGGGGACCAATTACTCACAAAGGAAGAAAGGGGGGTATAAGGATATAAGGATGAGCACACACGAACATCGATACCTTTAAGGTAAACGTATATTTGGGACATGTAATCAAGGTCTAACCGAGCCAACACATCTCTCACCGGCACATTGGGCTGCCTTCCTCTAGCCCGAAGAGAGTCTAAATTAGATCTGGCAACAAGATACACCTCACACGACCAAACAACGTGCTCGATGTCGTGGTAATCTCGGCCACAAACGCAGAGATTGCTGCCGGCCAGATTGACACGAAAGAGTAGCGTGTCTAGCGAACAGTGATTGGACATGAGTCGGGAAAAGGTGCGAATAAAGTCCCGACTCAAGTCCAGACTTTTAAACCATGGTTCATCTTCGTTCCACTTACGTTGCCAGTTAGCGATGGTATTTTTACGGACTAAAGAATAAAATCAATTGAAGGCGATTTGACGCTGATAAATGTCGCCTTCAATTGCACCTACCTTTGCTAATGAGTCAGCCCTCTTATTACCCGGAATTGAACAATGTGAAGTGTCTGGGACAAAGGTAATGACATAACAGCGTCTGGCTAAAGCACTCAAAATTTGTCGTATTCTCTCAAGGAAGTACGGCGAGTGCTTTTCCGGCCTCACTGAGCGGATAGCTTCGACAGAGCTATGATAATGTTCAACAGGTCGTGAGGCGACGCTGTCCAGCGCCCAGTGAATCGCTGCCAATTTAGCAATACACTCTGAGCAAGGACACTGAAGACTGTGTGAGGTGCTAAAAAATACGTTGAACACTCCAAATCCTGTGGACTCATTCATAGAGGACCCATCAATGAAGTACATATTATCACAATTGATACACCCATATTTTGCATTGAAGATCGTAGGAACGATCCCCGATCGATGATAATCTGGAATTCCATGGATTTTCTCCTTCATGAACAGATCAAAATGTACAGAGGAATTGATGTAGTCAGGAAAACAAACACGGTTGCGAATATACGAAGAAGGATCAACCTGCATGGAGATGAATTCATGATATGAACTCATGAATCCAGAATGAAAATTTAGCTCGATCAACTGCTCAAAATTTCCGATCACCAATGGGTTCATGACCTTACACCGGATGAGGAACCGAAGAGATAATAACTTGAAGCGATCTTTTAGTGCCTGCCAAAACTCGAGACTCATGGTATGTGTTGGTATGCGTTGGGGGCATACATCCCAATGCAATACGGAGACAAAGATACTGGATTCGCTCGAGTTTAATTAGGTGTGTTTTGGCAGCTGATTGAAAATAGAAACTGCCATACACGATATTTTTTGTTTAGGGTGGATTGATTATGTTATGTATGAATCGATCTCTCAGGAAGCCTCATTGAGCCTGCTTTCCAAAAGTATTGAAGCTTATTTGCAAAATGTTCGCCTTGATGCGTTCTTATTTCGCTTGTGGATTTGAAAGATTTACCACGAAGAGAATTTTTAAAGGAGAGGAATAATTGGATGGAATAAGGTCTGGTGAGTACGAAGGACGAGGTAGAACGTTCTAATCATGCTGTAATGATTTTTGCCTTACGGCCAAATTAACATTTGGTCTTCTGTTGTTGTGATGGAAAACGTGTTGGTTCTCCAATTCTGACCGTTTTTTTGCTATGGAGGTTATCAATTGATCCAGTTGATTGCAATACTTGTTGGCATTGATCGTATCGCCTTGAGAAAGGAGAATGGAGGAGCATTCCAGTCCCACCGAATGCATAAAAGAATCTTCTTCGGGTGAAGCTTTGCAACAGTTGAAGGTTTATTTTCCTCAGACCAAGTTTTCGAAATTCTCGATGCTTATTTTGGTATAATATCCATGTGTCATCTCAAGTGACAAGTCTCTTTAAGAAAGGTTCCTTTTTTTGTTGCTGGAGAAGGAAATCGCACGTAGAGATGCGGTTCATAAGGCCGGTCTCCGTCGACAAATGTGGAAGCCAAACTTCATATCGATCTGCATATACCATCTCTATTAAATGCATATGTATCGTTGTCTTGACAATATAGGTGGCATCCGCTGTCTCACACACACACTGTATTGTGAATTTTCAGTGAGGATGGTTTGATAATGCCCGTATCCGTCATTGTTGGGCGGCCGCAGCAAGTGTTCCTTGCACTATTGCACTATTGTGGTCCATCGATTAGTATTTCTGTAGGGACGGTTTTATTGATCTTGATTTTTATGTCATTAATGAACATCAAAAGGTAAGAAAAACCTGAAAATGTTGAGTTTTTCATGTTCATGTTCTATATGATTTTTTAACAGTTTACTTTTGAACATAGACAAGATTGATTATGAATGGCTCTGGATTCTTTCTACCACTACAACTCGTAGTACATCGTATTGTCCCATTTCAAACGCTTATTGCTCAATCATTTCATGATGGATTGATGAAATTTTTGCGTCAATCGATTTCGGCACTCCATAACAACTTTTTATATTAAAGAAAATAATATATAAGTAATATATTTATATTAAAGAAAAAAATATATAAATAATATATTTATATTAAAGAAAATAATATATGCGGCGGGTCCCTAACAGTAGGGATATCATCTGGTCGGAATTGAAAATCAGGACACTTGTCTCAGCTACGATTATGACTAAACCTTCGTCGTTTTTTGAGATATAAATAAATAAAAAAATAGGTTAATATATCTATTTTACTAATATTTCTCGGTCGATCCGATTTTTTCGAGCAACTGTAGGTACATTAGTAGGTAATTATAAAAATCAGCGCACGTAAACTGTTTCTAATTAACCTCACAATGGTTAGATGTTTAACGGTTTGAACTGCTAGACGATTTCTCTCGTCGCTCTACTGAGATACAATCGAAGAAAATAAATGGCTCGCAATGGGTGTTGTGTCCCGGAATCGAAAAACAATACTTAGCAATTTTCAACAATTCTGAATATACGGCAATATTGACGTTACTGTTAATAAACTTACACAGTTTTGCATTGCAATTCAAATTGAAGTACGCATCATCACTGGAGCTCGAAAACCTCTTAGGCCGTCTACACATTAGGCAACAGCAACCCGATCTATGTTGGCGATGTCAATCGCATCGCCAACTCAGCTCTGCACATTGAGACAACTCGAACGCGATGAATTCGTTAAGTTTTTATCCGTCATCATAAACTGCCTAATCGCTGGCAGAGATGCCATTTATTTAACTGCCGAAAAAATCATACGGAGAGCAAATTATGAAAAATTGGTTTGAAAAAAACTACTTTACTTGGGATTTTTCTTGACACCAGGCAAAGAAAAAATAAATAAAAACTTAATTTCGCAAATCATCGAATCAAATTGAATGCATACGCGGCTTCTTAAAACTACAATAGAATCAAAAGTGCACATTTGAAATACAATTTACACTATAGCAGAAAAAAAAATCTGCTTATCTGACATTCCTGGATGTACTTTTTTCGAAGGTGTTTCATCTCATATATCAAACAATAATACCATTTTAATTTAAAAAATGTACCGTTGTGTTAATATTCCTTCGTGTGTACAATAGATTTCAGAATTTCTTTTGGGTTCTGCTTTTTTTCTAAATTCTAAATATTTCTAAAAAATGGATGTATATATTTATTTTTCGTTGGAGTAATACCACAAACCAATATTTACAAACATAAACAAATCATTGAAATAAGAATATAGCCGAAAAGAATTATATAAAGAAAACAGTAAAATTTTCAACAATTCTTCTAAAGAATGATTTATGTATACACTAACGCTAAATATGAAAAATTCTCCCAGGAGTCACATATTCGCAGACCGCACCTTCGCACATGGTACAATCGAGAATCAGGGATGATAACGGTTTCCCGGGAAATCTGACCAGAATTATCCAATCTTAGGCTATCTGTTGGTATTTGTTGAATCATTATTATAACCGACGGCATCAAGCTAAAGGTGACATATTTACCTAACATACTTATTTCGGCTCGCTGATAACAACAGACAGCAACAATTGCTGTTAACTTGGAAAAAACACATCCAGCGGATTCTGTGCATCTGTGCATCCTTGACCAATTCAGCACTCTTCCCGGACGGTATATCAAGAGAACTTGCATATTGATGGCATTTCCTAACGTCAAACGAATATATATATATTATATAAACTAAACCAAAGTAGCAAAATACTTACATCTCGTTCGTTCATAGAAACAGATGCGCCAATATTGTAAACACTGTTTTGCATCACCACTGACAGATATTGAAATTCAATGAACGCAGAAATCATAACGTCAACAGCAATTGAACGAAAAGGTTGCCGACACAAATCGCGCGCGACTCGACATGCTGAGTCGAATCGAAAAAGTTGGTCCGACCAAAGTTGCCAGTTGCCTAGTGTGTATGGTCCCATTTGATTACACATGTTCTCAACTGTTCAACAACTCAACAACAAGGTTGGCGTTGAATGATTGTTTTAACAACTGAAAACTATTCTCCTCCCCTCCGGTTTATACCACCAAAATTAGTGTTCGTGTTGTCTCTGCCAAAAGCTACCAATTTTACTAGTGAACTGTGCTTTTTAAGCACATCTGTACAAATAAAAATGGAGGGCCAAATGTGTTGTTAAGCGCAAAAGCCGAAGAAGGAATGGTCCGATTTAAGCCGTCTTTATTTTGTTGTATTTGTCTCGGCCCGTAGATAAATATAGTGGAGAGAAAAGCCGGAACATTTTAGGGAAACTCTGAAGGAAGGTCGGAAAATTCGGAAAATTGAATTCCCATATATTCAAAAATCACATCATGATAAGCGTTGTTAGTCAATTCGATGTTTTCGCTAACGAAGTTGATTTTTGCTCGAAGATGGAAATGAATTTTCACGCGAAATAACGCACTCCTATACCTTCTATTTATATAAATAAAAAATGGTGTTGCTAGGTTGCTAAGTTCGAAAGAATCCATATAAAAAAAATCGGGCGAGACGAAGTTCGCCGGGTCAGCTAGTTTTCAATAATTCTAGCTATCGTATTAGTCTTTTCATTGGTTACTTCTTGAAGATCCAGAATCCGCACTTGAATGCCACCTTTCGATAAGTTAAAGTACTGTACGACGATTGAAAATAGTTTCATTTCCCGTGATTACTCCCGTCCGTATTTACACTGATGAACGGAGCGTCGGAAAGATCTTTCAAGATAATGTCAATTGAGTGCGGTGAAAATATTCCAGAAATAAAGGCTTCTGTCTCGGTACGAGCATATGAGATTTTTTTTGGCAGTTTCCGAGTCATTAAACGTAATGCGCAATAGTGCCGGAGTACAATCCATGAATCTGAAACTGTTATGATGCATCACTGTATGAAACGCAAGAGTTCCTTCTGTAACAAAATCTTTCGAGTGGTTGGATTTGATTTTTGCACCATAAAGTTCATTGTGGATTTGGAGGTGGATGTCAATCGAATATTCTTGCAATGTTTTTGTGTTTGGATATGTTTTTCCAAATCAGATTTATCTGTAATGGTTCATTGTTGATTCCAAACATCTGTTTCAAAAAAAGGATAAAATGAACATACCGCTATTAGCCACTGATACGTATAATTCACATATACAGCATTTAGCCTTATAATCATTGCGTCCTCCTATGGAACAAGGATACTTCCGGCGCAATTCGTCGTTGTAATGACACTTCCATTTAAAAATTTGAAAAAAATTGACTTGACAAAATAAACGACAAAAATCTTGAAATTGTTATAAAAAACCGTGGGTGATGAAACGAAAACTCTGAAGGAAAACAAATAGAAGATCTCGGGAACATGCAACTGCAATAAAAATGTTTTTACTCAAAAACTAAATACACTGAAAAAAAACATAATTCGTAAACAAAATGAAATGACTTATGAAAATCAGGACAAATGATAGAATATGAAAAATCAATCAGAACGCCCCAAAAGGATCGAAAAATCAGGACATATCCTGCTAAATCAGGACAGATGGTCACCCTACCTAACAGAGACATCAAAACCAAGCAGCCTGGGGGAAATTGGCATTGCAAATACATGAAAGTAGGGGGGAGCTTTTGCTCCCACCGAAATGTGTTCCCCATCAGAGACATCAAAACCAAGCTGCCTGGAGGAAATCGACATTGCAAATACATGAGAATAAAGGGAGCTTTTTTTTGATATTTGCATTCCAAATATATGCAAGTATTCCACTATCCATAGCTAATAGTTTCATCATATGCCCCACGATTTTATTTTAGTCTCATCAATGCCCTATATTGAAGGAAAGGGTGTGATAACTACTAACTGCTACTTGCCTAATAATTTTCTAGCTTCTAGAACCTTTTTTGTGTCATTATTTAAAACATAATAACAACACAATGATCCGTTTAACTTAAACAGTTTTTTTTTATCCTTTTTTAAATTTTATATTGCTTGTAAAGTGAGTGATACGATTAATTCTTGTGTTCGGTACTGGTAATTGGTGAGTTTTTTTTTCTATATTTCATCCATGCATAACACAGGAGGCATCTCGTCTAGGATCACAGAGGGCGGTTTTCATCATATCTCGACTGTTAACCATCCATCATCACTCGGTAAACACCGGCGGAGTGAACAAATAATGCCCAACAATCAAACAAAACGGCCCTTTTCAGGGCTACCAAATCATTATCAAAGAGTTCAACGATGTAATTCTTCAAACATATCCAAAATCAACGGATAGCCTAACTGAATCCTACGTCAGCAATGCGGTCGTGTCTCGGAAACAACCCTCCTGTGACTTTTTTTTATAGAGAAATCAACATTCCACAGTATGTTACGAATGAGAAATCGAGATAACTATTTTTATTAGCACCCAAAACCATACATTTTGCCTCGTATTCCGAAAAAAAAGTCCCAGAGTGTCGATTTTTTTGAAGATGACTGTAGATCTCGACGTTTCATGCAATTTTAAGAGATTTGGCATCATTTTTTTTTAAACCCCGATCCCTTTCCCCCCTCCTTAGGCGATTTTTCGATTTTCAAAAAACTCAAACTTCGACCGCTTTGCGCCACTCTCCCTTAAGTTCAATTGAGCTGATTTTTTTGAAATTTTACCGAATGATCTTAAGCAACTTGTTTCGATCATAAAAAGTAGAAAAATACCAGAAGTGTTGAAAAAAGGATAACAATATTTTTGTCCGCTGGCTTGTATGGAAATCCCCTATAGTGCGTTGCTCGAGGGGAATAGGGATGGCACCAAAGATGGATGCAGTAAAGCATGATTGGAGATGTATCAATGTCTAGCGATATCCTGTATCACTAATCACTGTCATGACTCGGTGAGTTGATTCGATGGCGTGTGTGTATGTGTGAATAATATGAGCGAGGAAAAATGATAACTCCAGAGAAGGAGCAATAAATTTGATGCAATCCAGAGTGGCAATACCCAGTGGAACCTTCAACATAATTCTACTCAGAATCATTTGTATTGATGTGTTTGAAGTAATTCAGGATGGAGTGGGGTAATTGCATTGGTTAGGATATCAGAACCACGCAAATATGTTCTGGCAGTACAATATATTTCAGGGTTTTTTTTTCCTGAAACGAGAAGCGCTAATTTCATCGCATGCGTACATTGCAGCAATGTAATAAGTTTTATTCATCAGAACAATCTGAAAAGACAATCCCAAACAGCAGTAACCGTATACTTTTCCGATCGTAAGATAAGGTTCGCTTTGTTCGCACGGATGTTTATGAAATTCAACACTTCTGTTTATGTGATGCGGTTGCCGACATTTGGTGTGTTCCGCAGAGTCGACTTACTGTAGCGAAACTGCTCCTCCTTCTTCTGCTACTGCTAGGGTTTCGCAATCAACGCCCAATCCTCTCAGCGTCCACCTCTTGTTCCATCCATCGACGTTTGCCGCACATCTAAAACACGAAAGATATCAGCTGGGATGCAGGAAGGGTTTAGTTTCTATGCTTTCTTTCAAGGCCATTTGTCGCCCCTTGTCGCTGCGCTGTGTCCCGTCCCGTCCCAGGGGTTTCTGCAGAGCAAATAAATGAAAATGTTAAACCTCTCGTCGATTATTTGGCAGAAACTTCGGTGGTTCGCCATGGATGAGGGCGCAGCATACACACATATCCGATTCGGTTGGTTGGTACTTTTTTTTGTCAGCGCAAAACATGCATATTTTCGCCTGGCAACTGCAAGGCAACACGAAACAAACAACCACAACTCGAGAGGAGAGTGTTGGGCGAAGCAACGGTATAGATTGCAGATTGCGAAAATTCTTTTCTACCCTGAAGAGAAACATTTTGGAAACTTCCTCTCAGCACGAGCGCCCCTTTTTCCGGTACCGGTTGTGATGATAAATAGTAAAATTTCTGACGACGGACGATGGCTTGGCGAGGTTTTCGCCAAAGGGGACCGTTTCCCTTGGGACGAAACGAGGGTGTTGAATCACGTCACCGTTTCAGCTCTCGAGAAAGGTACGCCTCGCAGTAAATGAAGACATCAAGTTTGTATTTGATGTACTCACGGAAGGTGTTCGTCAATTTGGTTATTACTCATTGGCTGGAATCGCCAATAATGTAAGTCGTAATTGTACCTGGCAAACATAACGGGCGGCAATTTCAATAACTTTTCCAGCTTATTGCGCCTACAAGTTGGAAACGATTCTCTTTGTTTGTCCGCTCCGGAACCGAAACCACCCTCGTCCTTTTGCTAGATTGTGGTATGGCGAGCGACATTGATTAGGCTTCAGAACGCCATCGCCGCCGCTATATCGCTTAGAGAAGGGAAGCTCGAATAATCATAATTCTCCCGTTTAGTCACGGTCATCCGAAAAAGGGTCGCTTGCCAGCGTACCGAACATGAAAGGACAGAAAACGTACTTCATGGTTGTTTGTATGGAAAATCCCTACCCAATTATAACTTTTCCAATAACTGGGAGTGGCCCTGAAATGTTCAATTTTCTCCGGCAACTGATTGATTTTGGTTGGCTTGCCCAAGACCTAATGCTAGTGGATTTAGCGTAGTCCTGTAATGTACTTTCTCATCTCAAGTTGAAAAGGAGTTTCCAGCTAGGCACATTAGATGTTACGTCGTGTCGAATTCCTGATGCATTGGAGGCATCCAGTCTGGGATGCCAGGTGATTTTTTTTCCAAATGTCTTCACATGGTACGGAAAAATGTCTTCAAATGTCTTCAAAATCATATCAGAGGAAACTCAAAATCACAACTTACTTTTGAACAAAATTTGATAGCTTATTCAATGTTTATTCTAATTGGTATAGTGGTATAACGCATTTCATTAAAATTACCTTGAGATTAAATGTGAACAATTAAATGTGAACAAAGGATATATTTCGCAACTGCGAACCAAATTTTATGAGTTTAGAAATGATAATTGGCTTGATTAACCGTTGATTGAGTAAATATAACATAATAATATATATAAGTAATAATATATATAAGTAAAAATATAATTTAATAATATATATAAGTAAATATAAATTCTTTGACAAAAACGGAACTGTGACAACTCAATTTGTTTATTTCAGCTTTGAAATTTTGGTTGTGACTCAAACCAAAATCCACAAAACTAATTATTGAAACGGTATGTAACCGAAAAACCTTCGATTTATAAAGTGGTCGTTTGAACGACCTACCTTAATCTATTGTGTAGTATAGGCCCAAAATGATAAGAATACAATGTCCCAATCATTCAAATTCTCGAGCGCAAATGAACTAATGTCTTCCAGACAATTACATTCAGACCGCTTGAAGTTCTTTGGAATTGGAAGTGAAAGTCGCTTCGTTGTTTAATTAATTCTATATGCTCGTGGATTTTGCTATGGCTTTTATATGGCTATGAATACTAATCAAAAGTTGAACAGGGAAACAAAATTCGATAATCATTCATGATTTCGCGTGGGGATGTAATTTTTGCTGTTTCGATATTAAGCATTTTGAGTGGTTTAATATAAAAATTAAATTCGCTGATGGTTATATTTCGGTTTGTGAGTTAACAGAGAAGCGTTATTAGGTATATACGGAAAAGTAAATTCATTTTTGAGTGGTAAATTTAAATTATTGAAATAATTGTACTGATGGGGTAAAACGGACAGTTGCCAGTGGGAGTGAGATGGACTGTGAAATGTCTGTTTAATCTATTCCTAAGGATAAACATGGAAATGCGTCTATACGTCTACGCTTCATCTATTACAAACCTGTCCATATTACCCCCACTATATGTCCATATTACCCGCATCGAAAAATATTTTTGTACTTTTCGGTCTGTTTTAATTTCAGTAAAAAACATTGAAAAACACTTTTTTGTAAAATATTTAACCAATTAGGTAGAAAAACAGTATATTGAATTGCAAGAAACTGCATCAAAGTTTTGGGAAACATGATTTTCCAAAGATATATTTGAAGTTCTTCTTAACATGTACGTTTTTCCCCCATCTCCCCTACTATAGCACAGTACCATATTCTGCTGAATAAACGCTATCAATAAATATCAATGCACATATTGCTCACACTGAGCGGTGCGAGCAATCGGCACCGCAGCAATAGTTCCAAATTATTTCTCTGATTTTATACATGCTGTTGGTTAATCGCTCCGAACATATCTAGAGTTTTAGAGGACGTAACAGATTCAAGAGAAGACTTTTCCGACACCGATCGAGGTGTTTTTAAAATAAAACCCTGACCAGCATATATTTTAGATGCTCAATCAGAAGAAAAATTGTTTGTTTCCTCAGGGAGCAATAGTAAAGAGAATCAATGTACGGAGACCAAGAAACATTTTGATACTGTGATAAAAAATTTGATACAGTCGACATCTTCGGATGAGAATGACCGTCAACAAGCTGTATTTTCTGCAGATGAAACTCACGGCACAAAAAGCTGAATGCTCTCCAGAAAGGATATAAATAAACAGCATTTTCAAAGCAATAATTGAATGGGGTGGAGTGTGGGAATACGTAAGTATATGTGTGAGTATAATCACTACTTGCAATCGTCATACCTAGAAACGTACGAAAACGAAAATCACAAATCGGTAATTTCGAGGGTACGCATAGCAATTTGTAATTAGATTGGCTAAGAAACGCCTGAACGTATCAATATGAAACGTTCACAGGAGATAGGGGATACACTATGCCAAGATTTTTTCCAACTAACATTAAAATTAACAGCTATATTTCCGAAATTACAGAAGATTTTCTAAAACCGAAAAAAAACGTGTTTTTGACAGTTATTAGAATCGATGCTTCCAAATAACTTTTTTCATCGAAGCAGCAAATTAACTTTATACAGAATATATTGGAGTTTTCAAAATCACTATTCCGTTTGCGATGCGATCATTATTTACTGAATTACTAGTTGACCCGGCGAACCTCGTCCCGCCAGAAAATTATACATGTTTGATACAGAAAAGTAAATTTTCGTTCATAATTTATATTTCCAATGCGCGTTATCCCACCTGAAAATTTATTGCTATTTTAACCTCACACCAATGAAACACAAAGTTTTATTCTGCAAACGCGATATCCAACTGAGCTAACAACGATATCATTTTAGAACATATGGGAATAATTTTTTTTATAACCTTCTATCAAAGCTTTTCAAAGATTTCAAAATATTTTTTTTTGCGTTTCAAAAACTTCAAAATTTTAACCATGACACAACATTGATCTACAAGAATAGACAAATACAACAAAAAAGTCGGCTCAAATCAAATCATCCCTTCCTCGGGTTTTGCGCTTACCAACACAATTGGCTTTCCATTTTTATTAATAGAGTAACTCCAAATGCAATCGTCCTAAAAATGCAGATTTTAAAAACATGTATTTTTGATTCGAATGAAGGTTTGTATTCCATTTGGGTTGGAGGAAATATGAGTTTTCCCCAGCAATTGAAATTTTTTTAATCAAGTGTAACTTTTGAAAAGGGCGTGTCGATTTTAGTGAGAGAAATCTTTGATAATTTATATCTCACAAACTATGAGTCGTAACGGAATAGTGTCTGTGGAAGAGTATTGATGTTTAAACGTAAAAAAATATACACTGAGAAAAAAAATTAGTACTATTTTTTTTATTTTCAAAAAAACAAACTCAAAAAACTTATTATTAATCTCCTTCTAAATTCAGCCATCTTCGAAATATTCAAAAAAATATTTCTAACGTATTGTCTTTTTTATAGTAAACTAGCTGACCCGGCAAGCTTCGTCTCGCCCAACATTTGTTTATTGTTATCAATGCCTTCAAACATTCACGTTTTCTTACTATGAGCAAGTTCATGGTTCCAATCGCAGAACTGTTCATTGATTGATCTTCTAATCGACCCCGTTGAATTTACCTTTTATTATAAAATTCCTAGTTTATTTTCATTTCGTTTTTATTTTTTTTTTTATTTATGGACTGTTGAAGTCATATCAATGCAACAAAATAAATCATAAAAAGGTTTTCTTCTAATCCTCTGAATTGTTCGATGTTCATACATGTTTTTTTTATCTTTACTTTTGAAACTTTTTGTCAATTTCATCTGTGAAGCTCCTCCTTGAGCCGATACATAGTTTGTCAAAATCCATGTATGTAATTGTGGAGGCCAACCGATTCCCGGACTTTATTTTGTTGGCATTGTAAAGCGAAAATATTCGCTCAACACACGCTGACGAATGCTATCAAAAAGGGTCCTTCAAACGACCTTAGCAATGGATACAGAAAATTCTCATCATGCCTTTGACATCCAACAGCTGGGACCAAGTTATATCTGAGTCTCTCATTTTTGGCCCATAAGACTCGTCATGAGTAACCTGAATTTGTTACCATGTCTTGTCTATTACCTGCTTCGACGAATTGAGGAAATTGGCTTATCAAATTACCAAAGTTTGGTAGCTTGACGAAAATTTGAGGTTTTATCAAGGCCGCAGTTTTGATAACCGGATCTCTGAAATCAAATCACTTTGAAATCTGTTTCACGTGTTCAATATAGAAGTCACAACAAATCAAATTGAAGATCAGCTTCCTAGCTACCTCCAATACCTTTTCAGCTAGTTCTTCTCGATATCAACTTAAACATCCATAGGCTTCTACAGAAAGTTTTCAAAATCTTTCACATCGGGGTCAGCATCAGCGAATCGTTGCACGAAGCTCTCAAAGCATAAGTTACAACATAATCAACAATAACATACTTGTCTCATTATAAAGTTCACAAAATTGAGAACTTTCTGATAAAAAAAGAGCAATTGACTTCATTGATGAGCGGTAGAACAAAGTTTAGAAGCAGCCTAATCGGTTCAGTCATAGTATCGTTTAAATGAGTCAATATACGATTGGCGAATTGATTATGGTCATATTTTACTTGGAACGAAAAGAATAGTTTAAGCTATTCAAATCGCTCAAAATTTCGCCTAACAACTGCCTACAACGAAAGCCATCTTGTTGCGTTTCGTTCAACTTTTTTATATATCAAGGCATGACGGTATGCGCTGTAATAAATTAAATATTTAAAATTGAATTAAAAAAATTCTGTAAGTTCTGTATTTTTGCTAAAAATCTGTAATTCTGTATATACAGATTCTGTAACTGAAATTTGGCGAAAAATCTGTAAAATACAGAATATTCTGTATATTTGGCAATCATGTTTTTGAGATATAAATTATCAAATAATTTCCTTACTAAAATCGATACGCCCTATTCAAAATTTATACTTGAGTCAAAAAATTCCCAAATGCTGTGGAACACTCATATGCCCTCCAACCCAAACGAAATACAAACTTCCATTCGAATAAAAAATACTCATGTTTTGTCATTTGTCGATATCATTTGGAATTGCTCTATATAGATTCATCAACAAAGACGAAGAGGTAATTTTTTATGCAAACAGAAATATCTCTGTTTGGAAAGATCCTACAAGAACGTAATAGTTGAATGAAAAGTTATTTGACAAGGTTAATTTGATTTGATATTGAGATGGTTAGCAAAAAAATGGGTGAGTCTACAACAAGTTTAAAAAAAACAGAAAGAAATCAATTTTCTGTTTTTGTTTCTTCTCGATATTTATGTCCAATACATTTAAACAAACCCAGATAAAAATTGTATTCGTAACTGTAAATAACCGGGCTCCGTGAAGTACACCATTTTGCCTCGGAACGCGGAAACGTATCTTACTTCTGCTGTGGCTGGAACAAGGAAGAGGACGATTGTGAGTGTGGCGTACTCAGATGAGCTGTCAGGCCGAGGTGCAAGGTTGCTGTAATCGAGGTATATACGAATGGTGGGATGAACGAGTATGGCGAGATACTTATAGCTGACAGTGCTGCATATAGCTGACTCTGGCGTCCACACAGTAACATACTCCAAAACATGAATGTTGAAGCTCATGAATGACGTACATCCCATCTCCATGCGTTTATAGTTTTATTTTGACGTAGAACTACGTTTTTCATTAAGGGCGCCAAATCAGAAAACAGGTCACGTTTTTATGAAATAAAGTTACCATTGATAACAACTTTTGCTGTGAACGGATTTTGACGATTTACATACCAAACGAATCGGAAATTCTCTAAGATTTGTTTTGTTTTTCCTCTATTATAGTGACTTTTAACACTTTTTGCTGGTTCATCACTTTTACTTCCATTTTTAGAAGAATGTCGGGAGTGAGAATTGAACTCGTGACCTTTGCATGAGAGGTATGGATTTTATCACTACGCCAGATCGCCTGCACCCTAAGATTTGTTTTTTATGCTATATATTACAATCCCCTGGTGTGTAAACGGTTTGAATTGATGAAAACTAGAAGTATTTCCTTTTGTTCTGCTCATTTGTGAACTTCCCTACTCATGTCGTCTATGAGGAGCAACTTATCGGCGATCAATGAAGGGGAATCATTTAAAGTCTCCGTGAACAAAGAAAAGAAGAAGAAGAAGAAGAAAGAAGGTGGATATTTACCTAGAGAATAAATATTAGATCTCGTTGAGGTAAACTTTCAGTATCGTTCTTGATACGAAGCAATGAACATCGTTTTTTCTTCTTTATTTCGCGTCTCCACATGTATTCGTTTCGGATTGCGCTGTGGACGCGACCAAATTGCTTACTCGCTGATGTCTCTGGCATTGCAATCATTACATCAAACTGACGCCATTCCATTAAGGTTTTGAGCTACGCAATTATGTGGGGAATCATAAAACTAGGCTATCATCGACTCACCAAGAAAAAAATAAATTTTGTGTGTGATTCGGTTTCGCATGACAGTAACAAAACTATCTCCACCAAGGATGACAGCTAAGCTAATCGAGACCGTGAGTATTGATAGGTAGAGCTTCTGTTCAGAAGAACGCAAAGCTGAGATAAGTGTGTGCGTAGTTCTACTCAACAATGTGGTCGTGTCTTGGACACAACCTCCCATAAATTTTCGCGAAGTTACAGCATCTCAAGAATCTCCTAAAAATTTCGATTTCGCATTCTATTCCTCTAACTTTTTTGTCGAGTATTTGTCTTAATAAAGATGCAAATTAAAATACTATCTATATATATAAAAATGGAGTGATGTCTGTCTGTTTGATTCTTATAGACTCCGAAACTACTGAACCGATCGACATGAAAATTGGTATGTAGGGGTTTTTGGGGCCGGAGAAGGTTTTCGTGACAATTTGAGACCCCTCCCCCTCTCTAAGAGGGGCTGCCATACAAATGAAACACAAATTTCTGCATTACTCGGAAATTAATTAAGCAAACCAAACCAAAGTTGGCATGTGAAGGTTTTAGGGTGCAATAAATGTTTCTATGATAGTTAGACACTCCTCCCCCCACTCAAAGGGGGGGGGGGGGGCTGCCATACAAATGAAACACAAATTTGTGCATTACTCGAGAATTAATCAAGCAAATGGAACCAAAGGGCCTGGTCGGGTAAGGGAGTAAAAAGTGCCCCCAAACCAAATCACTAGCTGTATAAAGCGAATTCACTAATATTTGATAACACACACGAAAAAAATCTGTACGATTAATAATCCTAATACGTGGCATTTCGTGATTGCAATTACGAATACGACTTTTGCTTGGTGTGTGTTCGATATTCCAAACCCCTCGACAGCCTCATGTAAACAAATAGCCAATTTTCCCAAAACCCAAAACTCCAGGCCCAATTCATAGTCAGAATGAAAAACAAGTAATTTGCACGCGAATCGCATATTTCACCAGCGAATAATTTCACTCGAATGCTAATCGGATGGCCGGGGAAACTGTTGAAAGTGGATCAATTTTCTTTCTCCCCCAAACTCCCTGAAGCAAAAGGTAGTTTTCGACGTCCGAAAAAGAAAACATTTTGTTCGCGGGGCACCCCTTCTTTTTTACTGACGTGTCCCATGAAAGTGTTCCACCCAAATCTAAACGAGCAAATGAGGGAACAACATAGGCCGACCGGAGGACAAATTGGTGTAAAATGACAGCACCGACACGATTCACGGCTTGAATTAGTGGAAGAACAGGGAAAATTTTCTTGTATTTCCACCTCCATATTTCAGGGGGGGAAGCACCGCGACCTCGAAACGAATAGATATCTTTAATTCATTATTCAACACACCCGGTGGTAATCAGCCCCCTTCCACGTCGGTTTGGCGTGTCATGTGGATATCACACAACCTGTCAATCTAACCCGATTCGGAACCTGCGGTTACGTTTGTGGAAATTTACATGCAATACCAACGACAAAATGTCAATCAGCTTGATAGAACCGGGCAGAAGCGGAAGACAGCTCATAAGTATTTGTGGCATTCGGATCCCCCCCGGTAGCCCTTATTCCGAAAAAGAATGTGTTTACTCCGGGGAAAACTTTAATCAAAATGATGGGGAAAACGTCCTGCATTCAAATAGCATCGCCCTGCTCTGTGACGTGTGGACTTCTAACGACCGCTGCTTCAAACGCTCCAACATCACGAAGTGACCATTATTGCCAGTAATGGGTTTGACTGGCTGTACGAACAACGGAGCAAGAAACGCGATCATATGTGTTAAACTGGACAAAGGATTGCTTCCCGTATCCATCAGTTTCACCTTTGGTCGGGCGTCGCATGCAACTCCGGCGCTGCCTACAACGATAGGATTGCAACCCAATCACCGCACATCGCCTCCGAATCGGTAGTGCGCTTTACGTAATCAACTGGTAGGGGTAGCTCCGGGCAAAAGCTTGGACAAAAGCACCTTAACTGCCAAACATAACAGCGCGCATGAATGTATTGAACCGAACGGTGGTGTTGCATAACTTAGACGCTACCATACGTGCATGTTAATAATAATGGTAGAATACTCTAAATTCCACCCCTCCTTAACTATTCATTCTCGTCCGAACGAAACAAGCGGTGGTTAGGCGGGGATGGGGGAATGGTACTTAGCGAATCCATGCATAGTGGGAAAGTTGACAAATTATGGTAAATATGCAAGTTGTGGTTATTATTTTTCACTGAATATGGTGCATGGTTTCCGTTGTCGGTAGGTTAAATCAGAAGGATAACATACTATAGCTACAGCTTTTTAAGATTATGTCATATTGAGAAAATCTGCTTTTGTTCGTGGTATCGAAGTTTACAATTTCAGAAGTAGAATATGGAGAATATGGAGGCCAAGACCAGAACCAAAGTGCAAGAGCCAACCACCAACTAACTGATTTGGGGAAGGCTTATAGAATTACTATGGAGCTCGCGAATAATCGAGGTTGTACTAGATTCAGTTCACTCCGACTGAACAAATTAAGAATAATAATCAGTCGTAATGTTTTAAACATTAACATTAAACAATTTCATCCGCAACATCCAAGTGCTTCTAAAGATTGAACACGTGATACTCCGGATACAGGAATCTAGTTTGGTTTTGAAAATGCGCTCTACTTTTCAGAGGTACACCAGAATGTAATATGATCATTGTAAGATAATTTTTTCATCCTCCCAATTTGCCTATGACAGGTTATTGCTGCTTTTTGAAATTAACCAAAATTTTTTTGTACATATTTTACAAAAAATTATAATTCGAAAACTATGGTACCTACCAATGCAGTAGGTAGGTGAAGCAGTAGGCAAAGTATATTTGTATTGGTAAACCGTCACCGTGATGCCGTCACAATTTGCGTACAATATGGATTGTATATGGAAGAAACAAAACATGTTTAAATAACTCACGGTTTCACCATGTTATGATCCAAAATTGCTCTTGAAATGTTGTAAATGATTGTTTTTTAACAGATGACAATTTTATTGTGACATATTGTCATCATTTAATGGGTAAAAAGATCCAGAGAACCATCGTATTCTTAGACATCTAGAATAGCAACATTTACAACGGAATGTTGCTTAATTGTGCATTTTTTCTGAAATCACATACACTGAGAGCCTTGAAAATATCATCAAGTTATCGCGAAAACAATGAAATATTATTTCGTTTGTTTCTAGGAAGACGAGAGAGTGAAAAATACACACAAAAATATCATTCAAATTATTCATCTTCTTCGACATGATTCTACAAATATACACTTCACAATACCACATTATAGGGGAAGCCGGGGTCCGCCCCCTAAGAAAACCAATTTTCAGTTAAGCGTCCTTCAGGATTTCCCCTATTTGTTGTGCTACATGTCATTGAGTATATCATATTCTACTACTAAAAAATGTGTAACTGTTGATTGCATAAATTTTTTGACGTTTTTTCATTAATTATTGGAATGATAAAAAAATAAGGACCACTCGCGGGGTAAAACGAACTATGGCGGGATAAGACGGAGCGATGCTATTTTCAAACAGTTTAGTCTGGTAAAAATAACAGGAACAGTGTTGACTAAGGTACTAAATGTTTAGGGTTGTCAATAAACTATACACAAACTTTTGAAAAGGCCATCCATATACCACGTGCAGAGTTTTGAAATCATTCTTGAAAAATTTACCAAATTATCGGAATCTATAAGGACGATTATTCGACGACTTCCTTAAGAACTTTCGGGGCATTTGTGTGTAAAAAGACAAGAAAAAAGATGATTTTTTATTTGATATGAAAATCATTCAATATCACAACGTGTGACGCTTTCACCCCGTCGAAAATGGTCCGTCTTCTCCCCAGAGCACCTTTTGCATTATTTTGCACTTTACACGCATTTTATAATATATTTTACATACCTTTCCACTCAGGCAAAACCGGAACAATCTACTGAAGGACTGGGATACTGGCAACTAACGGAATATACATTTTTTGGTGGCGAAATCCTTATTTTGGTTACCTTGAAAATTAGATCGCTTGCAACTGCAATGAACGAAAACTTTATTTTGTTTACATTTTTGATATTTCGTGCGCTCAAGTGTTGCAAGGTGTTTCGAAATGACAAAAATATGCTATCAATTTTTCCTTGGGTAACATATTTGCCAAAATACTGAGGATTTCTTATAAAACTAGAAGTGGTCTTACCCCGCCGGGCAGTCTTACCCCGTTTTCTCTTACTCATATTCAGTAAGAACTCTCAATAATTCATCTTTTTTCAATTGATATTAAACTTACTGAAAATAGCGTTTTTACATGGATGTGGAAGGCAATTGAATGTAAACACAAAAATTGACGTCACGATTCGAGAAGCGCATGCTATCATGCACACTACGGTCGCAAACACTACCATCTGCTCCACCTATAGTTCCTGCTCATGGGGTATCTACAAATGGTCAAAGGATAAAATGTAAAAAAATATTTTTATTTTGATAGAAAAAATACCAAAACATTTTTAAAGGGAAGACTATTCACATAAATTTTCGAGAATTTAAAAAAAAAAATTTGGAGAAAAATTAATTTCGATATTTAAAATATGTTTTTTTCAGCGAATTTTTTTTTCAAACAAATTTTGGTATTTTTCATGAAAATTAAAACAATTTTCTACATTACATCCTTTTCACATTATTTTGTAGGGATTATATTTTTTTAGTTATGATTTTTTGTAGAAAATCAAGAATACAAATGAAACACATATTTCTACATTACTCGAGAATTAATCAAGCAATTGAAACGAAATTTTGCATGTGGAGGTTTTAGGATGCAGGATGCTATGGTTGTTAGATACTCCTCCCCCTCTCTTAGCGGGTGGGGTCTGCCATACAAATGAAACACAAATTTCTGCATTACTCCAGAATCAATCAAGCAAATGAAACCAAATTAGGCATATGGAGGTATAAGTATGAGAATTAATCAAGCAAATAGAACCAAATTTGGCATGTGGAGGTTTTAGAGTGCAATAAATGTATTTTCTGCATAACTCGAAAACTATTCAAGCAAATGGAGCCAAATTTGGCATGTGAAGATTTTAGGGGACAAGAAAAGTTTCTATGATGAATAGACACTCCTCCCCCTCTCTAACGGAGGAAGGGAGGGGGGTTGTCTTTTATTCTATCATATCTTCTGTATCAAACATTCATTCCATGTAACGGAGAAACATGTTAGTTGCAAGTGGTTGAAAAATCTTGAACGAGAATTGTGTCTGAAATAAATCTGATACTATAATGATGAGTTTTAGTAGGAGTACTAGGAATTTTATAGTAAAAGGTAAATTCAACGTGGTCGATTAGACGATCAATCAATGAACAGTTCTGCGATTGGATCCATAAACTTGCGCTTGGCAAGAAAACGTGAATGTTTGAATTTATTGATAATAAAAATCAAATTTTTTGGCGGGACGAAGCTTGCCGGATCAGCTATTAGTATATAAATAACCGCTTAATACTTTGAAATTATTGTAACAAGTTTTCATTCGTTTCTCTAAAGATGTCGATATTTCATTTCAGCATAAATTTTCGTATTCCATTAAAATTCTGTTCTACTTAAAAATGATCAATATATCTGTTTTTTTAATTCTTTATTTTTGAGACTTTCAGCCTCCTGGGCTGGTTAGTCTCAGAGAGAGAGGTACTTACTGTAAAGTTTTGAAGTTGATGAAACATGGGAGGTCTTGGAAATATGTGGAAATCTTTTGAGTTTTGATTTTACCCTGGTTTTCCCAAAACAATTCAATCTGGTCCGGATTGATTCTTTGCCGCAAATCGAGTAGCTATCGCGTCCTGCCAGGTGACGAGTAAGTGTCACTCTACAAGTACGAAGGGATCAATAAGCCACCAATAAGTGGGGAGCAGACGTAAATGAGACAAGTAGGGGAGGTGGGGATAAAACGGGCATGTTAAGAAGAACTTCAATTATACCTTTGGAAACTCATGCTTCCCAAAACTTTGATGCAGTTTCTTGCAATTCGATATACTGTTCTTCTACCTAATTGGTCAAATATTTTACAAAAAAAGTGTTTTTCAATGTTTTTTACTGAAATTAAAACATACCGAAAACTACAACATTTTATAACATGTAGAAGGTCTTCTCATTAACAGAAATTTAAAATTCAAAATGTAACTATTCAAATCAACCACCTGTCCATATTACCCCCACTGTCCGTATTACCCGCGGTTCCCCTAATGAAAATTAAGGAGAATTCAAAAGCATAATACACTTAATCGTTATTTTAGTATATGTTAGGTAATATAAAGTGCTCCTACGGCCAAGTGGTTACATATTACACATTACACGTTACACATTATCATTCCCGTGATTTGAGTTTGATTCCCGTTCTGGCCTGGGAATTCAACGAAATTTCTTCCGACTTGCACAGCGGTCACGCGTATTCTAGAGCTTGCCCCTCCAGAATACATTAAAGGGTGTGTTATTTGACATAAGAAATCTCAACTAAATACTAATAATAAAAATAACGAAAGTTTATGAAATGCGAAGAGTTGCAATAGTTAAACAATAAAACAAATCAGAACTATATTAAATCCATTACTGTATTACGGGTACGAAAGATTTGACTCTCAGTTTACATATTTACCAGTCGGGCGGATTGATCATATCTCTCTTATAATTTCAATTAACGCTTGATCCCGAAAGTTCACTAAATGCCTACCAAATCGTTACCACCAGCTAACTCTTGAAAACAAAAGATTCGAATCACTTTATACTACAATTTGCGATGAAATACATCTCTATTCTTTCAAAGTTTGAGCACTCGAGGAAGAAAAATGTCTGAACGTATCAATATGAAATTTCGCAGTGGTTTTTAGGATGTCCTACACTAGAAATATACATGCTAACATTTGTACTTACAATAATACTCGTTAAACTACAGTAGATTTTCTAAAACTCTACAAAAAAACGGTTTTTGGTAAATTTAAAATATATGTGGAAAATAACTAACACATTCTATAACTAAACTAGGAACATGTAACTTCAACATGATGCATATCCCTCTCCAGATTATCATCAAACACTGAGATACAGTCATTCAGAAGTTTCTAAAAGATACCGATATTACCTTTTTCGCCCCTTTTTGTGCCGAGTGTAATTTTTGAAAAAAATATTTTGCGCTGACTTGTTGTTCCTGACGAGAATAGATATAAAACTGAATGATGAAAATACTGGCGAGTCGGAGACAGATTCGGAGAGATGTAGGACTACACAAAGGGTTGTTAATTTGAATTACTTTTCAAATATCCAAGTATTTTCTCTGTATCTCTAAGAAAAGTCACATCTCCAACTCTCGCAAAAACTCCATTCGTGAAGAAATAATCCACATTTGATATAATGCTGTACCTTTCGCGAAACGGCAACTGAAAATCTGATTGTGTTGGAGGCAACTATAACAATCGCAGTGGAACGAATTTTCACCTTCAGTTTTGAACCTAAGAACATAGCTCTGATTGCGGGAAAATTTCTTCTTCTTCCCATTGAGATGTGTTGTATTCTGACACCACTTGTAATCCGGAAACAATGCACGAATTGTCGAAAATTAAACCACTCCTGAATTCGCACAAACTCTACCCCGGCCAACAAATTATAAACATAAATTTTCTTTGCATTATTTCGGAAATCGCTTTATGAGGCATCGAACTGTTGCATTGATTTTTTTTAAAATAAATCTCTAGTGAAAGGTACGGTAGCTCTGGAAAGCGCCATGTTTTCATGGAATGTATCCAATTTAGAAAACCTATTCCAAACTCACGGTCTTGAGAAAACCCATTTTTGGACGCCGATCAACGCCGCCGTCGTCTGGTTGCCAAAATCGTGATTATATGTTGTGACAGGAGCGAAGCAGAGGGTTTAGATTGTGCAGGAATTGAAACTTTTGCTGATGCTACCTGCTGCCAACATTGGCACTGCTGCTAGTGTCAGTGATGCGGATATTGGTGCTGTTATTTCTGTAACTGATGTCGATATTGGTTCTGCTGTTATGCTATCGTTTCTCCATGTGAACTGGCTCCCGTTTAGAAAATGAATTATCGGTTCGGAGTGGACAATACGTTAATATACGTTTTAACTGGCGTGAAACACACAGGTGTGGGGCTTGCGACGCAATATTCTGGCTTACATTGTATTTGCCAGCAGATTTAGGAGAGAAAAGGAAAGTAAACAACAGCTCGCAAGCTCGTCGTGTTTTAATTTCGTAGTTTTATGTTTCATATTTTCATATTCCTCTTGAATAGAATGATATGTACGGTGGATAGCTATGTTTGTTTCAAGAAATAGTCATAAAGAACTTTTTTATTATTTCCTACAGATTCAGTGTTCAGATTTTCATTTCAACCCCATTTTAATGTCTTTCTGTTAGACGTGGTCCTACGTCAAAATTGTGTTAGGACTCCAAAATCTGCACTGATTTTCTCAACGATATAGATTTTTTCTTTACTCCAGTGCAGCAGGCAAAATCCCACTATCCAATGATAGTGTTGCAGCGTGCGGAATGACCCCATACATCGCAATAACTCGTCCCTGTGCTCGAGCTCATACATCGCATAGGGGAGTACCAATAATGGCCCTAAACGTCCATCGTAATTGTGCTTCAACAACGTCAGGCGCTCGCTAGGCAGCAACCCAACAGAAGCAGCGATGGCAGCGATAGCGATCAGCTATTTTCTCTCTTTATCCCCTATTCCACCACTGCGAGTCCTTGGGGGTTGAATTTCGAACACGCTCTCCCCTACCCCGCTCCGAAACAACTGTAATTGTGCTGGGCTGTGTTTTGTGCACCCGGGATCCGTCCGGCCAGGGCCACTCTGCGTGCGTGCAAAATGTTTAACCTTGAAAACACACACTGCACACACACACACATACACATACACAAACTTATTCGTGTTCTCTGCTCGATGATGACTTTCCGCTTGCAAACAGGGAGCATGGGGGAATTCTGCAGCTTCTGCTGTTTGTACCATGAGCCCATAACAACAGATGAATGGCGAAAATCTGGTCCCTATCTTCGAGCGCAGATCGCACACGCTCTCGTCAAACTCGACGGCTGTTGAATTTTTAATTATCTGCTCTAGTCGTGCACTGATCGCAATAACAGCAGCAACAACACAACTGCTCAAATCCGCACAGAATAATGGGATGAGAGTGATGTGTGTAGGTACGTGTGTGGGCTGCAGGCAGGAGATTTACACCCTTGATGTAATTCTCTCCATTTTCAGCGAGGATACGCGCTACGTGCTTCGGTAAATGTGTAGGCTAATCAATTATCTGGACGAACCATGGAACCATGCTCCGGAGACTTTTAATTAGAAGCATGCCTGGAAAAATCAATTGATTGCGAAGAATGTGTTGCCGCTGGTATGTAATACTCTCATTCGATTGAGACTATCGTTCTGTTCGTATATTTTGAATGATTTGGTTCAAAGAAATCCACTAAAATGTTATGGGTAAGTATGTAGAACTGATTCAAAAAAATAATAATAATATTCAGCAATAACAACATTTTTTTTTATTACGTTGCTGATATATCACTTCTTGATGCACTCATAAGGACTTTCTCGAAACCTCATAAGTATTCAATATTCTCTTCAACTGTTCAAAATGCCATCTTGGGAACTCTCAAATGGTCTTGAAGTCCCAAGGATCTTTGATTGTTGGAAACTAACTTGGAATCTTTTTGACAAATCGAAATTTTGTGTTCGGGAACCTTTTTGGAATATAAAAACTAAAAAATGCTAAAAATCATCGTAAAATTTAAATTTAGGTAATTTTGTTCTCAGTTATGAAATCTTTAAATATTTTTTTCTGCTAATTTAACTGATTTTATTTCTGATTTTTTTTTTTGACGTGGGACTACGTCTAACCGGAGTATATGGGGGGTGAAATGATAACCTAAACGCAGAACAAGCAGGAAAAAAGGAAAGATTCCAAATGCTCAAAACTCGAACATTTCTTACTGTATCGGAAAGATGTTTGCATCAATTGATAAGGAATATTTCTACGTATCTATCGCAAATGATAAAATGTTATTTATCATTAGATAAACAATTGAATAACTGTAAAATGTTAAGCGTTATCTAAACGCCCTAACTTCCTCGTTTTGATTGGTCCGATTTACGGTTTCCCCAACACAGCCATCTAAACCAAGCAGCGTTGGGGAAACCGGCATTGCAAATACATGAAAGTGTGGGGATTTTTGTTCTCACCGAAATGTGTTCCCTAACACAGACATCAAAACCAAGCAGTGTTGGAGAAATCGGCATCACAAATACATGAAAGTTGGGGGTATTTTTGTTCCGACTGAAATGTGTTTCCCCAACACAGACTTCAAATCCATAGAGCGTGGAGAAATTGGCATTGCAAATTCATGCAAGTCGGAGGCATTTTTGTTCCGACTGAAATGTGTTTCCCATACACAGACTTCAGAACCAAGGTGTCTGGGGGTGTCTCCGCCTAGATAGGTTCTAAGCGGAGTTCCAGAGTGTTGAGATGAGTTGAGTAGAGAATCCTGTCTACATCGCCAAAAAATGTCTCCGCCCAGAGAGGTATCCGAGCAGAGTCCCGAAGAGTATTAGAGTAGACTGGCAATCCGATAATGATGTAGAGAGATGATGAGATCGAATATAGTCAAAAGCATGACCTACACTGATCGGTGGTTTATTTGAAACTGCCCGCTCTTAACATTTTGTGCCCTATTTATATGATTGGTCCCATAGTCATCTGAATAGCCTATAATTGCGATTGATTCTTTTGGTCGGGTTCCTTCTCGAATGTTCGCTATAAACAATAAGTTTTGTATAGCGGGTTCACTTTCATGCGTTCCCTATTCCATGACAATTCTCTTGTTATTGTTTGTTATTGTTATGATTGTTCAGATGTTGTTTTGTTATGCTGTCGTGTTGTGTTTAGTGATTGGTGAGTAGCATTTGTTGTGATTGATATAAATGTTAATTCTTTTGCAGGTAATTGATGTTGGATGAAAAGGTAAGTGAATACTGTTCTCTTATGTATCTTCTTAAGTTGTCCTCTTTCACAGGTGCGGATTCAGATCCTGGATTACCGGCTGGATGTGTTTTTAGTGTATAATAAAGTGTTTTTCTTTGTAATGTGTGGAGTGTTAAATATTTCTGAATAAAGTTTTGTTGTTTTGGAATTAATGTGTTTTTTCTTTTGTGTATTCTCCTCCTGGGCCGCAACAGGGGGAATTGGCATTGCAAATTCATGCAGGTCGGGGGTATTTTTGTTTCGACTGAAATGTGTTTGCCTAACACATACCTCTAAACCAAGGTGTCTGGGGAAATCGGTTTTGCAAATAGATGCAAACTGCGAGTACTTTTGTACTCGCTTGCTTTTGTACAGGATAGAATATGTTTCCTGAACACGGTATAAGTTGAAGTTGTTGATTCATGCAAGCCGGGGGTACTTCTGCACCCGCATGTTTTTTTTTTGCACTCCGAGAAGTGTTTTCCTAACACGGATTACAAAAACGGGTACGAACACAACGCTTTGGCTCGGTTATTCAAGGCATTGAAGGATATGCCTTGATATCTTCAACTCACTGAATTTCTGGCACTGAGTACCTGAAGTTCATCAAATCAAACAAATTCGCGGTTCGAGAAGTACGTACACTTGTGAGATGCAAACTTCAGAGGGAAATGTTAAATAAAATAATCGTTTGATAATTCTTCCGTTCACATATTTTGTCCTAGGCATCATACCAAACGTAAAAGGACTGTCATTAAATTTACTTGTAACGAAGAACATAATCTATCACAATACATGAATTGACCTTACATGGCATTTATTCAATATCTTTACTCACGAAGCATATATATTGAATTCGATTGAATTCGAAAATTATTTCATTCAATCAAAAATTTAATCAATACAAACAAATGATTGCTAAACTAAGCTAGACCCACGACAACTTTGCGGTTGTATCATAGATATAACTCACCCATTTTTTCGCTTTGTGATAAATCAGATATGCACCTTAAAATACTCATCAAAAACGGAGAGCTTGCGGAACCAAACCACACGATTTAGGGTGTGGAAACAATTTCATTGCCCAAATCAACAGTAAAATCTCCGACACTGATAAGCTCCTGTTTGTGCTGCGATAATATTTGAACTTTATCGCTCTGCTGAGATTAACAAAAATAGCAAAACGTGTCTGTTACGCCAAATCATTTTCAGTTCTCGGAAATCGTCACGGTCGCGGTTGCGGCGAGCCGTTTCTTCGTTCGCTACTTTTCCGAAAACAACACTCGAACTGACGTCAAATAACATTTCAAAGTTGTTTTCCTCGCGTGCGACAGTTTTCCCACCCATACTCGTCAACAGCAATAACAACAACGACAATTGTAACGATATCCCAAACTGACAATTCCACACTTATGTCCTCCTTCGAGTAAGGGAAAACATTCTCCCCATTGGTTTTCCTCCTCCCGAATTTGTATCGTGGTTGTGACTTTTTGGCAAACACTACCAAACAATTCATATCTGTATGGTAAACACGAGAATTGGTCGGGTTTGTTTGACATTTAGCATTGTCACACCGTTGTTTCCCATTCGTCCGTCCGTCCGTCCGTTTCCCAGTCGTCGTCACCTACCGTTCGAACTGCTTTTGGGATTGAAAAATTGCTGTTTACTGGGCGATGATGCTCTGACGTGATTGTGGTACGTCTTTTGTTGAAACATCATCCGCAAAAATAAATTAATCAAAGATATTTACCCCCAGCGGTTGCTGCTCGGGTTCAGTGGGTGGGTGAGGTGTGTAACTTCGCGTGAAAAAGGACAAAATGAGCTCGTGTATAGGAGGGAAAGCTATTGACCTCAGCCGGATGGTGGCGGGTAAAATTAGTTTATGGGCTGAGGCAATCCACTCACGTTCGGAGATTTTTTTTTGCAGAATTGTTCGAATTCACGGAGTTCTACAGATTTTTTCTACGATGCTTGTAACGAAAAGTTATATTTTACGATTGAATACTTTCATGTATTATGGCTTTGAATACGGTTATTAGTTTTATATGACAGTAGATGCTCCTTGCTTGAAATCTATTACAAAACGCATTAAGGATGGGCATCGCTTGTCAAGAAAATATCTGAAAATCCATTGCATATTTCGACTCTTCTAAAAGTGGTTAAATAATTTTGATGGAAAATTAGAACAGAAGAAAAGTTGTATTTGAAAATAATGAATATTTGTTGAATTAAGACAAATTCACATGAGAAGATTGCGAATTTAATCAAACTTTTGAATAGAAAATAAAGCTGTGAATGTGTTTGAAGTTCAGATAAGTTCTGTTATTTTTTATAAGAACATAACTTTACCTGGTTGAAAATTTTAAAATATCGCACAATATAAAAAAAACTCAATTGATTTTGACTGCATTACCTGCTGATATAATTTTTACTAAAATGATAAAAAACCGTTATGGATGCAAACAATAGATTTTATGATTTACTAGAATGTAATATGATAACGATAACATCAAGTGAAATAACCTTTCATAACGCGATATCTACTTCATGGGTTGGAAAGTCCCGGAATTTTTCAATAGACGGCGGCACTAAAAAATGAATAAGATTAATTTCGAGAGGTTCATCTGTCGCTAGCTTATGTGTGAAATTTCATGACATTTCGTTTATTTTATAAGTGTCACTACATGAGCATTAGAGTGCCAATGGATGTATGGGAAAAAAGTGACCCTCGAATTTTCAAAGCGAACTTGATTAAAAAAGTTAATTCCCAAAAAGGAAATCGGGGTTTTCAAAAAAAGTTTTTTGATGCCAAATGTCTTAGAATTGCATGAAACGTCGAGATTTACTGTTATCTCGATTTTTTTTGTCAGGAATTGACTTTTCGGCACTTGGTCGTTTTTGTCTGAAAAGTCGATTTTTGACGAAAATTTTTGTTTTCGTGATAGCAGTAAATCTCGACGTTTATTATATCAATTATATTTAATTTATTATATTAAATGAAGTCCGTATGAGCAAATATTTTGCAGAGGGTATTTTATCGTGCAAATCAACATTTCGCAGCAAGTTCCGAATGAAAAATAGAGATAACTATATTAATTAGCACTTGAAACCATACGTTTCGTCTCGTATTCCGAAAAAAAAATTAAGTCCCAGAGTGTCGATTTTTGACAAAAAAAAATTCGAGATGACACTAGATCTCGACGTTTCATGCAATTTGAAGACATTTGGCATCAAATTTTTTTTTTCAAAAACCCCGATTTCCTTGGGTGATTTTTCGGTTTTCAAAAAACTCAAACTTTGACCGCTGTGCGACACTAGTAAATGAAGTCCGATTGAGCTGATATTTTGCATAGGGTAGTTTTTCGTGAGAATAACATTTTTAATCAAGTTCGCTTTGAAAATTCGAGATGGCCATTTTCACCATTTTCACTCTAATGAGCATTCGTATAGAAAATGGAAAAAAAGGAATATCGTATTTGATCTAACATTGTTTTTTGATGGGAAAAACTCCTGAATAATCGAAATAATCTGCTCCTTCGAGAACAACAGTTTATCGGTGAATTAGTGAATTTAAAATATGCCATACAAGCACCGCAGATGTACCTCGCTCTGGACGGGCAGAAGGGGCTACGAATCCAGAAATCGTATAACAAGTGCTCATTGTGAACGATCGTAAAGTGAAGTTACGTGATTTAGTTGAGGCCGTAGGTATTTCAAAAGAACGAGTGGGATACATTTTTCACGACATTTTGGACATGAAAAAGCTATCCGCGCGATGGGTGCCGCGTTTGCTGACCGTCGACCAAAAACAGCGACGCGTTGATGATTCAACAGCCGGTGTGGCGTTGTTGAATCGTGATCGAGATGACTTCTTTCCACGTTTTGTTACAATTGATGAAACGTGGATCCATTACCACACTTCTGAGTCCAATAGGCAGTCTGCAGAGTGGCACTGAGGCATATTTCGAAGACCTAGACGTTTCGTACCACATAAGTGGAATCGAAATGATGGAAACTCGCTATACCAACTCCATTGCTTTCAAAGGAAACTTGAGGAATAAATACAGCTTTGCCCAAAAAACTATTGTTTTTATTAAAAATCACGGTTGTATGGCGAATTGCGATGTAAGGTTGTCACATTTGCACAATTCGACTCGCACAGCTTGAGTTGAACGGATTTCAGAATCCGAAATTGCGATCCGTTCGGGTAGTTCTGACTCGGTTGGATTTGAGAATATTGATGAATGCTAATCAGTAACCAAATCTGGAATTTCCGAGGAAAATGCACTATCAATTTCCTCGGGTATATTTAATATTGTATTGTAAATCCATCGAGCGCACTTTCTTGTTTGTGTTTTCACACATGTTTTCATAAACATGAATTCAATATGAGTAATAATGTTCGCGATGAATGATGTGTCTGTGGCACTTGTTCAATGTTAATGCAATATTTTTTGAGAATGGCCGGGGTATTTTTGTCAAGCAAATTTTTTCCGACTTGCGCTATGATCACACATATGTTGAAGCTTATCACTCAGAATACATTCAAGACGTGTTGTTCATCATAGAAATTTCGACTAAGTACTCATAAAAAGGACGCAAGTATTACTACGTTGAGAAGGCGAACGTACCTTTTTTCATGGAATTACTGTTAACCTGCTCGATATTTGTTGTGGATTTGGCTGCAACATGCACTGCATTAGAAAACATTCAGACCTTTCCATCGAAACCATCCTTATCCTTGGGCTCTGATAGATAGTTCAGCCTTCAAGAGCTTGTATGAATAGTTCATTTAACATAGTTTATGTTTAACATCTTTTGTGTATAGGTTGCTTCGTGTATAGTTGCATTGCTTCGATACGAAGCAATGAGAAAGCAAACATTCTTGCGAAAAAGGGCGCTATGGAGAAGACATTATTCCATAGTCCAATTACTTATAGCTGCATATTGCTCGTGAATTTGCACTTGAATCTTGGTAGACAAGATGCAACTACTAATGATGTACACAAATCATGGATCAAAGAATGCACTTTTTCTCGTAATTTCAAACGGATAGTTTGCAGACATATGCCGAATCATCATTACTCATATTTTTCATCATCATCATTAATGCACATATGTTTTCTAACTAACATGAGTGTTAGTAACCTATATGTTTGTGGGGCATAGATTATCACGATATTGATCACATTCTAGGGCTTTGTTCCTTAATGTAAAATGACAGGTTATCATCGATGAAATATTTTCACAGAAGGAGACTAAATATTCCGATCTGTAACGTTCTTTTGCTATTTTTAAGCTATTTCTTACATTTGTGAATGTTTTGAATCCCTACACTTTTAGCATGAATTTTTTTCATTTATTATTTTCATTACGATTTCTTTTTATTACTATTAGCAATTTTATAACAAAATAATCTATAGTTTTTATTTTTGTCTGTTCTGATTTTCTTTTCAAAACTATAAAAGAAGATTCTAAGTCATAAAATATCTTTCTTATACAAAAATTCCAATTTCTTCAAGGAAGACATAGAGGATTATATTTGATGAAAAAAATCTTTCTACACATATTTTCGAATTTCAACAATTATAGACTTATTGACCTTTTTCTCTGTTTCGGGCTCTGTTTGTCTTAAACTGGCTCTAATTCTAATAATTACGCTACGTAGGACAATTATTTCCTCAAAGGGTCCGTCAATTGCCGGAAAGATGGGGAAAAGTTGTGACTAGCGATGTGAAATACTTTGCATATTAAATTTGTAACCATTTTTGCAGAATAAAGCATTAATTTTTGAAATAAAAAACCAACAAACTTACCGGTATTTCTATCAATTTCGTGAAATCTGTTTACACTGGGTCACTTTTTATGCGGTTGATACGTGCCTTGTAAAACCAAAAACCACGTAAATTCCGAAATCCGCGTAAGAAACCGCGAAAAAAGCGACTTCAGTATACACTGCGTCTACAACTATAAAACCAATCATTTTTTGAACACGAATGAAAAGTCAAAAGTATAAAGAAGTACTTCAGCATTATTTACTGCTGTTTCTATATCAACAACAATGTGATAATTGGGAAATTTGGCATCAATTCATGAAATCCAGAATAATATGACATGATTTGATGAATAAGGGTTTCAGATTCGGAACTGGTGAGCTTGTTTACCAGTTCAGAATCCTATCAAGAACTTATGAGGAGTGATCGTACGAATAGTAGATGCAGCTAACAAGCAGTATGAGTGATTTGAAGAGCTTAAACGAGTAGTATCCTCTGCGTAGAACGAGATACACGCTACAACAAGTCGCAGCTTGGTCAAAACCATCCCAAATGGATTATTTGAACTGATTGAGAACTAAAGATGACCTACGAATTAGAAACTTTTTTTAATATATGTGAAATTGACGTTAATTTTGTAAACAAGTGAGAGTTTTTCCATCTGGTTCTATAGTTATGAAACACTGGAAATTTGTGTTTTTTGAACGTTTCACGCCTGAACACAACAATAAAGTTCAAATGACCAGTCTTTTCAATGAAGATAGTTGTTATATCCTACACTATATACTTCAATTCATCCGACTTCTTACATATCTCTGGAAACTCAGAAAAACTGAGTGGGTCTATAGTTGTAAAACGCAGTGTATAAGTAAACAATTGATTGTGTTTGTTTTTTTAGTTTACGGTGTTTCAGGACAAAGGGCACTATAGTTTTTAATTTTTTTTTCTTCTAGAAAACTGAGCATCATAACTCAAAAAAAAAAAAGATATAAAAATTATAACAACCTTGGTCTCAAAATTATGTAAACTATAGAAAAAAAATACAATCAAAGACCACGAAATTAAAATCAATTTTTTTGCACGCTTAGCATTTTTTTAAAGAACACTAACTCATATTTTATATCTCTAACTTATATCTTATAACTTATTATATATCTATCATCGGAATCAGTATAGTAGTTCAAAAGTTATGAATTCAAAAAAAAAAAAACATTTTTGGAAAAAAGGGGAAAATTTTGACTTTTCGAACCACCAGTTCACTTCGAAAAATCGTAACTTAAAAACAACAAAAACCCCTCCCACTTGTTTTTGAATATGTTCCATAAGAAACCTCAGCTTTCAAGAAAAAAATATAATAAATATAGCGCCCTTGGTACCGAAACCATGTAAACTATAAAATATACAATCAATAATTACAAAAACGAATCCCTTTTCTTCCGCAAGTCGGCTATTTTTCAAAGAAGATGATTTGAATTGGTCCAATTGAACTATTATAAATTTTTGGAAAAGTCATTTTTGAAGAAAAGAAGTAAACATTGTTTTAAAACGATTTTAATTAGCTTGACCCGTTTGTAACATTGTAACTTTGTAACTTTGTAACTTTGTAACTTTGTAACTTTGTAACTTTGTAACTTTGTAACTTTGTAACTTTGTAACTTTGTAACTTTGTAACTTTGTAACTTTGTAACTTTGTAACTTTGTAACTTTGTAACTTTGTAACTTTGTAACTTTGTAACTTTGTAACTTTGTAACTTTGTAACTTTGTAACTTTGTAACTTTGTAACTTTGTAACTTTGTAACTTTGTAACTTTGTAACTTTGCCTTGATTGCTAGAACATTATGTTCTCATTATAATTATGTGGATTCCATAATATCGAAAATTCAATTCGACCGCCGCTACAAAATGGCTGACATGGAGAACCCACACCAGATTATGAAAACCATAAATCCAAAAACGTCACCGCCACTAAATTGTGGACCATGTATTTTGGGTAACCCCCGTTTATATTAGTGCCAAATGAAATGATGTGACTAACAGAAAACAGTATATCACGAAAACATTACAAAAAATGAAGTATGAAATAAAAAGATGTTGGATAGTTTCATTGTAGAGAAATATACTAATAATACAGATAGTGTTCTAAAAACTACAAAATAGAATAAGTAAAAGAAATATTTTTAAGTTAAACGGTTCCATTGTGATAAAACGTAATAATTATATAGATAATATACTAAAAGCTAGAAAATAATTAGGCAAGTAGCAGTGAGCAAGTAAGGAAAAGTTCATTTGCTCATTTCTTCACACCTAATTATAAATCACTCTATCTGCTTGGAATAGTCATGGCGAAAAGAATGCAGCAAGCAATCGTGAGATTGAACGATGAATCATTTTACATTCCCCGACCATCTTCATTCGGGACTGATAGTGAACATAACAAAACAAGGAGTGAAAAACAACATTCAATGAATGAATACTCCTTTGGAAGGATCGCACGAAACAAAATAACGAGTGAGTCAAAATAGACTGAATCTGCGTGTATGTATGATTTTATTTTCCTTTCTACTCTTTTCCTTGTCAGCATTCAAGTGCACATAAATTTACCCTCCCGCTCACTTTTGCGATGGCTTAGATCGTTTCATACTAGAAACAAAAAAATGTTATTGCAATAGTGCACAGGAAACAACTCGAGTTCAACTATCTACCTATATTTTACTACCGTGATCGAGGTTCAATGATTGCTATTTGAGTGAAAAATGAATGATTTTATAGAGACACTCGCTGACGCAAAGTTTCCAATTTGATTCTATCACCATCTATCGTCATTCCTAGAGGCAAATGAGGGAATGCAAAATTCTCTGAGAATAGATGAGCGTAATCTAGACAGTATTTTTCCGTTCAAATCGAGAATGAACATTGCGAAGATGATAGGTGAATGTTTTCTGTCTCAGATAAAGTGAGGCAGAAACGGAGAATAGAAGGGTGAGTTTTATCTGTGGATGAGTGTTTTTGAACGATTTTCGATGCGATTTTGCCCATACCTGGCAGTGAGTAGCTATCACACCCCGTCCTTCATTATACTAGGGCATTTATGAGACAAAAATAAAATCCTGCGGCATATAATGAAACAATTAACTGTGGATAATGGAAATCCGACGTTCCACACGATTTTATTTTAGTCTCATCAATGCCCTAGTATAATGAAGGAAGGGGTGTGATAACTACTAACAGCTACTTACCTAGTTGTTTTCAAGCTTTTAGTATATTATATGTACTACTGTTATGTTTAATCACAATGAAACAGTTTAACTTAAAAAGTTTTGTTTATTTATTTTATTTTCTAGTTTTTAGAACACTATCTGTATCATTAGTATATTTTCTTCCGCATCTCAAAAAAATGTTCTGCTGTTTGGTCTGTTTTAATTCCTATAACAAAATTTGGAAAATTGAAAAATATTTTTTATGAAACATTTGACCATTTATTTCAAAGAACAGAAAGAACTAAATGCCGTTTTTGGGAAACATAAGTTTTCAATAATACCATCGATGTCCTTCCTTATCTGTCCTTATCAGCCTGAGGGCATCCGTATACTAGCACATAGGATTTGACAGCGTCAAACATGTCCGGGTCGCAAATGCAATTTGCGACCACTGTCACTCGCGAGAACTGCCAAACTCTCAAGCTGGTGTAAAACAAGGCACTTAACATACTACCAGGTGGGTCAAAACGTGAAGTGGTTTTCTGCAGCCATTTAAAAAATACACAAAAGTAAATTAAGACGATTGAGCACAATTTGTGGAATATACTGATACTTTATGAAATACTCATTGCTATATTCATTATATTCATTACGTTTTTACGTTCAAACCCTTTTATTTCACTTAAATTCTTTCAATTTCTTAAGTTGGTTTACATTATAATATAATACTACATTTCAAGTGATCAACCTAGGGTTCTACGTTTTATATTATCATTCATGATAATATATATAATATATGTGTGATCATCATGATCATTACATTTCACATAAATTTTTTTTTCAAAAAACAATTCTTTTTTTAGTTAGCGAATGGGCGCACCTTGTTCCATAGATTTGCCTTGAGTTCGCCGAGTAATTTGATAGGTTTGGCAATGACAGCTAAATTTGTAGCACATCTTGACTCGCGGATCATATCCCCTTGCCCGGGGCTTGGTCCTTATTATTCCCACTCTTCCTATAATTCAATTCTGAAGGGTTCTGAACAACATCCGCTAAAATGAAAAATACTTATGAATTCATAGAGATTATACTAAATTCCGAAGATTTTACTCACATATTCCGGTAAAAATGAAACAAATACGTAGATTCCCAGAATGTTCGTAGATCTAACGTAATCTTAAACGTAGCAATGGTCGTTCTTATAAGCTTGCAATTAAAAAAAAAACACCTCATCGGAAGTAAATCGTTCAAAGTTGCGTCCTCGCACGAATGGGGACTCATTTTTCGCCCTATCCAGAAACTGTAGAAGCAAGAAGAACGACGGCAGAAAAGTCACCATCTGCCATTTGCATCATAATAATAACAATCGAGAGTGACCTTCAAAACTACTTAATGCACCCCTTTTTTCGGCTATAATTATAGCCCTAGGGGACCACATGGGGACGGGAAAACACAACACCGGCGTCATACGGTGAGAAGCCACACATGCACACAAACATATACCACTGTAGCGGTTTTGATGTTCGAGAAAGAAGGAAAAAAAATTGTATATGCGAAACTGGAGGAGAAACTGGGGCACAGAACCAAAGAATTCTAAATTACATAATGAGAAACGCGCACATGTATGCCTCTGGAATAGGCAAGTGAGCGGTGAAGGTCACGTTAACATTTTCGCATAATTTTCAACCCTCATTTGTTCCGGATGTTCGTGCTGTTTCACGGCATTTTGTCCATCAGCTGCTTAGCAGAGTATTATTCAATCGTTGTGTTATGCTTAGCGAATGTTATCCCTCGCAAACATCTCGATGAGTTCACGTTTAAATTTATTCGGTTGTTCCTTGCATTCATCATTCCCGGCATTTGTTTCGCGTTAATTAAGTAAAATTCCTTCTGTTCACAGCAGCGTACGAAAAAATTCCCCGATGGAGAAAATCTTGTCACCCATAATTCTCAATACTTTTCCGAACCACTTTGTATTCACATTTATTATCTTTGTTCAAAGAGTCATTAATTTTCTGGATCTTCCACATTGCCACATTGCCACTCGAATAGGATCATCCGTAGAAACCCTCCCGCTCTCGTCGACACACAGTGAAAAGTTTGGTCGGAAAACCAAATCGGACAAATTCACGCTCGTTTTCACGCGATCTCAGGAAACGATAAATTTTCATCAGTGCCACTTCGAGTGGGACAAAGATCCGCGATGCGGGAGATCGGTTGCCTCTCGGACGGATGGATGGTGCACACTAGAGAAATGTTTTAATTTTAGAAACCGGCTGTTAACTCGCGTTTTTCCCAATGAGTTAAACATAATGATTGGTTTAAGTTATGATACGTAAACGGGTGCATTTTCAAGCAGCGGCCAGTGGGGATTTAGAATAGTTGGATGCGGTGTGGAGATGTATTGTTTTTGAAAGGTGTTGGAAAATATACAGCAAATTGTTTACTGATTATAATCATTGCTTGGGATTGCTATCTGAACTGCAGTATGACGAATACAGTGATAGACATTCGTTAAGCCGCACTTGAAAAAAAAACTTGAAACACTTACAAAACAACAAGGAATGTTCTTTTTATCGGGATACTTATTTGCTGTAGTGATAGTATATTTAAGCCACTTTTATTGAAAGGACGTGCGTCACAATCACACACACACAAGGCGGCATAGGTGGATATAAACATTCAAACGTCTTTTTTTTCCGAGACCTACGTTTAGCCGCAGGGCATAAAAATTCATTTTTCGCATAATCACCAAGCCTTTATCTGTGTTTTTTGAAAAAATACTTGGGAATGTTCAATTTACAAGATAAATATTAGATGTGCAACGTAAGAAGTTGGTCAGATTAGTGATTTACGTAGAATTTAACGGAATGGCGAAAGGTATTCTATTGACGGGAGAGGGGCGGAAAATAAGAAAGATATTCAGTGAACAAAAGTTTTCTAATCGCTCGATCGTAACAAAATTGGTTGATCTGAGAAAGTGGTACGGAATTTCTCTGAATAGTGCCAGAAATATGGGATATAACGACCAACAAATGGGAACACCAAAGTTACTTTGCGTCTTAAAGGTTGAATAACACACGAAGCAACCAAGAAACGATGTCCTGCTCATACATTAAGGCAGAATCGGTTGTTCTAGTAACGAAGAGGCATATTGCGCGCATCTTGAATAAGTCACCAAACATCATGTGAAAGAAACTTCAAGGGAAGCCGAAACTGACCGCCACCCAAAAGCAGAACCATCTCATTTTCGCCCGGCAATACATGGAATGGAAACTAGAATGGAGAAATGTTGTATTTTCCGGCGAAAAAAGTTCAATTTGGATGGTCCGTACTGTTACAGTTGCTATTGGTATAATTTAAGTCAACGGCATGTCGTTAGATTGAAGCGAAATCTTGGGGGCGGAAGTTTGACAGTGTGGGGAGCCGTTTCCTAACACAGCAAGCTTCTCATTTGTTTCATTTTCACCCGAATGAACTCCGAAAAGTATCTTCAATTACTGGAGGACGTTTTGATTGGCCATATTGAGTATAACGCTACCGAGGATGTCGTTTTTTCAGCAGGATTATGCATAGATCCACGTTTCCAAGCAATCGAAGGCATGGTTTGCCGAGAAGGACATTCCGCTTCTTGAATGACCTGCTTGCAGTCGATTGCAATCCCATAGAGAACCTATTGAGAATCTTGGCCGAGATGGTTTATGCAAACGGATGACAATTGGACAACATTTCCTGTCTCAAGGCAGTAATTCAGGAATATTGGACTATAATAAATATGGCAACACTTTAAAAGCTGTCTGACTCGATGCCAAATCGAGTTTTCAAAGTGATCCGAAATGGAGGTGGACATACTAAATATTAGCTACCGATTGGACTCGAAATTTGCCGCACAAATTTTCTTTTATTGAAATTTTAGGATGCGTCTAAACGAATGTCCACCCTGATTCCACATATTTGAATTACATAGAAAACAAAAAGTGAATTTATACTTTTTTTTAGAATGAATTCGATGAAAATAAACAATAATCGTCATTTATAAGCAAAACTGTACGAAGAATTGACTTTTTTTTTTAAATATTGAGGAAAATAGGTTGAGGAAATAGGGAATTTCTACCACTGTATGTACGTATAACAACTATTCAAAAGCTATTCACCGCCCAAAAATAATTTTTACTTATCACATCCACGTTTTCTTACTAAGCGCACGTTCATGGGTCCAATCGCAGAACTGTTCATTGATTGATCAACTATCCAACTATCTATCCTTTAAAATTATTTTTTACTATAAAAATTCAGTATTTCTACCAAAACTCAACATTATAATATCAGATTATTTTCAGACACAACTCTCGTGCAAGATTTTTCATCCACTTGCAAATTACATGTTTCTCCGTTACATGGAATAAATGTTTGATACAGAAAATATTGTAGAATAAAGACAGCCCTAAATCGGACAATACCTTTCTCGATTTTTGCTGTTATCAGCACATTCGGCGATCCATTTTTATTTTCATAGACAGAAGACGATATAGGAGTGCGTTTTATCACATTAAATTCGATTTCAATTATCATGTTTTGTTGGAATATATTTGGTTGAAATATGTGTATTATTTTTATGGGAAAAAAATATATATATTCTCACCATAATGATGTATTTGGAAAAGTTGTTGAAAATTATAAGCAAACTAAAAAAAAATCATGAACATGACGGTATAAAACGACAAACATATTAAAAGAGCCTATTTACGATAAAAAAGACAAACAAGATATTTTTCAAATATCTCAAAAATGACTGCATTTAGAAGGAGATTGATAGAATTTTTTTTTATTTAAATCATATCATATTTATTTAAATCATATCAGGATTCATAATTTGTGGCTGAAAAAGATTGTAAATATACAAAAATTCTAAGTTTCGAAAATTCATAAAAAATTAATGTTTCACAAAGTTCGTCAAACATAGTTTTACCATCTTGGACTCATGTTTGAAATTTTTTACATGACTTCTATTTTATATGAAAAATTCAAAGAAATTAAAAAATATATATTTTAGATAATACAAATTATAGTTTTTGAGATATAAATTGACGACGATTCTTGGATTATTATATCGTCCAAAGGATCCACCTGGGAAAAGGATATCGTTTTTTTCTTGTTCAAGTAGACAAACAAACCCACTCAAACGAAGTCATAACACGCACTCCGAAGTTGACACATTCGCACTCATAGCTAATAAAATGTACGTTGAGGTAGTTTTTGGAGAGTTTGCGGTCCCAAAGTCTTCTACGACCATAAACCGAGGAGATCTTCTTTCATGCTCATTTATATTTTTGTGCTGGAAATGCTCTGATCAAGATGTTTTATAATTATTTTTTCTATAAAAGAAACTATTAACTTTGAGATGTACAAACAAAGATGCAAACGAGAGGAACTTCAATGGAACCAGAACGGCGAAGTCAATACCTTCAAACCTCAGCCTCAATCCACCGAACTGTCATCAACTCATTCCAATAGAGACATTTCGGGGAATTGCCAAGCGACGTTACAAAAACACAAAAATAGGTGGACACAATGGCCACTCAGATCGATAAACAGAATGTCCAAGTTATGATGCGAACCATTCGAAGAAAACACCTCGATTTAAACCAGACAAAATTGGAAGTTGTCGTTATTCCTTAAAATTGTCCGTTATTTCGTAAAATAAATAATCCCTTTTTTGCCAATCCTTAATTTTCTTACGTCAAATGAATTCCGAGAAATAGCTGATTTCCTAATACCAGGCTCAAGTCTAATTAAGCCCCAGAGAACATCGCAATGAAGAGAGAAATAAACGTAGAAGGAGTAATTTCGAACACGATCAATCAGACAACAGGTTACGTTTTTTGAAATAAAGTTAACGTTTATAACTATTTTTTTCTGTGAACGGATATCGACGATTTGCATACCAATTGAAACAGATATTCTTTAAGATTTGTTTGATATGCTATACATTACAATCCCATAGTCTGGAAATGGTTGAAATTGATGAAATTGGAAGCATTCCCATTTTCCCATACAATTGTCCACTTTGTGTGCTTTCCTAATCGTGCTGTTAATAACGGGCAACTTATGCAGCCTCGAGAATACAAATAACGAAAAGAAAATATTTGTGACGTAAACTCCACCCTGGCAAGGTAAGTATGCTATCGCTAGCGTATAAATTTTACATCTCAGCTGAGGAAAATTTTCACTTCCCGTTTGGCGGTCATCTAAGAAACTTCGTTGCCGGCGAACGTCGAGCAACAATCAATAGTCTTTCTCATTCTGCTCATGTTGTGTCATCTTCGTATCCTCTCGAGCAGTGGACGCGAGCGAATGTTTCACTCGCTGTGCATCTGGCATTGCAATCAACACATCGAGCCGAGTCACGACAAAGATGGCGTAATGATAATGTTAATCGCCACACTATGTAGAGGAAAATCATGCTGGGCCATCATCGTCGGCTCACAAGGAAAATGTTTCTTCTGTTGGAATGCTATTGATGATTTAGCTTCGCGTTCTACGCAACGCAACTGGAACTGCCAATAACACTAACAAAAGAGATTATTTTGTGTTTCATAAGAGTGCTAAAAGAGCCACCATCAAGCCACCAATGTTTGGCTGTGTGTGTAGCTTGTTTTGGTTGCTAAACTTTTAATTTGTTCATTAGGGTGACAATGAAAATGGTCATCTCGAATTAGCCGATTTTTGACAAAAAAAAAAAAAAAAAATCGAGATGACACTAAATCTCGACGTTTCATCCAATTTTAAGACATTTGGCATCAAATTTTTTTGTTTTGAACGAAAATACGAGAAACGGTCATTCTCGCGATGTTCCATTTTTATCGATGCATATGTGCGTTCTCTGTGGGACGCTTGTTTGGTGCAGTTTGAATGACGATGTGGTTAAGGATTATGGTATAACGGAGGGTGTTGGTGGAACAAATATTCAATCGTTTGTGGCTGAGTGTGTGTGTGTGTGTTTCAAATATGAAAACGGAAACGATAAACAAACAAATTAAATAAAACGAATGCTTAGTCCTAAGTCCTAAGCGGTCGTGTCTTGGAAACAACCTCCTAATTTTTTGATACTCCGTTCTGAAGTAAAGAGTATTCCACTAAAAGCGTTCTGCATCGATCGAATAAAATGGTAACTGTTGACATTTCCGCTTTCGATTCGTATGGAACATAATTTCCTCGCTTTTGGATGTATCCTGCAGTTTTGAGTCGTTTAGAAATAACTTGCCGAGTTACTACCAATGGTTCGGCAAGCTCTGATTGCGTTTGACACGGATCTTGATCGAGTAATTTCTCTAACTCTTCGTCTTGAATCTTTTTCGAGCAACGGAACAACGGATTTTAACAGTCAATATCAGGCTAGATGCATCTTAGTCTGCATCAGGTTTACTGATCACGTATAGAGAAATAATTTCTGTGGGAACTTGAGTGTCCGAAATTATTTAAATGAAAATGTAAATTGTGAGTGGAACGAAGTTCACCGGATCGGCTAGTTTTTAAATAGAATTTGTGAGTTTTTTATGATAGGAATATTCTATTCTTCAAGGTTATTTACTGAAGTAACTTGATCGAATTTCATACATAAGGGGATGTGATGTCCCCAGAACCGTTACTTGATGCTGTCTTCGAGAGTGGTTGTATTTCACTTTACATCATGCAATATATATGTTACTGTATCGCCCAGATATTTAAAATATTCCAACAAAAATCATAATTAAAAGCGCAAGTAATAAAAACAACGATTCAAAAAAATTGTAAGGGATTGTATCTAGGACACGACCGTATATTTTTGTCGTAGATTATGTTCTTCGTTACAAATAGGATTACGAAAATATGTGAACGGAAATATTGTCAAATGATCATTGTATTTTACATTTCCCTCTGAAATTATCGCACATCTCATGTTTACGTAGTTCTCGAACCGCGAAAGTTCATTCGCCTCTAATATCTGAAACTGCGATTTTCCTTGGCTTCTTAGTTTAAAAGTACGTTTTAGGGGAAACACATTCCGGTCTGCACAACGACAAGCGAGTACAAAAGTACTCAACACCAAAAAATACCCCCGACTTGCATGTATTTGCAAAGCGGATTCCCCCAGGCACATTAAGTCCGTATTAGGGAAACAGAGCTCAGTGGGAAAAAAGTACCCCCGACTTGCATGTTTCGACAAAGCGGATTCCCCCAGGCACATTGATGTTAGGGAAACAAAGTTCGGTGGGAACAAAAATACTCCCGACTTGCATGTATATTTGCAAAGAGGATTTCCACAGGTACATCGATTTAGAAGTCTGTGTTGGAGAAACCATTAATCGGGTCAATCAAAACTTGGCAGTTAGGTCGTTTAAATAACGCTTGACATCTTACAGTTATTCAATTGTTCATCTCATGGAAAATAATATTTTATTAATTGTGATAGACGCGTAGAAATATTTCCTATGAATTGATGCAAACATCTTTCCGATCTGTTAAGAAATGTTCGAGTTATAAGCATTCGAAATACGGGTAGGGTTAGCACATAAATCGGCAGAACAAAAGTATGGAATAAAAGGAAGTTCTTCCAATTTTCATGAATATAAACCGTTTAGAGATAAGCGAATTGTAGTGTACAACATATCAAACAAATCTTAGAGAATTTCCGATTCGATTGGTACGCAAATCATGAGAATTCATTCACAGTGAAAATTTTTATTAACGTTAACTTTATTTCATAAAAACGTGACCTGTTTCCTGATTCCGCACCCTTCCTGAAAGACGTAGTTCTACGTCAAAAACAGGAAGTGGGATATATCTGTGGTATAACCGCAAGGGTGACGTAGGACTATCGTTGATTCAGTGATCATTTGTTTTTAGTTGTATCTGAATCAATATATAATAATAATACATTGCTACATTGCTTTGTATTACATTTCCAATAGACAAAATATCTGTTGCATCAAATCAGTCTACATAATTTTTGTGTTCGCTCGTCCTTTCTCACAACACCCATTTCTCGTTTGTTGAGTAAACATCGTTTGCCAGTACGCGTAGAGCGGGAATTCCTTCTTAAGATTCATTGTACCTCTAATAAATTGCCGAAAAACGTGTTCTTACGTTGATCCCACTCGATTGAAAAATCACAAAACCAAATTTATTTGGTTGCAGTGTTATATGGAAAAGAAAACATTAAAATAAACTCTTTCGCTTAAATGTTATTTTCAATTCCAAGGGAAACTGGCAGATTATTTTTCACTAAAGATGACATCTTTCCGGAATCTTCTCGATGGCAACCAAACGAAAAGAGTTGCACGCGTGTATGTGTGTGTATGGCGGCTGCTCCGATTTCTCAAGCGGAACCGTTTTTCGATGCTGATATTCTCTTGGTCGCCTTTTCAGTGGCATCACTCTCCAGGCTCTTGGTGACTCTGTTCATCAGCGCTTTCATGATGAACTAAGTTAACTTCATCACAACAGCGACAACATGCTCCAATCGCTGTTCACTTATAACTGAGTGGATTTCCGAGCGGCGCTCGCTTATATACCGATTGGTGATTTCGATACCCTGTTTTGAAAGCAATTTTAAGGTTATTGAAACAAGTTTTTGCATCAAAAAGTAACAAGTATATAATGCGTAGACATTTTATCTTTCGAATGAAGTGTTTATCATACCATTTCGTTCAGTTGTTTAGGAGCTATTAACGCTCATAATCTCGGTCTCCGGGGTAACTTTCGTTTTCGAATCTTTGATTTTACGCCTCGGTATAGAAATGAAAGACGTCAAAAATCAGACAAATCCAGACTTTTAGTTCTCCAAAAGCTGGACTTTGCTGAAAACGCACTAGATAAAGATGGGTTACCCGATAAGTTTTCTTGAAAGTTATAAACAATATATATAGCGAAATCTCTAGAAATTTAAGTTTTTTATATCGAATTTCACGATTCGCAGTTCTTTTTTTTTTGTTCTTTCATTTTCGGGTTAGTATGAAAAAAAAGATAATCTAACATAGGGTGTATAAGGAAGAATAAATCATGCAAAGAAACGTATAGCAACAGAAAAATTGTTTCATCAAAGAAAAGTGTTTCCATAATCAAAACATTGATAACAATATAATTGGGATAGTTCTTTATTCACAAGGCGCCGTGGCTTAGTTGGTCAAAGCGGCTCTCTAGTAAACAGGAGATCGTGAATTCGAATCACTGCGAAGCCTGCACAGTTTATGTTTTCAAATACTTTAAGAGAGGTCTCAGTTTTCCAATTAACAGCAATCTTTTTCCCCCCGGAACGTTCCCGCCGCACCACCCATCATGGCATCGTAACTTCGGAAGCTTTATATCTGTTTTCCCCAAACCAAGTGACGGGATAAGCGACACACAAATCATTTTCTCATTTCTCAACAAGCAATACATTTTGTACAGCGGAGAATCCGACCAGAAGATGTGTGTTTCTTTCTTCTTAATTCACTCACCAATGATTTTTCGTTCCAAATTGGTTGTGATATAGAAAAAAAAAGAGATGAACATCGGATTCGGCCCCTTTTTTCTGGGGAGGAAGGATTCCATCTTTATGGTTGATAAATTGGAAACGAAATTGTGGCGCAAAGTGTAAGATTAAAGGGGGAAAACGGTTCGGTGGAAACAACAAAAACAGCTCGCATCTGTGGAACATCGTTTTAAGTAGCGTTTTACAGACAATCATAATTTATCGTGACTCTCTAATGGAAACCCGGAGCGAAACTCTGCTCAGCGGAATAACAACGACGACGACGACGACTGATTGGATAATAGCGGAGATTTTTCCTCATGGTCGAAAACCCCCAAGAGGGAAAACTATAGCGAACGTTCCCAAATTATATGATGAGCTATAATTAATCGATGAGTCCTTCATGACTGACGAGTACAACGGTTCGGACTTTGAACGTGCAGAGTTGTTTTTATTTCTCGAGCTAATGAATGCGACGAGCGTTAATCAATCGCAACTATCTGCTTCCCGAAATAGCGTTCGGCACTGAACAAGCGTCCAATGATTGATTTTCGGAGAATGCGATCGTACAGCGATCACAAAATTTTCTTCGATTCCCCCAACGCTCTCAAACGCGCAGGATCAAACCACAACCAACGTCATTTGATTGGCGCTTCATTCACAAAACTTGTCGTTCGACCACCTTCGAGAGGCACCATAACGCCAACGGCGAGGCCCTGTCCATCAATAGACGACGGCGTCAGATCATCGGTGAGATCGTTTTACAGCTTAAATTAATTTCCCCCTCTCCTGGGCCTGGTACCGACACGGTGACGGTCGTACACACCACCCGCATATGTTCACGTGCGATTAGCGCTTGAGATTAATTTCCACCTCATCCTGCTGCCGCCTGGCGAATCCATCCGCATCTCGGTCACACAGTCACTCTTCGTATAGATACCACCTCAGCAGGGATACCACCTGCAGGTGTACACGTTGTACCAGATTTAGAACTAATTGATCGAGCCGACGATGTCAGTGTTGGTCAACGTTGCGTAACCGGAAGTGACATTTGGGAGGCGTCCAAGGGAGGCACCAGCGTCACACTCGGGTCGGCGCAGTTTTGCGTAATTCCGATCGATGCCGGCGAACGCTCCCTGTCAAAATAAAAACAAAACCTAAAAATGTGTTTGCTGCAGAGTGTTGCGGTCTGTGGTGATACACGTGTTCAGTGTGTTAAGGTTCAAGTCATGCTTGACTTTTGCTGTGGAAATTATTCCATCTGCCCATGGTTTGAGTATTGATATTATAGAAAACAAACTATCTCTATAAAAATGTTGTAATTCCTTATACAGAAGTATTCACTGCAATAAAATTATCGTTTTATCGTCGTTTGAAAAAACGCAATGAAATTTTTACATATAACAACAAGTTTGATAAGAAGAATTTGAGCCTCTTCGTGACTACTCGTGAAAATAGGTTTATAGAGCACGGATACCCTTTTTTTAGAACAAACCTATCCAGTCGACTGAAAGACTGAGTCATACATAGACCTTCTTCAATGATCATTCCACAGTATTACCACAAAGGAATCATGGGCAATACAGTTTAGTTCAGTGAGTGACTCAGAGTAATGTATTGAATTCAGCGAACCGGTTCATTGAACGACTCAATGACTCTTCTCAACAGGTGGTTAGTTAGGATATGTAAAGAAGTTGAAATGAAATAAATAAATTGAAAAATAATATTTGATGGATGTAACAATAAAAATGTGAATCAATTTTCCATCGCATCCATCTCCACTAGATGTTTGACAAGACAACGACAACGTTTTGTAACAGTGACCTATTCATAAATCTTTTGCATTACGATAGAACGATCAAATCAATACCAAATCGCACTTGCACCAATGACATGGTGACATGGTGATTGAAATAAGAAATGATATATGAGAAATCAATTCTTACAGCTATCTGTGTAGTTTTTTAACCATGCTATCATTGATTATTGTCTAACAAAACATCGATATTTCAGGATTAACTCTTCAGTAGAATGTTTTTGTAGTGCTGAAGACTGATTCAGCTGCAAAAAACTCGATTTTGGTTTTCTATGAAAAGAAGAACGTTCGCGAAGCATATCATTACAAATGAAACAAATTGTTACATATCGCTTAGCTCGTTTCTTGATAAAATTCAATCTGTAAAAAAGAGACGATAAAACGTGTTTAAATTAACATAATTTTAATAATTTAATAATTTTTTATATTTTTATTTTTTTTAATGATTGCTCAAATTATGAATAAAACAATTATATTTTGCCAAGCTTCTTAAATGTTAACAACAAGTTAATCAATACAAGGCGCCGTGGCTTAGTTGGTTAAAGCGCCTGTCTAGTAAACAGGAGATCGTGAGTTCGAATCTCGCCGGAGCCTGCTCAATTTATTTTTACAACTTATGCTAGTCTGTGTGTGTGTTAGAAGGTGACTGAAAATTGTGTCATGAATGGTTTGTAAGCAGGGCGCGAAGTTTCCGAAGGGGAAGAATGAAGACCGACTCTACTCTCCGTAACTTCGCTTCGACTAGAACTGCTTCGGTAGTCGCCCACAACAAAAAGTGACTTGACTAGAAAATAAATTGACTAGCGTTGACTAGCGAGGATGACTGATGAACTAGTCCAGTCAGTGGTGATTCTAACTGACTCGATAAATGAATTCAAATCTGCCTCTTCGTTCAACTGATTTCAATCCATATTTCTACCCCCCTAGGAACAAACTTTATACCCGCGTACGCAATCTTATTTTTACGTCCGTATAAAGAGAAACGAAAACTTGATTTCTGACGCAGAAAAGAAGCTAACCCATCAATGGACTGTTTATTGTCTACCCATCGTAAACTCAAACCAACCAACTTATACATTTATCAAGTATGCCATAAAGGTTCTCGCGTTAGTATTAGTAAATAGCGTGCAAATTAGCGCACACACACTGCACGCTATTCTATATGGGTGAGTAATTTTCGTGTACGATACAAAAAAAAACCTAGCTCACCTGTAGCGTTTGTCAAACCAAGTTGAACTCATCGATGCATGCAAACGTGATACATGGGAGAGGAACGAATTCGTTTTGGGAGAAGCCACTTCAAAATGCAATGAAGACAATTTGACTGGGAAGAACGAAATGATATAGTTGAGTCGGGAGAGGGAGATAGCTACTAAACGCCCGACTGACTGTTCAGTCCAGCCGGGTGCTGTGATTGATGCTAGGATCGTTAGCAAAATCTCAAGCAGAACTGTCAGTGCGATACCCAATTCATGTGAAAACAAAGGGAAATGTCAGTGGGATACTCGATATGTTGGCTCCTGCCAGTTCAATAGGGGTTCTCTAAAGACGTCCCCCGGGTTATTTAGTCGTTTTGGCGGAGAAACTGCGTGAAGAAGCCAAAAGTCATTATCAACTGAATACGTATATAGTCAGTCAGATAAGTCAGCTGACTATCCTCAGTTGACTATGACTATGCAGAGCCCTGGTTGTAAGTATGTCCCTCAGTTACGCCATCTGAAATGAGCAAGTGGCAATTAATTGTGCCTGACAAAAATAAAATACCATGCTCCTCGTTTTCGGCGATTCAGTGTTAAGCGGGCCATAGACGTTCAATATTATTGATCAATTATATTCAAAATATTGCGCCATTATTTTGAACGTCTATGGGCCGCTTTACTCTAGACAGAGAGAATTGCATGTTAATGCTGAGAATAAACTTGACAATGTTGTCTACAAGTGCAAGGTTACAATGCAACGAATGTTACTTGAAATTACGACGACGATGTAAGTTACTACGATATTTTCAGGCGTGAACGATATCAAATCGGTTTCGTGTAGGGGATGAGGTGATAAGATGAACACCCTAAGGAACCCTTTTACTGTGTCCAAATACCGTTACAATCCCCGTTTTTCGAAGATTATTCTAACCTAACTAAGTGTTGTTCAAGATATCGCACGATTATTATTATTTATATATATGAAAATGGATTTCTGTCTGTCTTCCTGATTCTTATGGACTCGGAAACTGAATATTTCTATGGTGGTTAGACACTCCTCCCCTCTCTAAGGGAGGCTGCCATTCAAATTAAACACAAATTTCTGCATAACTTATGAACTAATGAAGCAAAAGGAACCAAATTTCGTATATGGAGGTTTCAGGAGGCAATAAATATTTCTATGGTGGTTCGACACACCTACCCCCTCTCTAAGGCAAAGGGGCTGCCATACATATGAATACAAACTTCTGCATAACTCGAGAACTAAATAAGCAAATGGAGTCAAATTTGTGATGTGAGGGTTTTTGGATACGAGAAATGTTTCTATGATGGTATGACATCCCTCTCTCCCCTGGAATGGAGAGGGGATCCCATAAAAATAATACACATATTCCAACCAAACATGACAATCGAAAATTTTTGGAAAATTGGGGAAAAATGGGGAAATTCGAAAAATTTAATTCGCCTAAGAAAGAAACAATTAAATACTGACAAGTGTTGTTAGTCCATTTGATGTTTGCGCTAACGATGTTGATCTTCATTCGAAAGTGGAAAAGGATTTTGATGTGATAAAATGCACTCCTACACCCAAAGTTTATATTTATGGCATCCCGATTTATTACACTAAATGAGCTGAAAAATAACAGAAAATGTTCTACTCCCCAATACTACATATCATTTGTATAATATATATGCTAGAGCCAATATGAGCAAGCGAAACAGGAGACACATTTAAATGAAAGCATATGAAAGCTTTTCGTATAGTTTGCCAAATACACGCCCAGACAGAGAAAGATATATTCCATGCACGAACACGTTCATGTTCTTCTTTATCCTCTTTAAAAACACATTCCAGAAGTTATTTTATTTTTTTTTTAAATCATTTATTTTCAATTGGCTCAGCAACGTTAAGCATCAATGAGCCGTGTTTGTGAATAGGGAAAAGCCCTTGTGAGTAGAACTATGCAAATGTTCTTTCTCAAAAAGGCATAAAAACCCTATAGTTTTTTCAAGAAATGATACAATATAAATAATTATATAACAATACATAATAAAATAATATTTGAGGCTTCTTCTTGAGGATTTTTTGATAGAGATAACCACCTCCTTGAAGATTGCGTGCGAATGCGTGAATCTGAATGTGTTCAAGTTCTGAGGGAAATAGTTGGAGAAAAATGAAAACATTAAAACCATAGATTATTGATAAATAATAGAATTATTAATAACAAAAAAACAAAAAAAGTTGGAGATGTAAACGATAATTAAAAATAACAGAAAAAATACACACATACTCATACTTGAAAGTGTATGGACTTGAGGAAATAATATATCAACGAAATAGCATCGAGATTGCGTGTAGCCAGAACGTCGCGGATCGAAACATAGGGTGTCATTCCCTTTTCGCGGAAATTTTCTATTAAAGATAACCTGTTATTTAGAAAATTAGAGCAATACCACACAATGTGATCAATATCGTGATAACCTATACCGCAAACACATAAGTTACTATCACTAATATTAATTCGGAAAAGATGTGCATTCGAGGAATAATGATTAGACATTAGTCTGCACACTACCCGTATGAAATCACGAGAATAATTATATCCTTTGAACCATGATTTGAGGGAAACTTTAGGAATGATAGAATACAGCCACCGACCTTTATCACTTCCATTCCAACTTGTCTGCCAAGATTCAAGTGCACGTTCACGAGGAATATTGAGATATTCATCAAAAGTAATGGGCCTATGAAATAAGACTCCTTCCATTGCGCCCTTTTTTAGCTAGAAAATCTGCTTTTTCATTTCCTGGTATCGAACAATGAGAGGGAATCCATACAAAAGTGATATTAAATGATCTACTCATCAAAACACTTAAAAGCTGTTGGATTCCAGACAAGAAATACGAAGAATATCTAGACCTTACCGAACGAAGTGCCTCTAAAGAGCTGAGACTATCAGAAAAGATGTAAAAATGTTCGGGTGACAAGGACTGAATATGTTGTAAAGCAGTGTATATCGCAGCCAATTCCGCAACAAACACCGAACAAGGTAAACTAAGCTTACGGAATGTGGAGAAGTCAATATTAAATACCCCAAAGCCTGTGGAACCATGATGACTGGATCCATCAGTAAAAAAAAGTTTTGGTTGAGTCAATATGTTTATATCTTGACAAGAATATTGCAGGCATAACTATTTGGCGGAGATCACCTGAAATACCACTAACATAAACTTTCATTGTCAAGTCAAAATTAATAGAAGGATTGAACAAAATTGAAGGAATGGATTGGAAACCAGATGAATCCGATGGGCTTTCCAAGGTCAGAAATTCATGATATAGTAACATTCGCTTAGATTGAGTACCTAAGGTTAGCATTTTTTCAAAGTTTGCTATCACTATCGGATTGAGTGTTTCACAACGTATCAAAAAACGGAATGATAACTCGAAAAAGCACACAGAAAGAGAAAGGATGCCAGCTAAAATTTCAAGGCTCATTGTATGCGTTGACTGCATACATCCTAGAGCAATAATTCCAGAAGTTATGATGAGGTGTAATATTATCACGCTTCTCTATTACAGCCCTGGCAGTTATATGGATAGCGTGGTCGTGTGAAATAGCTTTGCGTTCCAGCAGCCGGCCTTGGTTCGATCCCCACTAACATCGTATGGACTTTCTTTTTTGGCACAATCTCAAATAAAATGAGAAAAGAAAACAGAATGAGATGTCTGCTCGCATACATACAAACCATTTTTAAGCTTTTAAAACAGCTCATTATTTGCGCATTTGACCCTCCAGCACACGAAATGGCATCATTTCTGCCAAAGATGAAATGTTTTCTGCCAACGCTAGTGTACCGTTCTGAATCATATTTCGGACGCTTAAGGCATATGATGCAGAAAACAGGTCTAAACTTTATGCACAGGTATTATTTGGTGGATATTTTTAATAAATTAGTTCACTATGCTTTTAATTTTTCTACTTTGTTCCCTATTTGATTGAATGGTAATGGTTTCATTCGGTTTTAGCAGCACCACACCCAGCTGGTCCCACCAAATAGACAACATAACCTTCTGGCCGTGAATATTCTGCGCGGCCGTCGATGTTGATGCATGGCCGGGATATCCATACGTTGTCCGATGTTAAGGATTGTCGTAATGGACCCACTCTTCATCGCCAGTAACGATTCGATGCAAAAAAACCCTTTCTTTTATGCCGTTGGAGCAGTTGCTCGCACGTGAGAAAACGGTGCTCGACGTCTCGTGGCTTCAATTCATACGGCACCCAATGTCCTATCTTTCGGATCACTCCCATTGCTTTTAAACGATTAGATATGGTTTGCTGAGCTACTCCAAGTGTATCTGTAAGTTCTTGTTGCATTTGTGGCGGATCTTGATCGAGTAAAGCCTCCAATTCTTCTTCTTCAAACTTTTTTGGCGGTCCGGAACGTTCTTCGTCTTCCAAGTCAAAATTACCACTTTTAAACCATGCAAATCACGTTTGGCACATTCGCTCAGTTGTACCATGGTCACAATAAACTTCCACCAATATGCGATGACTTTCTGCAGCTTTTTTCTTCATATTGAAGTAATGAAGTGACACTCCACGTAAAAACACTCTCGTTGGTACGAAATTCGACATATTCGAAGTGGCAAAAAACTATGTTGTTTACGTTGCAATGACAGAAGCTTTCCAACGAATGTCTGGAAGTTTGATTCACTGGAATAATAATCTAGTTACGCCATCCGTTGTAGAACCGCAGAAACTTACTGGTTCTCTTAATTTATTTTCCTATATTGACCCATACTCACGTTTCAGTCTATAACTTTTCTCTGTTTTCTCATCACGATCAAGAAAAAAATGAATTATGAATGATTTATTTTTTATTTAATGAGCATTGTGAAATATGTTACTTGATGAACAATCAATTTATTTCAATTAAAATAATTCATTATTCATGAAATCCAAGCAAGACGTTGAACATAAACTTGCACGCAACAAAAACTTTTATCCGATAACTCCACACAAGTCCTTAACGAAGGAACGCAAAAACGAGAAAACTCGTGAGCGGTTCGTAAAGTGTTAACAAGGATAAGCCAAAACTGATGTCACAGTAATTCTTGCCTAAAATATAAGTTTGAAGGTAATCTCTTCAATAGTTTTGAGTTAAGATCGTACATGCACAGATATAGCCATACGAACACTCATACATATTAATTCAATTAACTTCAGAAACAGGTACTGTAAATTAACTTCAAAACGAGTTATGTCTATATTTGTTGATTTATTATTCAAAATGATTTCCTCCAGATTCCAGAAAAAGCCACACGGCGCCAATCAAGTGAATACGGCGGATAACTTAGGATATTTGGAGTCAGAAATTGATTCACGATCAGCACGGCTCAACATCGTTTAGAAAAGCCCAACTTCTACCTTTCTAAAGCGAATCGCAAATGGAGATGCGATCTGTTATTTTGTTTTTTGTTTTATATTAAGATATCTAATGAATCTGATAATTCACGCGTCGATTTGGCACGAATTTTCCGGACAACCCAACAATTCTGCTATCCTCTCTAGAACTTGGAGCCCCCGTTCCAAGTACTCCTCAATCTGCTGTCAAACATTTACCGAAGTACCTTCTTGATTAGACATTACTCCCATCCGCACATCCTTGGTTTTTGCATGGGATCTCTTTCGTTGCTGCCGCCGCCATTCCATTCCCTGCGATAACGTGTGATACTTTATTTGCGTGGGTGTGTTCCATATTGTTGCCGTTAAGCAGCGCTCGCCACTCACCCGGATCACCCCATTAGCAGCGAGGAAAATGCTTCCCCGGCTCCACCGTTTCGCTCACATTCCCATGGACCCGTGTTCTCTCGCTCATAGTGTGTCGTATTTGTTTTTATTGCACACTGCACACATGTATGGAGCCCATAAAAATCTTCCCCGGGATTGTGTGCACCAAGGGAAATCGTTAAGCCGTATCATACAGCAACAGCACAACACATCATCGGGGTCCTTCAAGTGACGAAAACATGTTTCTATCAAGAAGCATTTTACGATGATTTTCTAAAGTTATTGCTTTCATAATTTGTTTCTTTCGGCGTGTGGCGGCACCGAACTCCAGGATCTGAAGTGCTGCGAAGTTGCACCATTACATAAGATTGCCACGGCAGCAGCAGCAAGCAGCATCAATATGAAAACGGGAATATTACCCAGCTGACAGTGACGTTTACGACGTGTGAAATATTCAAAATTTATCGACAGCCCATTTCCAGTGCGCCTGGTGTTGTTCGGCCATATATTGGAAGCATATATTTCGGCAACATTGTTTGTTTAACGGTCGGTACGGTTCGACCCCAATGGCCTTTATCTCCTGTCTTTTCTCCTACTTTTTTTTTGTTTTTATTAATACATACCGTGAGAGTGACAGACTGCGAAACGGGAAATGGTTTTGGGATAGAGAAAAAGGGATGTAACGGTTCAATTGCCGTCGGCTGGAAGCAGTTTTCACGTACAAAGCGTGTTGTCAAGGGTGAGTGATAATTAAGCCAAATGATATTGGGAGCGCTTCAACGGAATCGGTGTCATTTGTGGCAATTGTGGCACAGGAAGCGAACACGAATCGAATCAAGAATAAGCGCAGCCTAATGGAGCGGAATGCCTGCGCTGGAAATCAGCCCGAGTGGAGTCAAAATGTATACAAAGACAATCTGGATTACTCTATCAGGTGAACAACAACTAGTGAACCCTTGTTACCGAGCGGATTTCCTTCAAACAAAAAAAAAAACATCATAAATAAACTACAGTGTAATCCAACCGCTCCAACAAGGACCGTTCCCATGATCTACTTCTTATTTCATAATGACATCTGTTAGCTGAGGCTTTCTCATTTCATTTTATGGTTTGCTTTCAGCGAATTTTTCCCCATCCCTTTCTCGAGGCTCCTTTGAGCAGCATAAACACCAACCCGCCGCCGTTTCGTTAGTTTCGGCTCTCGACAATTTGTCGATTTCTGCTTCCGCTGTTTCTGTCGGAATGAAATACTATTCCGCTCTTTTCTGGGCCTTACCGGCGGGAAGAAAACAAAGCAAAACAAAAAGTTAGACAAGAACAACAGCGGAAAGCATAGAATGAGGCTGCTTTGGCAGTGGCAATAGGCAGGTTCGAAGCGATCCGCTCGCTGCAAAAAAGGGCAAAACCAACGTCCAAATATGCGATTTCGGTGTGCTGGTTCTATTCTTTTCGCTCGTCAGACGGTTCCTCCAACTTATCAATTCACAAATTCGATTTTTGTGCTCGAAGCCCCGGTTGGTTGCAGCCGCACGTTCCATCCGGAGTTCAGGCGAAAAACACAGGCATGGGGCCAAAGGTTCGACTGCTGCTGCTATTTCGCAACAAAAAAAAACAACTAAAAATGAGTGGCATCTGTTTCAATTACCGGAAGATATCAGCGCACTCCAGAGCCAAAACTACTGCCGGAGTTTCCCGTAATGATAGCTTTGGTGATCTATTACATAATATTGCCGTGTCTGTTTCGGCGTTTTTGTTTTTTTTTGGTTGTTCTCCCATTCTTTTCCGTTTTTCCTGTGTGTGTGTGGCGTTTGCTGGAGTGATATGAATTTACTGCCAGGTTTTCTGCTTTTCTTTGACGAGTGTGCCTCGAGCAGACATGAATTATCGATACAATTCGGCACTTCCGCTCGTGTATGCCATGAATGACATCCCGGGCGGGGGCGTGCCTCCTCAACATATTCTGACTGTTCCGTTGTTTTGCTCCTCGGTTCATTTATCCTCTCGCAATTTCGGCCCACTCCGAGGCGATGTTCAAATTGATGTTCGTTTCTGCCGGTGGCAGACATGTCATAAATGGATACGATTGGAATTCCCAGAAGGGATCATTATTTCAAGGCAATTGTTTTTTTTCCTGCTAGCGTTTACATTGTTCCAAAGATAAAATGTTGGCCAGCTATATTTATTCCGGATTCAATTGATTTATGATAAATGATTTTTGTTGTCTTTGCGGGAAAATGATCTACATATGCTTGACTAGTATTTGTGACAATCATTGTGACTGTTGGAGTACTGATCCGTGAATTTGCATCTAATGAATATATCCTTCTTGTTTCCGTTTTAGCGATCCATAAGCTTTCAAGAGAGTGCAGCCCAATCCACCGCTCAATAAAATTACGAGACAACAAACGGATTTAACACATTTTTTCATTCTACATACGAGGGTCGTTTGGAAAATTTACAATAATAATCAACAGGCTGGATCTATGCCCTAATGATATTTAAATTTGTTAAAATAATCTTAAAATTACATTTTCCATTCTCTGTGTGGACACCGACTGGACAACATCGTTGCTGGACGAGCTGGACGGCGAGGGATCGAGTGCCTTTCTCAAGGCAAGAGGGTGAAGGTGGTAGCGCTGGAGTAGAGTAGAGTTTTCAAAGGACCTTTCTCAAGGCTACAGACGAATGAACTGCAAAAGTTTAAAGTCTCTATAATACAATACCTTACCTTACCTTAAAATTAAGCTTAATAGCCTTCCTACACAAGTTAAAGTCAAAGCCCTCTGCAATTATGTTAAATAGTCTAAGCAGACCAGATATACTACCGTACGTCGCATAATTTGTACGCCGGATCGGTATGCGCAGGAAATTTTGGTTCCGCAGACTTCTTGGAGGCATTTGCAGGTGGAATGAGCTGAGCAATGCGGGACACTCTGTTCTCGCCGTCAGGATATCAAATACAAACAAAGCACGGACGACATTGCGGCGAACAGCTAAGGTGTCTAAATTAATTAGACGGCATCTACTTTCATAGCTGGGTAGCCGGAACGAATCCCTCCACGGCAAACGTAGAAGAGAAAAGCGCACAAACCTGCGCTGTATAGCTTCAATTCTGTCGACACCATTTATGTAGTATGGACTCCAAACTTGACAATCGTACTCAAGAGTCGAACGCACCAGCGAGCAGTAGAAAGACTTCAAGCAATAGATGTTATCGAAATCTCTACCGATTCGGACCAAAAGAACCAAGCTTCTAGAAGCTTTGCCAACAATATACGACATGTGTTGCTGGAACGATAGTTTGCTGTCTAGAAACACACCTAGATCTTTGAAACAGTTAGTTCTCTCGATAGAAGTACCCAAGAGTTTATAGTCGAACAAGATCGGTTCATTTTTTCTTGTATAAGTAATGATGGCACATTTACTTGGGTTCACCTTCATGCGATTAGCACTACACCATTCGGCAAAGCTGTCCAACTGTTGTTGAAGTAGGCAGGCATCGGCAGTCGAATTGATCAGGAAGTAGGGGAAGTGGGGGCATAGTGGTCACCCTAAGGAATATGCCCATTTCCAGCGCCCACATTCTGATTTAATTCCCGTTTCTTGGAGAATATTATAGTTCAACTCATTGTTCTTCAAGATAACACACGGCTTTTACTATAAAAAATCAAAATAGTACACTTTCTATCATTAGAATAAAAGGTGAAAAATCGAACCTTTTTTTTTTGCTTGGAGGTAAAGTAAGGAGGTAAAGTCACCCGCCCATATCAAGCTAAATGTGATAGATTTATGCGTTTTTTTCGTCCAAATTTGTTCAAATCATATTTGTTATAGTAGGTGCGTGTATGAAATAAGCTTGGTATATTCACCTAGAGTCTCAATTTACATTTATTCTACAAAAGCGTAGTAAGAAACATATAACGTTCCGCATAATGAGGCTTGGTTTATTTGGAGTGGCAGATTTATCCAGGGTCAAAGCCACAAAAGGATCTTCTTCAAATGCAGAATGTGATGAGGTATATCAGCTTTAGTAAACAGAACATTGTAAGTTGTTATTCACCTATGACCACATTGCCTCCAAATATGAAAATAACTTCTATGCTAATTCGGTGAGATTAAACGAAATATTTGTTCACTTCTCGTAGACTGTGTGAACAGTCGTCCAAACTGATGATTTGTCCAACGTAACAGATTTTTTTTTTATCCAAAATATATATTTTATTAAGGCTCATATGGCGTCAGCTTAACGGGGCCGGGAGTTCAATATTTTGACAATGTTTGCTTAGACTATGTTAGTAATATGTAACCGATTACTCGCGGTTGACTCGAGGTTAGTATTACAAGTATTCTCATAATTGGTATGTCGCAGTCTTCGATGCTTTGTACGTGTGCCCGACACGGGATACTTCCTATTGGGATGCAGCTGACCCTTAATCAGCAACGCCCCCCTAGTCTGTACCCCATATCTAGCGTGGTGCGTCTTTCTCGACTCGAGGAATCCAGGATAGAATGGTCACTAGCCGGCGCAAATATCAGCTGGTGTAGAGTTGTCATGAGCGGTACAACCTTTGGCTCTTGTTGAATGATCAGTGGACTGCACAACCTTCGGCCCGTGCATCTGTAAAGAGTGTGTGTATGTATTGCCGCGACTAAGTAAAAGTTTATCGATCGGATAGGAGGGATATGAAACAAGGACACAACGAAGGAAACATCATTAAACGTTGACATCGGCGTTTCTGAGGAACAGGTATAGATGAAGCAGAAGATCAGGATCCCGGCTACCTAAGATATCCCGGACGGGGATATCCGATTGTCTGCCTTGTGCTCTCAGTGCTCTAGAGAGCTGAGAGCGAGCAGCATGGAACCGGATACACGACCAGACAACATGCTCGATGTCGTGGTAGCCATCGCCACAATCACAAAGATTGTTTGCTGCGAGCCCAATGCGATAGAGATGCGCGTACCAGATTGAATAAATTAAATTTCACGAAAAATTCCTTAGATACCATGCGCACAGAACAACGGCCGAATGGCTATCGAGAGAGTAATTTCTGTTTTTATTTGTATTTTGACATGCGACAGCTCTACTGAAGTACAGGGTGACTCAAAAGTCATTAAATTTTTCAAGGTGACTATCAATACGGCATCTATAGTCAATAGTTATACTACCAAACAGGCAGGTGACCACTTTGCCCCCACTACCCCTAAATTTTCACATCGTCGGCGAATGACAAGCGCGGAAGATTCAGTTTAAAATTGACGTCGTTGAAGTACAGAAGGAAAACCAACGCCCCCAGGTGGCTGCCTTGAGGAACCCCAGATGGAACATCGAATTCGCGTGAGGAATGGTCACCAATTTTTAGTGCTAGCTGACGACCGATGAGATATGACCGCAGCCAACTGATTATGTTACCGCCAAACCCCAAATTCTCCATTTTAGAAATCGCAATTTCTTGATTGATGCCGTCAAACGCTGCTGTTAGATCAAAATATGTCGCATCTATTTGTTTGGCGCTGCTAAAACCTTCCGTTATATAGGCCGTGAAAGACAACAGATTAGTTACAGTAGATCTCTTAGGCATAAATCCATGTTGATCCTCAACAATGTAATGCTGGCAGAAACTGAAGATCGGCTCCAAGACGACAAGCTCGAGCAGTTTGGCGACCGATCTTAGGGCGGAAATTCCACGGTAGTTATCGATTTGATTTTTGGCGCCCTTTTTATGTACAGGAAACAAAAACGCCGATTTCCAGAAGGTAGGAAATTTTCCACTATTCAGCGACAATAGAGGATTTATCAGATTAGTGCCACATTTCTTCAAAAGAATAGACGGAATTCCATCAGGACCAGCGGAGCAAGACGCCTTGAGTTTGTTCATAGCAGATAGTATCATCGACTCATCAATCTCGATATGAGAGCAAGACTGACCAAGAAAAGGTACATTTTCAGCAGCAGATTCAATTTGTTCAGGTGTTATCATCTCCTCCGAGAACACGCTTCGAAATTTATCAGCAAAAAGGTCACATATCGTTTGTTTGTCAGAACTCCAGCGCCCGTTGTACTCCATCATTCACTGAAAGCAGTAAAAAAAGCAGTGAGCTCACGAAACAAGGGAGGATGTAGCTTTTGAAAACCTTAGTTTCTTGATTCAAGATTTAAACTGGAAACATCGCAGAGTTCCGTTTATATTGCCACATTGTTCCAATCAGGGCTTGGAAATATTGAGCTTGTTAAGTAACATTGAAAATATATTTTTATCAGTGTAACGCGTTTATTTTGCTTGTCGATGCTGCTGTCATTCATTCGACGGCAAACAAATTTACAACTGTGTTCATTCATGTTCATTCTGTGCCCTCTGAGCTTTCCTTAAAGCTCGAGTCATGAGAATTCATTCACATTTATTCATTGCCATTGAATGGTCAGGAATGTTGTGACTGTTCATTTTCTATATCCCGATATGTGTGTGATTTTCTCATTGAGTCAGTGCCTTGCTTATTCAGTTGTTTCTGAAGTTACTCCGAAAGGGCAACGCAAATTGGTGGCGCAAGCGGAAATGCCAACAAAAGAGCAAGATCTGCATGCACACTCACAGCTAAGGATTGCTTAGGCTTGGACGGCGAGGGGACATTCTGCAGAATCGATCCGAGCAGCGAATGCAAACTTCGTCAGTCAAAGCTGAATGTTGGCAATTTCATCCGCTAATCCTATAGCATAGTTTGATCCGTTTGCAAAAGGAAGCTCGAAATATTCCCATTGCGGTCGTGTCTTGGACACCACCATTTTTTGTTCGTGTGTTCAGAATTTAAAAAAAAATTAAATGTTTGAAATTTGAGTCAAGACGGTATTTTTTACATCGGAATTTTTCTTTTGAAGGATTTCTGACAAGTGGAATTGGAATTGCATATTCACTATGTAAAATGAAAGCAATTTAACTGAGACGGAAACCTTGCATGCTTGAACAATTTAATTACTTGTCACTATTATGAGCATTCTGTACTTTCTTATCTTCCTCAACGAATTTCTCCGTTTCGTCAGTGTCCGAGAACGATGCTGATAGTGAAGGAACTGGTATGTTAATGTCAATGAATGACAAAACTAGGGATATTTTCTTTTGCTCACATTCCGTGAACGCAGAACAGAACGAAAAACAGAATGAACAAAACTGGATGTGTCAACTGTGAGTGGCTTGCTGTGATTGTGAGGTTTGGCGTTGGTTCATTTTCGGTATCCCAAATGCAATGGTATAATGATCGAATGTGGCCGGAAATTCAGCTGAAAAGATTGATGTGATACAGATATTTCCAAGCACTGGTTCCAATATTAATTTATCCCACTGGAATTTATGTTGGATAATAAATCTTAGACTAGTGGCACTATCTACAAACTGAATTATGTCATTTCCGATAGTCGAATTCAAATGGTTAATATCATTACCACGTTTGATAAGAAGATATTTATATTTTTGGGCATTACGCTTCAAACAATTTGCTCCTCTCCATGTATTTATAGAATTTAAATCCTCGTTCACTAGTCTATAAATAGTATTCACATCATTGTAGGAATCACCAGGAACTAGGAGCATTATCTTGATTGTTGGAGGTAAAACTTTTTTTTATTTTTCCACATAGTCTCAATCTTATGTACTTCATCTGACTTCGACTTCCTCGATTCAAATGAGAAACACAAAAAAAACAGACCGATCTGGTGGAAACTTGGTGTGTGTTCTTCCAAGATATACTACTAATAAACCACAACCGCGATACGCGTTACTATGGCCATCTCTCTGACCTTGCACGTACTTTTGTACAGAACATTGTACAGTACAATACTGGATTTCCAAATTCTATGCATCAAATTAAAATGTGACGCAAAGTTGTAACGAAGTTTGAATTTTTTTGATAAGTTCGCTAATAATGGGCACTTACCAACGGAAAAAGATGAAGATTTTAAATACAGATGAAGGATCAAAAGCAGAACCCAGTGATACTCAGTAATTTTGAAATCGATTCACGTGTGAAAAAAAACACAAAATAATTATACAGTTTTATGGTTTATGGTCTTGCTAAATATGTTGAACTAAAAGTACAATTGAGGACCTAGAAACTATCTAGGAAATTCTACATATTTCAAAAGAACAGCATATTTGGAAAACTTTTTACAGTATAATGCACTTGTCTTTCAAAAATTTATAAAAATTTTCTCTAAGTGTGTATTTATAACAACTTGCAAAAGTAGGGAATTTTACACCATTAAAATTTAATCTAAATATTCCAATGTTAATCCTATGCAATATATAGTTATACAGTCAACCCTCCTATAACGCGGTGAGTACGTACCGCGTTATATGGAAACCGCGCTGTAAGAAACTCGGATTTAACTTACAAACCAGACTAATTCGTAGCGCGTTGTATGGAAACCATCCACCGTGTTGTATGGAAACCGCGCCATAAGAAATTCAGAATCAAATCACATCATTCATACCGCGTAGTATGGAGACCAATAAGAGATCATAAAAGGAAATGATAAAAAATAAAACAAAAACAAAACTATCAATTTCCATTCAAATTTAACAAAAAAAATCATTTTTTTTTATTTCAAAACTGCATTCGGGTATTTTTCTCTAATAAAAATTGATCACTACCTTAGGGTGACAGCGAAAATGGTCATGTCAAATTTCAAAAACTGACCATGTACATTTTGTTTATTAGCCCCATAAAAATTACCTGTGCAAAATTTCAGCTCAATCGGACACGATTTAGGTGTGCCTCAAAATGCTCAAAGTTTTGATTTTTAGACTCTCGAAATTCTCCCAAGTACATGAAATTTGGAAAATCGAAAAAATGTTTTCGATGTCAAATGACTTAAAAATACATGAAACGTAGAGATCTGGTGTCATTAAAAAAAATTGTCGAAAAATAGACTTTTTGAGACTTAGCCTGAGTTGCAAAAAAATCAAAACTTTAAGTACTTTGAGGCACCCCTAAATCATGTTCGATTGAACTGAAAATTTGCATAGGTCTTTTTTTGGACCAATAAACAAAATGTACATGGTCGATTCTTTAAATTCGATGTTTATTCTTCTTCCATACCTTCATTGTCATTGTCCCAGAAGGTCGATTTTCAACCAAACATTTTTTTTTTCCGAGATGACACCAGATCTCCACGTTTTATGAATTTTTAAGTCATTTGGAATCGAAAAAAAAAATCGATTTTCCAAATTTCCTTCTTCTTGACTAGTGAATCATATCCTTAAAGCCGTAGCTTGCCCGAAACCGATGACGTAAATGGCTAAGAGATTATCTTGGATGTTTATATAAACATATCCAGTTAAAATCATGCATTGGGTACACGAAAAAAGCTGATGAGACATTGTTGAACGTAAACCGCGCTATAAGAGTACCGCGTTATAGGAGGGCGGTCGCAATTTCATCTCCGCGTCATATGGAATCCGCGTTCTGAGAGTACCGCGTTATAGGAGGGTTTACTGTACAGCCATTTCGTACCAAGCCGATAATCGCATATTCTCACATTTTCGTGTAGAGTGGTTGATTTGTTCTTTATCGCAAAATATTAGACCCGTATTTCTAATTTTTTTCTTAAGGGTACCAATTTCCATCATCCCAAAAAATCAATTTTTCTGCCATTTTTCTAAAAATGACTTTTTTCCAAAAATCATATCTTTGAACCACTGAACCGATTCGATGTATCAAATTAATGTCAATTACTCAGTCTATTTTTGAAAAATACTACGCCGAAAGGGGTTTTGTTTTGGTAATTATTGATTGTATTTGTTTTTTGTTTTCAAGCCTTTGAACTAGAGGTACTTTGCACTTTTTTTGAAGTTATGAATTTAAAAAAAGTCATTTCTGGAAGTAGGGGAAGAAAATGATTTTTCAGACCTAAAAAATTTAAATTAGTACATCCAGGTATTTTGTACGCGGTTTTTTTGCGCGGATTTTCCAACAGATGACCTCATTCGTGAGGAAAAACAGAACTATAGCTACCAGTAACCAACGAAATTGTAGGAAAAAACTACGGGTTTTCGGAGGCGAGCAACAATCAACTTTTTACTTTGGTACTACGTAAAGATAGTCTTTGATATCTATCATTAGGTGACATGATTTTTTACGCGGATTTTCAAATCAACGCGTTTTTTACATGGATTTTCCAATTAACGCGGTTATTTTTTATGAGGTACGTATCTCCCGCGTGAAAAAAACATGGGTGTACTTTGATGAAAAAAATAAAAAAATGGGTTCAATTTTTTGCGACGAGTTTGGCATGTGATGGTTGAATTTTCATATTTTGCAGAGATTTGATCAAAAATGAATCTTCGAATCTATCAGAAATCCGTTCAAAATCAAACGAAATCATTTTTTTCTTCATTTTGAATTCTTCAATTTTATTACGCAGTACACACGTAACATCGGGTTACAATTATTACATTTCCAATTCGGCGGAATTACATATTTTGCTAATTTTTTCAAACAATTTTTCAACGCTTGAGAAAGAACTTTGTATTTGAAGTTGAGAAAAGTGATTGGTATAAAGAATTGCATTTTTTTATTATAATTATTACTCCATCGAAAACTGTTTGCTGTACATTTCTGTTTCCATATCAGCATATACAGATAAAAATATTTGAATAAACCGGTGATCATACTGAGTTTACTGTTTTATTTAGAGGAAAATTTCGAGAAATCTGTTTTGAAAAAAAAAATTAACCTGTGCTGACCGAAATAGTAAGTAACTGATTATCCCAATCTGAGAATTACTTAGAGATGAACCAGCCTTTGGCTGAAAATCTCTTTAATAAAGAAAGAAAAAAAAAAATCTGAGAATTGGCGATTTGAATGCTCTTGAATGATTCTTTTTTGCGTGTTCAGTGGAAAATTATGTATTATGCGTGCTCAATGTGTTATAAATACTCGACGACAACAGATGATTGTTGTTGAATCATAAAGTGTCGACATCTGTCAACCAGACATTGTAAATCCCAAGTCTTGAGAATAGTAACACTTTTAAAATTGAGTTGGTAAACGAGAACTACTGATTTCCAATATGTTCGCTGGTATCACGCGTTTAAATTATTCTTACTACATATTTTTACTAACAAATACAATATCGTTACCTTACAATGTGCAATTGTTCAATATTTTAATATTGTCTAACATATGTCCAAACATTGTTCAAAATGCTTTGTAAAATCTCTTATATTTGCACATCATTTTCCTCCTTGGAAACAAAGCAGATTGCCTGTGAAATTTACAGTCCAGCTGAGAAAATATATTGCCAACCATAACGCTGCTTTCTATTTCGAGTTAATTTCATTTATAGGTTTGTATAAATTTTCGACTATTGTATTAAACTTTACGTTTAGCCTATCCCATAATATTTGTTTCACCCATTCTCGTATGTTTCGTACATCCAACTAGACTAATGGCCTACACTTATCGGAATTTCCATCCGATGTTGTAAGCTACCAACTTTTCTTTATTGGAAATGACACCATTAACCCATTAACGACTAAGCCGTAAACAATATTTTTTACACAAAAGGTGTTGGCTTAGTTTTGATTATTGACGCTAAAGAAACTCCAATGTTCAAGAAAATTTGTTTCTCCCGTCTTTCATTCTCCGGGAAATTACAGTTCGAGAAATCGAACTTTGGCCGAAACCCGCACTTTTTTTTTTGCAAATACAATCATACTGCGAATTGAAAAAAATCACTTCCAAAATTAGCCAAAATGCGGCATTCGTAAATGCATTAATTTTACATTCCGGGACGAACAAGCACAGAAGAATAAAAGTCTCTAAGTATAAACCTGATTTAATCCACCTATGATGAGATATGACCTTTCTTATTTCATGAAGTTTTAACTTATTACCGGATGTTTTTTTTTCTTCTTTCAAAAAAAAGCTATTGCTGTTTTTTTTTTATTGTTGGCGGTGGAGACATCTCAAATTGAATGAAATTGATGGGAAGTGCTAGCTAATAAGTTAAGCAATCTTTTGGTACACAAACATTGCCATTTGTTTGCTTTCCAAAGACATGAAAAATAATCAAAGTTGCTATTCGACTTTCCGAAACACAATGGATTTAATTTCAGGGCATAAACAATATAGCTATTATTTTGCTAACCAGCTCAATAGCAAATCCTATTAACCATATCAAACAGCTTTCATTTGTTTACTAGAATGTTCCAGTGTACAGAGTTATTTTTGTTTCAATGAAAAATCACTCCTTGGTGTTTGATGACAAATAATTCAATAAATAATGATTGCACCGCAAACCAAAAGGTAGTTTTGAAAACTAGAAAAAAAAAATCTGTACAAAGGTTATTTATTGCTTTGACAAAAAAAAGTGCCATGAACACGTTTTCGAAGTGTTTTAGAATTAAATTCTGTAGTTTTGCAAATATTGCAGTAAGTTCTAATGTTGGCAGGTGAATTTTTAGTCTAGTGCATCCACAAAACACCCGAAAAATTGAATATTGATGCGTTCAGCTGGTTTTTTGAGTCTATCGATCAATTGTTTGAATGATTTAGCACAGTGGTGGCCAAGCCGCGCCCCTCCGACGTTGTTCATGCGGCCCGCTGCGTGATTTAAGAAAAACCATATGAGTGAAATTAAGAATATAGTTGATAATTCTTCCATACAATTGAATAAAAATAACCTTGTGAGTAGTTCTTATTAATCGTGTGTATCCATGGTGGTTATTTTCTGTTTGGTTTTCCTTTTTTCCGTGCTAATTCAACCTTCTGACAATTGTTCCCGTTAGTACTCAAAGGACGTTTTCACGTTTTTGGTTGTCTACTGCTCACACTCGCATAAATTCGTGCAAGTAACGGTAGCAAAATCAGGTTTATATGCCAGTTAATCGGCTCCGAGTAAACGTCAAACGATTTAGAGCTACGTGACAAATTTGAAAACCACTATGTCTTGAATTTCCACTCCAGATGTGTTCCAGAAGCGCGATTTCCAGAACTAATAAAACATACTCATTTCATTACTTTTTTGTTTGAGCCCAAAAATATTTGTGAACAATTGTTTCAGTTATGAAAGAAGTGAAGTCAAAGTCAAGGAACAAAATCACAGACAGTCATTTGGAAAACACGCTTCGCATCGCTATCTCTATCACTGGCTGATTTAGATAAAATGGCTCAAGAAAAGTAGTTCGAGTGAAATCGAAACGATGTTGGAGTATGTTTGTATTTAAAGATTTTGTATATTGAAACTGTTCCGTCCTAACGGAAGCGAAAAACCCCCGTCGTATGCCACACCACCAACGAAGAAATTACGCAGCACATCAGAGAAAATTAACAACAACGCAATTCGCGCTCGCTATAAAAGCGAGGTGCGCTGCCCGAAAATCACCGCTTTTACACCGACCACCGCGACGACAACGTCACAGAAAAGCAGCAATACCAAACGAAGAAGCAGCCGAACACCGAAGAAACAAGAGTTGTAGAGATAGAAAGAAATATACGTATTAGAGTAAAAGTTTTCTACCATCTTTCTTCTCTGCAATCATTCCGAAAGAGTATTTAGCCTTTCTCAAGGCTTCCGATCCAGCGAATCAACCCGCATCCGACCACGATCCCCGACGAGAGCTCCACCCGTTCAGCCAATTGATCACGAGCTCAGAAGTTCCCGAAAATACAGTCCAACGCAACCTAGTCTTTGTTCCTAGACTGAACAGAAACAAACAAAAAATATGTGTAGAAACTTTTTTATGTTTGAAAGAACGTCCAATTTAATCGTGATACCTTATTCACATTATCAAGAATATATGTTTGCAAAACTTTACCTGTCGAATTTTTGTACGATTCTTATTTTACATTATTGCAATTATTCTTAATCAAAAACGAAAGGGAATATTTTCACCCAAACCGAGATACTGAAAATGTAGAATTGTTAATGTTGATTAACTCGAAAGTTATAACAGCAGATGAAGTACACTTTAAATAAAAAAAAATTCGAAACGGCAAAATCTGTTTTTTGATGAGAAATCCCTGTGTCTTGTTAGTATACACAATCAAAAATAATTGAAAACATTTTTTGGAACCTCTTTTACTATCAAAATGGAACTTTGGAAATATTTGGAAGACTGCATTCGGAACCATTATTTATCAATACCTAAGACGAAAAAATGAAGATATTTGCACAATATCTATCTCGCATTTTTTTTTATTAACTTTTTCTCAAGAATGTTCTGATCTCGATACTTCCTGAACGCAACATTGATTAATAAATGTTCTTCGTATATCGCAATAAAATTTCACAAATTTCAATTTTTTTTTTCACTCAAAATCTCACTATTTGTTGTCACTTTGTCGAAGCCTTTCTGTTAGGCCGTAATGTTTGCGCAATTATCAAATCTCAAATATCCTGCCCTTTCACAGTGAATTTGCAATGAAACAGCGAATGAAATACTGCCCAAATATGCATGGTTGACGTAAGCGCCAACTGTATATTTCCAATATAATTAAAATAACAGCAATCATTTAACCCCTCCGGTCCACTATTAACCGTTGATATTTATTAAATAGAGTGAAATTATTCTTTATAAATTGTGTGCAGTCATGATTATTCAGCTAAAAACAAGTAAAAACGTTTTCTTCACTGAGGGATGTAGATGGTAACATCAACCATGCATATTTAGGCGGAATAGAACGTTCAAAAATGTTTTTGGAATAAATATTGAACTGCTGAGGTCGGGACTGCTTAAATTGTAAGTCAATCATCTCAGTGGGTTGGTGGATGGTGTACTAACAATTTAACGATTTCAATGTTTCAAGATTGAAGAATTGTTATAGTTTTGCGAACATTTACTGGTTTTTTATGAATGCGTCAAGCAAACTCATAATTGAGAATGTCATGATGAAGTTAAATTTGGATTATTGTCAATAGTTTTTAGCAAACAGTTTCGAGATTATGATTTGTGCTGTTAATACGTTCAGCCACGTGTTGATCCCTAGGGACTGACATTGAGCTTTTCGTTAGGACTGACAGTTACGAACATAATGTGGACTGCGTAACAGGAACAATCCGGGGCTCGACGTGTTTAACATAGTCCTACGTTGAAAAAAACATTATAAGAAAAAGTAAAAAGTCGAATATAACCAATAGTGACCATAATAATATCCATGGTACATATTGGGTTAGATTATTGTTAAGCACAAGTAGCTGTTGGAAAGTATTATACATCAATAAAATCGTCGAACTGACTCACCCCCTAAGCCGTGAGTCATCTGATTTTGAATAAACCAGTCTACGTTTCGAGTGGCCGGACACTCACATTTACTGACCTAGCTCAGCGGAAGCTGAACTAGATTTGACTGACTTTTGGAGCCGGTCTAATTTACTTTCTGTAAATTAATTGCTTCTGACAGCAATCGTCGGTCGGGCGACAAGATTTCCTTCCAGCCAGGGGGTACCATTTCTTCGCTCGCCAACATTGAATTGCTTTCAAAACAAGACGAAACCCTCGAAACTCGAACCCAAAAACCAAAACAACATCGATAAAGCCCAATTTCAGCTCGCGTCAAGAGACCCGTCCCCAGCTTCCTCGGGCCGCTAGGCACAGCCCAAAAGAACAGGTTTGTTTTCTTCTTCTTCCGTTCCCTTCTGGACGGGTAGCAAACCACTCTTCAGGTCGGGCCGAGAGATGAGGGCTTTTTGTTTTGATTGCAACGTCTCGAGAATATTAATCAGCGGCGTGAGTAGTGCCTGCAGAGCAGTAGAGTTGTGTTGCATACATCGGTACGAAGGATTGAACCGGTAGTGGCGAGCATACATATGTGCAAAAGAAAGGCGTGAGTGGATCAGACGATAAAAAACGAAAAACTTCTTTGTGCACAAAAAACATCCAACGGGGAATCCTCCCATCAGGGCGTCTTGGATAATTTTGCGATTTTTTCCTGTTCTCTAGTTTTTTTTGTGAGTTATCGATTAATTTCAGCTGTCTAACTTTTTGTTAGACTCGTTGGAACTTTGGTTCCTCCACAGCGGTTTGCTTAGTGATGCCCGGGAGGCGCTTTTCCCCGTTCAGCCATAAGAAAGTTAACCCATCACGCAAGTGGGAGAGATGACTCCACTCCTGGTCGACGTGATGGGCAAAAAATAAAAAGAAATCGGCCGCATTGGATGGAACAAACAAAAGAACTGGTTTCTGCCCTGCACTTTCTACTCGCGCAGCACTTCATTCGTGGATCCCCCTCCCCCTTTCCACCACCCGGAGCGATGGCTCTCGTACACTCCTAGGGCTTCGTTTCATTTTTGTTTTTGCCTCGGTCTCTCACTCGAAAGGTGAGTGCAGATAGCACAAAGATCAGGGCTACCCCCAGGGGATCTCCCGACTCCACAAACCGTCTCTCGCTGCGACCAGCCGAAAGCTTTATGTATCTTTACACACGTGCTAAAATCTGCTACCAGCAGAATGAGGTGATGTTCGGGTGTCTTTCTTTGCGTTTCGCGTCCGCACCACCTCGCTCCAACCCTCCCCCGGAAAACCATCCGGCAAATGGGTGCCTTCTCTTATGAGTAGCGTTTTATTTATGTCCATAATGCGAGTATAAAATGTTTTGTTTATTGCCTAAGTTTCTGTTTTTTCACCTTCTAACCTCCACAGCACACATGTGTTTGTAATTTTTATCACCATAATACTTTGATTAGGCTCTTCGTCGTGCCCAGCATTCATCGTTGATGTTTTTGCTTCCATTTTCTCCAATCTTCCTCTAGCGACTCGTTTTTTTGTGTTTTGTTTTTTTTTCACTCTCTTTGGTTCATGGATTTTCTGTTTATTTGGTGTGCCCTGGAGACTTTTGTGTCGCTTTACGTACCCTCCTTTACCTTTTGTTTCCGTCCCTCCAAGGCCCCAACTTGTTTTCGCCGATGATCTCATCGTCGTTTTCAAATAATGTGTTCGGGGCTGAGGGTTCGAAATCGAGCTGCAATGCCTTAATTTCGGATCTTTTCGACGATGCAAATGATGGGCTGCACCGATGAAAGTGTAGCCTTTGTTAAAGTGCGCTATTAAGATGTGGGGTAGAACGGGATACAACGCCGCCGCGGGGGACGAATACACCGCCCATAAACCGTGGGCTAAGAATTTTATTCGCCACGCTCGGAAGCAACTTATTTATGGTAGCAGTAAAAATTGATGGAAATGCGTTTCTAATAGATGACTTCATTCGACGCGGCACGCTTGATGAGTTATTGTACCGGGGGTTGGTTCGTATTCAAAACCCAGTCCTCGTATTGGACGTTTTTTTGCTCTCTTATCCATAGGTTGGGGAGAGTTAATAAATGTTCGTTTTTCTTCAAGTTCATACCTGGCATCGGTCTTTCTTTCCATATGCTGGACTTTTTCATCGGGTTTAGAGGACGTCATTTATCAGGATTGTGTCACTTTGCTTTCACTTCATTTATCATCAGAATACCCTCGAAGCCTTCCAAGGCTGATCCGTCAACGGGAAGCGAGAGATATGAAAGGAGCAACGATGTATATTCCGATTCATCCGGCTCACCGTGAGCAGTATATACGTGTCTTCGGTGAGGGCTGTTTGTTCTCTAGTTGTATTTGCCCTCATCGCTCTTGTTCAGTATAGTCAGTGCAGCTAGCACACGTGAACGAATATCAGTGCGATTTGAAAACAAACTGTTGAGACCTAAAGTTCTGGTTACTTGAAAACCCAAACTCACTGTTCATTTTGAAAGTATCGATAACAATATGGGAAAACTTATGGATCTTAGATGCTTTTGTTGCCAAAACACAAATCCAATCGTACTAATGTCGAGAGAATCCGTTCGGGAGACGTACCTTTCATGTCAGAAAAGTAGCAAATTGGAAAATAAAGTTGATCTAGTGGAAAAAAACACGCGCTCGGATGTTGTACTGCATGGTTCTAGCGAAGTACCAAAAAAGCATTCTCATGGGTGTTATTGTTGGTAATATGTTTTTTTCTCGATAAAAATTTTATTATCGAAAAAATATTAATGTTATGCCATCGCTGTTAGTGAAACTCACTATCTTGGGGTCATAGACTAGGTAAGGTAGTGCAAAAGGCTCTCTTGGTGATATATTTGAACTGGATGAATCTAACTTATATCCAGTTCAGAGCGATACTGACGCACTATAGCTAAAAGAAACTTCTGTTCAATAATTTTGCTGTAAGAATGTGAAAATATATGAAACAGATAATACCATTGAGCCTGTTGGATATCCTAGTGGACAGAGAACATCGATTCAAAGTGTTGCAGCACTTGTCAATCTAATCTAAGAACGAAGGTTTCAAAATTTCGAGAACTAATACGCCGTCTACAAGAGATAATGGGACATAGCTCAACTTACTTCATGTTAACTTGGGAGCGGTCAAACCAACATTAGTTACCCCCGAGCAATCATCTTCAGTAGGGGAAAAGGGGGGAATTTGGACCACCTAAGCAAATCGCCTAATATTTCCAAACCAATACGGTCTAAATAAAAAATGTCACATTGTATGCTGAGCTACACTTGTTTTCTCTCAATAAATAATGTTTAATCATTATATAAAGCTTCAATCTACCAAATATATTATAAAATAAAAGAGATGATTTTTGGACAATAAAATTTGATGCGGGGTGATTTGGTCCAGTGTGCGAAAAAAACATACTTATGTTTATGTAAAGTATTTTGGGATAATGTTACAATCAGTAACAATGTTTTGTGATCGATACCAGGTGTAACCATCTCGAATTCTGCATGAATCTCGATGGCCTTTGTTACTTTTTCAAGCTCCTCCTTCTTCCAACGTTGTCTGTCCATCCTCTTTTTGTAATTCAGCGGCATCTGGAATCAATTAGATCAAAACGAAGTCTCAAACCTGTAGGACCAATTCACCCCACAGAAACGTGTCCATGTCACCTCACACAACACGCTAAAATTAAAATGCAATTAATTTCATTTATTGTTATCAAACTTACAGTTTCGTTACATCAAATTGTTCCTCTTCTGTAGGCGAACAGAACTGTACTGCACAATACATGAGAAGTTTGTTTAATGAGCGGGAAAAACCTTAAAACCACTATCGGAAAACTCACATTTTTTGACGATCAAAGTGCTTGCTGTGTTTATGCTACTGTTTCCCTCTACTTGTGAAGTTTTATCAAAGTTTTCTTTACTTTAGGTACATACGGTTCAACAATAGAATGAAATGACATTATAAAAAATCCAAGTTGAGCCGTAATTTTTTAGATAAAGGGGTGGTCCAAATCACCCCGTGTTACCCTATATGATGATTTCTGCTTTCCGAAACGAAAAATTCGTTCCGAGCTGAATGACGATGTACTGAATGCTGAATGCTTATTTGTTGATGGAAAATTAATTTGTATAAGGTAGAATAAAGTGTCATTTTAAGTAAATACGTTTTTGAATTTTTTTGATCAATAAAAATTAGAATTTTCACTACTGGAATTACGGTTTTTCCGAACCAAATCCATCTTATGGGCGACGGAACATAAGGGAAATGAGTGTAAGACGGACTCTCGATTGTATCTTTGGAAACTCATGTTTCCCTAACTTAAATGCAGTTTCTTGCAGCTCAATATACTGTGTTTCTAATTAATTGGTCAAATGTTTTACAAGAACCAGTTTCTCAATGTTTTTTTTTACTGATATTCAAACAGACCGAAGAGTGGAACATTTTCTGCGATACGGGTGAAACGTACATATGATGGGAGTGAGACAGACAGATAATGTATTAGTTTGGCGAAAAAGTAATCCTTCATTTTTGGGTGAAATTCAAAATCTTTTTAATATGCTTCGGATTGTCATAGAAGTATTGGTCTTTCTATTGATCCAATATTGTTATCTCTCAGGAAGATTTACAATGCGAGGAAAAGGTAATAATCCCTTGGTGCCAGGTCCGGACTATATGGTGGATGCATTAAAACATCCCAATCAAGCTCCCGGAGTTGTGTGGCCTTGGGTTGCGGTGATGGAACACAGCACCTCCTCTGTTGACCAATTCTGGGCGTTTCTGGTCAATCTGGTCAATCAGCTTCAAACGATTCTTTCTCGACTGCAGAGATCTAAATTTGGAGTGCTCCCGTGGCCGAGTGGTTAGCGTCATAACTAACATGCCGGGTGTTCGGGTTCGATTCCCGTTCTGGTCGGGGGAATTTTTCGTCAAAGAAATTTCCTCCGACTTGCACTGTAATCACGCGTATTCTAGAGCTTGCCACTCAGAATGCATTCAAGGCGTGTTATTTGGCATAGAAATCTCAACTAAGTACTATTAAAAATGACGCAAGTAATACTACGTTGAGACGGCGAAGTTCCTCTAGGAACGTTAGTGCCATTGAAGAAGAAGAAGAAGAGATCTAAATTTAGTGTATTGCACTTTTTTTAATTAAAAAAAATAAAAATTCAAAAAAAATTAAATTCAAAAAAAATTATTTCACGAATTTTACTGTTACAGTATCGGAACTATTAATACCTTTCACAAATTTTATCGGCCTGACTTGCATTTTCGCCTTTATGAAAGAAAAATTGTAAAATATACCGAAGTTTCTCTATGTTGACTTCCATTGTTAGCACTCCGAACTCACAACTGAATCGAACAAACAAAAAACAGCACATAATTTTTTTTTTTAGTGTGAAATGTCACCTTAATAACGAGTCTAACCTTGAAATTGTATGATCAGTATTGCGCGTGATAATGATCACTAAAGTTGCTGGCAACCGAGAAAATAATGGATTGCTTTTTCCCCAACCTGATAGTATACGAAGCGTAGAAGTTTATCGCTCGCGAGAGGAATAATTTTTTTTCAACCAAGATATGAAATCATTTCGAATGTCCGTCAAATATTTTGAAAACCCTGAACCAATCCACCAAGAAGTGATCACGAGGATTTCAGCAGTAAACTTCTAGGTAGTTCACATATAGTGATTTAGGAATAGAACGAACATATACAGGGTTTTCCATTTCGGGCTTCCGAAAGTATACAGCCCTGCGCTGACAACCGTTTGACATAGCTGTCAACCAAAGCGTCATATCGTTAGTTGAATGTCTGCCATTTTACAATTTGAATCGTTTTAGCATCGCACAACGTGTTAATTTTGTTAAATTATACTATAAAAATGATGAAAAACCGGCAAATGTTTTTCGTGCATTACGGACGGATTTTGGCCGTCATTGACGGCCTACAGAGCACACAATCACTAATGTAGTGCGTAAATTCGAAGAAACTGGATCCGTAGCGGATATTGTGAAACCTGTGCATCATCGTAATGTGCGTTCGGCCGAAAATATTGCTGCTGTTGCTGCCAGTGTGGAGGATGACTCGAATGTTTCGATTCCACGGCGTGCTCAGAAATTGGGCTTGTTAAACACATCATCGTGGCGAATTTTGCATTTGGACTTGCACCTACAACCATATAAAGTCCAACTGGTACAAAAATTAGAGCATAGTGACCATGGAATGCGTCGGGCACACGTCGATTGGGTGAACGAACAACAGCAGCAAAATGCTGTATTTTCGCATCAAATTTTCTTCAGCGATGAGGCACATTTCGAGCTCGGTGGCTATGTGAACACCCAAAATTTCCGTATGTGGGGCTCAGAAAATCCACACGTGATTGTTGAGAGGCCATTGCATCCGCCAAAAGTCACCGTTTGGTGCGCATTATGGTCTGGTGGAGTCATCGGGCCGTATTTCTTTGAAAATGAGGACGGCGAGACGGTAACTGTGAATGGTGAGCGCTATGGCCGCATGTTAACCGTTTTTTTTTGCCACAAATTGAAGATATGGATACGGATGACATGTGGTTTCAGCAGGACGGCGCCACGTGCCACATAACACTATCGAACACTACCATGGCCATATTGCGAACGAAATTTGAGGGACGCATAATTTCGCGTTTTGGTGATGCCAATTGGCCGTCAAGATCATATGATTTGAACCCGCTAGACTTTTTTTTGTGGGGTTCTGCGAAAGACCGTGTTTATGCCAACTCTCCGCAAACTCTTGAACAATTGAAAGACAACATTCCTGAAGTTATGACCGAGATACCGCCCCATGTGTGCCGAAAAGTCATCGAAAATTACCTGTTCCGGATCAAGGTGTGCGAGGAAGCCCTATGTGGACATTTGAATGATGTTGTATTTCACACATAATGGCATAAACCAAACTTTAATTTGAAATAAAAGTTTCATCGAAATTCGAATTCTAAGTGTGTTTTATTCCAATTAAAGAGTGTGTCACATCAAATTGCATCACGGAAAAAACGCTGTAGAAATTTAATTTTTAGGAATTATATCTTCAGCTTTCGCTTATAATCAGATATAAGAGTATATATATCACGTTGGCCAAGCTTCACTGTCAGATTTTCGTAAATTTGGAAAAATGTCATCGAACGAAAAAGAGCGTCGTGAATTAATCCTGTGCACTCATTTCGAGAATCCGGAGTTGTCACATCGGGACATCGGTAAGATGCTGGGAATCGTCCAATCCACGGTCAGCAGAGTACTAAAACGATACTTCGAGAACCTAACCATCGACCGGAAGGTGAAGAACGGCAAAAATGGATACTCCGTCAGTGAAAAAGATCACAAGCGCGTAGTTAAGCAGTTTAGACGTGATCCGAGAAGTTCGGTCCGGGATGTCGCCAATAAGCTGAATTTGTCAAGTTCATTCGTCCAGCCGACCAAGCAGCGGGAGGGCCTGCGTACATACAAGGTTCAGAAGGCTCCTAACCGCGACGAAAGGCAAAACATGGTGGGGAAGACGCGAGTCCGGAAGCTGTACACCGAAATGCTGACGAAGCCGCATTGCCTGGTAATGGACGACGAAACCTACGTCAAAGCGGACTTTCGTCAGCTGCCGGGCCTGTTGTTCTTCTCCGCAGAGGACAAATTCAGCGTTTCGGAGGAGATTCGCAAGCAGAAACTATCCAAGTTTGCCAAAAAGTACATGGTGTGGCAAGCGATCTGCTCTTGCGGAAAGCGGAGCGCCCCCTTCGTGATGACCGGCACGGTAAACGGGCAGGTTTACCTTAAGTAGTGCCTACAGAAGCGCTTACTACCACTATTGAAGCAACACGAGGGCCCGACCATCTTCTGGCCGGATTTCGCTTCGTGCCACTATTCAAAGGACGTGCTGGAGTGGTACGAAGCCAACGGGGTCACCTTTGTGCCAAAGGAAATGAACCCGCCCAACGCGCCGGAGCTTCGCCCAATAGAGCAATTTGGGCGATTAAGAAGCAGGCCCTCCGGAAGAACCCAAAAGTTGTCAAATCGGAGGCGGACTTCAAGAGAAAATGGATTTCTGTTCAAAAAAACTACAACCTGACGTTGTACAGGACCTTATGGACGGGGTAAAGAGGAAGGTGTGAGCATACGGGCTTGGGCTCGAAGTATGAATAAAAATAAAATGCCAAAAGTTGTTTAATAGTTTTTATTTTACTGTCTAAAAATTTTTTTTGTAAAATTTTCAAAAGGATCGGTCTACTGGGCGAATTTCTACAGCGTTTTTTCCGTGATGCAATTTGATGTGACACACCCTTTACTTTCGGAATTTAAAGTTGGAAAACCCTGTACATTGAGGACTTCTCACTGTCTGTCTTACTCCCAATAGCAACTGTCTATTTTACCCTACAAGTCGAATTATTTCAATAATTTAAATATTTAATTCACAAGAGAGAAAACCAATAAATACCTGATATCACTAAGATGTTAACTTACATACCAGAATATAATCACCACCGAATTGAATTTTGAAACTAAGGCGGTATTCTAGCCTAGAAATTTAGAAAAAAAATAGATTTGTGCTGAACAGCAACTTATTTTTCTAGCCACTGCTATTTTGTCTAACAAATTTTTTTCTTGTCCGAGGTTCATACCATAGTGGCACCTTAACTGATCAATAATCTATTGAGTTAGCTTTGTTATTTTGGAAATCCCCACTTTACCAACTTGTAACTTCTCCAATTTAGTTTTTTTCTCATTTAAATATATTTGTGTTCTTAGAAGTTTACTAGACAAATAATGGAATAATGGATCTTAAAAAAATTTTTTTTTTGTTCAGAGTCCGAAATTCGTGCCTCTGCACTAGAATACTCCCTTAAACCACACAATATCCTGATAATCGAAGCCGCAAAAAAATACATGCGCGCTTATAATTAGCGTTCTATTTTCCACTTTTGACCAGCACATAATAGGCAAGGGTTCAGGGAACGATTTTAGGGTAAAATTCCCATCGAGTGTTATTCTCTAGACAAAATCAGTATCCGACAAAATTGTTACATATGACGGCCATGATATGTTGTTGTTGTCAAAAAATAGGAAAACCAAAATTTGCGATGAAATCGAAAATCTAGCTTTCTGCATAGTAAACATAGTTCGACAATATTGAAGCTCTAATTATTTGAATAAACTTTGTAAAAAATGTTTTAATTTCTTTTAATATAACCGATTTTGCGCTTTGTTCTAAGTTGCATTGGGGTCACCATGAAAAGAACTGGTTTTTAGTCTAACCTTTATATTTCAAATACTACTTGAGAACTATCTTTGAACGACTTTTAGAGCTTACCAAGACATAACTTTTGCGGATTTTGATGTTTTGTTTCTGGAAAATACACCCAAACATGAAAAAAATGTTTATTGGCATTTTGAAGGGGATATTTGACCCTATAAGCTATAAGTAAAAGTTTCAAAATATTTTATTTGTTGTATTTGAAGAAACTAAAATCATGAGTTTTTAAAAAAGACATCAATAACTTTGTATACGATTAAGATTTTGACATGCTTTGCATCGCAAAATGTTTTTCTTTGTAAGATCTAAAATCGTCAAGAGACAGTTTTCAGGTAGAATTTAAAATATAAAAGTAGGAGCAAAACACCCGTGTCCATCATAAGATGGTGTCGAATAAAGTTTTTGTCTAGAGAGTGACTATCGAACTCTAAATGCAAATTTCACCCTAAATTCCTTTCCTGGATCATTGTTCAATGTTATAGGGTGGATCGAATATTATAGTTTCTTATTAACATAAACTCAAAATTCAAAATGTAACTATTCAAATAAATCAAACGTGTGTCCTCCTTACCTCCACTGTCAGGCTTACCCGCGCTTCTCTTACATACCATCATGCATGTTTTTGTTTGTTTCCAGGACAAAGATGTATGAGCAACGATTTCAAGAGAACAAGTCTAAGTTCGTGTTCACTGACCAATTCGCTAGAAAAATCCTGGTCAGGACGCTTATTCACAGTTGCGACGAAACAATTGAGCGTTTCGTTACACATGGGGCTATGAACTCGGATGCGTACAATAAAGAGTATTCAACATATCTATGAGATCGGGGATTTAAAAAAAAATATGGTTATGCCAAATGTCTTCAAATTGCATCAAACGTCGAGATCTACTTTCAACTCAAATTCTTTTTTGTCAAAAATCGACTCTTTGGACTTTTAGTTTTTTTTTTCGAAATACAAGGTAAAACGTTGGTTTAGGGTGCCAATGAAAATGGTCATCTCGATTTTTCTTACGTGACTTACTGCAAAATTTGGATTTACAGGGTAAAATACCCTAAGCAATAAATTAGCTCAATCGGACTCCATTTTCTAGCGTGGCAGACGTCCAAATTCGCGGTTTTTGAAAACAGAAACAAAATTGAGGCAATTGAAATTGCATGGAAGAGATTAACCGAGGTTAACCGAGATTAACCGAGATTAACCGTAATCTCAAAAAAAATTAAAAATTGACTTTTCAGTTTAAAAAACGACCAATTGCCAAAAAGTCAGTTTTTGACAAAAAAAAAAAAATCGAAACAACACTCAGTTTCGACGTTTTATGCTATTTTGAAGCATTTGACATCAAACTTTTTTTTTAAATTCCTATTTTATATACTTCCCCCTTGTTATTAAGTGTTTACATATAACCTTCCTGCAAACTGAGATTATGAACAATCGAATTGAATAAAATAATTCCGTTGTCTCACGTCAACAATAAGGTAGTTTAAAAAATATTCATGGTTTTTGCTGAATTTTAAATCTTTTCTTCATAGCAAATAAATTTAAATCAATTACACATTGGCCATTGTTTTCTATAACCATTTCATCGGTGTTGAACTTCTGTGGTTCATCGGCGAAAAAGAGAGTTCTGCATAGATATAAACTCATAATAATCAGACGGTGCAAGGTTCTAGCTATAATTAAACATAATCGAATAGTTTTAATATGTCAAGCAGATCCATGCATTTCAAAGTAATATCCGAAATAATTAAAAGCAAATGCATTTTGGATTTTTTTTAACGAAGAGTTTGGGTGGATTTGAAAGTGTTTTTAATGATATTCTGCATTGAAAATTGATTAATCATTTTTCGCCAATCTGTGCCTTCTTTCCAGGTTGAATGTGACGTCAAAGTGCAGCTCATTGGAGGCATGATGTGAAGGAGGTTTTTTAGCGATAAGAGTTGTGTTCTTCGATTGAAAACTGGTTGAGAACTAAGAATTCATTCTACTGCGGTTGCTTTTTCCTACGCCATCACAGCACAAACGATTTCGGTTTTATTGTTGCCACTCAGCGTAAGGTGCATAAAGTGATTTGTGAATTATTTCTTTGGGTGTGACGTTCTTAGGAGTTCCATGCTTTGAACATAATGTGTTTCTCTAACACGGATTAGAAAATCGAGCAGCCTGATGAAATTGTCATTGACGAATCATTTCGTAAGTCTTCCAGCTAGCAACCAGACGGCGGCGGTGACGGCGAAAGCTTCTAAAATGTGTTTTTTGACGTAGGAATACGTCTTACATTAAGGGTGCCAAATCAGAAAACAGATCAATTTTTTATGAAATAATGGTAATGTTAATAACTATTTTTGCTGCAAACGGATTTTAACGATTTGGATACCAATCGCATCGGAAATTTTCTAAGATTTGTTTGATATAATATACAGTAAAACCTGTTTTTCTGCGATTTTTTTGTGCTGTTTTTTGTTATTGTGCGTTTTTTTGTGCAATTTTTTCTGTGCGGCATATGAAAAGAAGTATATTTGACGATTTTATCGTCCATTTAGTTTTTTTCGATGGTTTATATGCATTTCAGTGCGAAAAAAGCATATTTGCGTCTCCATTATCCACTTCTGAAATCATTCCCCTCCTCCCATCAAATGCTCTAAGTTTTTTAAGTTTTTGCATGACATAATTTCTAACAGCAACACATTTCGACATGCAACTAAAAGCACAAAACAGCCACGCGCAATCGAAAAGGCAAACTGTCCCATCGCAATGCAGGAGAACAAAAGTAAATTGAACGGTGAATGGCGTGGATTTGAGTTATTTTCTTAGGGGATACTTTTTTTATGCGGTATTTATTAGTTTTTTAGTTGTTTATCTCTATCTACCGCACAAAAAATTTTTTTTACTGGTGAAGCTTCGCACGATTTTTTATGCGATTTTTTGGTGCGGTCCCTATCCTCCGCACAAAAAAAAAAAGGTTTGCATGTATATTACAATCCAATATGGTTTAAATTGATGAAAATTGGAAGCATTCCCATTACTCCCATACATTCGTTCTGTCCATTTGTGTGCTTTCCCGAACAGATCTGTCAATAATGAGCAACTTATGCAGCCACTAAAATAGAAACAGTCGGAGACGGATGAATCGTTGAATTTAAAGTCTCCGTAAACAAATGAAAAGAAGAACAAATTCAAAAAAAATATTGCGTAGTCCTACGTCCTAAGCGGTCGAGTCTAGGATTCAACTCCTCGATTTTTTTCAAAGCTGTGAGTTTTGAACAAGTTTTCTAAATTGTTCTTTTCCAAACTACGGGCGAATAACTGATGTGAAGCCTCTATAATTCAAGACATCAACATCATCACCAAAACATCAACGCCGAATAAACATTTGAGTACAAAGCATTAATAAAACAAACGAATAAAAAGACGGGTGGGTAATGTCGGGGACATAACCGGAGTGACGTAGGACTATACAAAGGGGACAGCTTTTGCTAAATATATATTTCGAATATATTTTTTTATGTTCTTCTCCTACGTGAATACCTACCTATCTACCTGAAAAACTGATTAGTTTACTGTTTACTCTTCATGAACATGTTGGGGGTTCTGAAAAGAACCTTTGGTGTTGTGTTTTTGCGTTTTTTTTACAAACTTGATTCTTGCTTTTTTTTCTGAAGGCTTCGTACTTATTAAATGTTCAACGCCGGGCATCTTTCGGCGTATGCACATATCGTACAATCAAAATGATGGCTGTGATAGGGAATGCATAGGTGGTCATCAGCTCATTCACTATCATATATTTCACTATTGAGCACATTACCGTACCTTAAACTGTGGTTTCGGAGACGAAAGAATTGTAAGATTTGTAGTCTCCGCAAACAAAGTAAATAAAAATGAAAAAGAACTGAGGTTTTGGAGACGAAATCTACGATCTGTCGAGAAATAAACGAGCTATAAGCGTTCTGAAAAATCAACAGTAAATACAGGGACGGATGACCTTCGGATTAAAGTCCTTTAAAATAAGAACAGAGCAGCAGGAAATGCATAGCTCAGATGTAACGTCAGTCAATTTTCAACATCAGCTATTAACCAAAGAAAGCAGTTCTTGCTACCGAGAAAATTCGTTAATGCCATCCTGCATACAATGTGTTGTAATTTGAAGCCACTTTTAATTCGGAAACCATGCATGGGTTCGTGAAAACTGAATGTTTATATTATATGTCATATTATGTCACTTTAGAATGCATTGGTATTGTGAAAAACTTTCAATAACTCTTCTTTGAAAGGTTTAATGGCCCTGAAAAGCGCCATGTTTTACGGTGGCTGGCTTTGCCACCAAAGCAGTCTGTAGTAGTACTGTAGTAAACAAACTTTTTCCTTCTTCTACCTGCTTCCGTTTTGCGATTGCGTTTGCCACTCGCTGAAACTAGTTGTTGCCACCGAACCGAATGTGCTCTGTTCTGTAGGCGGGTTTTCTTATTGTCGTGAGCAGCTTTGCAAGCCAACTCGAGCACTCCGGCGGCCGAAATTCTATAACCGCTATTAGATATACTGGTGCTCCGGCACCAATCCGTTGATGCGATGTGATGTGAAGCGATGCAATACAACCTCACTGATTTACCGTTTGAAAGAGAATGATATATTTTTCAGCGGATCCGCGCGTTTTTTACTTTAGCGGTACACGCTCACAGGATAGAGGCAAATCGGCAGACTCAGCCAAAGGGGCGAGTCCAACGAGACGAACGAATGAGCGGAAAAAGGCAGCGATGGCAAAAAATACGTTCATTACGATTTGTTCGCTCATTGGATTCACATATAGGCTAAAATGGGTCCTTTTCAGGATCACAAAATTATCTTTAATCTGAAGAGTTTATAGTTTTGTTATCACTCGATATCCCCATCTTGTTCGGCTGAACCTTCCTGTTTAGAAAATTTCTTCCCATCCAGCTTGTGACATGTTGTACAGTAAATTACATTCAATGGCACGTCGCATTACCACCACTCAGTGTCGGATTGGAGGTAATTTTAACCTGTTAATTGAACATTTGCGATGACAGTGGTACAGTGTCGACTTTCAATGTGGGGTCATAATTTGGATATCTATGTTTACAAAAATGTCCAACTAAATATGTCGCATTACATGTCCGTCAAATTAGCTAAATGTCGAACTAAATGTAAATTACTGTACTTTCAATCTGGAAACAATTTTAGAATTGGTGAAAATTGAATAATCAGGAAAGTTCCCAACTATCAATAAGCTCAGAACAACTGCCAAATTCACATACTCATCATTTGTGCTTTATTATTATTTTGGATAATGTTTTAGAAAGCATTGAACTGTATTTCCTAAACTCTTTTTTGGAAGGTTTAATGGCCCTGAAAAGCACCTTGTTTTATGGAATGGTTCCAATTTAGAAAACTTAGTACTCGTGGTTTTGAAAAAAAACCATTTCGAACGCCCTCGATGCCGCCTTGTTCTGGATTTGCCACCAAAGCAGATTGTAAAAAGAACAAACTTTTTTCTTGTGCTACCAGCTGCCGTTTTGCGATTGCGTTTGCCACTCGCCACTCGCTGCAACTGCCTGTTGTCTTGATGTCCACCGAATGTGTTCTGATCCGAATGCAGTTTTTCTTATCGTCGCGAGCAGCTTTGCCAGCTAACTCGATCACTTCGGCGGCCGAAACTAAACACGGTTCGAGCGGGATTTTGCCTTTCCCTTCACTTTTCCTCCTTTGCCATGTCCAGACATGGCTGCTTGTGTTGGTTTGTTGATGTGTTGTGATGCGAAACGATGTGGTGTACGGTTTGGATGAGAATGATCGTTACGGAAGGAAAGAAGGAAGGTATTGTATTATAGAGACTTTAAACTTTTGCAGTTCATTCGTCTCTAGCCTTGAGAAAGGCCCTTTGAAAACTCTACTCTATTCTAGTCCAGCGCTACCACCTTGAGAAAGGCACTCGATCCCTCGCCGTCCAGCCCGTCCAGCAACGATGTTGTCCAGTCGGTGTCCACACAAAGAATGATCGTTACGGCAGCGGAGCGGGGATTTTTAAGCTGACTGGCTGGCTCGAGAATTACGCATGTGTGAGACTGCGACCAATGTTTCGTTCATTTTTTTCTTTTTCCTTTCCAATCGTGCTTCATTCTATTTCGCTGCTGCTCTGGTTGCCCGTTTTGGTCGGTACGATTTGAGGAGCACAAAATGGACCAATCAAAAATGGGCACATAGTGCATTTTGACAATGCTTGATATTTCACAATTATTCAATTATTTATCTCAAGAAAAATGAAATGTTATTCGTTATGATAGATGCGTAGATATATTTCCTATCAATTGATGCAAACACCTTTGCGATCTATTGAGAAATGCTCGAGTTACAAGCGTCCCAAATCTTGCATTTTTTCCTACTTGTTCAGTGCCTAGATTTCCATTTCACCCCCTATATCTTCCGGTTAGACGTAGTACTACGTCAAAAAAATTGAGTAGAGAAATTGAGTAGAAAAAAATGGAAACTCATCAGAATCTAAAGAAAATCAAATCCAGCAGTACCAACATCAGCGCAAAAGCCATCATCCGGCAACACAAATGCCAATAACAATGTCAGAGGTATCACCAATATTTTCATAAAGAGTTATTTTTTTCGGGACATTTTCCGGTTAGATTACTTCACGTACAAATCACATTGTCATTTAAAGAATTCGAACAATTGAAAATAAATCAATATTTTTAAATTGAAAATTACCAAAAACATCTGGGTGAAACTGGGTGAAAATAGAATAAGTTGTTTCTATTTTCCAAATATTTTTGATAGAACTAGAATAGAACTAATCGAGCGTTATCATTTTGTATACACCGCATGCATTGTTGTATTTTGTTCGGAAACTAACAGATATGAAAGAAAAAGAAACCCTGTCGGTCATATTTAGCCGATTGAAATTAACAGTCTGTGAAATCGCAAATGCCAAACTTATTTTTTTTTCATCCCACTTATGAAACGAACCTTCCTCGTAATGGCTCCATGGCCTATAGCCATACATAATGGCTCCAACGAGAGACTCGTCGTCGAGGCCTTTCCAACTTCAGCACTGCATCTCCGCATCGGTTTCGCTTCGTCGAACTCGCTCGCTATTGTTATTTTCTTCAACCTTCGTCCAATTTTCCCCCTCGATTAGATTAGGAAAAGTAGTTTCGAACCTTTTGATTCCAAAAGCCACCATTTAGCTGCGAAAAAATGAGAGCTTTTCTTTTTGCAAACACTTTGGCGAAAGCAGGCGCAAAAACATGAAAAGAATCGTAGATGCTACTTGAAAGCGCGACACAGAGTACTCTTGTGGTGCTTGTGCTTCAAAACGCCATACTTTTTCTTCCAGGCCAATGCATTGGTCTCTTCCAGCTCGCCCTCCCCCTCTCATGCAGACTTCAACTGTTCCATTATGGCAATGAGGTCCAAAACTTCGAACGGTGATGTGGGATGGAAAGTGTCCATTTGCGCTGAAGCTTTTTCGATACCGGCCGTTTCTTGTCCCTTAGATAGTTTGACGGGATCAATTCAAACAGAATGGAAACCCATTAGACTGTTCCGGCGAATGCCATTATACTCCATTGTGGCGAAAGTCAGGCAAGCGTGATACATGTCGGGTAAGCCAAATTTGTATCGATATGAGTTTCACCTATTCAGGCTGATTTTTTGCGAACGATTTTTGACAGTGTCATTGATTGTGTGGTTAGCGCGACAGCTTCACACCCCATTCCCATCCCAGTCATGGTCTTTGAGATTTTCTGAGGTAAAAAAATCTCTGGTTACGTAGTTCCTTAACAAAACGCTGTGTGGCTCGGCCCAAGTGTAGACGGGCCTGATTTTTAATAAGCAAACAAACGTAACGCTCCTAAAAAGCTTTACTTATCGCATCACACTTTAACCTCGAGACATGTGAAATGAACAAAAGTCACCTCACGTATTTCGGCTTAACTAAAGTCCCGCGCATCAATCATCATTTTCCAAAGTGAAGGGGGACGTTTCGTGAAGAAGAAGAAGAACAAAAAGGAAAACAGCTTCTCGCGCACCACCTCGGGAAGGAAGGAGATACAGTCGGTTTACCTTAATTGCACTCTCCGCGGCCAATGCGAGATATCGTCTGGATGTCGCGGTGTCATGTTTCGGAGGAGCCCTTGTCATCGCATTCGTTAGTCGTCTCCAGCAGACAGCGTATAGGTACATATTCGATTTATTCCTTTCGCTCGCATCCGGCAATGCTCAGGAATCAGGGCACCAGCAGGCGGGTGGACGACAAGAGCTTCATAATTTTGTCAAATTATTACTATTTATTGTTTGCTTTGTGTCCCCTTTTTCACATGCGGACAAAACATTCGACCTCGCCGCCGCCGCCACCCGCTGGACGTTTTGACGAAACGATGTTTATTCTGGTCCCGGGGTCGGGGGGCCCGCGCGAATGCGAAAGCCTAAAATGGGAACATAAATTGTATTTATTTTACCACGTAGATTACCAGTTGTGTTTTGCTGGACTTTGTCGACCAGCCCTGAACCGAGACAGTTCAGATCGAGGGGGCGGCGATTTGTTGTTTGTTGTTTACTCAAACGGGTTTGGGCTCGCCCCGAACCATTCCCAGCCAGTCGTTTTATTTTCTGTTTTGTTTTGGTCAAACAATTTTGGGTGCATCTTCTAATAATGATCGCAGATTGGCGAATAATGCTAGGTTTTTAGTGGCTGTGTGACTGAAAAGTATGATTCTAGACACATGTCGGTCTGCTATAAAAAATATTACCTGCAAAAGTCATGTGTATCAGATGCTCTGCTGACACAAAATGTTGGTATTTATTACAATATTTAATCCAAAAATGTTCAGCTTTTTGCTTCGCATTTGATATATTGCGATATTGATTACCACTTACTCTTAATTTCGTTAAAAGTTTGTACAACTTTATTGTTCAATAAATTCAGTTCAAATCAACTTGGTACGAAAAGTACATAATCTAAAAAAAATACTAAACATGCTAACTAAACTAAACAAACAAATACAAAAATATGTAAACTTTTCTGCAGTATTACTTTGACAGAAGAACACAGATTGTGATATAGGAAAAATAACAATAGATTGAACCTCATTGATTGTATCTTCTTTTAGACTATACGGTTACAAAGACAAAACTAAACTAAAAAAGACGATAGCAACAGACCAAACGGACGCATCTTAAATTTCTTGGAAACAGTGAACGTTCAATTGTGTTTTACAAATATCTCATCGACCTTAAAACCATCTCTGTTGAGGAAACGCTTGGCGTATGGTCTCTGAATATTGTTTAAAATTGCAGATAAATATTTGAAAGGGGTTAAAAGTCGGCTTAAAAATTCGCATCTAAAGAATACTTAACCATACTTCGAAAAAAGTTCAAGCAAATAAAAGACAATGAAAAAAAACAAACTTTCAACAAACATTGAACAATACGAATCATTCAACAATGAATTCCAGTTTAGGACACTCCGAAGTAAGAACTCAGCCTCACCCTAACCCAAACGTTTTACACTGTATTCCGAAAAAGTGACTATGTCTTAGAGAGTCGATTTATGAGAAAAAAAAATCGAGATGACAGTAAATCTTTCAAGCAATTTTAAGACATTTGACATCAACATATTTTTTTTGATAACCCCGATATCATGCACTGGTATGTTGAGACACCGCATCACAATATGGAACGATGCTGCTAGTGGAAGAAAACATAATAACCTCATTCAATCGTCCAGGTAGCATTCGGACGACTTTTCAGGGCCACCAAACCTTCACTAAAGAGTTATTCTTAATAGTTCGATGAGTAGTAAAGTAACATCCGAAATAAAAAAAGCAAACTTTTCTTATTTGTTTGTATGGGAGACCTTGTCTGAGTTTAAGAGTGTTTTTGACTTGTTGGTGACTTTTTTTCGATCGATCATTTAAGTTTTGAAATGTCGTGCATTGTGTCCGGGTTAAAAGTGACGTCAAAGTCCAGCTCATTTCAAAGTTATTATTTGTGTGAAGAATGCATGTTACTGCGGTGGAGACTGTGTTCTTCTGTTGAAAACTGAAGGTGAAAATTTGATCCAATCCGAACTTTCTGTTGCCGTTCTTCGAAAGGTGCTGCATAGTATAAAGTGTATATTATTTCTTTGGGTATGAATGATGGTCTTGGGAGAATAATAGATGTGATTTTGCTAATTTTACTTACTTTAAAACCACCTGGACGTTCAAAAAGTTTAGTGTATGAATGTCGCTCTATTCAGTGAGCAAACAACAGTAGGGGAAGGTGGCCCTGACCCGATCTCCTGTATTGCAACGTCCATTCGTTAAATTCATGTTTTTTCGGCGACTTCGGCATTTAAAAGTATAGTCCAACTTTTTAACTATGTTTTGTACTGGTCGGTTTGGTTCACGAGTGTTATGAAAGGAGATAACAGAAGCCAAGCCGGAGGTGCCTTTTTTCGATGCTATCAAAATGGTGATCTTGAACCGCGCCCATTTAAATGAACATTTGACTCATTATCCGTAGAGGTCATAAATCTAACTTTTTCTTTTGACGTAGGACAACCCTCTACAGGTTTATTACAACCAGTGTTGCCACATTTTTATCTATACCAGAGGGATAAAAATATTTCTCTTCTGTACTTTTTCTTCCAAAAATCCGTATCATCGAAAATATTCGTTGTAGAAAAAAATGTATTCTATCAAGAATGAAAAAAATACTCATTTATTTACTACAAACACTATATTCACATTTCCAAGTCATTCGTGTGTTTGATGATGCTTATACATAGCTACTATGTTAAATCAAATGTTTCGATCTCAAAATAATGTTCATCACAACGTTTCTGAGCCGATTTAAAAAAAAACTTATTTTTGTTCTGATTACATTAAGAAAAAAATGACGATGAGTGAGGCGTTGTTTCTGAGACTGTGATTTCCTTTCGGAGTAATTTTACCTTCAGGGTACGGAATTCATTCTCCAGATCTTGTATATTCTCATCGTAGAACCCTGGAAACGCCTCTAACACAACGAATTTCGTCCTTATGAAACTGCTCAATTATTGCATTGTAAATGCTCTTAGGATCAGCAACACCAAGTGATACTGTGGTGTAAAAGTCGCCATGTAATTTAATGTTGCTTTGTTCAATTGTGAGAAATTTTACACGCGGAAAAAATCTTTACCAATCTGTACTTTTTGACGAAAATCTGTACCCAGTACCGTACAGAATCTGTACCAAAAATAACGAAAAAAATCTATATCTTTCCAGATAAATATTTACGTGTGGCAACACTGATTACAACCCTTTACAAACAATGTTCCGGACAACATAGCAACTATGCTATTTTGGTCCATAATATTTTTCTTATAAATATAATAAGTTATAAATTTAGTAGACTTAGGTTTATATCTATGAAGATCCAAGCTATTTAGACTTGTGTTCAAAAACGCACTGATAAATGATAGCTCCTTGTCCTCTTCTGCATAATTAAATAAATAGAAGAAAAAGATGGTAATGGTTTGAAAGTATTTGTTTGCACATTTTTGAACATTTATATGAAAAAAAATGGGTGGGTTATATCTATTACATAACCGCAAGGTTGACGTGGGACTACCTTAGCTTAGCAATCATTTGTTGGGATTGGTTTAATTTTTGATTGAATGAAACTATTTCTGAATTCAATTGACGTCAATATATTTGTTTTGTGAGTAAAAAGATTGTATAATGCCATGTAAGGTCAATTCATACATTGTGATATATTATGTTCTTCGTTACAAGTAAATTTAATGACAGTCCTTTTACGTTCGGTATGATGCCTAGGACAAAATATGTGAACGGAAGAATAATCAAACGATTATTTTATTTTACGTTTCCTTCTGAAATTTGCATCTCTCAAGTGTATGTACTTCTCGAACATCGAATTTGCTTGATTTAATAAACTTCAGGCAATCAGTTTCAATTTTGACATGTGCGTTGAACACATATTGTTTAATCAAGCAAATGGTTATCAACATTTTTCCTAATCATCAAATGGTATGCGTAGAAATTCAGTGAGCAGAAGATATGAAGGCATATCCTTCAATGCAATCTTGAATAACCGAGCCAAAGTGTTGTCTTCGTACCAGCTTTTGTAATTAATGTTTGGAAAACACTTTTCGGAGAGCAAAAAAGTACCCCGGCTTGCATGAATCAATAACTTCAACTTCTTTTTTTTTATACTATAAAGGATTTATACTTGAAAGTTCATTCGCCTCTAGTGTGTGCACGATTTTCCCAGGTTCCTAAGTTTAGGAGACCGTGTTGAGGAAACATTTCCTAGTTTGCACAAAGGCAAGCGAGTACAAAAGTACTCGCAATTTGCATTTGTTTGCAAAGCCGATTTCCCCAGACATCTTGGTTCTGAAGTCTTTGTTGGGGAAACATATTTCAATCGGAACAAAATTACCCCCGACCTGCATGTATTTGCAATGCCAATTTCCCTACGCTCCATGGATTTGAAGTCTATGTTAGGGAAACACACTCAGTCAGAACAAAAATACCCCCAACTTTCATGTGTTTGCAATGCCGATATCCCCAAGGCTGCTTGGTTTTGATGGCTGTGTTAGGGAAATCGTAAATCGGGCCAATCAAAACGAGGCAGTTAGGGCGTTTAGATAACGCATAACATTTTAGAATTATTCAATTATTTATCTAATGAAAAATAATTTTTTATTAATTGCGTTAGAAGCGTAGAAATATTCCCTATCAATTGATGCAAACATCTTTCCGATCCAGTAAGAAATGTTCGAGTTATGAGCTTTCGGAATCTTTCATTTTTTCCTGCATGTTCTGTGTTTAGGTTTTCATTTTACCCCCCATATACTCCGGTTAGACGTAGTCCCACGTCAAAAAAATACAAAAAGGGTCGGGTTCCTCGTGTCCATTTTAAAATGTGGTTCCGGATTCGACTTTATCCTACCCGTTTAAAGGATGTAATTTTATATAAGGAACTGTTTTTCCAGGACCTCCATTTGACGCATCAAAGGAGTAAAAATTACAGATTTCTGAACAATGTAAAACCCGAACTCAAATGCAATTACTACAAATAATCAAAGTCCTACGTCCATGCCTCTAGTCCCAGACTCATCTATTTTTTTATGTACAGAAAACACGAAATGGCGCCGAACGCTTTATAAAAGGTAATAGTTGATTTTGATCTTACTAGAAATTCGTTAGGCAGTGCCATTCTAGAGATCAAAAAGGGCGTCGGTTCAATATATGTATGCACTGTTCATTGTTCTACAGTGCCCCCACTGGTCGGTTCTGAAATGATTTGACAGTCGATTACTATGAAAGTTATCCTATTTTGGCGGTGAAAATTTTGTTTTGGTAGATGCACATTTAAAAAAAAAAGCTGTGACAGAAGAAAAAATCCGAGAAAAAGTTACTGGATGGTAGTGTCCGAAACACGACCGCACAGTTCACATAGGATGACATCAGGCTATTTGTTACATATTGATTTTGAATTTGGAGCAAATTCCACCCCAAATCAGCAGTATAACACCAAATTTTGACACGACCCTATTCGAATTTATTTAAATCTGGTACTTATGATGGAAACTACCTACTACACCATTTTCCTTATCATATAATCCCTTTGCGGTCATTTCATTTCAACATTTCATCTTTGGCAGAAATAATGCCGTTTCGTGTGCTGGAGGGTCAAATGCGCAAATAATAAAAAAAAGTTGTGCAAAGCTTAAAAAAAGCTTTGGATGCATGCGATCAGAGATCTCTTTTCTCATTTCACTTGAGATTGTGCTAAAAAAATTCATGCGACGTTAATGGGGATCGAACCAAGGCCGGCTGGAATGCAAATCTATTTCACACGACCACGCTATCCATATAGATGCCAGTACTGTTATATAAAAGCGTGATAACATTACACCTCATCATAAAATTATGTTGGAAAGTGTTTTCTGAGAGGATAAAGAAAAACATGAACGAGAATATATCTTTCTCTGCCTGTGTCGTGTATTTGGAAAACTATACGAAATGCTTTCATATGCTTTCATTTAAATGTGTCTCCTGTTTCACTCGCTCATATTGGCTCTAGCATATACATTATACAAACTAGCTGACCCGACGAACTTCATCCCGCCCCAAATTGTTTTTTTTTATTTGAATACTGTCCAACATCCACGTTTTCTTACTAAGTGAACGTTAGTGAGTCCAATCACTGAACTCTCCATTGATTGATTACCCTTTGACCCTTTACAATTTCCGTTTACTATAAATTGTCTAGTACTTCTTCAAAAATTCGTCCTTATAATATAAAATTATTTTCAGACACAATTCTCGTTCAAGATTCTTCAAGCATTTGGAAATAACATGTTTCTCCGTTGCATGGAATACATGTTTGATACAGAGAATATTACAAAAACAAAGACAGCTCAAATCGGACCATTCCTTCCTCGGGTTTAGAGCACACCAACACATTTGGCCTTCCATTTTTTATTTATAGATATAAGATATGGAAATGCGTTATTTCGCCTGAAAATCCATTTCCACTTACGAACAAAGATCAATTTCGATAGCGCAAACATCGAATGGACTAACAACGCTTATTATGATGTAATTTTCGAACATGTGGGAATTAAATTTTCCGAATCTTCCGACCTTCCTTCAGGATTTTCCGAAAAATTTCCGATTTTTCTCTCCACTATATTGATCTACGGGAAGAGACGAATACAACAAAATACAGGAGGTTAAAATCGGACAACAGATTTTCCTTACATTTTTATTTATATAGATGATATACACGTATTGGAGAGTAGAACATTTTCTGTTGTTTTTCGACTCATTTAATGTAATAAAACGGGATGCCATAACATGTGCTAAAAATTAACTTTGGGTGTAGCTGCGACTATAGCAGAAATACGTTAGTGTTACTCAATCCACCTAATTGCCCCCAAAATATGCAAATCCAAGTCAGAAAAATTCCAATTATTTTTTTTATAATTTAATTGTTTTAGTATTTTTTTTCGGAAAGTGTATTCTAAATTTTGAGATCCCTACTTTGTTGTTTTGGTAAACCTACCCCGAAATATATTTCATACTGCATGCGCTGATAAGACAATATGATTATTTAGAATGATTCTTTTTGACAGGTAAATTTGCTTGTGAACTGAAAAGTTTCGCCCTCAAATTTTTGACAATCAAAGTAATATCGTGTGTTAATTCATGCTGTATAGAACAAACACTGTGATCTTGTGGATATGCACCCTGAGTTCTGGTTCGACAATTTTGCGAACGTTTTGTACAAAGAAATTGAAGATAGTAATTGTAATGGTTCCACCAGAAGCGTTTTTCATCATATTACACGCATTTTCGAATATCGTCCTGATTAATTCAAACCGTGTATCGTTCCCATTCGAGGCGACCCTACGCCGTTCGCCCGCGATTATGGGGCACTGAGGCACTCTAAGGTCAGAGATTACACCCTTGAAGTGTTTTCTTCGCTCTGCCAGCGATCCGTTCGGAATCCTCGCGGGGCTCGAGGGACAGACGGCAATAACTGAATTCTCCCACCCGAGACTCCCAAACGCGATTAGTGCTATCATCTTTCGCAACCAAACAACGGATCCGACCGCAAGTGAGAAGGGCAGGAGAAATACAAGAAGAAAGAAAACAAGAAGCATAAAACCGGCTTGTTGTTGTTTTCCTACCAAGGCACGGCTCGGGGAAGAGAGGAAGAAGGAAAAACACGGGGAAAATTCGAGAAGAAGCAAATAATCAGATGATGTCAAGAGGAGGAAAAGGGCGATATAAACAACCCAGATAAAGAGAGTGCAGCGAATAAAACAAACCAGAAAAAAAAGTTCACGATCAGAACCGGTTTCGGATGTGTTGTGGTCCATCGTAAACGATGTGAGGCTGGTGAGGAGACGCATAGGCAGAGAACGAATAGCCAATAAAATGAATAACACCACGGAGTGGATGACGAGGCCCGAGAGCGGAGACCAAGACAACGGTTCGTTTTCTTCACGACTTCGGGCGGCCAAAACTGGACCAAGCACAAGAAAAGCACGGGGACTGAAGAGGGGCGCAAACATAAAAAGTTTGATTGAAACACCACCTCTACCTGGTGGTGACTTATATTCAGAAGACACACTAAATTTGTTAAGACCCATTAGATGGGAAATGGGATCGATCCACCGAGCAGTTCAATGAGTGGAAATATCATTTTCCACTTTTTTGGAGGTGATCCGACATTCACACCAACTATTTAACTGTTCCGTTACTTAAACTTTTTTTTTATTAAAGTTGATTCCAATACTTTTTTTTCTTCCACCAACCCAATTTACTTAAGTCGGAATAAAGATTTGTTTGTCCTCGTTCGTGCTCTAAAGATGCGGAGATATCGAAGACCGGTTTAAGCTCAGCCAGTTCAAATCAAGCATCTTCATCTTCTGCTTCTTCCTCTCAGCTTCCTTTTGTGTCCTCCCTTCGCTGTGTGTAAGTCCAGTGGTAAACCGGTCCGGGGCAGACTCCGTGCCGAGTCGTCGTATCGTTTTTTTGTTTTCTTCTTCCCTTCCCTCGAGTGTGTAAGCCAAGTAGCTTAATTTAAGCGTTTTACAACACACATGCTTATCATATCGTATTTATACTGGCATTAATAAAACAGCGCACTACACGACGCCGAGGGGCCGTCTTTTCATCATCGAACAACGGCACTGGGGACGGAGCTGTGGAGGAGCCCCAGAAGCGCATATTGTGGCAATTTCTGAGCTCAGCTGCGGCACCAGCGGGGAGAAATGATTAGAAAGCTCCCTTTGTTGCATGGTTACTTTTTTTCGAGAGAAAAAAAAATCTTTTGTTATGCTACAAACACGAGAGAATCGAACAATAAAACCTTTCGTTAGTACGAACCCAAGGGAGGGCAGGCTCATCGTTTTGTTTTCGTTGCTGCGGAGAACAGCGCGCAGCGAAATTTCACAATACCATTATGGAAGCCATAAAGTATCAAATTTAATCATCAAATTTGATTCCCCCGGCACTCCATCATAAACTGCCGGTGCTGAAGTGATCTGAATATCTAATCGCGGGGGTCTGCAGTCACATGTAGCATCCCGGTAAAATGGCTGGTGGACGGCTCCGAGAGAGCGAAGATTTGCTAGTCCATAAACTCAGGGACGAGGGCACCTTCATAATTTGTTGGAAGCCTCCAATAGAGGGTAGGGTTGCCTGTTTTGTCATACCGTTGCTGTTGAATAACAATGAGCTAAGTCACAATATCTTAAGGGGGCGAACGGCAGCCAGCGATCAAAAATTAAGACTTTCTTGGGTACTTTGCATCGGGTTGTAAAATGTGCGAAGATACTGCACAGACCACCAGATGATAGGTGTGCGGACGTGCGATAGGCTGAAAATATAAATGAGTGAATTGTTCTCTGTTGCAGAAAAGGATGACATTGATGGTATCAAATGGATGAATGTTAGAAAATAGTTTGATGTGATCGTCGTCCTCAGCTGTAGGACCTACACGACCATCACTTTCTCATACACTTTACCACAGTTACACTTCACTTAATCTACTTGTGTCTTTCGTTATTGTCGCCGACAGTTTGATACATGGTTGCCAACTATAATTTTTTTTCAAAAATCTGGAAAAATCACAATAAGTATCATGAAGAAATCAGGATAGCTCATAATGGGTTGTCCAGAAAGTTCGTGCCGATTTTTGGGAAAATAAAAGCGTCATACATTTATTCGATTTTATTTGCCTAGTTTTATTTCACAATCTTTCGCAATCTTCCACGCAGCTTAGAAATTCTATCCTCCCAGAGCATGTTTTCTTTCTCGTTAAAAATTGATCAAAGTATATTTCATAATGACCATACATAAACCATACAAATTTCATGAACGGTGAAATCTGTTAATTCTTTTGTCGTGTACCGATTGTTCTTGATCATCGTCTCGATTTGGTTATCATCAGTGGCGGGATGTTGATTCTTCCTTGAATCCAAAGAGTAATTGCTATATAAAATCTGATTATACTGTTCATGAATTCAAAAATATTCTCTTCAGTAATTTTAAACTTTCAGGTCTTCACACCTTCATCAAAAAGTCTACGGCTGTTACACATGAACAGTATTATACATATTGAAAAAAATGATACTTATTAAGTCGATTTACAACTGGCAATATGTATAATAAAAAAGTTAGGTATAGCTTTGGATCAGGAGAATTTAATGTAATGTAAGCATTATACAAGTGTGGATTGGAAAGCTGTTATAATAGGTCTTGCTTCCAATCAAGAAAACTTTGACAGGGATCCTGGTTCATTTATTTCGGATAATTTTTATTCTGATAAAGAAAAAGTGTGAGTGTTTTTCAGGATATCAAAGAGCACACCAAAAAGTCTGGAGATTCTGGAAAAATCAGAAAGGTTGGCATCACTGATTGGATGTAAAAATGAACTCCGTTTAGTGAAAGTGTGAATGAATGGGATGTTCATGAAAACTATGTGTTCATTCCTACACCCAAAATTATGTTTAGCCCATGTTTGGGCATTCCGATTTATTACATTAACTCGTATACTCGCGCATGATGTCACAGACTGTGCGTGTCTCTGTAATTTTTATATTGTGTATTTTTAGGCTTTATTGGTATTTATTTAAAGTAAAAAAAGATATAATTAAATGAACAAAACTCCAGAAATTTTTTTTTCTTCAACTTCATTCAGTTTCAATACTCATTTAATTCAGCCTTCTCGATACTAAATTATTGATTCTTGGTCTGTGAGATCGTTTGCTTGAGTATAGGAGGGTTAATTAAAGGAAAATCATAGATCATACTAATAAATATCCAATGATAAATTATTCTATAAAATTAAAATAAGTATCGGTTACCAAATAATTGATATGTAATACTTTATTTTCAGTAAAGTCTCATCAATCAATATCGTTGATTTTTTTTAAAGGTGTAACCGTTCGAAGTCCCGACACGCGAGTGTAGTGAAACACGGTGGCTTTAGCGCCACTCCTAGTAGGGAGACCACCTGTCGTGTTGAATTAATGCCCGACTAACTACAAGAATAGCTCAGGGTCAAGTTAGCCTTGAACGATCACGTACGATTCCAGGAAGAGGTCACGTAGTTACAGGTGAACTCTCTTGCAAGAAATCATATCCGACCAATGCGCGGATTTCACGAACGCACAAAGAAACACTTTCAAAAATCTCACCAAACCGAATGAAGGCATTGGGAGAAAAACTGGACCCCAGATAGATGTCGTTGTTGTTTTTTTTCTAATCTTTTTGAATTTGCGGCAAGAATTCTCTATTTTTTTTTAAGTAATAGTCGGAAAACGTTACAAAGGAAATTGTCTTTTATGAACATGCAAAGCATTTGTTTTCCATTTCCAGAGGTATAACAAATAGAGATGAAACGAACATCTGTGTATTTGCTACTTTGCCGGATACCGGATAGTGATCTACTAAGTGGGCGGATACCTGATATTAGAAAAAAACAATAATTTCTCATTAACACAAAATAAATCATATTCTTTGAAAGTTAAGTTAAAAAATAACTTCTAAAATAAATTCATTAACACTATTATTTTTATCATTAATTTTTTAACCGACCTTTGCTTCGTACACCAGGCCAGTTTCAGAGAACAGTCTTTCATACTACTGCAATGAGCTAAAAGATAAACTCTAGCAAACCATGCCAATTGGAGGTACTGCTTAAGATTTTATGACCACCAAACGTAAGGAACGTGATATCGATCGATTCGAAATGTTTTTGCATAACAGTTGATTTAGTTAGAAATGGATTTTTTTTTTGAAAACCGACTATCATTTTTATTTACCGCTTCGCTGAAACGGTCCCAAATCCGAATATCCGACCATCCGGTCACGAAGCTTGCCGGATATCCAGTATCCGGTATCCGGACAAACTACTTATCGAATCAAGTTCATTCACAAACGTCATGTAATTGCATAGTTTGGAATCCCAATATTTGATTTTAGAAATTTGTAATTTCTCATTTATCACTGTTGTTCTATTCATGGCTATATTTCTTGAAAGAAATCTGCACAATTATTTCACATTATTCATCATTGTATTGAAACAAAAATAACAATACTTCACTAAAATTCGCATTCTCAGTCTTCAAAGGCGAAGTTTTCTCCAAAAATTTAGTTTTTATTGATTTTCGAAATCTTATGCCGGATGGTCATTTAACACATTGAGCCCAGCGTCAGTCCCTAGGGGCCGACGTTGAGCTTTTTGGTAAGAAAGAGCTAACTGACTGGGACTGACAGTTACAAAATAATAAAATAAAAATATATATGTTTTTTTTCGGATGTTCTACAAATGTGGCTACTTTCTAGTCGAATTGCTGACAATTTTCTGTTCATACAATGAGTATCATTGGGAACTGGGATCGACACTGATATTGTGCAAACGCTCTTGATGCGTGCTGAATGAAAGGGCAGCAAAAAAAAATGCGGGACCTAACGATATGATATGCCTGGAGAAAACATTGTTGAAATTGTTCCTAGTGACAATTTAAAAAGGTGCCAATTTCAAAAAAAAAAAAAATTATAAGTTATGATCGAACAACTGGATGTATTAATATAAAATAACTAACAACCTGGAAGAAAATATTTAAATGGAAACATTGATGAAGAAATACCTAGTCTTACAACTAATGTGTTTTATTGAGGTTAGCAAAGATACCCTGTAAAATGATCACGGCAAAAGGTGGAGGGGTGTTCAATACATTGCGTTTGGAGGTGACACTATCTTAGATCAGCTGGCGGGCGTTTAGGAATACCTATGCGGGCGACCGGTAGAACGCGGACTACCGTTTGGCCATCCCTGATATATATATACTTTAGCACTATAAGAGCAATATGAGCGAGCGAAACAAGAGACACATTGCAAATAAGCACGCATTAAAGCTTTTCGCATGCTCTCCATTTTACTCTTAAGGTGCGTCCACATTATGCCGAATGATGTCGATCGGCCTGTACCAGGCGGCATATTCGGTTCGTTATGTAATGTGGACGCCCCATCGGGTGCACGAAGCCGAAGCCCCATTGGATGTACGAAGCACAATGTCGTCAACGCTAATTTACTTCGTTTTGTTTTGGTTCGACTTTCTCGAACCGGACCCACTTGTTTCGGGTTGGGTTCGGTTTGATTCGAGTCGGCTTTACCGGGCGGCCAAGGCCGATTGCGGTAATGTGGACGCGTCTTTAGAAACCACTTGACATCGTTTGGATTTTTTTTCTCTTTTTACAATGCCAAAAGAGATGGAAAAAAGAAAAAAGAAAGATTTGTGCTGCCATACACATAAACAAAGCTTTTGAAACAGATTCTTTTATTTGCTCATCCTTCAGCACACGAAAAATCATTTTTTTCTCCCGAAGATGAAATGTTTTCTACCAACGCTAGTTTGGGTGTAATGATGTTAAGGGGGTATTCTAGTGTAGAGACCCGAATTTCGGACGTTTTTTCGAGCTCCGTAAAAATAAAACGAAAATTATGTTTACTATCCATTATATTATTATTTGTTTATCTATCGTTTAACAATAAAACAAAAATTGAACGGAGAAATAATATTCATAACTAGAATAGTTACAAGCTGATGAAGTGATGGGGTTCAAAAAAAAGTTGTGCCATGGCGTACACGATTCCCCTTCTTCTGGTTATCTGAAACAGAAAAATCGAACAGATTCTGAATCAGTAAAGATGCCGCTATCGCATGAACCTCGGACAAGTCAAAAACTTCTTTTTTGACAAAATGGTGGCCGTTTGGAAAACAAAATGCGGTTTAAAACGTTCTTTCTTACGTTTCCCGATTTTTTTAAAAATAGTAAAATTTAAAAATTATATTTCTTTCTGTGGTTAGAGAGAACCATGCAGATTATACTCATATAAGTTCGACATGAATCGATTCAGTAAAACTTGAGATATCGTGTACGCCAGTTTGAAAAAACAAGTTTGAAGTTCATTGTTATGGCCGCACCACGTTAGAATGGCTAAAAATGGCTCTAACTCGATAAATAATAGGATTTTCGATAAGTCCTTTCTAGGATATATTCTTGAATGCATAAACTACAGAAATATGAAGAAAAAAATGTTTGCTTTTTTTCAAATTTCTAGACTAGAATACTGCCTTAATAAGCCGAAATGCCAACCAAATTCATTAAATAACTGGGAAATTCGAAAAGCTGGAAAGAATCGATTTTCTCTCGTTTCGCATATTAGTTTATATTAGCAAAAAACATTCCGATACACAACGACCATGTCAGTGTGTAGCATTTTTATTTTTTTATTTTTTTATCCTGTTTGTGATAATTCATTTTTATATTGCACATTTGTTTCTACAATTTGTGTCATTCTAATTAACTCTGACTTTTCTTTATTTCTTTATATATAATTTCTGGGAATTAGAATTCCTCGCATAGTTTTTGTTCTTGTTATACTTCTTATTTTGTATTCCGAAAACAACTGTTCAACGATTGCTGAAAAAATGCAACAGGGTTGTTATAATAGTTTTTCAAAATTTGGGAAAAGCAAAATTAGACAACTATTGAGTGTTTTGGTCGAAAAATTATTCAAGAGTACCTTAGCATGGGTTCCCTCCCATTGCTCGATTCCTGGGAATGAGAAAGCGGACTCGCTAGCTAAGGTGGGTGCTTCAGAAGGCTTATTGCTTGTACTGAATTTTTCATATTCCTCGTCAGCACACACTCGTTAGTTAGCAGCGCATGTAGCGTGAAGATGAGTTCGGTCGTTGGTTACACACGATTATCCCTAAGGTCCCAACGAGTGCATGGTTCAAGGGATTGAATGTAGGTCGTGATTTCATTCGCGTGATATCTCGGCTTATGTCCAATCACTACAACCTAAACACGCATCTCTATCGCATTGGGCTCGTAGCAAACAATCTTTGTGATTGTGGCGATGGCTACCACGACATCGAGCATGTTGTCTGGTCGTGTATTCGCTTCCATGCTGCCCGCTCTCAGCTTTCCAGAGCATTGAGGGCACAAGGCAGACAATCGGATATCCCCGTCCGGGATAGCTTAGGTAGCCGTGATCCTGATCTTCTGCTCCATCTATATCTGTTCCTCAGAAACGCCGATGTCAACGTTTAATGATATTTCCTTCGTTGTGTCCCTGTATCATATCCCTCGCGGCAATACATACACATACTCTTTACAGATACACACTGATCATTCAACAAGAGCCAAAGGTTGTACCGTTCATGAGCTGAAGATTGTACTTCCCAGTGACTATTCTACCCTGAATTCCTCGAGTCTAGAGAGATGCACCACGATGCATGAGGAACAGACTGGGGACGTCGCTGATTAATGGTCGGTTGCACCCCAATAGTGTCGTATCGGCCAAACATACAGAGCAATGGAGACTGCAACATCCCAATTATGAGAATCTTTGCAATACTAACCTCGAGCCAACCGCTAGTAATCGGTTACATATTACTAACACAGTCGTAAGACAAAAATTGTCAAAATAAAGAATAGAATAGAATATAGAATATACAAGTTTATGCACCCAAACTAGCTTACTTTATTTTTTCAAATTTCTAGTCTAGTCTAGGCATTGGCCCATTTCCTGATCGCGGATGTAGTCGGCTTATGAAACGAAGATTTCGCTGTAAAAACATATTCAACCAGTTTTTTACATCCATTTAGTTTAATTATTACGCTTAGCCAATTATGAAACTAAGTCTCAGACATCACGCACATTTATTCCATAGAACCGACATTCCAGGTGCAGCATATGCTGAACAAGTTCATCTTCTTAAACAGAATTTAAAACCAACACCTTCGATTCAAACTTAATCGTTGGGTATTATTATTTATATTTATTTGTGGACTTGCAAAAAAATGGTGAAATTAATGGGATTTCGCAAACAAACCTATAAATTAGTTTGTACTGGAATTGGATTACTCTGAGTCGTGAGGACTGATAGGTATGTTTAGTACAATCATATGTTGCAGCGTGTTTCAAGGTGTTGAAATATAAAAAAATTGCAACAACCAACATTACTGATAGCACACAACTTTCGAATTACAACGTTCCTTGACGTATGAATCAAAATTATCTATTTCCATTTCGATGTTCCGATCCGAATAGCTCAGATATTTTCAAGGACTTCCTCTCTCGTGGACATATTTTAATTTTTTTTTACTGTATTGCTTTTAACATGGATGTTCGAACAAACACTGTAAAGACCTGGAAACTATATTCTGTATTTGGGAGTCAAGGGGAGAGAAAGCAGAAGAAACGCGTGATGCGACATTACGATGCTTATGCCAAACAATCATCTTGTTGAATGACACGAAGCGTTCTCTCTAAAAACAGTGACACCAGTATTTTTCCAACGCTTGAATGCCAATTGGAATACATATTCCATTGTCCAACCAATCTCGTTTACGCATCACCGAAATCCCAAACATCTCCACTCCATCAAATCCAACGGTAGAAAGTAAAAAGAAAAGCGAAAAAAAACCAGAAGCCTGTCGTAAATGAGTGTTTTCCTTGTTGTGACCCTCTGGTGTTTATTTTCCCTTTTTCTTTTTCCCTTAAGACCTGCACCGCTCTATTGCCGGAATTGACTCATGCAATTTAATTTTTACAACCCTGAAAATTTAAAATTCAATCTAATATCCGACTATGACAGGTTTTGTTCCATTATTGCCACATAAATATCCCCAGCCTTCTAAAAGCTGGGTCCGGGCACTTGCGGGACAAAACTCATCTATCCTTTCGGCTGCCATCCTGGCTCATCAGGCACACAAGTTGATTGTTGTCGTTTTTCAGTGATTCGTGACGAATTGAGCCCGCATGCAAAAGCAGACAAAAAAAAAAAGATAATGCATAATGGAGCAACCCACCGGAGGGAATTCGAAATGCGTACGAAAAGGTCCCAAGCATGACGAATAGGTAAACTGATCTTAAGATGCGTTCCCATTATACGACTCGACCCAGGTTGAAGTGATCGAAGAAAAGGCACATAAAAACCACCGAGAGATGATGGCTCAAGTGCGTGACTAAATAAATAAAGGCAGACGAAGCAAGCTTGCTGGCTGAAAGAAAAAAAAACGTTTTCGAGCAGCTCGCTTGTCCGATGATGGTGCCCTTAAATCTATCAAGTTTCTCCACGAATGATTATCGTCAGCTGAGAATCTTTTGCCAAACGGAAAGCACTGCCATGTACCAATCAGGTTTGCGATGTGAGCCTCGTTCAAATTACTAATCTTTAAATATTTATAATATACATAAATTACTTGCGTTATAATTTCATGTGTCTAGAATATATCATTCCCTGCAACACGAATAAATCATTTGCCTTCGAGGGCTCGGCCATTTTGCTGAAATTATTTAAACTCCAATTATGACCCGCACCCCTCGGGGGGGAAAAAATTGAAACAAACCTCTGTCGCAGCGGTCGGAACGTGAGAACGTGATTCTGCGAAAGAACAACAAATTTAATTCATTACATCATAACACTGCCGGCCGCGATCCGCGCTGCCGTTGCGTTCGTTGAATCTCTCGTCGTCGTGAGTCCACGGCAATTTTCTGCCGGAACCCTCCCCGAACACCCGAACCAAGGTACCAAGTTCATGCTTATTATGCTTAGTGGCCCGAAGGATTCGAACACGATACGATGTAATAAATCTGCTAATGTATTTCTTGTTCTTCGTTCGGACTCCCTTCCATCCCCGCCCGAGGTTCTTGAGTTCCTTCACTGTCATCCTCCGATGTTTTGTTGTTGTTGTTGTCGTGAACTTCGCGATGGAAGGGAAGTTTCGGTGAGCCGTTTTGTGAGCCGTGGTTCCTCGGGTGAGCTCGTTTAATGTGCCATTGAAACGAAACATGTTAAAATGAAACCCCGTCACGTGACAACTCCGCGTCTCACCCATCCTCAATTAGGCAAAATGTATTAGCGGCAGTGCACGTAAATAGAGGATGATGGAGCAGGAGGAAAAAATAGAGTCTCCTGATTCATGCGTTTCTTTCCCATTCCCAATATTGTTGTTGCTTGCTCATCTGAAGTATCATTACGCAACATAGATGACTGTAAGTGGTTGCTCTAGCATAGGTGGGAGGAAATACAATGCTCCCCCGGGAGTCTTAGCTAGAAACTTTTCAGTCGGCTGGATACTATAGGAAATGCTGGATTCATAGTAGTTTTTTCAGTATTGGCGTGAGAAAGACTATGTATATCATGGAAAACCATCAATTTGAACACCCTCTGTTTTCATAATTTTAACCATATAATATTTTCATGATTGCCAAGTGTGCATCGACATACCAAACTTCTGGACAAGCCCGATAGTTTTCACGTAGGACTATGTCTAACCTTTCAATATAGGGGCCCATTTCACTATTTCGATGTGTTTAGTTTTTGAACGATAATAGCTCTTTAATTAATTGAAGTATTTTGATTCCAAATACACGTATTAATAGGACATTATTTATTTTATAATGCTACGAAATTTTAGAAATAACCATTCTACCAGTTTGGTCGCCCTGAAGCATTTTTTTTCTTGTAGAATCATTTGACGATTATTGTTTGATTATTTATTCTTGTCCTCTCAGAACAATACATGCTCGAGATAGGCGCAGTTATCATCCTTAGTGGAGAAAGTTTTGCTACTGGTAAGCGAAATAAAATCACATACAAAATTCCAGAACGACATTTACTTTCCTGGTGACTGAATAAACGAAAACTCTTCCTGTTAATCTCAACAACCTCGAAAAGAGTAGCACTTCATCATGATCAAGATAAGCGCAAATGCAATCCTAGTTGAAGGGAGTTTTGCAACTGGCACGCGAACCCAAATAAAGTTATAACTTATTATAACTTATCGAATAACTTGGTATTCCCAAATAATTTTTTGGTGCACAACCTTAACACCTGCTTTACCATAGCGTCAGCTCAATGCATTGATACAATGTCAAAGGCATCAACGAAGCCTTCATGATGACGAAAAAAAACAATGTCAACTGCTTGGAAAAAGGCTGAATATTTGCCTCAGCAGAGATTCATTACTAATATCCTAGCGCAAATATTTCCCTCCCGATATCTCCCCTCCTTGTCAACACGTTCGGATCGACATGTTCACCCGCAACAGCGCAATACGTTAAAACGCACCCACGTACACTCACAAAAATATCCATATATCGATGGTTTGAAGCAATTAAATATGCACACACTTATCTCCATTTTGCGCTCCTCTCAACAGAAGCCCTTTTTTGTTAATATTGCCGGTCTAGATCAGCTTAGCTGTCATCCTTTGTAAAGAGAGTTTTGCTACCGTCATGCGAAACCAAATCACAGACAAAATTCCAGATCATTTATTTTTTTGGTGAGCTGACGATAGCCTAGCTTGATGATTCCCCACACAATTGTGTAGCTCAGAACCTTAATGCAATGGCGTCAGTTTGATGCAATTATTGCAATGCCAGAGACATCAGCGAGTCAGTAATTCGCGTCCACAGCTGAATTCGAAACTAAGACACGTGAGACTTTGAACTTCTTTAGTTTATTCGTCTCTAACCTTCAAAAAGGTCCTTGGAAAACTTTACTTTTTCCTCGTATTACTTCTCCACTCCTCACCGTCCAGCTCGCCCAGCAACGATTTTGTTCAGTCGGTGTCCTCACGAAGAATGGAAGTTTGCTTCAGCGAGATCCACTGTTTATACTCTAGACAAGTAGTCCCCTTCGTTCTTCTCCTTTTCCTTTTTTCACGGAGGCTTTAAGTCTTACGATTTCCCCTTCGTTGCTCGTCCATAAGTTGCTCGTTATTGACAGCTCTGTTCGGGAAAGCACACAAATGGACAGAACAAATGTATGGGAAAATGGAAACGCTTAAAGTTTTCACGAATTTTAACCATTTATACACCATGGGATTGTAATGTATAGCATATCAACAAACAATTTCAGATTCATTTGGTATGTAAATCGCCAAAATCCGTTCGCGGCAAAAATAGTTATTAACGTTAACTTTGGCACCCTTAATGAAAGACGTAGTTCTAAGTCAAAACATTTGCTATGGCGGCCAGGGGTATTTTGAAGCTAACTTCGTCCATCATGAAAGCGCTGATCAACCGTATCACCAAGAGCCTGTTTGTGCACCTTAGGCCAGAAGGGAATTCATCAGGAGGAGAGTGATGCCACTGAAAAGGCGACCAAGAAAGTACCAGCATCGAAAATTGGTTCCAATTGAGGCATCGGAGCAGCCGCCAAACACACACACATACACACGCGCAACTCTTTTAGTTTGCTGGTTATCGAGAAGAATCCAGAAAGATGTGATCGTTGCTGCAAAATAATCTGCCAGTTCCCCTTGGAATTGAAAATTACATTCAAGCGAAAGAGTTTATTTTAATGTTTTCTATCCATATAATACTGCGACCAAATACATTTGGTTTTGTGATTTGTCAATCAAGTGCAGTTAGCAGGAAAGCTTCTGAAGATTATTATTCCCCATCAGTAGAATATTTTCGTATCCAATATTGGATGCATAAAACCTTGTGTCACCAACGTAACGCTCTCATTTTCGAAGTTGCTCAAATATACATGTATATGAATGAATAATCAGAATGAATCAGAATCAGAATCAGAATGGATTCAGATTCAACTTCAAACAGATGATCACTAAATCAACGATAGTCCTACGTCACCTTTGCGGTTATACCAAAGATATAACCTACTTCCTGTTTCTTTCCTGCAATTTAACATATTATTGCTTCATGTACACATGCCATTTCTCTCCGTTTCGCATTCGCTATTAAAGAACCGAATATCCGGTGTCGAAACTAGCGGGATATCCTGTATCCGGCCAAATCACCATCCTTCCATCACTAGTGGAATCAGTGAACCTAGTGAAAAATGTAGCGAATATAATTCTTGCATGTAAGAAGATCGTTACCCTAGGTGTGTTTGTATTCTTTTATGTTGAACGACATTGGTTGTTAGGAATGTTAGGAAACGCCACCAACTATTGATTCAAAAAGCGCGTATATAATGATGAAATAACTAAACTTTGAGCGCTCGAAATTGGACAATTTTCGTGACCCGACCGATTTTCGATTTTCTCTATTTGTATCCGTAATCTAACGTAATTTAACGAAAGAAATTATTTAAATTATTCCCCAGCAAAAGATGACCGATCGAATTCGGGATGTGCAATTAACACACATTTTTGTGCGACTCAAAATAACAAAACATCAAAAAAACGGGCTCGTCCGGGAATTGAACCCGGGACCTTTGCACCCGAAGCGAGAATCATACCCCTAGACCAACGAGCCGCTTCCAAACCTCAATCCGTTTTTGGCCCTTCAGAAAAATAATTAATTAAAATTTTGGTTCGTTTTCTGACACACTTTCAAGAGTGAAATCATAGTTCTGGTCGGATCTGGATTTTCAAGTAAAGGAGGCAATGCAATATTTTTGACGTAGAACTACGTCTTTCAGGAAGGGTGCCAAATCATAAAACAGGTCACGTTTTTATGAAATAATGTTAACGTTAATAATTATTTTCACTGTGAACGAATTCTCATGATTTGCATACCAAACGAATCGGAAATCCTCGTAGATTTGTTTGATATGCTTTGCATTAATATTTGCTAATTTTTAAACGGTTCAAATTCATGAAAACTGGAAGAATTTCATTTTTTTCTCATACATTTGTTCGATTTGTGTGCTAACCCTACCCGTATTTCGAATGCTTATAACTCGAACATTTCTTAACAGATCGGAAAGATGTTTGTATTAATTGATAGGAATTATTTCTACGCGTCTATCGCAATTAATAAAATGTTATTTTTCATGAAATGACCAATTGAATAACAGTAAAATGTCAAGCGTTATCTAAACGCCTTAACTGCCATGTTTTGATTGGCCCGATTTACCGTTTTCCCCAACACAAACTTCAAAATCGATGTACCTGTGAAAATCCGCTCTGCAAATATACATACAAGTCGGGGGTATTTTTTGAGCTGTGTTTCCCTAACACGGACTTCAAAATCAATGTGCCTGGGGGAATCCGCTTTGCCAATACGAGCAAGTCAGGGGTATTTTTTGGTGTTGAGTACTTCTGTATTCGCTTGTCGTTGTGCAGACCGGAATATGTTTCCCTAAAACGTACTTTTAAACTGAGAAGCCTGGGAAAATCGTCATTTCAGATACTAGAGGTTAATGAACTTTCGCGGTTCGAGAACTACGTAAACATAAGATGTGCAATAATTTCAGAGGGAAATGTAAAATACAATGATCGTTTGACATTTCTTCCGTTCACATATTCTGGTAGTCCTAGGCATCATATCAAACGTAAAAGGACGTTCATCAAATTTATTTGTAACGAAGAACATAATCTATTACAAAAATTTCGATGCCTTCTACATTAATATTCGAAGTGGTAAACAAGTAGCATAATAGAATTGCGTAGTTCTACGTCGAAAATATGCGGTCGGGTACTAGATACAATCCCTTACATTTTTTTTAAATGTGATAGACTTAAACCAACGAAATTGCTCAAAAATACACTGGATAAAATAGGGGTGGCGATTCATTTTCAGTGTGCAAATTAAGGATTTATATCATGAAATAGAAGAGAGATGTCCAAGACAGTTGACAACTTCATTTTATTTGATTCGCTTGTTTGTATATAATTATAAAATGATACAGAATACTCATCGTATTGCGTACTACACTTCGTGGAAAACTTACGTGAAGGGCCGATGACGTGGTTTTGTATAAACAACCAAACATGGTTAATTCAATCGTCTAATCGTCTAACCCTCACAAGAACAATACACTAACTGGCGATAGGCTGCATTCCACTTTTTCAACTCAAATTATAAACTGCAGAATCACTTGTCTGCATTGGAAATTGGTTGCTCTAGCGACTGTTCTTCCACGAAAGGTTGCTTTTGCATCATGGTTCAATCGGTTCAATAGTAGTAGATGAGTTTATACTCCCAACTTCATCATTTTATGCTGAGACGAAAGATGTAGGACTTCGTCTTTCATTTCTAAACTGGGGTGTAGGGTAAATCAGGTCGTTTGGACGTATGAACATACAGGTTTGAAATTTTTCTTTGGTCTAATTACTCATGATTCCGCGGAATTACAAAAAAAAAAATAGGATGGGCAGACAACGTTGGAAGAAGGAGGAGCTCGAAAGAGCAACGCAGGCCATCAAGGACGGATTTTCTTTACGAAAAGCATCGGAAGGAGATGGTCAATCATATTCTCGATCTGCAAAATCAACTATATGATTTAACGTCACATGATATCCGGGAAATAGCATTGACTGAAAAAAATAAGCTTACTGATCCGTTCAATCTAAAAACTCGCTCAGCCGGAAGAGATTGGTTTGGCAGATTCATGAAGCTACTGCAATGTTACATTCAACAATCATTGTCAACATCTAAGGAATGCTACATGTTAGGTAATACCATCCTTTTTTACCATAAAATTTCTCTGCTGAGGAAGGAATTGCTTGAACAATGTAATTTTGCTTGTATCACCCTAGAATAGAATCAACGGGCATGATTTAAGGGTGCCTCAAAGCGCTCAAATTTTTTGATTTTTTTATCCTCGAAAATCTTTTTAAATAATTTAGATAATCGAAATTTTCTTCCGACGCCAAATGACTTAAAAATGCATAAAACGTCGAGATGTGGTGTTATCTCGACAAAAAAAATTTTGGTCGAAAATCGACTTTTTGGGACAGCCTGAATGTTCAAAAAATCAAAACTTTGTGTGCTTTGAGGCACCCTTAAATCATGTCCGATTGAGCTGAAATTTTACACAGCTCATTTTTTTGGTCCAATAAACAAAATGTACATCGATCGATTCTTTAAATTCGATAATTATTTTTTTCCATGCCTTCATTCCCTCTCAGGCTAAGACTCAAAAGGTCGATTCTCGGCCAAATATTTTTTTGTGAGATTACACCAGATCTCAACGTTTCATGCATTTTTAATTCATTCGGTATCTTAAAAAAATCGATTTTCCAAATTTCCTCCCCCCTTGGAAGATTTTCGATGATGAAAAAATCAAAACTTTGAGCGCTTCGAGGCGCCCATGAATCATAATCGATTGAGCTGAAACTTTGCACAGATTATTTTTTTTTGGGTCAATGAACAAAATGTACATGGTCGGTTTTTGAAATTCGATGATGAATTTTTTTCCATACATTCATTGCCACCCTACCCCAGAATACTGTTACTGAATGAAATAGTATCCTAAATTACTTTACATAGACATAAGTCTGTTTTTTTTCCATGACATGACCATCTCTTGATCTCTTTTACTATATTATATATTTGGTAGTTTGAAGCTTGATATAATTATTGAACATTATTGATTAAGAGAAAACAAGTGTAACTCAGTGTACAATTTGCCTTTTTTATTTAGACCTTATTGGTTTGGAAATATTAGGAGATCCGAATTAATCCCATTTACCCTAAGTTTAACATTTCGAAAACAAGAACGTTACGTTTGGGCTGCAAAGTTTTGAGCGTTTAGATTTGTTTGTCGACTGATCGAAGCGATATGAAAACAATTTCATTCGATAAATAAAAGGCCAACGAGGTTCTTGAACCAAAACTTGTTTCAGTAGACCAAAAACTGCTTCGAAATAAAACTTTTGAAATAAAAAAAATATGTCTGATTCCAGCAACATTAATATAAAATATATATTGAAACTGGCCAACCTCAGTTTTTCAACCATGTTATTATATCGTATTGTTTATTTATTTAGGCTCATTGGCATTCTGCTGTTGTGCTGCATACTACACATTCATCTCATCTATAAATTGTAAATTACACAGTAACCATTTAGGCGTAAGAGTATTCCTTCTGTTTCATTGTTCAGTTAGTCCGTACAGCGGAGACAGTTGATATGATTATTGTTGGGTTTTTAATAACAGCCCGATGTTTTTTGTTGCAAGCTGAGCTTGTATGGATGGTGAGAGGCCAGGACTCCGACCGTGAATCGATCTCCATCGCTGATGACGCTGATGAACGAACGCGCAAACAAAGTGACTACGAAGACCCCCTCTCACTTTTTTTCACCGCATTTACGTGTAAAAATTTTCGCCTCAGAATTCTTTTCCAGTATATGGACGAAGCAGGCAACAGAGGCAGACTTTTCAAATTCAGTTTAATTTTAATGTTAATTTCTAAAGTTTTACTAATTCTGTTTGAATACTAAAGATTTTTTCTAATATTTTTTTTCATTATATATATCGAGAATTTGTAATTTTCAATATATCCCCTAGGGTGCCAGTGAATGTATGGGAAAAAAATCGACCCTCAAATTTCAAAAAGTTACCCTATACAAAATGTTCACCACCTCGAAAAAACGCCCTATGCCAAATATCAACTCAATCGAACTTAAGGGAGTGTGGCGCAAAGCGGTCAAAGTTAGAATTTTTTGAAAATCGAAAATCGGGGTTTTCAAAAGATTTTTTTGATCCCAAATGTCTTAAAACTGCATGACATGTCGAGGTTTACAGTTATCTCAAAAAAAAAATAGTCAAAAGCCGACTTTTCAGACGGAAAAACGCCAAAAAGTGGAAAGTGCCAAAACAAATTTTTAAAATTTTTTTTTTCGAAATAACAGTAAACCTCGACTAGTGATGCAATTTTAAGACATTTAGCATCAATAATTTTTTTTGAAGCCCCAATTTTCGGCGATTTTTCGTTTTATAAAAAAAAAACTTAAATTTTGACGTCTGTGACACTAATAAATTAAGTTCGAATGAGCTAATATTTTGCATAGGGTATATTATCGCACAAACCAACATTTCGAAGCATGTTCCGAATGAAAAATCCAGATAACTGTTTTTATTGGTACCCAAAACCATACGTTTCGTATCGTATTCCGAAAAAAAACTAAGTTCCAGAGTGTCGATTTTTAACGAAAAAAAGTCGGAATGACAATAGATCTCGACGTTTCGTGCAGTTTTAAGACTTTTTTTAATATTTTTTTTTTCGAAAGCCCCAATTTCCTTTACTCCCCCCTTGGGTGATTTTTCGATTTTCATTAAACTCAAACTTTGACCGCTATGCGCCACCTTCCCTTAAGTCCGATTGAGCTGATATTTGGCATAGAATGTTTTTTCGAGTGGGGAACATTTTTGATGAGGTAACTTTTTGAAATTAGAGAAGGCCATTTTCATTGGCACCCTAATATTCCCGCTGAACATTTTTCAATTTGTTTGTTACTTAGTAATAATTTCAGGGGCCTTATTGTCAATTTTGAGCGTGATCTGTCATTTAGTTTGTTTACAGTGTCATCAACAATAAGTTAACTTTTTTTTTCTTGGCGATTTTTGATAAAGATAATTCTATTGGTCCAAGATGTTGTGTGAATGTTACAAACAATATGACTTCTGCCGAAACGTTGAAAATGTTGCAGAATACATTTGGTGACTCAACTATGTCGAAAACATGAGTGTATGAATGGTATTATATAATGCATTCAAAGACGGCCGAGAAAAGATGAACGATTGGTCACGTCAAGGACGACAATCCACCTCTTTATCTGATAAAAACATTGAAATAATAAAAGGAATGGTGCTCGAAGATCAACATTTAGGTATGAGAGCGGTAGGCGTGAATTGAATATCTCTCACGAGACCGTTCGTCATATTTTGGTTGATATTCTGGGCAGGAGAAAAGTCGCAGCACGACTAGTGCCCAAAGAGCTCAATTTTCTTCAAAATTTCATCGCAATCAAGTGGCTGAAGAAATGCTTGAACGATCAAATTCTGATCCCACGATCATCTACGTATAATGGCTACGAGACATGGATGTGACTTTTAGTTATTTCCGAAACTCAAATTACCACTACATGGGATCCGTTTGGCATCATTGACGACATAAAAATGAATTCGCTACGTGAACTGAAGACAATTCCTGAATACAGCTATGAAATGTGTTTCGATGACTAGATTGTTCGTTGGAAAAAGTGTATTGCCGCAGAAGGGGCCTATTTAAATAAAAGCATTTTCTCCAAAAACACAAAATCCCGATTTCCCGAATACCGAATATATTATATTTGACAGAATTTATAGGGATTCAAAAATTACTTTAATCTCTTATTTGGTGCCCTATACAATATTTTCCATAGTGCTGGTGATTATGTTGGAAGGGCAATAGATCACCTTTATGTGAACATCTCTTTTTTTATTCCAACGAAACCCTACACCCAAACTATCGTTGTCGGAAAGCATTTAATTTTCGACAGAAAACATGACATTTCGGAGCACATGAAGGAGAGCAATATATATCTCGGACTGGGCCGTGTATGTGGCAAACTATGCGGAAAGCTTATTTGTCTTTTGTTCCGCTCGCTCATATTAATCTTATATTACTGTACCATATACATTATACAAATGCTTATCAGTATTTGAGAGTCATGAAATTTTCTGTTATGTTATGTCTCATTTAATGCAATAAATCGGGATGACAAAACATGAGCATGAGAAGTGTATTTTTAACCACAGAATTAACTAAAACATTTAAAGCAGTGATTTTCAACCGGTGGGGAATTCCCCCCTAGTGGGGGAATCAAAAGGGGGGAATTGTGCAAGGGAATATACATTTACTTTGCTTTGAAGATGACAATGATTAGCAAAAATTACCACAAAAACTTGAACACGCTAAAATTTGTGATCCTCGGCAAAATTTGAAATGTAATGTTCAAATGAACAACTTCGCAATGTTTGAAAGACTTTCGTTAGTGAATGATGATGGAACAGACGATGAAACAGTACAGAAGACCATAAAAAAGGAAACTGTATAGCATTTGTAAAGACTTTTTACAATAAGTTAAACTTGAAATAAATTGAAAAAAAAAACTTTAAAAATTCCTTATATCAAAGAATAAGATTTGGATATGATTTGAAATGCTTTCCGACTAGTAGTGACGAATGTTTCGGATCAATTTAATCGATCTACAAATGATCGATTTTTATCCCGATATGCGAAATAAGCGTTACGAGCAATGTTACCACATTGAAATCTGTATTTACGAGCTAAAAAATCTTTTTTATCTGTATATAAAATAGAAAACGTGTATTGGAATCTGTATTGCGGATTATGTACCTGATAAAATTTTGCGTTACACCCAAAATTGATTTTTAGCTCATATTTTGTCATCCCGATTTATGACATTAAATGAGACATAACATTACAAAAAATGTCATAACTCACAAATACTGGTAAGCATTTGTATAATATACATGGTACAGCAATATAAGATTAATACGAGCGAGCAAAACAAAAGACAAATAAGTTTTCTGCATTCCTTGCCACATACACGGCCCAGACCGTGTATGCAATATTATCACGTATTTCCAGAACAACTGCTGAAGCATCATTAACCATGTGGATAGCATGGTCGTGTAAAATAGCTTTACATTCCAGCCGGCCTTGGTTCGATCCCCATTGACACAAAGTATGGACTTTTTTTTTGGCACAATCCCAATTGAAATGAGAAAAGAAAACAGAAAGAGATGTCTGCACGCATACATACAAACCATTTTTGAGCTTTTAAGACAGCTCATTTTTTGCACATTTGACTCTCTAGCACACGGAATGGCATCATTTCTGCCAAAGATGAAATGTTTTCTGCCAACGCTAGTTTGGGTGTAGATTTAAGTACGAAGTAATAATTGCATAGTTGTAATGAAGTGTATAGATTCTGCTTATCCATATGTTTAAGCTCGTGATCACTGGTATAGCTTGCCAGTAGTTTTTTGTATAAGACAATTTTTAAATTTTCAGACCTTTTCAATAATTTTACTGCGCAATTATTTCTCGCACATAGGTCTAATTTGATCAAAAATGTGTAATATCTTAGATTGAGAGTTGGTGAATAATGGTGAATAAAAATTAAGAAACATTTGAAAATGTATTTTTATGGAAAACCGACGGAGAGAGTTTATTTCATTTAGTTTCACGTTATGAACATTCATTTAATCCTCACTTTCCACATGGTGTTTATACATGGTCTTGCAGAATTTGACCTTGATGTCGTTTGAAAACAGTACTGAGGCAATTCCCCCTCGGATTTTTACAATTACTTCGATTTGATTATTGCGTTCACAGTTTCGGTAGCGAGACGGTTTCAAACTTTTGTTTTGTTCCCATTATATTGCGAAAAAATACGGTTTCAATCACTACTATATTTGGCACATTTTTTTATTTTTTTTATTAAATCGTTTATTTTTACAGGCACAGTTACATAAGTTATATAAGTTACATAGTTACATAAGAGCCAAACTCTTAACTATATTTCTACTAGCATATATTAACATGTTTCCTTAATTCTATGGTTAATAAAATAGGAATTACCGATTACTCCCGATTACTCGCGGTCGACTCGAGTTTAGAAGGGTGACATATTTTCATTAGGAAAAGGATGGGATGTAAGGAGATTGTAACAATGTTCACACTCATATTCACATTCTCATTCACATTCACATTCACACTTCACACTCAATTCTTAAAAACTATCATTACATCTAATATGTATTACAATTCAACTTATCCTATTTGGCACATTTGACAGTAGCAACAATAGTTCAGTTCAGTTCTATTCGAATTGTTTGATTGAGTGAATATCCAATAATCTGTAATCTGTATTTACAGATTCTTGGTCAAAAAACATGCTGGAAATCTGTATCATTACAGAAAAATCTGTATATGTGGCAACACTGGTTACGAGTGTTGTTGTCTTTCGCGCAGTATTTATGGGAATCTGGATTTCATACAATGCTGCTGATGGATACAAAACATCATAACAGAGTGGATATCGAAGATGACATGAGGTGTGCGTTTCGACAACGTTTTCAAGAATTACGGGAATTTTGGCGGGAATAGTTCAGGCGCAGGTGCCATACTGACTTTCCAAACTTTATATACCTTTTTTGTAATCAGATACAAGTTTAAAATCAATTTTTTTTGCGATTATAACTCGAAAACCGTTTGTATTCTTTTATTACATTACTGATATGTTACAGACTTTCTTACAAAATACTGAAGCACTGGGATTAATTTTCGTAAATGGGGGAATGGAGCAAAAAAGGTTGAAAAACACTGATTTGAAGCAAGCAATATAATACACATGCAGTTTGTTTCGCAAAAATTGTGCGTTTATTTATTACTTGGAATAATCCAGTAAAAGATGATCGTCCGAATCGGGACATATATTTGTGAGCTGAACACATGACAAAACATGAATTAAAATAATCAAAAACAATAAGTTAAACGGTTGAAGCTAAACATAATAATGATACAGATAATGAACTAAAATTAAAAATGATATGATGAAACCATTAACTGTGGACAATGGAAATCCGACATGCCTCACGATTTTATATAAGTCTTATCAATGTTCTAGATTTATAATGGAAGGGTTGTAATAACTGCTAACTGCTACTTACATAATTATTGTGAAGTTTTTAGTACATTATCTGTACTGTTGTTTGGTTTAATCATTATCAAACTATTTAACTTAAACCATTAACAGAGCTCCGCAAAGTCATATTCAACTGAGGATCACCAGGGGACTGTAGAGCCATCGGACTTCGCATTCAGTTGGAAATGTGTTTATGCTTCTTCCAACAGTTGCTCTGCTTCCATTGCTATCTTCTGTTGCTGAGAAATCCAATATTTCATTTGAAATTCCTTTCATTTTCTGGTTGGCAGAAAAATGTGTCTTCTCTCTAGCTGTTATGGTCGAATGCACTTGATTTACTCTGACTGCATATTGTCATCAGTTTTTGCTGATCAGGCAATATGAAATAAACCTGGCTATTTGCAATATAAGTATTATGATAAAAGTAGAATGTTGGTTAAGAAATTCTTGATTGTTTGCTACTATTAACTCTTTTTTTTATCTTGTTACTTAGTCCGGTCTGACTGAACACCGACAATTTGCAAACTGTGAAGGAATTCACAGTTTTCACAATTCACAATTCACAGTATTCATCATATATTTGTCGGCTCGTGCCGGTACGTGCCGGTTACGCTACGTGGTGGATAGTATAAAACCACATTAAGAGTGAAAAAGTTGTTTGGATTCGATTTCCAAGCAAGGAAGCCAAGATTTTTTTTTTCAGAAATGTTCCGGAATAGAACTAATAGAGATAAACCACTGAAAACGTATTTCTACCATAGCAAATATAAAAATTGCTATAAATTTTGCTGAAAAGTGATGTTGAAAGTAGTTTAAGTTGAATCTGCGAAAATCGATCTGAAAAAGGATATTGCGAACTCAGAAAAACAACCATGAAAATAATAACATAGTATAAAAAGGGGATAGATTCAAGAATCCAGAGCTAGACGAAACAAAAAAGCTATGAACAGAAGAGGTTTTCTCGAGAATAATGATTATGCTCGCAACGATAATAGTGAATTGGAGGGAGAAGATGCTAATTGTAATCATTATTCGGAGGAACCGAACCGAGGTTGCTCTCAGACAAAGGAAAATAATTGAAAATGCGATGAGAAGTAATCCGAATGATTATTACCGCTTTGTTAAATTACTATTCGGCAGGATGGATTCATCACCAGCGTCGTCAATGTTGTTTTTTTGGATGACTAGTGAACATCCCCCGCCGTTTTCCCCCCTCTTTCTTTCTATCTTAGTTCGCCGGTTGGACAGCCGGACGAGGGAGGAGAAAACATTACCCACACTCTAATTTTGTATGGCTCTGAGCTCTGGAAGGGAAAACAAGATTGACGACTGCGAGTCATAATAAAAGAAGCAATGATAAATGAATCTATTTAATTGAATGGAAGAAATAACAAGTCGTAACTCAATAGCGTGGCGCAAGTGATGCAGAGCCGCGATTATTTTTTATGGAGATTATGTTTGATTTTTTCGGACGGGTTGAGCAATCTGCCATCGGAGAGGAAGTATTTATCGGAGATTAATGATTCTTTTTCTAGAGAGGGTGATGGAATCTAAAAAATTATTCCGATTACAGATTTCGAAGCCTTCAGAGAGTAGAAGTATTGATGTATTGATTGAAATCTGCTTTTCTTTTTTTTTCATTTACCAATAGTTTGGAAGTTTCACCATCAAAAAATGCCACAAATCGCAATAAAAAAGACGAGTGGGTAATGTCGAGGACATAACCGGAGTGACGTAGGACTATACAAAGGGAACAGCTTTTGCTAAATATATATTTCGAATATATTTTTTTATTTTCTTCTCCTACGGGAATACCTACCTATCTACCTGAAAAATTGATTAGTTTACTGTTTACTCTTCATGAACATGTTGGGGGTTCTGAAAAGAACCTTTGGTGTTGTGTTTTTGCGTTTTTTTACAAACTTGATTCTTGCTTTTTTTTCTGAAGGCTTCGTACTTATTAAATGTTCAACGCCGGGCATCTTTCGGCGTATGCACATATCGTACAATCAAAATGATGGCTGTGATAGGGAATGCATAGGTGGTTATCAGCTCATTCACTATCATATATTTCACTATTGAGCACATTACCGTACCTTAAACTGTGGTTTCGGAGACGAAAGAATTGTAAGATTTGTAGTCTCCGCAAACAAAGTAAATAAAAATGAAAAAGAACTGAGGTTTTGGAGACGAACTCTACGATCTGTCGAGAAATGAACGAGCTATAAGCGTTCTGAAAAATCAACAGTAAATACAGGGACGGATGACCTTCGGATTAAAGTCCTTTAAAATAAGAACAGAGCAGCAGGAAATGCATAGCTCAGATGTAACGTCAGTCAATTTTCAACATCAGCTATCAACCAAAGAAAGCAGTTCTTGCTACCGAGAAAATTCGTTAATGCCATCCTGCATACAATGTGTTGTAATTTGAAGCCACTTTTAATTCGGAAACCATGCATGGGTTCGTGAAAACTGAATGATCAATTTAAAAGACCCCAACCACCAATAAGTTCAAGAACAAGCATAAACAAAATAAATCAGTTTATATTATATGTCATATTATGTCACTTTAGAATGCATTGGTATTGTGAAAAACTTTCAATAACTCTTCTTTGAAAGGTTTAATGGCCCTGAAAAGTGCCGTGTTTTACGGTGGCTGGTTTTGCCACCAAAGCAGTCTGTATAAACAAACTTTTTCCTTCTTCTACCTGCTTCATTTTTGCGATTGCGTTTGCCACTCGCTGAAACTAGTTGTTGCCACCGAACCGAATGTGCTCTGTTCTGTAGGCGGGTTTTCTTATTGTCGTGAGCAGCTTTGCAAGCCAACTCGAGCACTCCGGCGGCCGAAATTCTATAACCGCTATTAGATATACTGGTGCTCCGGCACCAATCCGTTGATGCGATGTGATGTGAAGCGATGTGAAGTGAAGCGATGCAATACAACCTCACTGATTTACCGTTTGAAAGAGAATGATATATTTTTCAGCGGATCCGCGCGTTTTTTACTTTAGCGGTACACGCTCACAGGATAGAGGCAAATCGGCAGACTCAGCCAAAGGGGCGAGTCCAACGAGACGAACGAATGAGCGGAAAAAGGCAGCGAGGGCAAATAAATACGTTCATTACGATTTGTTCGCTCATTGGATTCACATATAGGCTAAAATGGGTCCTTTTCAGGATCACAAAATTATCTTTAATCTGAAGAGTTTATAGTTTTGTTATCACTCGATATCCCCATCTTGTTCGGCTAAACCTTCCTGTTTAGAAAATTTCTTCCCATCCAGCTTGTGACATGTTGTACAGTAAATTACATTCAATGGCACGTCGCATTACCACCACTCAGTGTCGGATTGGAGGTAATTTTAACCTGTAATTGAACATTTGCGATGACAGTGGTACAGTGTCGACTTTCAATGTGGGGTCATAATTTGGATATCTATGTTTACAAAAATGTCCAACTAAATATGTCGCATTAAATGTCCGTCAAATTAGCTAAATGTCGAACTAAATGTAAATTACTGTACTTTCAATCTGGAAACAATTTAAGAATTGGTGAAAATTGAATAATCAGGAAAGTTCCCAACTATCAATAAGCTCAGAACAACTGCCAAATTCACATACTCATCATTTGTGCTTTATTATTATTTTGGATAATGTTTTAGAAAGCATTGAACTGTATTTCCTAAACTCTTTTTTGGAAGGTTTAATGGCCCTGAAAAGCACCTTGTTTTATGGAATGGTTCCAATTTAGAAAACTTAGTACTCGTGGTTTTGAAAAAAACCATTTCGAACGCCCTCGATGCCGCCTTGTTCTGGATTTGCCACCAAAGCAGATTGTAAAAAGAACAAACTTTTTTCTTCTGCTACCAGCTGCCGTTTTGCGATTGCGTTTGCCACTCGCCACTCGCTGCAACTGCCTGTTGTCTTGATGTCCACCGAATGTGTTCTGATCCGAATGCAGTTTTTCTTATCGTCGCGAGCAGCTTTGCCAGCTAACGGTTCGAGCGGGATTTTGCCTTTCCCTTCACTTTTCCTCCTTTGCCATGTCCAGACCAAGGCGCCTAGAAGTATATCCGAAGGTGGGCCAACTTGCTAAAACCACTCTTCAGCCATATTGGAAGTCTACTGTGTTTTGTTTGTAAACAAAACACAATACGCTAGGGACGAAGCTCGTTCGTGATCAGTCTGTCTCTTTCACGCTACAGGCAAATAATTCCCCTTCTGCTTTCTTCCGTACTGTTTTCATATACCGCTCCCCTTACCAACTTAGTGACGAAACGGCCTCACCTTAGGATATACTTCTAGGCGCCTTGGTCCAGACATGGCTGCTTGTGTTGGTTTGTTGATGTGTTGTGATGCGAAACGATGTGGTGTACGGTTTGGATGAGAATGATCGTTACGGAAGGAAGGAAGGAAGGTATTGTATTTTAGAGACTTTAAACTTTTGCAGTTCATTCGTCTCTAGCCTTGAGAAAGGCCCTTTGAAAACTCTACTCTATTCTACTCCAGCGCTACCACCTCCGCCCTCTTGCCTTGAGAAAGGCACTCGATCCCTCGCCGTCCAGCCCGTCCAGCAACGATGTTGTCCAGTCGGTGTCCACACAAAGAATGATCGTTACGGCAGCGGAGCGGGGATTTTTAAGCTGACTGGCTGGCTCGAGAATTACGCATGTGTGAGACTGCGACCAATGTTTCGTTCTTTTTTTTCTTTTTCCTTTCCAATCGTGCTTCATTCTATTTCGCTGCTGCTCTGGTTGCCCGTTTTGGTCGGTACGATTTGAGGAGCACAAAATGGACCAATAAAAAATGGGCACATAGTGCATTTTGACAATGCTTGATATTTCACAATTATTCAATTATTTATATCAAGAAAAATGAAATGTTATTCGCTATGATAGATGCGTAGATATATTTCCTATCAATTGATACAAAAACCTTTGCGATCTATTGAGAAATGCTCGAGTTATAAGCGTTCCAAATCTTGCATTTTTTCCTACTTGTTCAGTGCCTAGATTTCCATTTCACCCCCTATATCTTCCGGTTAGACGTAGTCCTACGTCAAAATGCCTTGAAAAAATTAACGAAGTGTTGAATTCATTTCTAACATACCAAACTCAGATCACTGTTGAACATTTCAGATTGTTCTCTAAATTAAATTCAAATTTTCCATGTTGGTCCATGAAGTATACTGGAATTCTAAAGAATGTAAAAAGTATAAAGATAACAAACATAGAAGACAAACCGACATTTCTATTCAGTTTGTACGATTGTACAACGAATTCCGTGTTACAGAGCTAGCAGCAAAACTTCACTCTTTTCCACTGAAGTTAGCAACCACCCTCTTCCTCCTTGAATCAACGACCCCCTGCGGCGATTGGAGACCACAGTTTGGTACATTTTCATGCGTGAGTTTTCTTTGCTGTCCCCACGGAACGACACCCTCAACCCTCTCCCCGCCCAGGTTCGTTAACTTCTTTCTGGCACACAGCTCAAACTTTTATTTGTTTTAGCAACATGTGGAAAAACGCTCGTGGGTGGTCGATCGTTTGACTTTTCGGGAAAAGACCCCGCAGCCGCGTCTAGAGCCACATAAATGGTGCCAGCTGCGGGAGGGTGGGTTGCTTGGCTTCGTCCTTCGCTTGAGTTGGGCGCGGTTTCGGATGATGATCACCTCGGGCAGATTTTTATTTATCGCCACCGCTACCCCAAACCTCACGTTTTGGGTTATCGCATGTTAGATGAGCGCGCGCGTTTGTGTGTGTATGTGTGTGTGTGTGTATTAGACTGATGAATATATTTACTCGGCTGAAATCGAAAACAGATGGATTTTTTGAGGATCTACTTGGGCCGGGGCACACTTTTGTTTTACGAGATTTTACGTGTGTTAATACGTCGTAAATCGCCCCGCGGGAGAGCGAACGGAAGGTGGTTGCTTCATGGCACACACGAGATCTGAAGACGGGCGATAAGTTTAAATTATGCGTGCGTCTCTAACGCTAGTCTTTCGGGCCAATATATTTTCCATATTTTTCAATTTTTTTTTGGAACGAGGGGATGTGCTTTTTATCTTCTTCAGTAAAATATCTTAATTTGTCATAAACAATAAGACTATGAGATTGGGTTTAAGGGGAAAATGAGAAACACATCGTGGTTGCATGGTTATGGTTGGTAATAGTACTTGACCCTGAGCCTAACCTTAGGTGAATTTTAGATTCCGTACTTACTCCCAAAGAGCATCGAAAATGCAATAGCAATATACAGAATAGCGATCCATTCTTTTTCCACGAATTTTGACGAACATAAAACAGTTAACACTAGAAAGACTGAAATTTTGTATATACCTAGATTGCCCAAAAGCAGTCAAAATGACTGTATCGCAAAAGAATAACTAATGTGTAAAGCAATTCATTTTAAGTATTTTTTTTATATTATTTACAGTTATAAGATAAGTTCTAAGTAAAGATAAGTAAAAAAATTTACTTGGGAATGAAATTAAACAGTATTGTTTGTATATTTTTTTACAAAGGAAAGTGGAAATCTTGTTATGTGCACATCTTTCGCAAACATATTGTTGCAGCAAAGCAAAAACTGTTGTTGGATTTCACAAATTTTGCGTTTATTAGAATGGGTTGCAATTATTCTTTCTTGCAGCTCTGTATTCGGCGGAAAGCGTCCCTGCTAATTGGCACAGGAACTCTTTCCGTTGATTAGATGTATACTTTGTCAACCTGCATATGGCTTCTGACGGAAATAATTGTTCATCTACTGTTATGTTGGTTTATATCAAGCCTGACTATTTTCAATGAACATGGAAATTCCGAAAACAAGGAAATTTTCTTTGTTCGTAGGTGTAGGTTCTATGTCCATAATTTTTCTGAAAAAAATGAACTACTTTTATGAGTATAAATAAACCAGTTTTATTTTTTATTTTGCCTTGTAAGTTCCACATGTAAAACCCCAATATATGCACGTATTTCCGATATTACCGTTGTCCAATCGTTCTTCAAAACTCGACAGCCTTCTTCTTCTTCACTTGTGCGTTTTTATTATGTTTGATAATATTTTTATCTATTATCAACAATTATCACTTTCTTTCTTTTGAAAAGGTAAAAAAATGCACGACAGGCAACTGAAATTGTGAATGGTGTTTATGGTGCCGATATTGCAACAGTAAAATACGTGCAATTTTTTTTATTCTTTTAAAAAAAATTAAAAGTATTTCCACAAACGTCCATAATTGGCCAACAAAAGAGGCGTTGTGTTCCATCAGGCCAACGCAAAGCCACACAACTCCGGGAGCTTGGTTGGGATGTTTTAATGCATCCACCATATAGTCCGGACATGGCACCTAGCGATTACCACCTTTTTATCGCAAGTATAAGAAATTGGGATCAAGAGAAGATTGTGAAAATCTATTGCTAGAGTTTTTCGCCAATAAGGACCAAGACTTCTACGATAAAGACATTATGAAGCTACCTTTAGAATGGCTACAAATTTTACAACAAAACGGTGCATATTTCACTTAAATCGGACAATCCGAAGCATATTGAAAATAGTTTTGAATTTTACCAAAAAATAATATTTTTATAAATTCTGAACGAAAATTCTATAATTATATGACAAGCAGCAACTTTCATTCGAAGACCGATAAACACAAAAAGAACATGGAAACTCGATTTCAAACAACAAAGCTGAACAAACTTTGATTAAGCAAAAACGGGAACACATTTTTTTTCAGGATCTATACGATACAAATCCAACTACGGGTTTTTTACAAAGCGGATATATCGGTTTTGACTGAATAATTAGATAAGTAATTCATGCTTTGACAAATATTTCGCTGTAGAAAAAAACTTGCAAATAGTGCCTGGTAGTTTAATGAATGCGTTAACTGATTCCAAATGAATTTTATATTCGTTAACCTGATAACAATGTCATATCATACCCTTGCTTCTTGTACATTATGAAACATTAACAACATCAGGAAAAGGTAGTCATGGAATAGTCTAAATTCTAACATCTGACTGTTCTGCTAAATGAAATTTATTCTATTTATTCTATTTATTCTATTCTCTTATGAAGACACATCCTCTAAAATATCTTCTACCGACCGATATATCAGAACAAATAATCTGCCGTTCAACGCATAGTTGTCCCATGTTCCAAAATCAACAACTGAAAAAAACGCATTCAAAGATTTCTAGCATATTTGTCTACCAGAAGCTTCAAGCATTTTAGTTTGGCAATATACCGAGTTTTTTTATAAGCAGTAAACTATTATTTAATGAATTTGAAATGTTCCGCTCACTTGAATCGATCAAGGGTGATTACGGTTTAAAATTGCATTGTGTGACAATTATGCTTAGAATATCAAAATGGGACAATTGAACTTAATGTTGTTTTTTTTAAAATACTGGGAACAAACAATAAGTTTTTTGGTGTTTTCCGAAGGATTATGCATGAAGACAACGTTTTACGAATAAGGGAGATATGTACAAAACCTTTGCAGAATATAAATCTAATTGTTATTAGGCATTCGCTAACGAGGTGTAGACGTGCTCTGTTAATCTTTTTTTATATTTGTTGGATATATATTTGTAATTAAAACAAAATGAAGAAAAATCTCCAATGAAGTTACAAATAAATATGTGAAGAACCATATGAAGGGAGCGTGATTTAAAATTCGGGAACATGCAAATAAAAAATAACAGAAATCTATTTATAAACAAGCAATAAATATTAATTTTAAGCAACTTCAATTATGCTTTAAGTCCTCTGATACGGTCTATAGGTATACTCAAATGCATTAACTTTCGTCGATAAAAATTGCCGGGATAGAATCATACAGTTTAAACAACTCAAATTGCACAACATTGCATCAAATAGAGAACATGGCCGTGGTACATTAAATATGTGTCTTCACTTTTTGCTATTTTGTGTTTTAAACTTTTATGAATATATCAATTTCTAGTTTAATTATTGAACGACGAAATACTCTTATTTTTTTACATTTTGTTATTTATTATTAATTTTGATAATACGTTATCTTCAATGAGAAACTAATAATTTATAACAATTGAAAATTGGTAAAATTCCTCTTTTTTATTACGTTTGACCTGAAAATAACGCTTAATTGTCAAAAAGTTGCAAAACTCGTTCCCCTCTTAGAGCGTAAATAACTATTGGTTGGACCCTTGGAAGGGGAAGGGGAGGTAACAGAGGAAAGTGAGAAGTATTCAGGATAATAACTAACATTAAAAGAGTATATAGATTGCTAAAACACGCTAAAATTCATATTTATTATACTTTATCGATTTTGTGACGATACAACAACAGACTATATCGATCCTGTTTTTTTGCGCAAAGCGTGTTGTTGCGTCACAAAATGCATGCCAATATTCGCAAGGTTAATGCAAGTTTTTTTTTATATAAACTGAAAATACTGGAATCTACGTTCATTGATTGTTAACAAATCATAGAACATAGTTTTATATGACAAACAAAATAATGTTTTGAAACTGAACTGAACATAAAATATTAATATTTAAGAGGCGGAAACCGCAAAAAGTCAGATGTTGTCACGTCACTAAAGTACTATACTGGCAACAAGCGAATTCCATCAGCAGCTATAAAATATTCTCCAACTGATGATTCTTGTTGGAAATTTTCTCAATTTTACTTTAACATCATTTACTTTTTGGAAATCGTGTGGCTTATACATGAAAACGCAAAAAAAGTGTCTGTGAGTGAGTTGTCACGATGGAATGGGTCCAATGTCACTTCTTCAACAAATTTCAACGTTCTCGACACGCTATGGTTACAGAAACTTTACATATTGAGCATTCGATCAGCGTCACAATTCAAAATATGATACTTATTCTTCCGTACCAAGAACCGTTAAGATGATGTAACCATACACAAAAAAAACATACGATCAGAACCGCTAGAAGAGTCAAGTAGAATTCTCCAAGCAGTGGATGCGAAGAGGTCCAAATATACGTACGCACGTAAGAGCATAGAAGCATTACGGTGTTGACCGGCAGTACGAGATGAAGGAAAGAAAAACGAACGAAATGATCATAAATCAGCTGAACGATAGGATGCCAGAAGGGGTAAGCACAGTATAAAAAAAGATAAATCATATGATTGGGAAGAACATAAAGATGCAGATAAAACTGGAAAACGCTTTCAGCTCGTGTAAGCTCGGACGTGACTTGTCTACAAATGAATCCGGTAAAGGAAGTGACCGAGCGATTCATTAGCTCACAATAAGTAGCAGAATCTGAAATTGATAGAAAGGGGTCTTTGACTTTAAAATATTGATTCGAACCTATCTGATCGTTTTAATTAAACCATATAAGCATTTAGTCCATACAAAAGGTCGAACAATAGTCATAAAAATTAATTTTGAAATCTTGATGAAATAAATTATCATTGAAGGTTCCCGTTGTCGAGGTTTACCTACCTTAATAGATAAACAATTTCAGTCCCCGACCTACACGTTATGTTGAGTGATTCAAACGATTGAATTCCAATGCAGAACCCACCCAAACTTCGATTTCCGGCATCCAAAGTAAACCCAATGGAAGAGAGCCATTCGAGGAAATGCATTAACATCGAAACTCCATTACAAACCTACGTTTCGAGGTTTCCCTGCCAGAAAGCTAGATTCCCGCGCAATCGTGTGTTGCACACAATTGCTCACCTTCCGGAACTTCGTAATTTCCCCTATCCCCATTCCAGGCCACACCTTATCAAAAAGACTATACAAAACAGCTCGGCTAGACCCAATCATTCCGAACGTGTCAATTTTCCACAACATCGCGCCGCCTTCTCGAAGGTGGTCCGAGACGGACGGTATCATAATTTAGTCCGTCACCCGCCTTTAACGCGGAGTGAGCATTCGGGGGGAGACAAAGTCACTTCAAATGGCCTATTGTATGCGAGTATTATGAGGCGTTTAACTTCACGTTTAGTTGATTTAGTCCCTTTAACCAGCAGCTATGTGCACAAACCAGGAAGTAGGAATGACAACAGTGGGTACCATTACGTCAAGGTTAATGCGGGGGTCCACTCGGGTGGGTTTGGAACCTATTCTAGTGTCGGATATTGTAGAAAAAGTTGTATTGTTATAGTGGCGTACGCATCACTGAGTTTTGCGGTGATACTGTGCCATTCGAATGAGATAAATACTGTTTAGTAGATCACTGCCCATCTAAAGTGAATATATTAAAGCGAGCTCTTATTGAATCGCATGAGGATTTTCAATAAATAATGCTTATTGACTGAAAATCTGCGCTAATTCCTATTACCTGTGGCTTTGCTAGGTATTTGACACTTTGAATGGATTTTTCTTCTAAGTAAAACAGTTTTTTGTACGAAAATTTACATTATCAAAGCAAGAAAATTGAGCAATTCCATCCTAAATTAGCCGATAAAGTAAATTATTCTGACCGAGCCCTCCCCAATTCGACATTTCTGTGTTATTTGTACCCAGGGTTCGATGTACTACGAGAAGTAGATCTTGCGCAGAACTATTCTCAAACCAGAGGATTATTTCTGGATAACGTTGTGACTAGACTCAATGTCCTGAACATTTTTCTTGCTACTGTTTCTTTTACAGTGGAAAAGACCATTTGGGGACCTGACTATTGATGGGAATGGCGGATCCTTCGGCTGGAGGAGGCCTGAATGTTGATAGCTCAGGAATTGGGTAAATCTGGTACTTTGGACTTGAGAAAGACTGTTTGGTTACAGCTTCCACTGGCGAAATAAACCACTTTGAAAAATTTAAACACATTGGAATACAAACTAAATAAAGGATGATTAATTTCTGCGATGTTTCAAATGCATAAATTGGACGTGTTAAAGTTAGTTTGAGTTAGTGTTAAGGTGAAGGTGGAAGCTAGCCATTGTAGTAGTATAGGTAAACCCTCGTGTAAAAATGGGGTAATAGTGTTTGTGAGAGAAGAGCAAAGCACACGTAAATAGATCAATTCACTTATCAGACTGTGTGGCGCTTCATTGACACGAGTCTTTGAATACATTTGAAAAAAAAAAACAAATAACAATTCAATACTAAAGTAAAATGTATGAACGATATGTTCCGATGAACAATTGCAAATATAAATATATATAGAAGGTGCATTTGCATATGATTCTGATTATACGCGAGCGTAACATGAGCAAATTTATAACACATGCGAATTGGGGCACTTTTGGTATTAACAAGTTCTTCCGCATAGTAACTCGATGTTGTTAATTCCTTAATATTTTCCTTCGTTGATCGTATTGTTTTCACATATTCACGTTGGAAAGCCTTAACCCTTCTCTTCGTTGGCCGAGGCATTTAGATTGAATTTAATACTTTTCCGTTTACCGTTTTTGAAAGCAAAGGCAGCCGTGGCAGTGTTCCGAGCTCTGCAATACAATTTTCTTACCCAATGTTAAAGTTGCTAAAACTTACATTATAGACCCATTAAACGTAAAAATAATAATTGTATTGATATCAACACAATTTTATTCTATTGATTTTCATGACATGGGACGCTATGACTCCGGAATAACATTTTATTGAGTGATTTTTATAGCTGTTTCGATGATGTTGTTTGGCATCAGTGTCGAAAAAATAACGATGCTTCCACCAATACAAACAAAACCATTGCAGAAGATTGAAAAGCGAAAATTTAACTTTCAGAGCACTTGCTCGAGTTTTCCGACGTTCTTCACTATACGGTGCGAAAGCAGATGAAAATTTAATATCTTGTGAGTAATCGATTAGAGTTTGGTTGATATTACTTGATGGGAAGTGTGCGAAAACGATCATTTTCTTCACACTGTTTCGCAAAATTATTGATTTTCGGGCGAGAGGTGAGGGAGGGAGATGAAAGAAATGAGCGCCATTGTGGCAGCCATTTATGGCTAGCTTCCACCTTCACGTTAAAGACGTGTTAAAGTTAGTTTGAAGCTGTTACTATCTGTTTTTGTGCGTTTTTGTGGCATCTCCTGAAAGAAGCACTTCAAAGTTGAATTCAATTAAAAATTATCTGCAGTCAACGATGGGTTAGACATGCTTGACACATTAGTCCGACAATGAATATTTCGGCTCAGAAAAAAAACCCGATAGATAAGTCCGATGCTACGGTACAGCACTTTTCTAAAAAAAAAAATATTAGCTGTCGGACTGAATGATTCTGTGTTCATAAAATTTACTGCTGTTAAGTCGAAACGCATGAAGATATTCTTATTCTTTTCATCCAATATTGAAGTAAACATATTTCTGGGCTCGATAAATTTTATTTTTGTTTATTAAAAAACAAAAGTAAGACTTGATAACAAGGTTCGATTGGAGGTGCGGGCTCGGGTGTCATCCGATCACACTACGCCACTGATCATATGATAATACAATTGTAATTTTGGGTAGCTACCCCCTTATGTACAAGTACTAAGAAAAGATTTTGAGTACGAATAAAATGTTCAATCACGACCTGCTAGTGGAAGGAACTCGTGTACTCGATCTATTATTTAAGCTTTCGGCAGGATCTCACGAAACTTCAGTGGCTTTGATCAGCCCATCGTATTGCGCATAAATGTCCGTCTACAACCTTTTTGTCATCACACCTACACTCTGTCCAACTTCTATAAGACTAGGTGATGATCTTGCTGATTTGAGTCATTGTAAACAAACAATGCTTCAATTTATATTCTAGTGTGTAGGTATTGGTGACTACCGAACACTGCATGATTTTCATAGGTGTGTGTGCAAGCGCTGAGCGTAAACGATTTTTTTTTGTATTTTCCAAGTGTCAAGTTTCTATAAGACTAGATACATTTGATCAATAAATCTTGTTGTTTTGATCAGTAAATCTGGAAAATTCCGAAAGGAAAAGTGCTCACGGAGAGAGAAGAAAGACAAATCGATGTATTTCACCAAGAAAATGTTGGTATCAGAGAAATTGCTCGTCGTATTGGACTATTACATCAAGTAGTTCTCAATTATTTGGCGAATTCTCAAGGATACGATGATAATGGAGATGGAGAGAGCTATACGTAAATCGAAGCTCTCTGACCGGAACAAGCGAGAAATAGCTAGAACAGTAGCTAACTAGAATTGCAAATGAGGCAATAATTAAATTTAAATGTTTCTCGGTGACAATTCATTAAGTTTTGTTGAAAAGTCCTCACATAAAGAGTGCTTAAAAGGTTAAAGCTCCTCATCTTACACCACCTCACATCGAAAGACGTCTGAGTTTTGCCAAAGCTCACATGAACCGACAGTGAACATGATGTTTTATGACAGAGAATGTTTCCAAAAGAACACATTATGCTATAAGCCATAACGAAAAGTGATTCAGTGCATAGGATTTCTTCACTGACGAAAAAAAGTTCAATTTGGATGATCCTCATGGTTTCAACAGGTACTGGCGTGATTTACGGAAGGAGGAACCGTATTTTTCAATCAGGAATTTTGGTGGAGGCTCGTGCATGATTTGGTTGGGATTCTGTGCAACTGGAAAGCTTAAGATAGCTTTCACATCATTCATAGATTACATACATGTTCTGAAATCCTCTCTTCTACCGTTTTTGCACGGATACCGTCACGAAAAACTCACATTCCAGCAAAAAAATGCTACTATTGACACCAACAAGGAAACTAAGTAATGGATTAGGAACCAAAAACTTAATTTTTTATACTGACTGGCTCGCTCTCAAGACTTGAATACTGTTAGGGGGATCCTTGTACGCAGGATCTACACTGAAGGAAAGGGGTACACCACAGTGGAAGAACTCGAGGTCGCAATTTCTGAACAATGGACAAATATAGAGAAATCCGTTCAGCAAAATTTGGTAAATAGTATGCCAACACTAATTTTCCAGGTTATAAACCGAAATGTCAAGGTTGCCAATTATTGACATGTAAATCAGCCGATTGTTTTGAATTTTTCAATGATAATACTTATGAATTTTGAAATGATCTTATTGAAACTGAACAACTGAAATTATCATGTTTAAGTAAAATAAACAAACAAACAACTCTTTGGAATGAAATTGACGTTAATATACTTTATTCTAAGCATTATACAATGTATGAATGTATCTTGTTGAAATTCTAACTGTTTGTGTTCCAACGAAACATAATCAGAGTGGTCTTATAGAAGTTGGACATGGGTATGTGGCTCAGAAGCATCCCAGCGATGAGTTGAAACTGCGAAAAACGAGTAAACAGTTCCAAAAATGTTACACACTGTGGATTCCCTGCAGAAAAATGTTATCCACATATGTTGAAAGAGTGGTCCATAGACCCGATGAATACGGCTTTATAATTTACTTTTTCAACTACAACAATAAAGCTTTATAATTTGCGAAAGGCATTTCATGAAATTTAATTAGGCTTCAATGGGCAAAAATTGCCGATTCTTCATGGGTTTACCTTCACATGCACTGATGAAACTACCCATGCAGCAGCAATCATAGTAACCCATGAGTCAGCAGAAAAAAAACTGACAGCTCTATCAGTCGAACTATAACCGTGATGACGAAAACAGTGAAGCTACTCCGTTCAGAAGTGTACGCGTACAAAGACTACTCCGCCGCGTCGATAACGGTCATCGTGCGGCACTTTGTGGACGCCAGATACGCCCGTTTCGGCATCTTCAACATCTTGGCACTATTGGACAACAATCAGAGCATCGAAAGAAAGCCCAGTTCCGAACGACCGACGACCCTGAGCGACAAGAAGCTCCAAAGGATGCTGAAGAGGAAGATCGAGGGAAAAGTGGCTACATCCCTGCGTGCACTTGACCGTGAGGTCAGTGCAACCGGCCAAACAGTGAAAAAATACCTGGCGAACATAGAAATGTATGTCAGAAAACGGAAGTCCCGTCCACTGGTCTCGAAGCTGCATGTAATGACGCAGCGGCAGCGGCTGAATGAGATGGTCAAGTCGATTTTCCCGGCGAATCGCGACGTGGCGGTGGTGATGGACGACGAGACCTATCTCACCCTGGATGGCAACGACACTCAGTGCACTTCATATTTTACTTCCCTCACGAGGGAAGTGAGCTCCGAAGTGAAGTTTATTTCACACAACGAGTTTTCCAAGAAGGTGCTGCTGTGGCTGACAATCAGCGAGAAGGGGATGTCAAAGCTGCTCTTCTTCAGCTCCGGACTGACCGTGAACGAGGAAATTTATAGTACGAAGTGCCTGCCGGAAGTTGCGTCGTTCATCAAGACATACCATAAGGGCGAAGACGTGGTGTTCTGGCCTAATCTGATGTCGGCCCAAGCCAATATAATTACATTCCATGGGAAATTGTTCAAACTTAATAATCTGTCTTAGTTTTTTTTATCCCCATCCGAAAAAAAGTCCATTTTTAAACGGTTTTATTTAACTTACTCTGTCTGTTTGTAACATGTCTGTAGCATTGTCCCGCATTAATAGAAATTTGACCCCCTTCCTGTTGACCGATTGATCTGAAATTTGGAACACACTATTATATCTGCAGTCACTATAAAACTGCATATTTCATGATCTTGAAAATCCAAGATGGCGGTCGCTACATGGCGGATTACATATTTTCTCAAAACCTCATCAATATGGGTATCAAATGAAAGGGCTTGACTAGTAGAATACAGTTGTTTATGAAAAATGCAAATTCAAGATGGCCGCCACCACAAAATGGCGTCATATATGTATTTTTTTTTCAAAACTCCATCAATATGGGTATCAAATGAAATGGCTTGACTAGTAGAACATAGTTATTTATGAAAAATGTAAACTCAAGATGGCCACTACCACAAAATGGCGTCATATATGTATTTTTTTTTCAAAACTCCATCAATATGGGTATCAAATGAAATGGCTTGACTAGTAGAACATAGTTATTTATGAAAAATGTAAACTCAAGATGGCCACTACCGCAAAATGGCGTCATATATGTATTTTTTTTTTCAAAACTCCATCTATATGGGTATCAAATGAAAGGGCTTGACTAGTAGAACACAGTTATTAATCCAAGATGGCTGCCACTACAAAATGGCGGATCACATATTTTCTCAGAACTCCATCAATATGGGTATCAAATAAAAGGGCTTGATTAGTAGCACGCATTTATTTATGAAAAATGCAAATCCAAAATGGCTGCCACCATAAAATGGCGCAATATATATATATTTATTTTCAAAAACTCATCAATATGAGTAGCAAATGAAAGGGCTTGGATAGTAGAACACAGCTATTTAAGAAAAAATCAAATTCAAAATGGCCGTCACCATAGAATTGCGCCGTATATTTTATATCATATCAATATGAGTATCAAATGAAAGGGCTTGACTAGTAGAATATAGTTATTTGTGGAAAATGCAAATCCAAAATGGTGACCGCTATAAAATGGCGGATTACATATGTTCTCAGAACCCCATCAATATGGGTATCAAATAAAAGGACTTGATAAGTAGATCATATTTATTTATAAAAAATGCAAATCTAAAATGGCTGCCACCACAAAATGGCACTATATATTTATTTCCAAAACCTCATCAATATGAGTATCAAATGAAAGGGCTTGACTGGTAGAACATAGTAGTTTATAAAAAAATCAAATCCAAAATGACCACCACTACAAAACGGTGAATATTTTTTTTCAAATCCCCATCAATATGGGTATCAAATAAAAGTGCTATTAGAACGTAGTTGATCATGAGAAATCTAAATCCAAGATTGTCGCAGTCCCCAAAACACCAATTACTTTTTTCAATGGTTTCATTCAGCTTGACCTGTTTGTATGTATATTTGAATGTCTGTGGGGTAGGCACCATGTTTTTTGCAATCCCCTCAATGTCAGTATTAAATGAAATGATTTGACTAATAGAATACAGTACATCATAAAAATATTCCGAGGAAAATTAGGTATGAAATAAAAAGCAAAAAAAGAATTGAATGGTTTTATTATAGAGAAATATGCTAATGGGACAAATAATGTACTAAAAACTAGAAAATAAAAAAATTAAAAAAACTTTTTAAGCTCAACGGCTTCTTTGTAATTAGACATAATAATAATACAGATAATGTACTAAAAGCTAGAAAATAATTAGGCAAGTAGAAATTAGCAGTTCTCAAACCCCTTCTTTCATTAATCAAGGACATTGATGAGACTAAAATAAAATCGTGGGGCACGTTGGAATTCCATTATTCGCGTTTAATGGTTCCATCATATGCCCCGCGATTTTATTTTAGTCTCATCAATGTCCTAGATAAATGAAAGAAAGGGTATGATAACTGCTAATTGCTAGTTGCTTAATTATTTTCTAGCTTTTAGTACATTATCTGTATTATTATTATGTTTAATCACAAAGAAACCGTTTAACTTAAAAAGATTTTTTTTCTTATTTTATTTTAATTCAATCGTTAGTGTTGCAAGATATATGACCATCAACACCATTTTCAGTTTCCTTACTCATTGTCGCGTCATCGAACAGAGATTTTTTTCAAACACATCTTTAATTGCCAGTTAAGTACAAGTACATTCATGTTATCGCTCTCATTTATTTTAATAAAATCCCCAACGGAATGGTCCAGTTGAGCGGACTTGCTTAATCTAATCGGCGAGGCTCCACTGCTGCGCGGTTTAATTAGATCCAATCAGCGCGATCGAGTAAATTACCGCCGAGTGAGGGTCTTCGAAAGTAGCAGAAACGTCGTGCAGTACACGATGTCGATGGCTAATCTGCAGAAGCCAGTAATTAATGCACATCCATACACACATCTAGCGCACAACTCTGCACAGACCTCGCCAGGGACTTCATTTGCATACCTTTCTCCCTGCTCTCGGGCGCCTCAACCTGACCGTAGGTTATCAGGGAACATGTTAATCGTGTATACATGCAACATTCGAAAGTAGCTTAACGACCGAAATGACTACCCCGCAATAGATTAACAGTAATCTGATATCCAGCGGGCAAAGCTCACCACGGCCACAGCATCTCGGTGTCGTGATCTAATGGCGGTAAATGATCATCGTTAGCCTCTCCCCGCACCGTTCGGTCGATCCCAATATCGTTTGCGGTCAACACGATTCCGACCCTTCCCGGGTCCGCGTTTCGAGCCCCGTCCCCTCGGGGCTGTGCAAGACCGAGAAACTTGGCGGGTCGACAGATAGAGAAATTGGTTTCTCGACACAAGATGATATTACGTTTCAAATGAGCTTTCCTCTCGAGGTGCCACTTGCCGCACCCATACGTGTTTCCAGCTAGCCAGCTAGACAACCAGCGGTTGTAATGAAAAGCTCCGGTCGTGTGGCGTAAGCTAATTTTACACAGCGGTCGCGCGGGCAGCCAACCAGCGGTCGATCATCTTTTTGATTATTGATGGTCTGCCCAGACCAACAGCTCACGTACGCCTTACCCACTTCCCGCCACAGTCTTGTTCGTGGTTCCACTTTCGATAATTGCGCACCCTCAACTCGCGCCCCTGACGTCCCTGACGGGTTACGAACCCGCACGCAGCTTTTCGTAATTAATATATCTGATTTCGAACCAACACGGGTTTTTTTTTCTTCACTGTATTTATTCCGCTCGTTTATTAACAAGTTTCCTCTAATTTTGTATATAGCTTTCAAATTGGGTTCAAGTGGCTTTCGTAACCACTATCGCGCCTTTGGAAAGGGGGCGCCAGTCTCGTGTGCACGTAGTGCACAGCGCCTTGGACAGGAAAAGGGTCTTTACGACAGGCCGTCCACCGGGTTTAGACGGAGACAGAGAGGAAGAGCAAAAAAAAACATCTCATCGGTGCCAGCCTGGCGCGATAAGTGTGATCTGCAACCTCTCTCCGGACAGAGATGGAGGTTTTTCCTGCAGTTTTTCGCATTTCACGTCGTGCCGCCGATCATCCCCAACTCGGTTCCCGTGGTGATTATGGGCATTAAGGTGGAAACTTTGTAACTGCATTGTAGCCATGATTGATTCCAGTGTATGCTACGGGCGGCTAGGCCAATTTGTTTTCTTCCCCTGATGTTTCTGGTGTGCAGTTTGTTGATTACAAGATTACTCTCGGAGTTGGTCGGAGTCAAAATACTGGAAATTAAATTAGTTGGAAATAATAAACATAATGTATCAATAATAAACATAATATTTTGCATTAAGATTCAACTTTATAATTGAGGCATTGAGTGGAAATCCAATTTTTATACTATCCAGCCTTACCCAATTTTTAAAAATCTCATTTCAATCGTATAGCAGGATTTCAACTAGCATTTTTTGAGAAAAAGTTAATTATCGACAAATTTTATGTAAATTCGCCTTAGAAGCTGACATCACCAGCTCAGACAGCTGTGGAACATTATGTGTGTAAAGACATTGCACAATGGTCCAGGAGATGCATTTAAGTGGAAATTGTGGAGGCGATCTGGCGTAGTGGTAACATCCGTGCCTCTCACGCTAAAGGTCACGAGTTCAATCCTCACTCCCGACATTCTTCCAAAAATGGAAGTAAAAGTGACGAACCAGCCCAATGAGTTGAAAATCACTATAATATAGATAAAAAAAAAGTGAAAATAAGCATTTAGAGCTCGACAGTTTATTCTCTAGACAAAAACTGTCTTAGACAAAGTTGTTACATATGACAGAGCACTCATTTCTATGTTATCAAAAATAGGGTGACTGTAGAGATACAGGTAAACATAGTTCGACGATGTTGTAGTCTCAGTTATTTAGCCAGTTATTTAGATGTAGTCCCAGTTATTATCTATTAAAATAATCGATATAGTGCCTTTTTTCTATGTTACGTTAGGGTCACCATGAAAAAAACTATATTTTCGCTCTAACATTTATATTTCAAATTTTACATGCATACTGTCTTCGAAATACTTTTAGAGCTTACTGATACAAACATTTTTCGATGCAGAACTTGTCGATATCTCAACTTCACTCAAAGCTATCGATATTTCTTCCCAAAAAAACGCTCTTTTCAATTGTTTTTCATTCTTTCTGGGGCAAACGTAAACAAAGTTTATTATTTTAGAAGATAGAAAAAAGCTTTATTCTTCAAAGTTGTTTATAATAACTGGGGCTACAACATTGTTGAACTATGTTTATCTCTATATATGAAGATATGAAAGTTATATTTTTCATTTCATCGACAATTTTGGTCACCCTATTTTTGGCAACATAAAAACGAGCGCTCTGTCATGAGTAACAACTTTGTCTAAGACAGTTTTTGTCTAAAGAATAACTGTCAAGCTCTAAATGCTAATTTCCACTTAAATGCATCTCCTGGACCATTGTGCATTGGTCATTTGAGCAACTTTGCATACTCGCAATCTTCAAAACACAATTAGACTACTTTTTGAAACGGGTCAAAGTTTTGAAGTGTGCAAATTGATTAAATTTCTATGAAAAACAGTAATTTTTTTTAGATAAATTACACTGAAAAAAAACTTTCCAAATTTGAAATTAATTTTTGTTAAAAAATCTAAGGGGTTTGTATGTTGTTCATAATATAATGTATTCTCCAAGTCAAGCCATTCAACCATTTTAAGGGTCGACCAAATTTTGAAAACATTCAATTCATGGAATACGCAGTTTTATAATGACAGTAGAATTAAAGGTATGTTCCAAATTTCGAATCAACAACAGGGTCAAATTTCAAATTTCAATGTGGGGCATCCTTACAAACACTCAAACATACTAGGTGTACCGGTGAGTTTCTTCGTTTTACAACAGATGGCGTTACTTGATTATTAATCGAGTAAATCAAATTCCCAGACATTCGTTTTAAAGCTACTGTCATTGCGCGTCTTTTTCAGTATATGTCAAAAAGTTGAAGCGTGAACAACATAGTTTTTTGTCACTTCGAATATGTCGAGTTTCGTACCAACGAGAGTGTTTTTGCGGGGAGTGTTACTTCATTACTTCAATATGAAGAAAAAAGCTGCAGAAAGTCATCGCATTTTAGTGGCAGTTCATGGTGACCATGCTTCAACTAAGCGAACGTTTTAGACGTGGTTTGCAAGGTTTAAAAGTGGTAATTTTGACTTGGAAGACGAAGAACGTTCCGGACCGCCAGAAAAGTTTTAAGATGATGAATTGGAAGCTTTACTCGATCAAGATCCATCAAAAACGCAACAAGAATTTGCAGATATACTTGGAGTAACTCAGCAAACCATATCCGATTGGGTGTCGTATGAATTGAAGCCACGAGACGACGAACGCCGTTTTTTCACGTGTGAACAAATGCTTCAATGGCATACAAGAAAGAGCTTTTTGCATCGAATCGTTCCTGACGATGAAAAGTGGGTTCATTACGACAACCCTAAACGTCGGACAACGTATGGATACCCCGGCCATGCATCAACATCGACGGTCGCGCGGAATATTCACGGCCAGAAGGTTATGCTGTCTATTTGGTGGGACCAGCTGGGTGTGGTGTACTATGAGCTGATAAAACCGAATTAAACCATCACAGGGGACCTCTACCGACGACAATTGATGCGTTTGAGCCATACACTGAAGAAAAAACGGCCACAATGTGAGCAAAGACACGATAAAGTTACTTTGCTGCACGAAAATGCTCGGCCGCATGTCGCGAAACCAGTAAAAACATACATGAAAACGCTGAAATGGGAGATCCTATCTCACTCGTATTCTCCAGACATTGCTCCGTCCGATTACTACCTTTTTCGATCGATGCAGCATGGCCTGGTTGATCTGCATTTCTCCAATTTTGATGAAGTCAAAAATTGGATCGATTCCTGGTTAACCGACAAACCGGCCCATTATTTCCGCAAAGGGATCCGTGAATTGCCAGAAAGATGGGAAAAAGTTGTAACTAGCGATGGGCAATACTTGGAATATTACATTTATAATCATTTTTGTAGAATAAAGCATTAATTAAAAAAAAAACGAAGAAACTTACCGGTACTTCTATTACATACAAACGGGGCAAGCTGAATGAAACCATTAAAAAGTAATTGTTTATTTGAGAACTGCGGCCATCTTGGATTTGGATTTTTCATAATCTACTATGTTCTACCAGTCGAGCCCTTTTATTTGATACCCATATTGATTATTCAATATGGAATTGTTATACAAATTATTCAAAATTTCCGATCTAAAAATGAGAAAAATTAAAATTGAAATATTCCGGATAATCGAGTCTCCGGAATATCGAGTCCGACCTGAAAATATAACATTGAATTTTCCGAATTTTCTTATTTTCCTTCAGAGTTTTCTGATAATTTAATTTTTAATTGTCATGTTTGGTTGGGATATGTGTAATATTTTTATGGTACCCCCTCTCCATTCTAGAGGAGGGAGGGGTGTCATACCATCATAGAAACATTTCTCGTACACAAAAACTCTCACATCCCAAATTTGGGTCCGTTTGATGGATTAGTTCTCGAGTTATGCAGAAGTTTGTGTTACATTTGTATGGCAGTCCCCCTTAGAGAAGGGGGTCGATTTTCCATGGAAACTTTGCGTGCCCCTTAAACCTCAACATGACGAATTTGGCTCGATTTTCTTGGTCAGTTCTCGAGTTATGCAGATATTTGTAATTAGTTTGCATTCGGAACCAAGGGCGTTATTTTTTATATTTTTTTTTCTTGAAAGCTGAGATTTGTTTACATAACATATCACAAATCAGAGAGGCGTTATTTTTTTTAAGCTATGATTTTTTAAAATTAACCGACGATCCGAAAAATAATTTTTACTCCTTTTTTCCACCACAAAAATTTATAACTTTTTAACTACTGGGCCGATTCAGATGATCGATATATCAAATTAAAGCCAATGAGCTATTCTAAAAAATATATTAGGAAATTTTTATTTTAGGAAATTAGGTTTTCGTAATTATTCATTGCGATTGTTTGTCATAGTTTACATGGTTTCGGAACCAAGGGCGCTTTTTTATATTATCTCTTGAAATCTGAGGTTATTTTCACACAAAATATCCAAATATCAGAGGGGTGTTTTTCTTTGTTTTTGATTTTTAGAAGTTAACATGTTTTTAGTTTTTGTTCAATATGCCTATGCGACTAGACTACATTCTATACGACTAGATTCCAATTACGCAAGTATGGTATTCTTCCAATTTTTTTCTCTATTATAGTGACTTTCAAACACATTTTGGCTGGTTCATCACTTTTACTTCCATTTTTGGAAGAATGTCGGTGAGAATTGAACTCGTGATCTCAGCGTAAGAGTTATGGATGTTACAACTACGCCAGATCGCCTCCACAATATAAAGAAGATTAACTCATTGGCTTTAATATATATATTTGATATATCGATCATCTGAACCGGCCCAGTAGGTTAAAAGTTATGAAAATAAAGTCATTTTTGGAATAAGGGGAAAAATGATTCTTGTATCATATATGTTCTGTTCTGTTCTGTAAAAAAAATCTCAGTTTTCAAAACAGCGCCCTTGCTCCCGATATCATGTAAACTATGAAAAGCAATCAATGATTACCAAAACAAAATCCAATTTTTTTCGCAAGTATTGTATTTTTTAAGAGAAGACTAGCTAATTGGCTTCAACTATATATGTTGATCATCAGAATCAGTTCAGTAATTCAATAGTTATAATTAAAAAAAAAAGGATTTTCGGGAAAAGGGGAGAAAATATTTTTTAAATCACTCTAAAATGGAAATGGGCATCCTTACGGGCATGTTTGTGTTATGCCTCGATTGTACCTGAAGTCTGGTATCTTTAGGGTACCTCTGTCCACTACTGAATTTTTCAACAGATGGCGCCACTAAAAATGAACAAGATTCATTTCAAAATGTTCATCTCTTATTTGTTTATGTGTGAAGTTTCATTCGAATATTTGTTCACAAACTACAGTTATTTAAGTGTCACTACCTAATCACAAGAGGAATAGCGTATTTTGTTCATACATTGTTTTTTTATGGGAAAAACTCCTGAACAATCAATGCAGTAGTGGACGAAATGTTATTCCACTTCTGCTTCTTCGATAACAACTGTTTAATGGTGTTTTAGTGAATTTCTCTGGAAGGCCAAAAGAGACTACGAATCCAGAAACCGTGAAACAAGTGCATCGATTCGTTTCGACGATCGTAAAGTGAAGTTACGCGAGTTAGCTAAGGCCGTAGACATTCCAAAGTAACGAATGGGATACATTAGTTTGGCGTTGTTGAAGCGTAATCGAATGGACTTCTTTCGACGTTCTGTGGCAATGGATGAAACGCGGATCCGTTACCACAATCCTGCCACTGAGGCATATTTCGAAGACTTAGACGTTTCGTACTACAGAAAGGGAATCGAAGTGTTGAAAACTCGCTATACCAAGTGTATTGCCCTCGAAGGAAATTATGCGGAGGAACAAACACAGCTTTGCCCTAAAAACGATTGTTTTCATTAAAAAACCCGGACTTTTCAGTCCATGTAGTAGTAGAATTTCCCGAATACTTTTATATTGATTATGAAAATTTGGCCTCAAATCGACTTCTGCGTTTTTCCTTCGCATTTTGGATCTCGGTCTGGGTTCAAATTATTTAGTATTGATACAAAAACTCAAACCAAGCGGACTTCATTTGCATATCTAAGAAACAAGCTCTAATTGCAATGGGAAACTATTCAGAATTTCTAGGGTATGAAAATAAAATCAAGACCTGACCAGACCAGTTTTCATGCGAAACTTTCAAAATATCACAGAACACATAAAATTATATATAAGTTGTCATTGTTTACACAATTAAGAAAGGTCGCGAAATAAATAGCACTGCGCTTAGTTACACAGAATACTATTGACGACTTCGCAGCCGAAAACTAAATTTTGTTGATAACCCTAGTGTTCCTAACAGTCATATATTGTGTTCAAATTAGAAATACTGTACCCGATTAATTGATGTTCCCAGTTACCTATGTCAACAGTGCGAACAATCCAGATGAAGATAACAATATATCAATCGAACCAAATGCCATTTTAACACCCTGTTTCTCACTCAAAACAAATCAAGTTGATTAATGATGTTTGGTGTAAAATGTATAACACGACAAAAAGTTGTTTTTTATTCGTTCCACCTGAAACCCTTGACGGGGTTGAGCAGTTTCGACAGCGGTTCAGCGGACAAAAACCATCAACAATTGTTCCTTTGGTAATTACCTCCGAAAAAAAAATACGAGTACATCATCCGGACGACAACCCACAGTCCACAACGGGTCCGGCAAACGACAATAAAAAGCCGATTAGAGTACATAACGTGATTGGAAACTTTAACTTCTTTTCCACTCCGATTGCCGGGGGTACCCTACCACCCGTTGGTGAATCTACGTTTTGGTCTTGGTCTCGGTCTCGGTCGTACGAAGGCAAGAAACGAAAGAAAATCCAAAGCCCAAACAGTTGTCAGTCGGTGACGAGAATTAGAGGAAGAGATAATGAGTTCATATCACATCGAGTGAGGCTTGGTATTGGTAGAGCTGCTACAATCGGCGGGGTGGCGAATTCGCTGCTCGGATGGAGTGGAAATTTCCATCGATCCCTCTCACATGCATGATCGAAAGTCGCTCGCTCTGGCCTCCGTCCGTTTTTACGACCGTCGACAGTCGATGGACGATCAGGTCATGACGAATTGCCATCCACGTCCATTGGCTGAGTGTACCATTTGCGGCGCTGCATACAGAATCAGCGGCCGCATTCGCTTCGACTGGTCGTAAAAATTAGTGGTTTTATGATTCTGTACCGTGAAAGTCAAATTCCCCGTCATTTTGCCAAAAATTAATATTCGCACTCGGGCGGAACGCAATCGAACGAAGGCGAAGGCGAAAACGCAAACGCAAATTTGCCCTCCCCAGCTTAAGAAGAACCGTTCTTCCTGTTCTTGAGCGATGGCGGCGGCGTAAAGATTATTACACCGATGTTCTTTCCCTTCTTGGCTTTCCACAAACTGACACACAACCGGTCGACCTGAGCCGCTATAGCCTATAATTCGATGGATCCAAAGGACTGAAACTGAGCGTAGGAAGCGAAACATAAATCAAAGCTGGTAGCGTAATAAACCGTCGACCGAACGACCAGAGAAAGAAAATTGCATGAGAAGCAGAGAACACAACCGAGGAGAAAAACGAAATAATAAAAAAAAGGTACAATGACACGCAAGTACGGGAAACGTGAGCAACAGAATGGAACAGAAACATCTTGGAAATCACTTTTTGTGTATAATGGATTTACATAGAGATTATCACGCATGGTGCTACCGAATAGGAGAACCGAAGTAACAACAACAACTTATTAGCAGTTAATGATGGATCATAAAAAAGGAACGAATTAACAAAAGTGAAGTCGATATGTCATGATCTTAATCTAGGGTGACATGCATGTTGATGTCGGAGCTATAAATTAGTTTAGAGCAACGAATGAAGTGTAATTTAGCGGTTTGATGGCCACCTGTCAGTTATAGCGTAGATGAGGTTTTTTTCTGTGAGGACAATTTCGGGCAGATCTCTCAGAAGCTATAGTATACACTAGTTTATGGCAACTTAAAAAATTGTTAGTACGAAAAACGAACGTTTACTGTATTCCATTTTTAACAATCTGTCGAAGAACCACAAAGATGTTAACTATTTTGCAAGTTATTTTATGTGCACTCTACATAATATATATTACATATTACAATACATAATTACACAAATAAAAAATTACAACCATAATGCTCATTGAAGAAATTCAATCCAGACTAATACTCAAAATAAAGGTATCAAAAAAAAAAAGAGTGGGTTATATCTATGATATAACCGCAAGGTTCACGTGGAACTACCTTAGCTTAGCAATCATTCGTTTGTATTGATTAAATTCTTGATTGAATGAAACAGTTTCCAAATTCAATTGAGTTCAATATATTTGCTCTGTGAGTGAAAAAAATGAACAAATGCCGTGTAAAGTCAATTAATTTATTGTGATTGATTGTTCTTCGTTACAAGTAAATTTAATGACGGACCTTTTACGTTTGGTATGATGACTAGAACAAAATATATGTACGGAAGAATTATCAAACGTTGGATGAACCAGCCTAAGGCTGAAAATCTTTCCAATAAAGACAAAAAAAAATTATCAAACGATTATTTTATTTTACATTTCCCTCTGAAGTTTACATCCCAAAAGTGTACATACTTCTCGAATCTCGAATTTGCTTGAAACTGGGAAGTTCATTCGCTTCTAGTGGCTGCACGATTTTCCCAGGTTCCTAAGTTTAGAAGATCATGTTAGGACAGACATATTCCACTCTGCACAAAGGCAAGCGAGGACAAAAGTACTCGCAGTTTGCATTTATTTGCAGAGCCGATTTCCCCAGAAACCTCGGTTTGAAGTCTGTGTTAGGGAAACACATTTCAATCGGAACAAAAATACCCCCGATTTGTATGAATTCGCAATGCCGATTTCCCCACGCTTCATGGATTTGAAGTCTGTGTTAGGGAAACACATTCCAGTCGGAACAAAAATACCCCCGACTTGCATGAATTTGAAATACCGATTTCTCCAGGCACCTTGGTTTAGAAATCTCTATTAGGGAACACATTTCGGTGGGAACAAAAGCTCCCCCTACTTTCGTGTGCTTTTTCTTCTTTTTGGCTTTAAGAGGGTTTAAACTTTTCAGTTCACTCGCCTCTAGGCTCTTTCGTGTGTTCTTTCTTTCTTTCTTTGTTTTTAAGAGGCTTTAAACTTTGCAGTTCATTCGCCTCTAAAAAGTGTACCTCTTGCAGAGAACGGCTATTTAAAACAGATTTCGTGTGTTTGCAATGTCGATTTCGCTGCTTGGTTTTAAAGTCTGTGTTAGGGAACATTTTTCGATGAGAACAAAAGTCCCCCTACTTTCATGTATTTGCAATGCCGATTTCCCCAAGGCTGCTTGGTTTTGATGGCTGTGTTAGGGAAACCGTAAATCGGGCCAATCAAAACTATGCAGTTAGGGCGTTTAGATAACGCCTAATATTTTACAGTTATTCAATTGTTTATCTAATGAAAAGCAACATTTTGTTAGTTGCGATAGATGCGTAGAAATATTCTCTATCAAGTGATGCAAACATCTCTCCTATCCAGTACGAAATGTTCGAGCTATAAGCATTCGAAATCTTTCATTTTTTCCTGCATGTTCTGTGTTTAGGTTTTCATTTTACCCTCCATATATTCCGGTTAGACGTAGTCCCACGTCAAAATTCAATCAAATGAATATCAGCTCCATAGTGTACGAACGGCAAGCCGAACATTAATATCATATTCATAATCGTGCTCCCGGGACATGATTTACACTTTATGGGCCTGATCACGAATATCACTGTCACAAACGCTTTCACGTCACTTACACTTCACTTAATCTTTTTGAGTCTATTGTCATTGTCACGGACAGTTGCGTGTAAAAATAAACTCCGTGAAGTGAAAGAGTTCATTCCCGTTTATAACAGACATGTCAGTTGCATAACTTCGGGCGTTTGAACGTTATGTCGGTGGCATAATTTCGGACGTGTGAACGTTATGTAGGTAAAATTAATAAGTGTATGAGATAATATTCCATTCAATTAAACGTATGTTTTAGAATGACAAGTTTGCGATTATACCTCGGTGATTTCAATGCCAACTATTCGTACTCATTCCATGAATCATTTGCTTGGTGCGTGAGTTTGCTGAATCAAACGCTGGTTCAAAGATGAGGAGGAATACTTGGTTGCTCTTGAATAATGTAATTTTATTTCTTGTAATGTAATTTTATTTCTTCTTTCTATAAATTACTCTAGAGATAAAGCATGACTATCATGAGTTTAATAATATCTCGATATACTCTTGTACTCAACTCTGTCATACTCGTTTGAATAGTGAGAAATATTTAGTATAGGTCAACTTTAGAATCATTTTTTTAAGAACCGTTTCTAATTCATATCTTCTAATAATTCAGAATAAACCCGAATTCATCCATCTCATGATCAGTACAATCTGAGCTACTCCCGTATGGGATTCTGAAGTTTAATCCTCTTATCCATCCCATTCTCGTGTAATTTGATATACGGGACATGAGGTTTGATATAATTGTTCAAACAGAAACTGGTCAGTAGCGTCGGTCAGAAGCATAATTTTCATATGAAACATCTAATGAGTTTCAAGGATTTTGCCAAAAGCAGAAAATGATTCAGATTTTCTTTAGACGGATATCAAAATTATGGAAAAAGAACTAGAGAATAATTTAAAATTTATTAATTTGAAAGCTTTGCAATGATAGATTAATTTTTCCCTTATTTGAAACTTAAATAAAATTTTCTATATAGTATGTCTTCAAAACAATATCGTTGAAAACATCTATTACGTAAAACAAAAGATCAATGGCCTTATTCGATATAGCTATCGTCCTGATCCGGGCCTTGTCCACCAATTGCGAATGTTTGAATTACAAAAATCAGCTCTGCAATGTTGGAAAAACATTACAGTTATTATTTTATATTCAAAATATCAACAAATCAATATTATACATAATCAATCATAATGATCGTTTTGGGCCAGTGGCCTCCATTGCCATTTTATGGGGTTGCAACTCTCTGTTGATCTAATCCTTAAAATAGAAACAAAAAATGTCTATTCATTTAGGACAATCGAAATTATACCTTTCGCCATGTTTCAATCGGTCTACGGGAGCTACATTTTTAGTCCTCAATTACATCCCATAGCGCATTTATCGAGTTCCAAATAAACAAACTTACATCCTCCGGATACGTCAGGATCTCGTTCTAAAAATGCCACCAAGCGGGTGAATTACTGTTTGTTTATCTTTTCTTTTTAAAAAAGCAAGGCAAGATTCAAAATGTTAGCAAAAAAGCAAAATACGAAATTAAACTTACTCCATTCCGCGTGAATAGCTTTCACCATCTAAAACACAAGTGACAAATATACTTGTTTTGTTTGCTACATTACCATAGTTACTGAGATTTTAATCAGTCGTACCATTTGTCAACATTTTTTTTGTTCTGATTGTCAGATATCAAACATTGAACAACAATTGTTCAAAGATGTGTGCGTCGATTATCTCGATCAAAGGAAAAAGTTTTCCAATAGCATAATTAATTTTTGGAAGGTAAAAAGACGATGTACGATAATGCGCCGACTCACAAAGCACTGATCGTGCGTCAATTTTTACATCGAAATCGGGATTGGGCACCCTGTAACTTTTACCTTATCCCAAAAATCACATCTAAATAGTTTCAATCGATGAGTTAAGCGCCATTTCTAGGAATGAACTAAAAGCATAAATGGAAGAAAAAAGTTTATTGAAGTTGGAGGAAATTGCTTTGTATAATAGAAATGGATTGGTTATATCTATGATATAACCGCAAGGTTGACGAGGGACTACCTTAGCTTAGCAATCATTTGTTTGTATTGATGAAATTTTTGATTGAATGAAACAATTTCCGAATTCAATTGAATTCAATATATTTGTTTTGTGAGTAAAAAGATTGTATAAGGCCATGTAAGGTCAATTCATGCATTGTGATAGATTATGTTCATCGTTACAGGTAAATTTAATGACAGTCCTTTTACGTTTGGTATGATGCCTAGGGCAAAATATGTGAACGGAAAAATTATCAAACGATTATTTTATTTTACATTTTCCTCTGAAGCTTGCATCTCTTAAGTGTACGTACTTCTCGAACCGCAAATTAGCTTGATTTGATGAACTTCAAGCACTCAGTTTCGATTTTGACATGTACGTCGGCAAACATATTTCATTGGGAACAAAAATGCCCCTGACTTGCATGTATTTGCAATGCTGATTGCCTCAAACACCTTGACTCTGAAGTCTGTGTTGGAGAAAAACATTTCAGCCCCCGACTTACATGTATTTGCAATGCCAATTTCCCTACGCTCCTTGGATTTAAAGTCTGTGTTAGGAAAAACATTTCAGTCGGAACAAAAACATCCCCGACTTTCATGTATTTGCAAATGCGATTTCTCCAACGCTGCTTGGTTTTGAAGTCTGTGTTAGGGAACACATTTCGGTGAGAACAAAAGTCCCCATACTTTCATGTATTTGGAATGCAGATATTCCCAAGGCTGCTTGGTTTCGATGGCTGTGTTGGAGAATCCGTAAATCGAGCCAATCAAAACGAGGCAGTTATGGCGTTTAGATAACGCTTAACATTTTACAGTTATTCATTTGTTTGTCTAATGAAAAACAACATTTTATTAATTGCGATGGAAGCGTAGAAATATTCCCTATCAATTGATGCAAACATCTTTCCGATTAAGTAAGAAATGTTCGAGTTATAAGCATTCGGAATCTTTCATTTTTTCCTGCATGTTCTGTGTTTAGGTTTTCATTTTACCCCCCATATACTCCGGTTAGACGTAGTCCCAAAAATTTTCAAAATGACGACAAAGGAACTTCGAGAATAAAGATCTGTCGTATCGTGCCCTCGGAGAAAAGTTTGGAATTGCGACTTCCACGGTATCTGGTATCACAAGCGGTTCGAAGAACGTCTGACTGTAAATAGGAAGCGAAAATCCGGAAAAAAGCCGTCAAATAAACGAGAGCTATCACAAACGCGTTTGGGCCTTTAATCGGAAACCGAACGCCTCAGTTCGAGATTTGGCTGAAAAATTGCATGTGAGCAAGACTTTCGTGCAGAATACTAAAAACTCGAGCTGGACTACGTACGTTCAAGGTCCAGAAATCCCCAAACCGTGACGAGAAACATAATACGGCTCAGAAGTTGTACTACCAGAAGTTACCGAAACCAAACTGTTGCGTAATGGATGACTAGACATATGTGAAGGCGGACTTCAACCAGATTCCAGGAAACCTGTATCGGTTGTTCCCGAAAATCTCCGGACACATAATAAGTCGAAGATCGCCAAGAAGTTCTTGATTTGGCTCCTAAAGTGGTAAAGAATGTAGAACACCCTTTAAACGTTTCGGTAAAATTACGTCCTATTGCATTGGCTGCCATACGAATGAAACACAAATTTCTGCATTACTCGAGGATAAATCAAGCAAATGAAATCATTTTAGGCATGAGAAGATTTTAGGGGTCACGAAACGTTTCTATGGTGCATAGCCACTCCTCCCCTTTTTCTCAGGGAGGGGGGGCTGGCATACAAATGAAGCATACATTTCTGCATAATTCAAGAACTAATCAAGCAAACGGAACCAAATTTGGCATGTGGAGGTTTTAGGGGGCAAGAAACATTTTTAAGGTGGTTTAACACTTCTCCCATCTTTCTAAGAGGGGGGGGGGGGGGGAATTAGAGGTTCAATTAATGAACAGTTCTGCGATTGGGCCCATGAACTTGCTCGTAGTAAGAAAACGTGAATGTTTGAAGATATTGATAACAAAAAACAAATTTTGGGCGGGACGAAGTTTGCCGGGTCAGCTAGTTGTACAAAAAAACCCTCCAACTGGCGGAATGAAAGCTGACGTGATACGTCTTGTCTTTTCATTGAGACGCTAGCAAACTTTATAGGAAAAATAGTACTGAAAAGAACTGATAAATTTATTCATTCTGCTTGGCAGATGAGCGAAGCATAAATACTGGCGTTGTATTTTCGTACGAGTAGTGACAGGAAAATTGAAACTAGTTTGCTGTTGCTGATGCCGATTTGCTGTTGCTATTGATGCTACTGCTGTTCTTACTGTTGAAGTTGTTGCTTCTCTACCACTTTTGTTACTGATCAGCCAAAGAAAAGACTGCTGTCAGCTCGCTAGCTGATGACAGACTGAGGTTGGCTAGAGCGAACCTAATATTTACATGATGGCTTCATTTCCCTATTTTTCTCATTTTTCTTGGATAGAATGATATACACGATGGATACCGTTCTGAATCATATTTCGGACGCTTAAGGCATATGATACGAAAAACAGATCTAAGCTTTATGCACAGGTGTTATTTGTTTGATATTTTCGATAAATTAGTTCAATATGCTTTTAAGCTTTCTACTTTGGTATTTGTTTGATTGAAAACATAAAAAAAACATCGAATAAAATGCTTTTCAAATGAAGCGAATAGAAATCAAATTTCGGACAGATTGGATTCAAATTTCGGACACTTTATTTTGTATTTTTTTGGACGAAAATTACATTACACTTGATTATATTTTATAATCAACTGCGAAACACTTACCATACAATCACAGTAAACTGTTAACGATAATGAGAACTGATGAAACACGGGAGAAATTTAAATATTTATGAACGGGTAAATTCTACGTGCTCACGCTAAGCAAACGTCAAACACAAACGCTAATGAGTAGTGTTGTCAGATTTTTGCCGATTATGTTATAATTTAAATGTAGTTCTCATGTGAAATGATAGTGAAACAGAGGGATTACTCTAAAGAAGCAATTGTTATATTAATTTTATAGTTATATCATCAGTGCATTAAGTATTTCAAGATATTAGAACAAAGTGTCCGAAATATGATTCAGAACGGTAGTTACGATTGATGTATTCAAATTGTGTTTCGATCTTACTCTAGTCGCTCCTTTTGTTCGGTACAAGTTGAGGAGTACAAATTTGGCCAATCAATACGAGTGATTCAGAGCATTTAGATAATGCTCGACATTTTGCAATTATTCAGTAGCTTATCCCATCTCGCATAGTGTTTTTTATTGCGATAAATACGTAGAATCAATCCAATCAATTGATGCAAACATCCTAGCGACCTACCAAGATGTGGTCAAGTTGTAAGAATTTGAGTGGAGGCGATCTGGCGTAGTGGTAACATCCATGCCTCTCGCGCTAAAGGTCACGAGTTCAATTCTCATTCCCGACATTCTTCCAAAAATGGAAGTAAAAAGTGACGAACCAGCCAAATGAGTTGAAAATCACTATAATACCAGTCTACCAAATAAAACGTTTCAATGAAACTCGTGTACTGGAATGGGATATTTTGCTCGTCTCGACAGTGACTGAAGCCGAGACGAGACGAGACGAATTGCTCGTCTCGTTTTCTGGAATAGGACCTATAGTCTGAAAATTTTAACAATGAATCTTAAATAATTGCTTTAATTATTCCATGAGGATGTGTTTGCAGGATATTTCAAAAAAGAAGTATTTTTATCAATTTTTATCAATGGAGGGATAAACGACATATCGAGATACATAACTGTTCGGCTGAAAAGTTCGATACCATTTTTATAGTACTCTTTCGGTTTACCTCAAAATGGGCCTCAGTTTCAGTAATCGCTTCTCTTAAATTTCTTGCCAGCGAGCATTCTCTTCAGGTCTGCGTTCAGAAAATAGTCGCTGGGGCCAGATCTGTAGAATACGGTGGATGCGGAAGCAATTCGAAGCTCAATTCATGAAATTACATACGAAATTCGGATTTTTCCTTTTTTTTCACAATAACAAAAGATGCTTCACTACCAATGATGTAACTCACGAACCAATCGCCCGGTTGCTGTAAAATTTTGACACGTATCCAATGAAATATGGTGCTTTGTGATAGTCAAGTAGATTTTTGCGAGAGGTGCCATCTAGACGTCAACTTCATGAACTTTTCAGCCGAACTGTTATACAACTCATTTAAGTCCTTCTTCACTAACACATGACTGTCAATAAAAAATTGGATTCGATTACGACTGATGGAGCTTCTTGTACGGTTGGAAATCATAATGGATTTATGAATCATTGAAAAATAGATGATAATATTCCAAATTTTATCAATTACTATTGTATCCATCAGCCAATACTGTGCGCAAAAATATTGAAATTGAATTAAAGGGTGTGTCACATCAAATTGCATCACGGAAAAAACGCTGTAGAAATTTAATTTTTAGGAATTATATCTTCAGCTTTCGCTTATAATCAGATAAGAGTGTATAGATCACGTTGGCCATGCTTCACTGTCAATTTTTCGTAAATTTGGAAAAATGTCGTCGAACGAAAAAGAGCGGCGTGAATTAATTCTGTGCACTCATTTCGAGAATCCGGAGTTGTCACATCGGGACATCGCTAAGATGCTGGGAATCGTCCAATACACGGTCAGCAGAGTACTAAAACGATACTTCGAGAACCTAACCATCGACCGGAAGGTGAAGAACGGCAAAAATGAATGCTCCGTCAGTGAAAAAGGTAAGTTAAGCAGTTTAGACGTGATCCGAGAAGTTCGGTCCGGGATGTCGCCAATAAGCTGAATTTGTCAAGTTCATTCGTCCAGCGGACCAAGCAGCGGGAGTGCCTGCGTATATACAAGGTTCAGAAGGCTCCTAACCGCGACGAAAGGCAAAACATGGTGGGGAAGACGCGAGCCCGGAAGCTGTACACCGAAATGCTGATGAAGCCGCATTGCCTGGTAATGGACGACGAAACCTACGTCAAAGCGGACTTTCGTCAGCTGCCGGGCCTGTTGTTCTTCTCCGCAGAGAACAAATTCAGCGTTCCGGAGGAGATTCGCAAGCAGAAACTATCCTAGTTTGCCAAAAAGTACATGGTGTGGCAAGCGATCTGCTCTTGCGGAAAGCGGAGCGCCCCCTTTGTGATGACCGGCACGGTAAACGGGCAGGTTTACCTTAAGGAGTGCCTACAGAAGCGCTTACTACCACTATTGAAGCAGCACGAGGGCCCGACCATCTTCTGGCCGGATCTCGCTTCGTGCCACTATTCAAAGGACGTGTTGGAGTGGTACGAAGCCAACGGGGTCACCTTCGTGCCAAAGGAAATGAACCCGCCCAACGCGCCGGAGCTTCGCCCAATAGAGAAATATTGGGCGATTATGAAGCAGGCCCTCCAGAAGAACCCAAAAGTTGTCAAATCGGAGGCGGACTTCAAGAGAAAATGGATTTCTGTTCAAAAAAAACTACAACCTGACGTTGTACAGAACCTTATGGACGGGGTAAAGAGGAAGGTGCGAGCATACGGGCTTGGGCTCGAAGTATGAATAAAAAGAGAATGCCAAAAGTTGTTTAATAGTTTTTATTTTACTGTCTAAAATTTTCAAAAGGATCGGTCTACTGGGCGAATTTCTACAGCGTTTTTTCCGTGATGCAATTTGATGTGACACACCCTTTATGTGAGAAATTTGACACTCAAAATAGTCAATATAGTTAGTTAAAATAGTTAACTACGTATATTAATCAGTTTGCAGAAATGCAAATTCAGGGCAAGAGAAATGTGAATCAAATATTCTAATTATTTTTACACTACGAGGTGTCAAGTTTTTTTTAATGAAATAATTAATGGCAACTGTGGCTGCATGATTTCGTTTTTCATTGTGTCATCCAAACGAAGCAAAATGAATTAAATTTGAAACATGACGAAAAACACTGAAAACACTCTTAGAAGCACAATTTAGGAGACGAAATTTGAAGCAATTCGAAAATATCGCGACTAAATCCGCAGACATAACATATGAAAACAATCTTTATGCAGATTAAATTTTTTCATTACGAAATGAGTTCGACAGAAGATTTGAAGATATTTAAAAAATAGACGACATAATATAATTCATGTCATTTCCATTCAATGATGCAATCATCATTTTTTTTATCCCTTTTGTTTATTTTAGGCTCATTAGCATTTTAGCTGTAACAGAGCCGAATTTGAATCGTATACATGTCACATGTTTATCATATCTATAATTAGCACATTACACAGTTGCCATGTTTTCGGCGTTAGAGTGTTCCCTTCTATACCATTGCATATGGTACACATTTACACAGTTGCCATATAGGCGTAAGAGTTTTCGTTCTGTTCTTCCATTATCCAGTTAGACCGGACAGCGGAGACAGTTGATTGATCATTGTTGAGTTATTTATAGAACAGCAGCTCGATGTGTCTTGCAGAGCAGAGCAGTTGTATGGATAAATCGATCATATTTCGACCGTGGATCGATCTCCATCGCTGATGATTGTTGCGTGGACGTAGTTATTCTGTAACAACACAAAGATGGTCAATGAGGGCCCTGAGTTTTGAACTCACGATCGATCCCTTACTAAGCGAACGCGCAACCAATGTGGCTACGGAGACCCCCTCAATCATCATTGAATAAATATCAATGAATTTAAAAACCATTAATTGTAAATGAAATCTTCAATTTTAATAACGATATATTTTTAAAATCACGAGTTCATAAGTATTTCAATTCCAAAAATATAATTACTGTTCTTGTTGGAAGTAAGTTTGCATGGAAATGTGTTACATTTTTTATAACTTTTTCGGATATACTTATACCCGAAAATAATATTTTTTACTATGAATACAATCGAAACAAAAAACCGCTATCCTTTCACAGATTACTATTTGGAAGCCGGTTTGCAAATAAATTTGAGTACATTTGAACAAAAATATGAAAAACATTACGAAAATACTCAACCTAATGTTTCAGCGCTGTATCAGATACAAAACAAACATTCAGGATAAAATATGTTTGAAATAAAATCGTTCGCAGTAAAAATAAGAAAATGAAAAAAAGAGCCTATTGTTACTATAAATAATTAGTTTTCGAGAAGAAATCATTATTCTGGCTACCTAAAACAACATTTTACATAATATTTTTCAACCAAACTACCACTTATTAACGGTCACTTAAAAACATATTGTATCGGTAGTCCGTCGTTTGCTATTGAAAAAAAAAAGCGCACTTGGTGGTGAAAAGTTTGGTCAACCCGTGCTATAACGGATTTAGCAACAGATTATTCATTTATAACGAGAGACTGACTAACATCTATGAGCATGGATCAATTGAAGCAGGTTGCGTCAAATTTCGGACGAAAGCATTCTCCAGATATTGAAATAGAGAAACTTGTATCAGAGATGGAACTGTTCACGACAATATCACAAACTCAAAACTAGTGAAAAAATCGAAAAAGATGTACTTTTTGGGGCGCCATTTTCATAGTTTGCCGGTGGCGCTGTTTACCCTCACTACGCCGCTGGCTGTAGTCGATCATCATTAAGACGTTGAACTGAAATTATCTATTAGCACTAGCTTATAGGTGAGCTCATCTGAAAGTATATGGAATGAGCTCTTTTACTTTGCTTATGGTTGACTGAATGACATGACATAAGATTTCATGCTAAACACAGCCTTTAGTTTCGTTCCTTCATCCTGATTTATTTCCCCTGTCTGATTCTAGGATATCAAATTCGTAATTGTTCTTTGGAAAGTGGCTATTTCCAGTAGTATTCTTATCCTAGTTATTGTGAAGTATATTGGTATATTGTAGGTTCTATCGCATATCTGCGATTCAGATGTATGTTTTGTATGCTTGTTTAGTTATACTCAAAGACCGATTCTTTCATTCTCCAATGAATACAACAAAGCGCAAGCAATAATTTTATTTTACTAACGACTATCACTGAGACATTGCGTTGAACAAAAAAAAAACATTCATGCACACATGAATTCATCTCAAACTATCTGGTTATTTTGTAGAAAACGGAATCTACACAAATGAGAATCATTAATCCACCTCCATCTAACTTTCAAAATCGAACTCGATGATTGTATCGAAATTCGAAACCATTTGATACCCAGCCACAGCAAGAGAGATAGCATAGTGGAGATAGCAAACCCCTCGTGGAGGATTGGATTACCACTGGCACAAGTATCATGACTCGTGAAAATCGGCCGCCTCGCAAAAGTACTGATTCATTTCTATGCTACTGCGGAGAATCACGCAGATCATCGCGGTAATGGATCACCGCCAATTAGATTGATGTGTGAATAATTGGGTTTGGAGCCGAATTATTCTGCCCGTGACGGTTGAAGAAAAATTACCCGTCACTAGAGGAACGGAAATTGTTGATCCAACAAGTGCCATTTTTCAAACTACTACTCTGCTAGCCACAGTACAATGTCAATTAAAGGGGCAGTAGTTTTGCGCTGCTGTTCCCCAAGCACTTCTCGTGGCCCCCTTCTGGGACGAATATATTTACGTTACATCTCGAGGTAATCCATTGATTAAAACTGATCTCGACAGGCTAATCCCCCCTGCGTCGAGGGGCTCGTTGGAAGGGAAATTAAATGAGCTTTCCTACCACTAGTTGAGAGTTACGGTTCGACTCCGGTAGGGCTACCGCTGAGAGTCCATCAAGCCCTGATCGAATCTCGCCCACTTTTTCATCCACTCTGCCACTCTGACCGGCCTGACTTCCGTTTGATTTTCTCTGTTTTATGTATTTCGGTCGGCCTCTGATTGGTTTCCCCTTCCCAGCCAGGTACAAATGTCACCGGCACGATTTCCATAAGCTGTGCCCTCCGGAAAGAACATAAATTCAATTTAGTAGCTGTCGAGCTGTCGTTATCTGTCAAGGAAAGGGGCAAAACTCATCGATTAGGCACGGCTAATTGCTTCGGGGCCCCCGGGCCGCAAACCCGGTAGCTGCCGTTACAGCACTGCTCCGTCGCTCAACGCGTGATTGCTGGTGTGTAAGTGCTGCAGTTTCGAATTAACTACAGAGGCGCAGAGGTGCGAGGGCAGCACCAGACCCGGGATCAGCTGATGATGATGGTTTCCAGAAAAGACCCAAAGAAGAAAGCCAATTCATCGTGCACAAACACACACAGACACTCGCGTTATTGATCTTGAAACAACAAGCTAGGTCAATGAGAAAGAAAAACGGGAAATCTGGACGCGAAAGAAAAGTGAACGGAGACAGACGCGAATAAAACCGGTCAGACGGGAATGATGCCGCGGTGCGGCCTGCGGCTGATGGTGACCCCGGTTTCAATTCTTGTTTTTGTTCCGCTGTTATTTTCATTATTTATCATTCGACAGCCACTTATTTTGCACATTTATTATAATCTCTGTGAATTGAAAATACATATAAATAATTTTATTATTTGAATTATGAAAACTAAATGTAAAAAACTGAACTGAAATCTCGAAGGTTATTGTAATACAGTCATACCTCGATATAACGTAACCTTTACCCCAATGTAACGCAAGATGTCTTAGAATTAAAAATAAACAATATAGCAATTGTATTTGGAACATAAATTAATCCGAATAAATGTTTCTGGTAAGTTTTCGAACAAATAAGTACCATAAAATAGGGTAACAGTTCGGCTGAAAAGTTTATAGGGTAACACAGTAAAGCTATTTTTTTTTTGCAAAATTCAATTTTATTATTCAACATAATTGCCTTCGAGGGCGATACCGCGAATATAGCGATCTTACAACTTTTCGATACCATTTTTATTGTACTCCTTCGGTTTTTCCTCAAAATAGGCCTCAGCTTCGGTAATTCAGTAATTTCGGTCATTTCGGTAATATTCTACAGTTGCAATAACTGGAGCAGAGTCCGGCCAACGTTTGTCAAGCCATGGTTTGGTTTGCACTGTATTTTTTTCCATAAAAAACAATGTATTGATAAAACATTAAATTCGTATTTTTCCATTTTTTTTCACAATAACAAAAGTTACTTCACTCTCAATGCTGTAACTCACGAACCAATCGACCGATTACTGCCAAATTTTGACACGTATCCATTGAAAGATGCAGCTTTGTGATAGTCTCATATAATTTGGTAAGAGGCGCCATCTAGACGTCAACCTACGATCTTTTCAGCCGAACAACAGCATTGGTATTTTTCTCAATATTTTGTGAATATGTTCTATCTAAACCCAATAATATTATGTTTTATATTTTCAAAACCATTACGGCCCTAGTTGAAGCGGATAGAAATAAAGCTCACATTTTTTGAAACATTTAAACTTACTGAAAAAAATGTTCCACGTCCGTTTTCATTCCGGATCTCAATCTGCATAACGAAATTGTTCAATAAAGTTGAATTAATTTAGTTCTGGAAACTTCCGATGCATATCGATACACCGTTCAATTTGTACAGAATGGACATTTCACAAACGTAAACAATAACGCCAATCGGTTGAGTACTGTCAATATTATACAATACTAGCTGACCCGACAAACTTCGTCTCGCACAAAACATTTTTGTTGTCAATACCTTCAAACATTCACTTTTTTTTTCACTAAGCACATTCACTTTTTTTTTCATGGGTCCAATCGGAGAACTGTTCATCGATCGATCCTCTAATCGACCCTTTTAAATTACCTTTTAGTATAAAATTCCTAGTACTAGTACTCCTACCACAACTCGTCATTATAATATCAGATTATTTTCAGACACAATTCTCATTAAAAATCTTTCAACCACTTGCAAATATTTCTGTAAAAAAAATTCTGTATTCATGTGTTCGTCAAAAGTGCCTCCAAATCTTATCTTCAGCGCTATGGAAAATGTTGGATAAGGTTGATACCTTAGAAAAAATAAGTATTTTTTTTTAATTCCTATATGGTTTACTATAACAACTGTAGTCAAAAACGTATTAGGTGTATCGGTAAGTTTCTTCGGTTTTACAACAGATGGCGTAACTTGATTATTATTCCAGTGAATCAAATTTCCAGACATTCGCTGGAAAGCTACTGTCATTGGAGTCATTGGTACCAACGAAAGTGTTTTTGCGGGGAGTGTTACTTCATCACTTCAATATGAAGGAAAATCGAACGTGTCAGACGTGGTTTGCACGGTTCGAAAGTGGTAGTTTTAACTTGGAAGACGAAGAACGTTCCGGACCGCCAAAAAAGTTTTAAGATGAATAATTGGAGGCTGCCGTATGAATTGAAGCCACGAGACGTCGAACGCCGTTTTTTCACCTGCGAACAACTGCTCCAACGGCATAAAAGAAAGGGGATTTGGCATCGAATCGAAAAGTTGCTCCATTACAACAATCCTAAACGTCGGACAACGTGTGGATACCCCGGCCATGCATCAACATCTACGGTCGCGCGGAATATTCACGGTCAGAAGGTTATGCTGTCTATTTGGTGGGGCCAGCTGGGTGTGGTGTACTATGAGCTGCTGAAACCGAATGAAACCATTACGGGGGACCTCTAACGACGACAATTGATGCAAAGACACGAGAAAGTTATTTTGCTGCACGACAATGCTCGGCCGCATGTCGCGAAACCGGTGAAAACATACTTGGAAACGCTGAAATTCTCCAGACATTGCTCCGTCCGATTACTACCTTTTTCGATCGATGCAACATGGCCTGGTCGACCAGCACTTGTTCAATTTTTATAAAGTCAAAAATTATAGAAAATAAAATTTTTGAAATTAAAATAATGTTTTGGTTATTCGAAATTTTGGATTTCTCTTATTTTTACATCCATTAAAAAATAATTTTCATTTAAATGTACCTGTTTTCGAAGTTGAATTTTTTTCAAAATTTTAGAGGGTTTTGCGGTACAATTTTTTTATAACTTGAAAATTTGGATTTATTACATTAGGTTTTGAGACACAGTACTACTGTTGAATGAATACTAATCAAAAGTGGAAAAGGGAAACAAAAACCGAAAATAATACATGATTCCGCGTGTAGATGTAATTTTAGCTGCTTCGATATTTAGCATTTTAAGTGGCTTAATAACAAAATTCAATTCGCTGATGGTTATATTTCGGTTTGTGAGTTAACAGAGAAGCGATATCAGGTATGTACGGAAAGGTAAATTCATTTTTGAGTGGAAAATTTAAATTATTGAAATAATTGTACTAGTGGGTTAAAACGGACAGTTGCCAGTGGAAGGGAGATGGACTGTGAAAAGTCTGTTTAATCTGTTCTTAATGAATGCCCTGCGTGTATAAACGGAAATAAAATCGTCAAATGTGGGATGTTTCGAAGCTGAAGCAAAATAGTTGAGGGTCTGTCCGTTTATACTGCTGATAAGCACGATATCACTTCTAGGTGGATTAATTCGATTTTGTCATCGTTTAACGGACATTCGTGATGACGGGTAATATGACAAACCTGTCCATATTACCCGCATCGAAGAAAATGTTGTAGTTTTCGTTCTGTTTTGATTTCAGTAAAAAACCTTTAAAAAAACGCTTTTTTGTAAAATATTTGGCCAATTAGATAGAAGTACAGTATATTGAATTGCAAGAAACTACATCAAAGTTTTGGGAAACATGAGTTCCCAAAGATATAATTGAAGTTCTTCTTAACATGTCCGTTTTACAACCACCTCCCCTACTTGTTTTTTTATATACATGAGTTTTTTTCATAATGTATTGAGTATTGAACGTATTATCTTAAGGCAATTCTTGAATACAGCTATAAAAAAGGATTTTGCTTTGGGAAAAGTATATTGAATTCACGTTATAAATTTGACAGAATGTATTACATATTAGGTACATATTAGGTGAGGAGAAGTAACAGCAGTTTTTTAGTAAACCAATTATTTTAAAATGTTTTCCCAATTTTCACTGTCTGCATTTTTTATTTTTATGAAATCGATTATTAATAAAATCGTAAATTTAAATTCATTAGACATATCAACATCTGTTCTATTTATAGAATTATCCAATTTCGTATAAAAAAAAGATATGCAAAAACATAACTTTTAGATGGCAATTTTACCATAGTAAGATACTGATACCCTATAAGTATTTTGTTTTCTATATTTTCTTTTCCAAGCTTTTGAGATATTCGTGGAAAAAACTTAAAAACGTAGCCATAGCTCTTATAGTGAACCATATAGGAATTCAGAAAAATTACATAATTTTCTAATTTGCAGTAATACTTTTCATAGCGCTGGTGATATGACTTGTGGATCTTTTTACAAATACACGAATACAACACAATAATAGATTTTAGGAGAATTTAAAAAATGTTATCAAATATCAAAATAATGGAAATAAAAAATATATTCATTAGATATTTTCGTACCGCGCAGTTCTCGAAATATTCTGAAATAAGATCACCAACACCGACACATATAATAAATACACAAACAAATAAATATACATATTTTAATATAAACTGTAAAGGGTCTCGAAAATCAAAAAAAAAATTTAAATTTAGAAATATATGGTTTGTCCCACGCAACACTGATAAAATTCTCGCAAATATCTAGAGAAGGTGCAGAATCAAATTTAAATACGAATTAGAGTAGTGGTGAATCTCTAAATCCCCAAAACAATTTCAATACATAAAAAAAAAGTTAGTACTTACATTTTTGATGTTTTTTTTTATATTTCACGATTTACCATTACAAGATGCACATTCAGTATTTTTTTCAAATTTTTATCACGAAGCTATCGAGAGCGACGTGAAAAACATTTAAAAGTTCGCTTTTTACCATAGATCCTATGTTGAGCCTCATAGGGATTCAAAAAATGTTACAGGATAGTTGACGTAGGATTCCGTTAGGCTATCTGTTGATTTTGGATATATTTGAAGAATTACATCGTAATACTCTTTGATAATGATCTGGTGGCCCTGAAAAGGGCCATTTTGTTTGTTTCCAGTATTTTTTTTTTTAATTTTTATCTCGAAGCTATCGAGAACGACGTGAAAAACATTTAAAAATTCGCTTTTTACCGTAGATCCTATGTTGAACCTCATAAAAAAAAAGTAACAGGAGGGTCGTGTCCGAGACACGACCGCATAGTTGACGTAGGATTCCGTTAGGCATCCTACTCTTTGATAATGATTTGGTGGTTCTGAAAAAGCCCGTTTTGTTTGGTTGATGGGTATTGTTTGTTAACAACACAGTGTTTTCCGAGTGATGATGACAGAAGGATGGTAAACAGTCGTTGGATGGTTCATATTAGATAAAAGATTCCGAATTGGAACGAGATATGATGAAAACTGCCCTCTGTGATCCTAGACGAGATGGCTCCTGTGTTATGTATGGATGAAATAAATAAAAAAAACTCCCCAATGTAATATAAGATAACAAACACAATTATCAATTTTTCTTTAATATAGGGAAAACTTATTTGAAATGGAAAAGGTAATTTTCTTTTATATTTTTTTACTTTCTGAGTGTTTATTCAACCCAATGCGAATTTTAATTGGACAGCAACACCTAATACTATATGTAGAGCATATGGGAAATCACTTTTTCTAATATTTCTTCACTTTTCCAATTTTTCTGCCGTATTAACTTTCCTTGGTTGAAAATGAACACAACAAGCTCAAACCTAACGACCCGTTCTCGAGAGTGAACAAACCTTGGTTTTTATTTATGAAAATTGAAATAGATCGTTTCATATATCAAGTTATTTTCAACACAACTGCTACCATATACAATTTTATACTCACACTTGCGCTAAATTTTTCACAATGAACGATTGAAATATGAAATATGAAATTTCTCGAAGCAACCAACATTCAAGTACAAAATTCAAATTTTATTTGCTAGAATTTATCGTATCACTCACCTTACTTGCAATATAAAAATGCCCCCGTCATGCATGTATCGTATCGTCAATTTCAACCAATCTGAAGTGGGTATTTCCGTTAGGATAGGTGTTGAGATTTTTCAATTGTTCGATAGTTAGTTTCATGACAAATATTATTTTCTTCAATATAAAAAACTGTTGTGGGGTGCCGAAATCGATTGACGCAAAAATCCCATCAATCCATCATAAAATGACTGAGCGATAAGCGGTAGGAATTGGACAATTTTCACGATTTGCTCGATTTTCAATTTGTACCCCAATATGTTCCCGAAAGACGTAATCCTACGTCAAAACAGTCAACATTTATTATTTAGTAGTATTTATATAGTTTAGTATTTAGTATTTTCCATAGAGCGGGTGATTTGGTTCGGGGGCACTTTTAACTTCCATACCCGGCCTTTTGTGTTGAAGGAGGAGTGTCGATTCACCATAGAAACGTTTAGTGTCCCTTAAAACCTCCACATGCCAAAGTTGGCTCGATTTGCTTGATTAGTTCTTGAGTTATGCGACCATTTATGTATGGCAGACCCCCCACCCCTTAGAGAAGGGGGAGGATTGTCTATCCACCATAGAAACATTTAATGCACTCTAAAACCTCCACATGCTAAATTTGGTTTCGTTTGCTTGATTAACTCTCGAGTTATGCAGAAACTCGTGTTTCATTTGTATGGCAAGGGCACCATATTTTTTATGTTTTTCTCGAAAGCTGAGTTTTTTTCACATAACATATCCGAATATCAGAGAGGTGTATTGTTTCGTTTTTGAGTTATGATTTTTCAAAGATAAAATGTTTTCAGTTTCAGTTCAATATTCATATGCGACTAGACTACATCTTTGCGATTAGAATCCAATTTTTACGCAAGTGTCGTATTTTTTCAAAGAAGATCAATTCATTGTCCCAATATTGATATATCGATCATCTAAATCTACCCAGTATTTCAAAAGTTATGAATTTAAAAAAAAATGATTTTTCGTACCATCGGTTAACACAAAATAATGCCTCTCTGAATTTTGGATTTTGGAAAAAAATCTCACATTCAAATAACTATAAAAAAATATAGCGCCCTTGGTTCCGAGACCATGTAAACTATGGAAAACAAAAACAATCAATAATTACAAAAACTAAATCAATAATTAAAACAAACGTTCGCAAGTATTGTATTTTTTTTTAAACTAACAGAAGACTAACAGAATATGAAATGAGACTTTAGAAGTTTGACTTCTGACACATGAAGAATGTGGGCCCTCAATTATATTGTATAAGCTACTGAATATGAAATGAGACTTTAGAAGTTTGAAGCAAACAATCTTTGTGATTTTGGCGATGGCTACCACGACATCAAGCATGTTGTCTGGTCGTGTATCCGGTTCCATGCTTCTCGCTCTCAGCTCTCTAGAGCACTGAGAGCAAAAGGCAGACAATCGGATATCCCCGTCCGGGATATCTTAGGTAGCCGGGATCCTGATCTTCTGCTTCATCTATACCTGTTCCTCAGAAACGCCGATGTCAACGTTTAATGATGTTTCCTTCGTTGTGTCCCCGTTTCATAACCCTCCTACCCGATCGATAAACTTTTACTTAGTCGCGGCAATACATACACACACTCTTTACAGATGCACGGGCTAAAGGTTGTGCAGTCCACTGATCACTCAACAAGAGCCAAAGGTTGTACCGCTCATGACAACTCTACACGAACTGATGATTGCGCCGGCTAGTGACCATTCTATCCTGGATTCCTCGAGTCGAGAAAGACGCACCACGCTAGATATGAGGTACAGACTAGGGGGGCGTTGCTGATTAAGGGTCAGCTGCATCCCAATAGGAAGTATCCCGTGTCGGGCACACGTACAGAGCATTGGAGACAGCAACATCCGAATTACGAAAACACTTGTAATACTAACCTCGAGCCAACCGCGAGTAATCGGTTACATATTACTAACATAGTTGTAAGACAAAAATTGTCAAAATATTGGACTCCCGGCCCCGTCAGGCTAACGCCACATGTGCCTTAATAAAAAATATATTTTGAAGAAGACTAACAGAAGACTAACAGAAGGCTAATTGGCTTCAATTTGATATATTGATCATAGAAATCGGTCAAGTAATTCAAAAGTTATGAATTTTTAAAATAATTGTTTTTCGAAAAAAAGGGGAAAAATTAATTTATTGGACTACCCTAAAATGGAAATGGACACCCTTCTATAAAATATGCAAAAATACGAGTCTAATATTATGCGATCTGGGACAAAACTACCGCTTTTCACTGAAATCTGAGAACCACTATATCGGTTTGGCATTGAATGGCGGTATAAACATTTCTGGGTGATAGAAAACTAGTTTAGTAATTATGAACTGTTTGCATCAATAAAAAAACTTTTTTTTGCTTCGATATAACGTAACAAGAAAAAAAATTGCGATATATCGAAGTATAACTGTATGAATATTTCAGAAATATAGTAATTTCCAATAATTTTATAATTCAAAAATCATATTTCGGGTAATTTCGATCGATTTAATCATCAAAATTTATTCACTCGAGATTCAGAAACATAATCTGTGTATTTATTCAGCGGGTACCGTCGGGCGAGAATAATTGTAAAATTTATTTTACATTTTATTACTTGAGGATATTATGAAAATTGTGGTTTTCAATCATGGATTACAAATATTATAGCATATATATAACATAAACATTGATGCAAAATGTTAGTTATATATATAAATCAGACAGATATAATGGATGATCTCAAATTTCTCTAGAATCATGAATTGTCGAAGTAAATTTGAATGCTTTCAACTTAATTAAGTTTATTAGCAAAATTTGTCATATCAGAAAAATGAAACAAAATGATCCCATATTTCGATACTCTACGTTGGGACTTTCTTCCTCGCTTAGTGGGAGTCTTTGGTGAATTCGAATAGAGATGGGTAAAACGGTTCATCATAGTTAGCTTGTACGATGTTTATGATGAATGATGATAATGTTCAATCTTTCAATGGAAGATTGGAGCATCAAATCTCGTTGTTTATATACCGATATATACCAGATTTCTACTTTAAACACCGTAAACATACAAATTTTGACGATGGAAATTTCACCAAATTTGTTTCCAAACAGCCAAAGTTTTGCCTCAGAGCTCCCCACACATACCCATATAGCACCAATGAGACACGGCCCTCCGTTTGCCGTCCTCTACCCGAGCGTTAAACAAACAAGTGCGTTTGTCAGTGCATTTTTACGACTGTGTAATGTGCGTCTTTTATTTGGTAATAAATTTTCTATGCTGCGTAACATAAACCCATCACCTAAGCCAGCGATAATAAAGATTCGTCCCATTCCGTTCGTTTTCGTCGTCGTCGCCACCGCTGCCTTGCGACTGGGGCTATGCCTCCTCGGAGTGCTCGGAGCGCAGTGTTACGAGTTTCACCCATCCGAAAAACCCGATGGTTTATATCTTCGAAAGAGCGTAATTTAAGTACAACATGATGCTTCGATGTGGTGGTGGTTGGGAACGGGGGATGCTGTGGGCGGGAGTGTGTACATTAAAAGCAGCGATCCAGCGGCACAAGAAAACATGTGATGTTTGAACTCTTACCTTACGAGGTGCTTGCTCAAATGTTTACGCCAGCGTCTCGGCTCGTTTAAACGCATCTATAATTAACTTTTATTTATATTCAAAGAGACACCCAATGAGATTTCTCAGTCCCCTGGATGTGTAAGCTGGGAGCGAAGCGAAGGCAACGATGACAATATAGCCTTTTCAATGTTCCATAACTTACCCGACAGCACCTTTTCTTGCATCTTCTCGGTACTTGAACGGTGAATCTTTTCCTTCATTTGCTGGTTCATAAAGTCAGCCAAGTAACGTGCGTTCCAGTTTTTTTTTCTTCTTCTTCATCTCTTTCCCCCTTTTTCTGTTAATGCACATTCCAGGTATCCGCTTATGTAACATCAGAGTTTCCCCTAACCTAAACTTTGATTTGCTCAGAATAGTCCGGAAGTGGCGTTTCCCTTTGGCCAACCTTGAAACGCTTCCAGTCCCAACTCGAGTTGACGTGAGAGCGAGAAACTGACACACGAACTTACCACCTGATCTTCGGTTTCAAGGCCAACATGGCTCGCTGAACGTCGAACATACCGGTGAAAGATAATACTTTTAATCCTTTTAAGTTCTGTTTTACTCACTTTTTTTGGGCCATTAGGAAAACCTATATCGAGTTTGGTGATGCGAAGTGTGCGCACCTTGGGGCGATGAAAATAGTGCCTCGCATAACATCGAGTGTGTAATTCCTGTGAAACCCTGCAAGGGCTACCGACGACGACACCGACGACAACAGCTAGGTATATGCGTGTCTGTATACAGCGGTAACCGAGGTTTCGGGATCTAATCAGCTGTCTATCCGCAGTGCTTGGGTGTTCGGGTTAGTGCGAAAACCGCACATTCTAAACATATTCTAGTTCCGTTTCCCCGATGTATGGCTTCGCTCGTTTGAGGATTACTGTCTGATTTGAAGTTGTGTTGCGTGTGACTGAATTTAAAGGAATTTTTTTTTCTGTTAACCAGATTCGGTTCTCTCATCACTTCTTATTAGAACTGACAGCAGAAGGTTTTTCCTTTTTCAACCACTCAAAGTTGGTTCGATTAGAATGTGGTTTGCTCACAGATATATTTGAAACATCGGTATTCGGCAGTTGCAATTTCATTATTGTAATGTTTCACCGACAATTTTGGCGATTGTTGGCAATTATTGAATATTTGCAGATCGATTAACAATTGATTATCAGAAAATAGGAGTTAACGACCCATGTCCAGTCAGAAATTTGGTTAGATGCGATGTTCTTTAGTATCAATGGCCTCACTTATGTGTTCGGGCCCGAAGAAGACGCCCCAATGTGCCTGTTGGTTCGATTTATCAACAGGCACTTGCTTCAAGTTATCGCTCTTCGTGTGTGAATGTCCTTATGTTATATAACCCTTCCCCTTCCCTCACGAGTAATTAATTTCCTTGCTATTAAAAGTAGACTATGTAAAAATGTAAGTATAGAGCCATTCCATGCCAAACCGATATAGTGATTCTCAGATTTTCGTGGTAGTTTTGTTCTTTATCGCAAAACATTGGACCCGTATTGTTTATTTTTTTCATTAGGGTGACCATTTCCATTTAAGGGTGGTCCGAAAATTCATATTTTTCTACTTCTTCCCAAAAATGACTTTTTTCAAAAATTCTTAACTTTTGAACCACTGAACCGATTTAGATGATCGACATATCAAATTGAAGCTAATGAGCTAGCTATAACATTTTATTAAAAAAAAGTATGGAACTTACAAAATGTATCTTATTTTGGTAATTATTGATTGTAGTCGTGTTTTATTGCTTTCATGGCTTCGGACTAGAAGCCGCTATATTTCTTCATATTTTTTCTTGAAAGCTGAGGATTTTTCACATAACATATATCGATATCAGAGATGTTATTTTTTTCGTTTTTCAGATATGATTTTTCAAAGTTAACCGATGGTTCTAAAACACAATTTCTCCCCCTTTTTCGTTTACAAAAATTCACAACTTTTGGACCTGGACCTACTACTGGACCGATTCAGATGATCGACATATCAAATGAAGCCTATGAGTTAGTTTTCTTTGAAAAAAATATTACTTTTACGACAAATTTGGATTTTTGTTTGCGTAATTATTCATTGAGTTTGTTTTTCATAGTTTTCTCGGTTAAAGATAGAGGATATATTTTTTTCTAAAAAGCTGAGATTTTTACATAATATATCCGAAAATCAGAGATGTGTTATTTTTCGTCTTTGAGTTATTATTTTGCAAATTTAACAGGCTTAAGTCTTCGTTCAGGGGAGACCTAGTAGCCACATTGGTTGCGCGTTCGCTTAGTAAGCGATCGATCGTGAGTTCAAAACTCAGGGCCCTCAATGACCATTTTTTTGTTGTTACAGAATAACTACGTCCACGCAACAACCATCAGCAATGGGGATCGATCCACGGTCGAAATAAGATCGATTCATCCCTACAACTGCTCTGTTCTGCTGTGCAAAAACATCGGGCTGCTGTTCTATTAATAACACAACAATGATCATATCAACTGCCTTCGCTGTCCGGTGGTCTAACTGGATAATGGAAGCACAGAAGGAATACTCTTACGCCTAAATGACTACTGTGTAATGTGCTATTTACAGATATGATGACATGTGGTAAAAATTGATTTTTTGAACTACCCTAAAATGGGAATGGTCACCCTAACGAAAAAATAAAAACATATGTGTCTAATATTTTGCGACAAAGCACAGAAATAGCACTTTTAATGAAAATCTGAAAACCACTTCATCGGTTTGGCATGGAATGACTGTATATTACGGTGCCAATGAAAACGGTCACCTCAAATTTCAAAAAGTTACCCAAAAAAAAAAATGTTCACCAAATGTCTTAAAATTTTATTGATAGTCCAGATTTACAGTTATCACAATTTTTTTTTATAAATAAATTTGTTTGGCGCTTGGTCATTTTTCCGCCTGAAAATTCGATTTTTGATAATTTTTTTAGATAACTGTAGATCTCGATGTGTCATGCAATTTTAAGACATCTTGCATCAGTTTTTTTTAAAGCCCCTGATTTCTGGTGATTTTTCGGTTTTCAAAAAACTCAAATTTTAACGTTTGCGACACCAGTAAATGAAGCCCGAATGAGCTAATATTTTGCATAGGGTACATTATCGTGAAAATCAACATTTTGTAGCAAGTTCCGCAAGCAAGCAAGTTGTTCTTTGTTCGAAAGTGGAAATGGATTTTAATTTGATAAAAACACTCCTGTATCTTTTCTATCCACACAAATAAAAATGGATCGTCGAATACGTTGATAAGAGCAAAACTCGAGGATAGAATTGTCCTATTTAGGTCTGTTTTTGTTCATATTTCATATTTCATATCATATTTTTCGTAACAAACATTAGTTCCATGTAAAGGAGAAACATGTTATTTGCAAGTGGTTCAACGATTTTGAACGAGAAATGTGTCTGAAAATAATCTGATATTATAATGACGAGTTTTGGTAGAAGTACTAGGAAACTGATAGTGAAAGGTTTGATTAGAAAATCAATCAATGAACAGATCTGGAATTGGACCCATGAACGTGCGCTTAGTAAGAAAACGTGAATGTTTGAAGGTATTGATAACAAAAAATAAAAAGTTTGGGCTGGGCGAAATTTGCCGGGTCAGCTAGTAAAGCATGAAAAATATCCATACTTGAAAACAAAACCGAAAGCTGTCCTGTATTTATCTTCGAGGTTTCCGATTGCTGGTGAATTGCTATTTCTCGATCATGATTCGTTAATTGAACATAGGTTATGCTCAAAATTGTCAATTGAGCGCATGAGGGACTAAATTCTAACCTACCAACCAATCTAGAATCTTCTCGATTGACAGATGCCCGCAAAATGACAGTGCAAGGTAATCATACCAAGTATCAAATTGGGAATTTGAGTTCGTTTCAGTGCATGATCAAAGTGTTAGTATTAATGTTGTGACTTTTCATGTTTGTATTCATGGAAAAATATTTGATTAATCAATTAATTATAATGTTTTTATAGGTTTTTATCACAGCAATGAATATGGGATCACAATTGTTTGGTACATTATAATTTTCTGTAAATAACATGTTCGAGCTGCATCGGAAATGATGATAGTTTCACAAATAGATGTGTCATTGCCATGAAGAAAAAATCTCTTGAAAAGTATTAGCCACGGCTAATTCTTCCATGAATATGAACATCAACATTAGTCAAATTACGACCCGATGGGAAACCTCTAAAATGCTCATAAACTATTCGCCTTGAATAATGACGCACGCCTCCGTTTCTTCTATAAACCAAAAAAAAGCTCTCACAAATCAATGATTAGCGACTGCACGCCATCCCAACGATATATAGCTTCGCTCATCAGCAGCGTTGATTGTGCCGTGAATGATGGACATTCTGTCACGGTTTGGCGTCTGCACATACACAGTTTGCCACAATGGCCATTACCGAAAATAAGAAAGCGTCCCGTTTTAGCAGCAGCACCGCTCACCTCCGCTATACGGATAACTCCCTCCGAGAGCCAAGACCGATCGATAAGAGGCCAATTACTGGCTCGGAACTAAAACGGGCACCAGCTGAGCGAGCATCGAGCATCGGTAGCCCGAATTTGGACCGTTGTCAAAACGCATAAAAAAAAGAACACGAACGGAAGGACAGCCAGCGGAGGCAAATGACCGAAGAAACGCTGAAGGCAAAATTTATGACCACAAACGATGACATGTTAATGAAGACCGAGATTGAAGCGAAGAGGGAAAAAAAGCGGGTGAATGCATTCAGAGGTTTTCGAATACACTCCAGAAAGAGATACACAAGGCAAGAAAAAAAAACGTCGTAAAAGTTACATTACTTGCCTTTGGGGTATTATCTTCAGTTTGGTGCTGTGCTGTGTGCTACTCTCGGTCTGCCTTCCATCGGTCATACTGTGCCCTTAATGGCTTGTTGGAATAGTCTGTTTCAGTAACATCGATAGGACTCCACGAAACGGCACCATCGTGGATGGTCAGGAGCTGTGCGTGCGTGCCTATTTATGTAACCTTAAACTTCTCGATGACAGTTGCGACAAAAACAGCTCGTTAGTGCATCGCTCACCGGTTGTCATCACAGAGTTCCCGGTGGTCGCCAGCGGAACGAACATTCAATTGGGAAACTGTGAATAAAAATCAGTGCCGGTTCTATCCCGCGAACAGCGTGTTATTATTAATTCAGAATTTGGAGTCTTCACACTCCTAGACGAAATCCAGTGGCACCAGTGCAGGCGATCATAAAAGTCGATCTTCATTAAATCTTACAAAGTCACATTTAAACGCAAACGACTCCTCAATAAACCGAGCGGCGCGGACGGTTGGGAATAGCTCAAGAATATGAACGCACGATATATGATCTGTGTCACTTGTTCAGCACATTTCTGGTTCACTCCAAGCGAGTAAATCTCCTCTCTCGGAACGACTTCTGCAGCTTGTGAATCACGCCGAGGATGGTGGCGTTCGGTAACTGACACCGTCCTCCGGGACGACGTCTCTAGCGAACGCGAGAAGGAGTGGGGGGGTGGGGACAAACTGTCACTTTAGGCAGTTACATATTTTTGTTCTAATTGGCCCTATAGCGTATGGCCCAAGGCAACGACAACAACGACTAGTATTTCTAATTTTGAACCTAATCTCATTACGCGTTTTTTCGCCACGGATGCCGTTTGCAAGCGCTCTCTCTCTCTCGCCTCTTCGCCTCCATGTCGGAGAACAATAGAACCATAACGATACGCCTCCCCTAACGAACCGCCCGGCGTTGAAAGGTAATGTCATTCGGGCCGCCTTCTCCTCGCACACTTCCGTACCGTGGAGAAGGTAAAAACATTGCAGAACAAAAATCCTCATTTAATTATTTCCACACGACACAACCCCGAACCTGGGCGGCTTGGAAGGAAAGGAAAAAAAAATGTGTGTGTAATGCGGAGAGGGCCAACGCAAACGTGACTCAAATTTCCTATTGCACTAATTTGGTTTATTCTAATATTATTTCCGTTCTCATTATCATCATTTTTTATCAGGGTGGACACTCCTTTTTGAAGCTGGAGGCATAGAAAAGGTCGTAGGGAGGTTTAGGTTTGAAATACATCCCGGATAATCAAGAACGGTCTGGGTTGGGGTTGTCTTGTAAACACTTCAGGTCTGATCCGGGGTTTACTAACATGGGGACTTAATTGAGTATTTGGTATTTTAATATGGCACAAAATATGGGACAATATCTAATTGGAATGAATAAGTTCACGTTAGCAAAAAATTTGCAGAAGTGGGAACACTATTTTTGATAGTGTTTAGTATGTTCAGTTTGGGTCATGAAAAAGTGTTGATGTGTTCTTTTAGGCGTCGTGCACAAATTACGTAACGCTAAAAATCCGGATTTTGGACCCCCTCTCCCCCTACGTAACGCAATTTCCTATCTCTAATACACAGCAAGTAACGCAACCTTGACCCCCGACCTCCTACAGCTTTTGTATATTGAAACAATATGGCGATTCAATTTGTCTATATCATTTAGTACGCATATGTCCCCAAGAGAGATCCAGTGATACCTTTTACTACAATGGTACATTAGATTGAATTAAAACCACCATTTCGTTTTCGATTATCAATCTACACCCAAACTAGCGCCCAAACTAGCTGAAAACATTTCATCTTTGGCAGAAATGATGTCATTTCGTGTGCTGGAGGGTCAAATACGCAAATAATGAGCTGTTTTCAAAATGGTGTCAAAAAAAACCCATACGCCGTCAATGGGGATCGAAACAAGGCCGGCTGGAATGCAAAGCTATTTCGCACGACCACGCTATCCATATAGCTACCAACGCTGTTATATAGAAGCGTGATAATAATACACCTCATCATAAAATGAAGTTGGAAAATGTTTTCTAAGAGGATAAAGAAGAACATGAACGAGAATATATCTTTCTCTGTCTGGGCCGTGTATTTCGCAAATTATACGAAAAGCTTTCATATGCTTTCATTTAAATGAAAAAAAAAGTCCTGCGGTATTTCCGCGAGGTGTCGTTGTAAGCGCGTAGTTATAGTTGTATTCATTGTATCGAGTCATACTATAGCTTGTTGGAAAGGTATTATATATAGTCCTTGACAGTGTTTTGTTTGGTTAAGTCGTTCGTGAGTTATAGTGTCGCAAATATGGAGCAAAATAAAGAGATATTTTACAGTACTACTATGACAAAGGCAAAAATGCATCTCAAGCTGCCAATAAAATTTGTGCAGTTTATGGACCCGATACAGTTTCCATTTCCACCGCACAACGATGGTTTCAACGTTTTCATTCTGGTGTAGAGGTCGTCGAAGATGCGCCACGCTCCGGAAGGCCTGTCGTCGGAAATTGCGACAAAATCGCTGAATTAGCCGAGAAAGACCGGCATAGTATCAGCCGTAGCATCGGTCAAGAGCTGGGGATAAGTCATCAAACCGTTATTGACCATTTGAAGAAGCTTGAATTCACAAAGAAGCTCGATGTATGGGTGCCACACACGTTGACGAAAAAAAAACATCTTTGACCGTATCGACGCATGTTTCTGACCCGTTTCTGAAGCGGATGGTGACTGGCGATGAAAAGTTGGTCACTTACGACAACGTGAAGCGCAAACGGTCGTGGTCGAAGCCCGCTGAAGCGGCTCAGACGGTGGCCAAGCCCTCATTAACGGCCACGAAGGTTCTGCTGTGTGTTTGGTGGGATTGTCAAGGAATAATCTATTATGAGCTGCTTCCCTATGGCCAAACTCTCAATTCGGACCTGTACTGCCAACAACTGGACCGCTTGAAGGTAGCACTCATGAAGAAGAGGCCATCTTTGATAAACAGAGGCCGCATTGTCTTCCATCAGGACAACGCCAGGCCACACACTTCTTTGGTGACGCGCCAGAAGCTCCGGGAGCTCGGATGGGAGGTTCTTTTGCATCCGCCGTATAGTCCGGACCTTGCACCAAGTGACTACCACCTGTTTTTGTCCATGGTGAACGAGCTAGGTAGTCAGAAGAAAGCCACAAAAGAGGCCTGTGAAAATTGGCTATCCGAGTTTTTTGCCAATAAGAAAGCGAGCTTCTATAACAGGGGTATTATGAAGTTGGCATCTCGTTGGGAACAAGTCATCGAACAATACGGCGCATATTTGACTTAAAACAGATGATTGTAACTAATTTTATGAACAAATGAAAATTCAAAAAAAAAATACCGCAGGACTTTTTTGACAGCCTAATATTATACAAATGATATACATGTATTGGGGAGCAGAACATTTTCAGGTATTTTTCAGCTCTTTTAATGCAATAAATTGGGATGCCATAACATGTGTCAAAAATTAACTTTGAGTGTATCAATCTATAAATAGTACTCGGATAAAAAATGAAACGAACTTCATTGCAAAATGTATTTCATTGTGGATTTCTGTATGAAAAATTATGAAATTTGTCATGCAAAAAATTTCGCTCAGAACAAAAAAAAATATTTCAATAATATATTCGAAAGAGAGACGATTTCAATGCAATTATTGAAATTTTATTGTCCGGCGATTGCATGTCATTCTATCAAATCAGCAAAACATATTTCTACTAAAGTGAGCTTCAATTGGACAACACGGTGAAATGAATATTTTTGTTTGTCTGGTAAATAAAAAAAAATACATGTGGTGTATTAAATACATAATCATAAAAAATGAGACACTAGTATTTCGTGTATTTTCCTTCGGCACAGGCAGGTACCTGTTACCGGAGCGAGCTTTCAAATTTTTATTGTAGGTAATGTTGATCAACTTGTTCCCACGTTTTTGTAAGTTTCTCAATCAGTAGAGTTTTGTTAGTCAGCGTGCTTTTATCAATTTTTTAACCAAGAATTGAAAAAAAGATCTTCAAGAAATCTGAATAATTCTGAAAAAATGATCTGAAGATAGGATCAGGGATGATATATATTTTATTGTTCTGCTTGTAGCTCTTGAGTTTTTCTTCACTTCTTTAATGATTCTGGCATCATCCCGATTCCTTGTCAAACATTTGTTTCCTAGATACTTCCTCCAAAGCTTCTGCATCGCATCAATACTTGCCCGCTGTATTCCGAAAGTATACCCCTTACCATCTTGCCAGCTTAATTTCCGCACAGAAATTGCGATTCTCATGATTAGCAAGAAAAAAAAACCCATAACAACTCGTTAAAACAAACACCCAAACACCAAAAGCATACAAAAATATCACTAACTCATTAACAACCAAATTGTGACGAAACTGGAAGGTGACATCATGAAACTTAAAGTGTAAAAGGGGTAAAGTATATTTATTTTTTAATTTAAAAAAAAAATTATAACGAATGTTGATTGGAGGGGTGACACCCATAGCACCCACCCCGGGTGTCATCCGGTTACGCAACGCCACTGCGGGTTGAAAACCTCTTTTCCCTTAAACGGTTCAAGCAAAAGAAGATGGTTCTACACCCAAACTAGCGTTGGCAGAAAACATTTCATCTTTGGCAGAAAAACGCTTTTTCGTGTGCTAAAGGGTGACATAAACAAATAGAAGCATCATCAAAAGCTTTAAAATGTTTGTATGCATCGGAGCATACATCTTTTTCTCTCAGACTGAGCGTCAGCTTGAGATTTATCCAAAAAAAAAAAATTCAAACGATGTCAACGGGGATCGATCGAACCAAGACCGGCTGGAAGGTACAGTTATTTATGACAAATGCAAATCCAAGATGGCGGCCAATGCAAAATGGCGGATTTTATATTTTATCAGAACCCCATCAATATGGGTATCAAATAAAAGGGCTTGACTAGTAGAATACAGTTATTTATGACAAATGCAAATCCAAGATGGCGGCCACTATAAAATGGCGGAAATTACTGCAATGTGTAGTAATTTATGAAAAATACAAATCCAAAATGGCCGCCATCATGAAATGGCGCCATATTTTTTTTTCAAAACCCATCATTATAAAATTGCGTATTCCATGTTCTTGAAAAATTTAATTGGCCGCCGCTAAAAATGGCTGAATGGCTTGACTTGGAGAGTGTATTACACTATGAATAACATAAATTCGAAACCGCCATAAAATGATCGACTATGTATTTCTTGCAATCCCCTCAATATTGGTATCAAATGAGATGATTTGACTAATAGAATACAGTACATCATTGAAATGTAGCGTTGCCTGAACGGTCTTGGCTTTCTTTCATACAACTAAAACTCGACCAATCGTTTTAGCGTGCAACTGTCGACTCTTTTATTTTTCCGAAATTAATTCTACAAACTAATTCTTCTACCTTCGAATTTCTGGGGAGGCGCTTGGAGTTACCCCGCTATATCTGCCGATAAATAATTATGCGCCGAGTAATCAAAAAATGTCCCGTGTGTGTTGAACTCCCACGAACCGAGTGGAAACTTGAGATTTGTTTCACTCGCACAAAAATAACAAAATTGATGTACGTAATAAAAAATGTAGACTCGGTGACAACATAATGTAATTAGAGAAGTGTTCGATTTTCGACAAGGGTGATGCACTTTTGGATCTTGACGACAAAGCGCAAGTGTGCTTCAATGAAATATGGAAAAATGGAGCGAAGCATTCTCCAAGCGTCTCTATAATGATGTCTGAAGCGATTAGGGCCGCTTCAGAAATATTCCGAAGAAAGTTGGGTAAGAAACATAAATTGAAAAACCATTTTTTTTTAATGGTTTTAATGTAGAGAATTATACTAATGATACAGATAATTTACTAAAAAACTAGAAAATAAAATAAGTAAAAACAAATTTTTAAGTTAAACGGTTTAATGTACTAAGAGCTAGAAAATAATTTGGCAAGTAGCAGTTAGTAGTTATTACATCCGTTCCTTCATTGATCTAGGGCAATGATGAGACTAAAATAAATTTCATCTAGAGCAATGATGAGACTAAAATAAAATCGTGGGGTATATGATGAAACAACTGACTGTGGATAATGGAAATCCAACGTTTATTTCTTACCTAATTTTCTTCGGGATATTTTCATTATGTACTGTATCCTATTAGTCAAATCATTGCAAAAAATAGATGATCGACCTGTGGCGGCGACCTTCTTCAATTTATGTTGTTTATTTTGTTTCGTGTTCTCAATGTCAAGTCATTCAGCCATTTTTTAGCGATAACCAAATTAAATTTTTCAAGATCATGGAATACGTAATTTGATAATGACAATAGAATTAAAGGTGTTTTCCAAATTTCAGATCAATCAATCAACAGGAACCGGTTCAATTTCCTATCAATGTGGTACAATCCTACAAACATTCAAACATACATGCAAACAGGTCAAGGTGAATGAAACTATTTAGAAATAATTAGTTGTTTGGGGACTGCGGCCATCTTGGAATTGGATTTTTCATGATCTGCTTTATTCTACTAGTCGAGAATTTCCTTTTGATACCAATAAAAAAAATATATAGCGACATTTTGTAGTGGCCGCCATCTTGGATTTGCATTTTTCATAAATAACTGTATTCTACTAGTCAAGCCCTTTCATTTGATACCCATATTGATGGGGTTTTGGGAAAACTCATATTAATGGGGTTTCGAGAACGTATGAAATCCGCCATTTTGTAGCGGCCGTCATCTTGGATTTTCAAGACCATGGAATACGCAGTTTTATAATGACACCAGAGATAAAGATCTGTTCCAAATTTCAGATCAATCGGTCAACAGAAAGGGGGCTTAATTTCTATTAGTGTGGTACAGCGCTTTATACAAAGTTACAAAATCACAAACATACAAACGGATCAACCTATAGAAAACCCTTTAATTAATAAGTGCAAATCATAATTATAATACGTTTACCGAGAGAACATTGTTTTTTTATGATCGATTATCGAAAAAACTCGAAAAAAAAATCAATACTCCGGATAATCGAGTCCGACCTGTACTAGTATTAATGAGTAGCATGTTTTCTGTAATTTTTAGGCTGAATTAATGTGTACATAAAAATACACTGTAGACTTTCTACAAGGATATTTTTATGCAAGCTGATGCGTGGCAAAATCATGTCAAACAATTCACTATTGTCAATTGCTTCGTCAAAGCTTACTTTGTGAAATCAGGCAATTTGATATACATCAATGAAAACAGCATTGACAAAGACCAATTAGAGGAAAATGCATTCCGATCGAATTTTGAAGCGCTCGCTGAACAAGGTTTTGATTTTTTTAAGGTTTGATTATAAATGGTTAATATTTCCAAATACCATATAAGGTATAGTCGAAAGTTGTGTTCTCCAGACTACGTGAGTTTTGACGACAACTTATGTGAAGGTACAATTTTGTCTGACGAATAATAAAAACAGTGCAAGAGCAATCATTGATAGATAACATTGATGACGAAACTTATTCAGTGTCTGACGAAGTAGTTGACAATGGAACTATAAGCCCACCCTCTGAAACCAGCTAGAAGATACTTTCAAAACTTTTTATGCTGCTTTAGTAACTAAAACGAATTTACCAAAGATCAACTTATCAAAAAACTTGATTCAGAGAAAAATATGTTAGGGGACAAATGAACTGAATGTTATATCTATTGTTTAATGTTTTATAGTTTTTGTTCCAAAATAATTTACTTTAACAGTTTCATGTGAACTTGGGCGCTTCTCTCTTTATAACGACATCCGAATTCTCTATAGCATCATTTTTTTAAAGCGACAATTCTCTATAACGACGGTCCCTTGCGCTGTCGCTATAAAGAGCTTTCACTGTATTTGGTAATTTGAATCTTGATATAATCGCTAAGGATTATTTATTGAAAGAACACAAGTTTTTGTCAGCGTACAATGTAACGTTTTTTTTTTTTTTTTTTTTTTATTAAATCGTTTATTTTTACAGGCTCAGTTACATAAGTTTAAAGGAGCCAAACTCCTGACTGTATTGTTACAAGTATATATAAACATTTTTCCTTAATTCTAATGTTAATGGTGTAGAAAACCGATTACTCGCGGTCTACTCGAGTTTAGAAGGGTGACATATTTTCTTCAGGAAAAGGAAGGGATAAAAGGATATGTTGACAATGTTCACTCTCACATTCACACTCACATTCATTACACTCAATTCTTAAGCCTATCTTATATCTAAAATGTTTTTACAGTTCACCTTATTCTATTGTTAATAAGAAGGGATTTGATTTCTCGCGAAGAAAAAGGAAAAGGAGAATATAAGGATATAAGGATAATCAGACACGAAGATCGATAACTTTTAGGAAGACATATATTTGGGACATGTAATCAAGGTCTAAACCAGCCAACACATCTCTCACCGGCACATTGGGCTGCCTTCCTCTAGCCCGAAGAGAGTTTTCTAAATTCGATCTGGCAACAAGATACTCCTCGCACGACCAAACAACGTGTTCGACGTCGTGGTAACCTTGGCCGCAGGCACAGATATTGCTGTCGGCAAGATCAAAACGAAAGAGTAGCGCGTTTAACGAACAGTGATTGGACATGAGTCGGGAGAAGGTGCGAATAAAGTCCCGACTCAAGTCCAGACTTTTGAACCATGGTTTGAGGCTAACCTTAGGGATAATTGAGTGGAGCCACCGGCCCAATTCATCTTCGTTCCATTTGCGTTGCCAGTTAACGATGGTATTTTTACGAACTAAAGAATAAAATTCATTGAAGGCGATTTGACGCTGATAAATTTCGCCTTCAATTGCACCTACCTTTGCTAATGAGTCAGCCCTCTCATTACCCGGAATTGAGCAATGTGAAGGGACCCAGACAAAGGTAATGACATAACAGCGTCTGGATAAAGCACTCAAAATTTCTCGTATTCTCTCAAGGAAGTACGGCGAGTGCTTTTCCGGCCTCACTGAACGGATAGCTTCAACAGAGCTAAGACTATCTGTTACAATGTAATAGTGTTCAACAGGTCGTGAGGCGACGCTGTCCAGCGCCCAGTGTATTGCTGCCAATTCAGCAATATACACTGAGCAAGGATACTGAAGACTGTGTGAGGTGCTAAAAAAATTGTTGAACACTCCAAATCCTGTGGACTCATTCATAGAGGACCCATCAGTAAAGTACATATTATCACAATTGACACGCCCATACTTTGCTTCGAAAATCGTAGGAACGATCCCCGATCGATGATAATCTGGAATTCCACGGATATCCTGCTTCATGGACAGATCAAAATGTACAGAGGAATTGATGTAGTCAGGAAAACAAACACGGTTGGGAATATACGAAGAAGGATCAACCTGCATGGAGACGAATTCATGATATGAGCTCATGAATCCAGAATGAAAATTTAGCTCGATCAGCTGCTCAAAATTTCCGATCACCAATGGGTTCATGACCTTACACCGGATGAGGAACCGAAGAGATAATAAATTGAAGCGATCTTTTAGTGGGAGTAGGCCTGCCAAAACCTCGAGACTCATGGTATGCGTTGAGGGCATACATCCCAACGCAATACGGAGACAAAGATACTGAATTCGCTCGAGTTTAATGAGGTGTGTTTTGGCAGCTGATTGAAAACAGAAACTGCCATACTCCATCACTGAGAGAATAGTTGTTCGATACAACATTATAAGATCTTCGGGATGGGCTCCCCACCAGGTGCCGGTAATTGTACGGAGAAAGTTTATTCTTTGTTGACATTTTTTACTCAGATACCTAATATGGGCCCCCCAAGTACATTTGGAGTCGAACCATACCCCAAGATACTTGAATGACATAGCATGAGTGATCGGTTTACCCAAAAGTTGAAGCTTTGGTTTTGCTGGTCTATGCTTCCTAGAAAAAACCACCATCTCTGTTTTCTCCGTGGAGAATTCGATCCCTAGCCCAATGGCCCAGGTTGAAAAATTGTTCAAAGTATCTTGTAAGGGTCCTTGCAGGTCGGATTCGTTTGATCCTACGACAGACACCACTCCATCATCTGCAAGTTGTCTTAGGCTGCAATTTTGTGTAAGGCAATTGTCGATGTCGCTTACATAGAAGTTGTACAAAAGGGGGCTTAAACATGAGCCCTGGGGGAGGCCCATGTAAGAGAACCGACTTACTGCCGAATCTCCGTGAGAAAAGTTCAAATGTTTCTCACAAAGCAAGTTATATAACATATTATTCAATAGAGGCGGCAGACCCCGAAAGTGTAATTTGTCTGACAAAACCTCTATTGAAACAGAATCAAACGCCCCCTTTATGTCCAAGAATACTGAAGCCATTTGTTTTTTTCCGGCGTAAGCCATTTGAATTTCTGAAGAAAGCAACGCAAGACAATCATTCGTCCCCTTGCCCCTGCGGAACCCATATTGTGTATCTGAGAGTAAGCCATTCGTTTCAACCCAACGATCAAGGCGAAACAAGATCATTTTCTCCAACAATTTCCGTATACAAGACAGCATTGCTATTGGGCGGTACGAATTGAAGTCGGACGCGGGCTTTCCGGGTTTTTTAATAGCTATAACTCGTACTTGTCTCCAATCATCTGGAACAATATTATGCTCCATAAACCGATTGAAAATGTAACGTTTTTGATTTAAACCGTATTAATTTGGAAGTCATTTGCTTAGAGGGTCTGAATTACTGATTTCGTAAGTAGTTTGGCAGGGGTAAAAAAAGATCGCATAGGGTAAATGATCTTGGTTTGTCCGATTTGGGGTGTTTTTACGCAACTAGTAAATGCAAATCGATTTTTCTTCATGAAAATCACATATAATCGATACGAGTTTTGGTTTGTTGAAAAGCCCCAAGTCTCTAGTTGCTAATACTACCATAAGGTGTTGAAATTATTGAATTGTTTATGTATTTTAATGATTTTCCTCAAAGAGGAATTATGATCATGGTTTAACCACCTCTGATCATGGTTTATCCAAAAAATTATCATGGTTTGTCCGGCTTTAAAAATCACCATTTTTGAATGAAAACATTTTTTCTCAAAATTTTAATGAAAACATTTTTTCACAAAATTCTCAAGTAGATGTTGCATTTATCATTGCTTGAGTTTACTGTCATCATATTGATCTATTCGTAATTTAGGTTTTCTTCAGAATATTGCGTTTTCTTGGGAGTTTTGAAAGTGTTACCCTCAACTCACTCAACACAGAGAAACTTTATTTCTGCTATACGCGAAGGACACAATGAACAAATTGCAGCGCGACAAGCGGTTGCCATAGAAATCATGTGGACAAAACAACATTATTGAATTGGACTACTGTAAATCATGGAAAATACAATTTTATTCGTATGTTTTGAAACATTCGAATACCTGATTTGACAAAGGTGTGCTGAATTAGAACATTAAAAAAAGTGGACAAACCATGATCATATTTTCGACTGGACAAACCAAAATCATTCACCTTAATATTTCTTCACGCTCCGTTCATAACAGTTCCATCACAACATGAGTTGATCGATTTGAATTGGAAATGGTGCTTCGGGTCACGGTTCGGTACAGAATCTCCCCTGTAACTCCTCACCTATTCTATAACTCTATTATATTTGATGCAAGTGAAACAGAAGATAAGAATGAAATTGATGTTGTGGTAAAAAGTATACGATTTGCTTCGCGGGATTTTTTATTGTTTTATTAATCTATGTAATGTTTACAATCTCAAAGTCTACATTAGAATCTACATTCAACACAAGAAAACGTTAACTAATGAAGTATAATAGCTAATTCCTATCGAACAAAAAAAAGATTGTGACCATTCTGCTCGAATACGATTCAAGCTTAAGGTAGCAGTAACGCTCTTGTTTTCCGGTTCCCAAAACCACTTCACGGAAGCATTCGTATATAAATCAATTTTATGGACTCTCGCCGAAAATATTCTAATTAACTAAAGTTTGCTTCTCAGCAAGCATCCGGAAACTTTTCGGAAAAATGTGGAAATAATTGTCCGTACCGGCTTCGTCCAGGCGGTGTGCCTTTTCCTGGGAACAAAATTCAAAACTTTCGTCGGTGCTAATCTTGGTGAGTGAACGTGGAACTAATACGGATTCACTCTCATCCTGAGTTTAATCATCGCTGAGGAGCTTCGGGAGCGACTCTTTGAATTTTCTACTCCTACATTTGCACGTGTAAGCGCGTCTCGTTTCTTCTCAGTTTGGTAATGAAGAGAAACAAATGACAATCGAATAAATTACAACACAAATCCGAACACGTCACATTCCTCCGGATCCCCGGAAGACACTGGAGGAAAGTTGAGAATAAACAAGCCGCTCCCAGCTGATGCATACTTTCTTTCCCAGGATCGAAGCGCCGCACCGCACCAGATGCCACTTCTTCCGCTTTTGAGTCGCTATATCAATGGATTAGGGTGGCATCGGAAGAAAGCAAAAAAAAAAACAACATCGAATCCTAATTTCATACGTCTTTCGATGCTTTCACTGCATCCGCGCTCGGGAAGGGCGCCTTTGGAAAAAAATCAAATGTCTGATTTATTTGTGGGCTATGCAATCGGATTGTAATCAAACAGCTAATTATACACCACATTAAGGGGCTGCCTGTTGTACGAGTCTGGGGTGAAGAGTAACCACCGTAATAAGCGTTCCTTAGTCGGGCGTATCTGGAGCTCCCGAGAAATTGTGATAATCTGAAATAAACAAGTTTATATTTTTTTCCAAAGTACTTTCTACGTCAAACGGTCACCCGGTCGTCAACATAATCAATCATCAAGTTTTTCATCCATTTCGTCGTGCATTCGCTCGGTTCGGTAAATCACTTCCATATTCCCTGCAATCGGTCATAAAACGAAAACAGCCATATGTCAAAATCGTCCCGAACCCATCTTTATTACATACGAACTTGGGCGGTGTGTTATCTCGCTGCCATCATCTTCTGCACTCGCTCGATCGTAAATAATGAAAAAGTAACAACACACAAAGTAAGGTGCAGAGCCCAGAGAGGTGTCAAGCTTTGTTCCACTTTTACCGCCCCAAACCGGTACCCATAGCCGATGTGTGTTTGTTTTTCTCCCTCTCAGATCGTTATCATTGGCTGTTTATGGACGCTTTTAGAAATTGATGACGCGGGAACCCACAAACAACAGTCTGAACCGAGCACGACCAAAACAATTCGCATCGTTGTGTTGTCGTATGTCAAAAATTATCACAGGTGTCACCAGTATTCGGCCCTGTCACTGTTATCAGGCATGATTTAGTTCGCACCGAGACAGATTGGAGCTTCAGAGTTGACGGGGTGCTGATAAGAAGTCCGGGTATGACAAATAGCGGATGGGTTCTGAGCAAACAAGAGGAGGGTATCGAGGGGTATGGCTTCATAGCTACTGGGCTTTCTGTCGGGATTAAACCCCAAGAGGTGATTGTCGCTTGTTTGTTGCTTGAGGAAAACTCGATGGTCGATCAACGTTCTCTTGTATTGTTACTCGGTAAACGGCAGTGTTTGCGACTGAGATCTACCTTTGCGCGATAACCAGACTAAAATTAACTGCAAAACCATTTAGGCATATCAAGCCAGGATTATGAAACAAAATAGTCTGTTATACCAATATCTTTTTCTCGAAAAGTCTTCTCGTTCCTAATACAAGTACCCGTTTATCCTTGGAAGACAGGGAAAAGCTCCAATTCAATACAGAAATAAATGACCAGTAATAAATGATAAATGACATTGATCCAATGTCCTGGAAAAAAGGTAATGAAGATGGTAGAGTTTCGAGCGACATGGCATGCGCTGCCATAACTACAGGGTTTTCCAACTTTAAATTCCAAAAGTAAATTGAAATAAAACACACTTAGAATTCGAATTTCGATGAAACTTTTATTTCAAAATAAAAGTTTGATTTATGTCATTATGTGTGAAATACAACATCATTCAAATGTCCACCTAGGGCTTCCTCGCACACCTTGATCCGGAACAGGTAATTTTCGATGACTTTTCGGCACATATGGGGCGGTATCTCGGTCATAACTTCACGAATGTTGTCTTTCAAATGTTGAAGAGTTTGCGGAGAGTTGGCATAGACACGGTCTTTCGCATAACCCCACAAAAAAAAGTCTAGCGGGTTCAAATCGCATGATCTGGACGGCCAATTGGCATCACCAAAACGCGAAATTATGCGTCCCTCAAATTTCGTTCGCAATATGGCCATGTTCGGTCGTGTTGTGTGGCACGTGGCGCCGTCCTGCTGAAACCACATGTCATCCGTATCCATATATTCAATTTGTGGCAAATCGGTTAACATGCGGCCATAGCGCTCACCATTCACAGTTACCGTCTCGCCGTCCTCATTTTCAAAGAAATACGGCCCGATGACTCCACCAGACCATAATGCGCACCAAACAGTGACTTTTGGCGGATGCAATGGCCTCTCAACAATCACGTGTGGATTTTATGAGCCCCATATACGGAAATTTTGGGTGTTCACATAGCCACCGAGCTCGAAATGTGCCTCATCGCTGAAGAAAATTCGATGCGATAATTCAGCATTTTGCTGCTGTTGTTCGTTCACCCTATCGACGTATGCCCGACGCATTCCATGGTCACCACGCTCTAATTTATGTACCAGTTGGACTTTATATGGATGTAGGTGCAAGTCCAAATGCAAAATTCGCCACAATGATGTGTTTGACAAGCCCAATTGCTGAGTACGCCGTGGAATCGAAACATTCGTGTCATCCTCCACACTGGCAGCAACAGCAGCAATATTTTCGGCCGAACGCACATTACGATGATGCACAGGTTTCACAATATCCGCTACGGATCCAGTTTGTTCGAATTTACGCACTACATTAGCGATTGTGTGCTCTGTAGGCCGTCCATGACGACCAAAATCCGTCCGTAATGTTCGAAAAACATTTGCCGGTTTTTCATCATTTTTATAGTATAATTTTACAAAATTAACACGTTGTGCGATGCTAAAACGATCCATATTGTAAAATGGCAGACATTCAACTAACGATATGACGCTTTGGTTGACAGCTATGTCAAACGGTTGTCAGCGCAGGGCTGTATACTTTCGGAAGCCCGAAATGGAAAACCCTGTATTTCTCAAATAGTCAGTCGTTGTGTTTATATTGGATTGGGGAAAAAGAAATGTCGTGCTGCCATACAAATGAAACACAAATTTCTAAATTTCTCGAGAATTAATCAAGCAAATGAAACGAAATTTTCCGTGTGGAGGTTTTAGGGTGCAATAAATGATTCTATGGCGGTTAGATACCCCTCCCCCCTCTCTTAAGGGGGCTGCCATACTAATGAAGCACAAATTTCTGCATTACTCGAGAATTAATCAAACAATTTTTTTTAAAGATTTGTATCTTACGCTACTGGACAATAAACAAACAAACAAACAAACAAATAAAACCAAATTTGGCATGTGGAGGTTATAGGGTGCAATAAATGTTTTTACGGTAATGAGACACTTCACCCCCTCTTTAAGAGGGGGCTGCCATACAAATGAAACACTAATTTCTGCATTACTCGCGAATTAATCGAGCAAATGAAACCAAATTAGGCATATGCAGGTTTAAGGGTGTAGTAAATGATTACATCGAGGATAACAATTGGATATATTGTCCGTTCTGTGATTTAAAGTTAGCAATTTTTCACCAAAACCCTTACCAATGTTGAGTGATTATTTTCGGCAGATTCTACAGGTCGAAAACCAAACTTTTTTGTGACGATAAAACCTCCGAATACCATGAGCAAAAGAAACTGACGAAGCCTCATCCATTCTTGTTTAATTTTTAATCAAATTCCATCTCATCGCGGGAAGCCACAGAGGTTAGTTAGTTCGTGTTTGTTAGCCCTAAGAACTCTCGCACGAAATTCTCCCTGGGAGGGGCTCTGACTTTCTTGCCGACCACCCGCCCGCGCATAGCATTGAACAGTCGGCTCGAAGTGGTTTAATTCTGCAGCCGCACCGCACGGAAGTGCGAGGAATCATAATTTTCATTATATCCCCTGAACGGCCCCCGGAGAGTGCAAGTGGACGACAAAGACGACCCAGGGCAATTGTGAAGCCATTTGAACAAATGGCGTAAGTTTTGGTGGCTCGGTGGAGGCACTACACCGCACGACACTAATCTAATCAACCGCCTCCGCAAATTCAGAGAGGGCGAGGTGTACGCTTACCCTCCCGGGCGACCCGGAGGGGTGTGCGGAGGACGCAAGCGGTTAATCATGAAGCGATGACAAACGCGCTCTGGGATATGAATGTCATGTTGGGAATGATTATTCGTTGTTACGGAATGCAATCGAGAGTGAGGCGAAGCGCTTCCGTTGGGGGGAAACGCCTGTGTCAGTTCTATTTGGGTGGGTTCTGCAAGAATGATAGCGATAAAATTGAAACCTTTCTGGCGTGATATATCAGTTAAAAGTGACAACCTTGTGCTATGAGCGATTCATCGATGAGCAAACAAACAACAGCACTCATCAAGGTCTGAAAGAAGATAGTCGCAGGAAGGGTGTCTACTTTTAGTTCCACTTGTACGTACGAACGGTTGAAATGTGTAAACTAATTACATTGCCATCAATAAACAAGACTGATGAGGAGTGATACTAATAGATAAATAGCTTCGATTGCCCTTTTCCCCTTCGCCCACCGTCGCAATCCAACGATTTTGAGTTTGTTTGCAAAGGTTGAGCCTGGCAGAACATAAGGCCTCCAAAATCTAACCAAGATCGAATTTCTTTGTGGGCATTTTCGGCTTCTTCTGCTGCTCCTTATCTCGAACGATTGTGATCTATTAATCGCGGCTTACAATTCGGAAGGTTAGAGAATAAAAAATGCGAAATAGGAAAGGTTTCGAACTGTAAACGCTCTGTTGGTTGTAATAAATCTTCGATGTTTTGAGGGGGGGAAAGGGAACCGAAGAATGGCAGAATAGATTGGAACAGGTAAAGGTATTGACCTGGCTCAAAAGTTTGATGTGATTGATGTGTTTTCGTTTGGTGAAGCTTACGCACGATTGAACCATGGGTTGTAGCAACTGTTGACCTAGTTCGCTTTTCTCAAACTTTCGACGATGCCCAGAGCTTCCAGTCAAGACGATTCGAAGTATATCTCCTCTGCCATTGGAATCACATCTTTCTGAGGGACCATTTATTATGGTTGAAACTTCTCGAACGAAATCGAATATATGCACTCGAAGTTTTGCACAAAAGTCGTCTACCTGCTAACCACCCCATCACTGCCCCCGAGCTACCCACAAACATACATCAAGATTAGTTTTCATCTGATCTTGCGTCCCGGCTCCTTTGTCAAGACCCAATCTCGACACAGGTGTGAACAATATTATTTATTGAGAATTAAAATTAAAAAACCTTCCTTTTTCTCAACTTTGCCTCCGTTGCTACGCAGCCGTTCTCGTCAGGACCATTCGATGTGATCCTTTCTTCACAACCAATAAAAGTGAAACAATCTCTGCCAAGCGTTTCGAGAACACAATCCGAGAGGATTCCCCTTTCTGAAGGCAAGCGGGAACAATGGATTTGATTTTGTCGACTTGCATTCCGAGAAATAAATTTTCTCACATCAACTCTATTGTTGTGCTGCTGCCGCTGCTGCTGCTGCTGTTAAGGATTTTTCCTTGCCATTTCTCAAACACTCAAGTTCCCGATTTTATTTCATCTTTTTTTTTCGCTCTACTCCCAATTCACTTCCTCGCAAGAAAGGAATTGAAGAATTTATCTCGATTGTTCGAGCGCAAGGGATTTATTAGGGACCTGTCGTTATTGTGTCGATGAATATGTTGAGCTTGGGGATTGGGACAGGGACCAGGGACCGTTGTGATTTCGGCTTTCGGTAGTTCTCAAATTCGACAGAGGACAATGGAAGCGTGTGTATACGTGCGTTCGGATAAAAGGTCCCATTCGATAGGACAGCGTACGAAGGACCTAATCCGTCTGTTATCCGTGTCAGCAAAACTAATTGAAGCGTGGCGGAATTGGGCATGAATGCGAACGTTTTCTACTTTTTTTTTGTTAAACGCTATGCGAAGGCCTTTCTAAGGGCTTACGAATAACTACGTTTTGTTCGGTTGGGATTCACTTGCTTTTTAATAGAACATTGATGTTCACACAGGTTGCGCTGCGTGAGGATGCATCGATTCTCGAGACTGAACCGTAGCATTGTTGTAGGAGACAATTGGATCAAATTGCACGTGGAAAAGGAACGTTCGTGACATGATTTGATCGATATCTTACATCTTCAGATAATATCGTTTTAATAAGGTGGTTTCTATGACGTTCATTCAGATAACATTCCTTCAAAAGATCCTGAAACATATGAACAAAAATTCCGGACCAGGAAAAACTTGAAACACTTACAAAACAACAAGGAATGCTCTTTTTATCGGGATACTTATTTGCTGTAGTGATAGTATATTTAAGTCACTTTTATTGAAAGGACGTGCGTCACAATCACACACACACACAAGGCGGTATCATTCAAACGTCGTTTTTTCCCGAGACATACGTTTAGCCGCAGGGCATAAAAATCAGGGTTTCGCATAATCACCAAGCCTTTATCTGTCTTTTTTGAAAAAATACTTGGAAATATTCAATTTACAAGGTAAATATTAGATGTGCAACGTAAGAAGTTGGTCAGATTAGTGATCTACGTAGAATTTGAAGGAATAACGAAAGGTATTCTATTGACGGAAGAGGAACGGGCAATAATAAAGATATTCAGTGAACAAAAATTTTCTAATCACTCGATCGTAACAAAAATTGGTCGATCTGAGAAAGTGATACGGAATTTCTTTAAATAGTGCCTGAAATATGGGATATAACGACCAACAAATGGGAAAGTATAAATTCACGAATTCACGGTCGAATAAGACACGAAGCAACCAAGAAACGATGTCCTGCTCATACATTAAGGCAGAATCGGTTGTTCTAGTAACGAAGAGGCATATTGCGCGCATCTTGAATGAGTCACCAAACATCATGTGAAAGAAACTTCAAGGGAAGCCGAAACTGACCGCCACCCAAAAGCAGAACCATCTCATTTTCGCCCGGCAATACATGGAATGGAAACTAGAATGAAGAAATGTTGTATTTTCCGGCGAAAAAAGTTCAATTTGGATGGTCCGTACTGTTACAGTTACTATTGGTACAATTTAAGTCGACGAAATGTCGTGAGATCGAAGCGAAACTTTGGGGGAGGAAGTTTGACAGTGTGGGGAGCCGTTCCTATCACAGCAAACTTCCCATTTGTTTCATTTTCAGCCGAATGAACTCCAAAAAGTATCTTCAATTGCTGGAGGACGTTTTGATTGGCCATATTGAGAATAACGCTATCGAGGATATCGTTTTTTCAGCAAGATAATGCATAGATCCACGTTTCCAAGCAATCGAAGGCATGGTTTGCTGAGAAGGACATTGCGCTTCTTGAATGACCTGCTTGCAGTCGATTGCAATCCCATAGAGAATCTATGGAGAATCTTGGCCGAGATGGTATATGCAAACGGATGACAATTTGACAACATTTCCAGTCTCAAGGCAGTAATTCAGGAGTGTTGGGCTATAATCAATATGGCAACACTTTAAAAGCTGTCTGACTCGATGCCAAAACGAGTTTTCAAAGTGATCCGAAATGGAGGTGGACATACTAAACATTAGCTACCGATTGGACTCGAAATTTGCCGCATAAATTTTCTTTTATTGAAATTTTAGGATGCGGCTAAACGAATGTCCACCCTGATTCCACATATTTCAATTACTTAGAAAACAAAAAGTGAATTTATACTTTTTTTTAAATGACTTCGATGAAAACAAACGATAATAGTATTTTATGAACAAAACTGTACAAATAACTGGCTTATTTATAAAAATATTGAGAAAAAATAGGGTGCGGCTAAACGAATGTCTACCACTGTATTGTTTATCCGAATGCAACGTCAGTCATCATGGTAGCGACCAGACGGCAGTGTGATTTTCCAAATGATCTTTCTCAAGGCCGAGAGGTAAATGTAGTTTTCCAAGTTGACATTTTTCAAGACTAGAGGCGAATGAACTGAAAAATTACGATCATTATTCAAGTCACAGTCTCGCTCCAATTGGCAGACAGCAGTCATTATCAGTGCTGATATCAGACACAGCTTTGTTCGTTACAAAGGACGAATGGAAGATAGATATCGCACACAGTGGTGCAATTCTGTTCGGTGGAGGCACCGCGTCGATTTTCATGGCGTCTGGTGGAGAGTACTTCTGTAGTTTTGCACCTCTTCATTCTGCATCTGTACCGGGGCGTATGTTTACGTTTTAGGTGCAAGGATTTAAGTGTTAACATCTCTTTGCTGGCTGAATGAAATGGTACGGCAATCACTTTCAAAGGATAAAATGTGTATGAGGGATTTTGTTGCTTATTAACCTAAAAACTTTTGTCCATAGCTTAAAAGCTGCTTTGAAAGCGAACTATTTGAATCACGCAAAACTATTTGAATCACACAAAAATCTATAAATATAATCATGACTTCGATTGAGCATGTGGTTGGATGGTCGTGAAAGCACTATAAATATTAAACTCGTCCGGCTCGATTCGGTCCAGATCTTCTGTTGCCATTGTAGATGTTCTTTAGGGCATTGTTTTTGGAGCGTTGGAAATGTAATTTTGCCAAGAGAAACTGAAAAATTACTATACTTGTAGTTCAGTAGGTTCAGTGTCACTCTAAGCAGCGAGCAATCAACAGTACATATTATTTCTGAGAGTTAAATTGAAATTCTGCTCAAATTGGCGTGTGAGAATATGTTTGGAAGAATTCATTCATGGGTCCTTGTTAGTGCTACCAAATATTTGTACTAACATTTTTCGCTCTTGATTTTCTATAATGTTTCTCATCGGATATTATTTCGTAGCTTTACGTTCACAATACGGTCGTATCTTGGACACCACCTTTCTCAATTTATATAACTTTTTGGGGCCTGGGACTCCATGACTTGTTTTTGGCCCCTTTGAATAAAAAGGTTGTGTGCCAATGATATAGAGGATGTACAAAAAATGACAAAAAAAAACATTGCGTTTGGAAATCATGTTACGCGAAGACACATAACATAATAACCAATGGAGAAATAAAACCCAATGAGAGAAAATCGAGACAACAAAACAAAAGCCTGAACCCAGAAACCTGAAACAACCGGGATGATTTTTGGGTATAATGGGATACTTTTGCAGAGATTTGTTAAGGATTTTGCCAAATTAACCCCTTCCCTTAGAACCCAAATTTTCATCCCTCTACACCCGTCCCATTTATTTTTTATTTATTTCGCGATTTTAGTATATTTGTAAACACAATATCCTAATAAAAAAATAACCGCCGCTCAATCGCCCAACAGGACGAATTTATTTACATTGTTGAATGACAAATGGCGCTACGTACGCCTCATCGAACTTTCATCCACACATGCGGAAGTAACCTCAATTAGTCTAAAGCTAGGGACATAGACGAGGTACTGGAAACTTTATCGAATAAGCACAATGAATTTTTGAAATCCTTCAAATCACACATGCTCGGATAGCAAAATGTTAATTACGCTATTGTCATCAATCCATATAAATAATAATGATAAATATCAGCTGGAGAACACGTGTATTGATTCAATGTTTCGAATTAATATCTATGAATATGTAGTTATAAGAAACGAAACAAACAAGAGAGCTCGATGGATTTTTATTGTCGAACGATGATTCAACGCAGCTAGGGCATCGTCATTCTACAATGTCGTGAGCTGTGCCAACAATTCATGGTCGGCATGTACGCGAAGGTAAGGGACGAAAGACTGCGATTCCTACGACACAATCGACAGAATCAGCATGAGGACGAACAAATTAAACTGCGAGAAGCTATCAAAAGCAACGCTAACACAGCATTTGCTTTTGCCAGGTCAAAACGCAATACATTGTTATGGAAATCGATAGTGTAATTGCCTCGGAAATTCCAGATCCGTCTGCTGACCAACTACTAACCCGTATTCTGAAATACGATCGAGTCAGAATAACTTGAACGGATCGCAATTTTTCATTCAGTAATCCGTTCGACTAAATTCCCATCAAGTTGTAATAAAATGATAATGCATGGCAATTTGACATAGACGGCATTGAGCTTCGTGTTCTATTTCTGTAAAAATAGAAACGGATTTTCGTGTTGATTAAATACGTTTCAAAAACAAAAAAATATTGATGGAAATTAGCTATACCCTTTCAAATATGCTTTTTATGTAACACAGTATGTGCTTCCGTGGTCGAGTGGTTAGCGTCTCACATTATCATGCTGGGGTGTCGGGTTCGATTCCCGTTCTGGCCGGGGGATTTATCGTCAGATAAATTTCTTCCGGCTTGCACTGTGGTCACGCGTATGCTAGAACTTTCCGTTCCAGAATTCATTCAAGGCGTCTTATCCGGCATAGAAATCTCACCTAAGTACGCAAGTAATACCCACGTTGAGAAGGCCAAAGTTCCACTGGGAACGTTAGTGCCATCCAAGAAGAAGAAGAATGTAACACAGTAACACACTTTCTGCAAGTGGTTTAAAACCGTGTACGAAATTGTGTCTGTTTAATGTTGTTATATTATGGATAAAGTTTTAGCGGAAATGTAGTTAAATATGTAATATAAAAAAGTTGAGTTAGGGTCAGGACTATATTATCCAAGTATTCAAATAACGTGGAGTAATAATTTTCATTCAAATGTTAACAATGTGAAATTACTTTCGGTCTGCTAATCTGATAGAGATTAAATTGCTCCACAAATTCTATTTTTCATCAAGGCAAGGTTACCACATTTCCATAGACCGATTAAATTTGAGTCGAACAGATTTCATAATGCAAAATTCGATTTCGTTCGAATCGTGGAATCCAATCGGCTTTCAAACGAATCGGATTCCGGAATATGGGTCAGTGTTCGATATTGTTCCCACAAACATGGTTCATGACCCATGTGATGATCTGAAGCTTTTACCGCCTTTACACGATCACAAGGGTAGGTGGATATCCAATATAAGAACGAAGAAACGTACAGCCGTTGACAAATATCAGTAACGCAGACGATGACGAACTGGAAATCGTTGAATAGTACCATATTTGCCTCAGCTGAGCAAAATATGCACTGTTCATATTAATGTTGAGTTTCGCTGTTCGGCGAAAAGCATTAAATACAAATAAAAGTCCGTGAATAAGGGAATCCATATGGCTGTGTTTCAAATATAGAATATCGATGTGACTACCTCTCGATTGAATGACAATAACGAAATAATGCGCTAATAAATTGGCCGGTGTATCTGCACCAATGAGGTTGTCTGTCCTATGTTTCACAATTCATGAACGGGACCCAACAGTCATGAATTTGGTTTAGAAAACCTATTTTCCACTAACGAGACCGTAATTGAACAAAATTATTATTTATTTTCTTTATTTCATGCTCAACTTTAAGACAAAAATATATTACTTTCTTTCACTTCACATTTTGCTTATTAACATTATTTATTTATTTTTTCTTTCATCAAACACATCACGGATCAACGAATGGATCAAAAATGTAAAACCATTCAAACATACTTACATTATTGTTTATTCAATAACCAAAATAGTCACTAGAAAAAAATTGTTTGGCCGAACAGCGTTTGTCGGGCCAGCTAGTTCAACCTATAAATGTCAACTCTGATAAAAAATGTTACGAAAGCATGTAACCGATATTGAACGGAGATGACATCCCAGCATATCCAAATTTCCCTAAACATTTTCGCTTAACGACCGACGCAATTGGTGCTATTTTTAGTCAAGGGAAAGGAAGACGGCGTCGTTTCGCGTCTAGAATATTAAGTAAATCTCGCACAGTGTCATAGAAAAAAAACTGTTTGAGATTTTTTTGGCTCTGAAAGTGTTGGGAGGATATCATTACGGACAGACAGTTAAAATTTTTACAGGCCAGCAACTGTTCGTGTTCATTTTTTCCCCCAAAAACTTCGAATAGAAAACTTATGAAGTAAAAAATTTGCATTGTTAACGTAGGGCCACGAAATTTTTGCAGAGAAGAACTAACATTATAGAAATTCAAGAATGAAACTCTTTATTACAAATATATGGCAATACCAACAACGACCGACGAAGATTCAGTCAAGATGGATTGGATGAACTCTGGATTGGTTGTTCGGCCATAACACAAACCCCCAAACGTAACCCAGATGAGGTCAATTGAGTCCGTATTGGGCCATACTGTCCCAGTTGGTGTACTAAATTAGTTGGGAAGCCACCACAACTCAACCACTCAAATCCCGTATCATATCAGTTTTTTTCCCTTATCTCACCCCCATATCTAAAGAACTCATACTTGAGCTTTCTAGAGTTGGTCACCTTTTTTTAACAGGACACTACAACACAGAGGTAAGAGGGCAAACCATAACCATTGAGATAATAGTTGGATCCCAGCGAATTTATATTCTTTTAAGGAATCCAAAAGAGCACAAAGATTAATTAAACATTATTTGTGCGGCTTGAACATTGTTGTCTAAAAAAGAGGAATGGGGCAATAGTCTGTCCACATTTACATGTTGACAACATTCATATGATAATACTGTTTATTTTTGTCTTCAGATGCAAACGCAGCTTGACCTTCAACAACTCGGGACGAGCTATCGTATTGATATGCAAAGGTAAAGCTGTTGACCAATGCTAGATGTTGCTCGAGCGCTCAATAAGTGCTGTGCCTGTCGTGTAGCGTAATGATGGTTTGCAGTGGGGATTGTCATGTTGTGATGTATGGTATTATTATGTAGTATACTGTGTACAAGTTTCATGGACTTAAGTTCCCGCAATCTAAAAAAGAGGCAAGATACCGTGAGACTCATTCTGATACAGTTCTAGAGGTGGATACAGACTCGGAAGTCTATAAATAATTTTGAGACACCTGTTCTGCACAGTCTGTATTTTTTGAGTCTTGTTTTGCATGCATTGTAGTGTGCAGAACTCACAGCTACGGTTTCGCTACTGTTCCGGGGATTCTTTAAAGGCGAGTGGCTTAAGCGCCACCTCTAAGAGGACCACTCGCGCGAGATTTGCCCGGCAAAGGACCAGTCTTATAACTAGCCTCTGAAAATGGTTGAAGAATCGCTCGAACAGTGACTCTTTCCCCAAGTGTTTCCTAATAACGTTCCTATGACTTTTTGGCCGCCAACAAAGAGATCTGGAGGAAATCCGCAGATCTACCCGGAGAAAAGAAGGCAATCAACTACCCTGCTGTCCACTTATCACCTTATCACCATTTTCTTTTGGAGAATCCGTTTTGAGTCTCGTATCGGGTATAATATAATTGTTGAATTTACATGTTTTGGATTTACGTTTGAAACTCCAACGTAAATCCAAAACATGTAAATTCAACAATTATATTATACCCGATACGAGACTCAAAACGGATTCTCCAAAAGAAAATGAACACAAATACATATATCTCATATAAACATTTATTCCTAACTATTTAACACAATACTTTCCCAATCCGAATTTCTACCCTAATGTGTCCCTCGTGCGTCTCCATGAATTTGTCAGTATTGTCTTTATTCTTCCTAAACGTCTTCTTCATCTCGGTGGTCGCTGCATCATTTACCGTTCAAAAAAAAAAAAAAAAAAATACCCACCCACATGCGCATGTTATAACGGGTTAGGGTACTCACGGTTTGAATTCAAACTGGCTCTGCCCGGAGTGCTGTTATAGCATAGCACTCCCTTCCGACGGAAATGGCTTTGTCGGGAACCTTGACTCCAGATCGTGGGGTCAGCAGTGCGTCACGTTGTCCTCTGCGATGTGCCGAGCCTCGAAGGTTGTGTTTGTTCCCAGGAACACAACCCTAAATAAACCGCCGTCGAACGGCTGTTCGACGCTATAAGTTTGGCTTTATAGTTTCAAAGAAAAGCTGTTTTTTACCTTTTGGAGCTTTATTACAAAGCACAGACACTTAACGAAACCTTAATAAATTTGAATTTCTTCGTTAATTTTCCCTATACAAAAGAGCAACAACTATTACACATTTTAAAAAAACCGTTTAACACAGAAACCTACTTCAAAAAACACACCGCGACGCGATTTCAAAATCGCACTCCTGCCTCTTCCACAGATTGGGTCAAAGTGAACGAGCAAAAAGTATTACGGTTGCTTCAAACAATTAACCCTTTCCTCCAGGAGAACAATATTTGCCGAAGCAAATAAGGTTCTTTTTGAACCGCGAATTTCCCCAGACCCCCAGTCCTACAGCCTAACAAGTCATAATTGTCCGCTCTTTGTTTCAAGGTTGAGTCAGCTAATTCTCGCGATTCTTCCACGAAACCTGGCTTCTTTATTTTCCTCGCGCATGAGTGACCACTTAGAGCGTCGCTTAAGCTACTCGCTCTTGTATTGGTGTGGCGGAACATGAGCTTTGCCTCGCTCTTAGATGTTGTGTTGCGTACAACAGCACAACGATTTCATGCAAGTTATGAACATCGTCGTGTGCAATGATCGACGAAAAAAGTCTGTTTCATTTGTACTGAGTACTTATGTTTCAGCAGAAGTTTGGCAAGTGTGATTTAAATATTTTAATTATATTAACATAATAATTCCATCAACAAATAAATAAACAAATAAATAAATAAATAAATAAATAATAAATAAATAAATAAATATATAAATGAAATAAATAAATCTACCAAAAGTGGGTGAATAAATATATAAATAAATTAACTAGAAAGTAAGTGTATGTACAATATTGAAAATAATTACATAACACTTAACAGAATATTTACAAGAAATGTTAAACACTACAATACACAAATGTATACCTGTTAAAGCATGCCCTCAATCTAATAGCCCGTATTGAAGATGAGAATGGGTGCACGCAAAATAGAAACTGATTAATGCTTTTTGAGGCATGAAAGGTGATACTCTCTTCAGGATACCACAAAGGGAAACGAGTTTTTTCTCAACGAAATTCACCTGAAACCTCCAAGACAAGGTTGAATCTAGAATGACCCCCAGATATTTGAAGCTATGCACCCTTTCGATGAGTACATTTGATATCTGGGGATCAGGACATGTTGTTATTTTCTTTCTAGGTGAATGGAAAAACATGTATTTGGTCTTCACCAGGTTGAGTGACAAAAGATTTGCCTGAAAGTAATCCCCAAGCAGAGCCAGATCATACTCTATATGTGACACTATGGTTCCCGGATCCGGGCTTGGGTAAGATAGTGCTATATCGGCAGCAAACAGTTTTGCAGTCCCTTTTAGAGGTAGACTGCCAATGTCGTTCACATACAACAAAAATAACAGGGGTCCAATATTGCTACCCTGAGGTACCCCTATATTTACGGAACAGAATGTGCTTTTGGCACTGTTTATTGCAACATATTGCTGCCTACCAGTTAAGTAACTGCGCACTAAATCATTAGCTACACCTCGGATTCCGTAAGTGTTCAAGTTATTCAATAGTATATTATGATCGATTGTGTCGAAGGCTTTTTAAGGTCTAAAAAGAGTGCGCCTACCATCATCTTTCGATCAATACCACTAATGATTTCGTCTACAACCTCAGTGCCTGCTGTTGTTGTACTACAGCCTCGCCTGAAACCGTACTGAAATGTATAGAAGACTTTATTAATATCGAGGAATTCGCACAATCTGCTCACAAGTATTCTTTCAAAAAATCTTGTTGAATACAGAAAGCGTAGAAATCGGTCGTGGTTGCATGGATTCCAAGATTCACCGGATTTGAAGACTGGTACTATTTTGGCCACCTTGAGACAATTCGGATAACCTGTGGTTAGTATTCTATTGAATATGTCTAAGCAGATCTTAGCTCTTGTGTCAAAAAAAGTGGAATTCAAGGTAATCCAGACCATAACGGTGAGGGTTCCGGGAATCGAAATGTGAAAATACAGGGAAATTTCGATATAACGTCACTCGATATAACGTACATTTTACCTCGATATAACGTACACCTTTTCAAAGTGTAAAGGAAAATTTTTTTCAATATTTTTTTTTCTGATAGAACAATGAATTATCTGTATTGTGATGCTAAAACAAGTTTTTTACCTTCAATCAATCTCGAAATACAGCTGGTTTTGTGATTCCAGATTCTAAATGAATCAAGCTTTAATCAACAGTACGAAGGGAAACATCATGAGAAAGGCTGGCTTCGTCTTCTGATTGAAGTTATTCATTAACTTGACTAAAACAGCAACACAATAATGTATTATAGACAATTTTGAAAGTGAAATGTACGTAATATCGAAGTTTACCTGTACAATGAAGAATTTCGTTGAAAAAAAAAACTTTTTACCAAACGTGTTTTGATTAAGTCCCGTTACTTATGACTCATCTGTTAGAACGTGTTTTTCGCATTGAAATGCAAATTGAACGCTCTCGCATGCTTATCAATAACACAATGAACTGTTACAGATAATTTTAAATTTAAAAACTTCCAATTAGCATCCCTGTATTTTTGGAGAATATTTACTGTTTTTTTCTGTACGGAAATTAGAAGTTATATTTATATTGCAACAACAAATGCTCGTTATGTATGACAGAAAGTTAAGAATTCACTCATTATTCAGAGAATATCACAAAAACAAGTTTTTTGACAAACTTAATAAGCAACTGTTAACCTGATTAGTTTTGGTTTTATTTATGAAAAATAAGTGCGTCATTGCTAGAGTTGATGTTTACTGGAGAATATTTTTCTCGTTGACTTCAGTCGATGGATTTCTGGAAGCTTATGGTGCAACATATAGACAAATTGATTATACTTCAACCGTTTATATCCTGTAACTGTTACCACTGCGGGCAATGGCGAGACGGTGTAAATAATTACGCATCGCTCCGATCCCCTTCTATGTGATACAAACTGGACATCATCGACAACGGTATAATGACTTGTTTGAAAAACAAAATCTTAGTTCTCGCCGAAGCAGCAAGAAATATTCATTGAAAAGAATGTCTAAACTATCTCATAGAATGTTCACTCTTCCTGTCATGTGAATTTCGCCGAATCATTCTAGTTGGATCCTTCCTGTATGACGATTCTAAAAAACGAACTTTGCCTGCAAACATAATGTACTGCGAATTTTTTTTCCTCCCAACTTTTCAACATCAAACTTTGTGATTAATGATGATTACATCGATTCATCCCAACCCACTCTTCCCATGGAACCGGAACATCTCACATCTCGGCCAGCGTTGCAATTTGTAGCTGTAGCTGAATCACTTCCTAAAATTCTACCACTGCGCGAGAAAAAGTTTTGAACACATCTATCATTGTGGAGACGACTGGCAGAACTTCGAGTGCATACGCTAGCTAGCTGCTAGATGCCCGGGACATCTCAACAAAAAGGGCGGTACACTAAAGCGGCTCCAGTCAATAGGGAACCATTTCCATGGAAAACAAGTTAATGGTGCTAATAAACAAACAAAAAAAAAAGCAGTCAATGGGAAGCCGATTTTTTCCCATGTTTTATCACCTCTTCCTTTTTCGGTTCACTATCGCAATATATTTAACTGTTGATTATGCCTTATTATCGACAGGGCGTCGTCGAATATATATATAAAAAAAAGTAGGGAAATCCTTGCCTTTGTCCGAGTTCGATTGTCTGCGATTGTTATTCGTTACTTGCCAAAAACGGTTCAAGATTATCGTCGGGCCCTTTCGGAATCCGCTCTGCGAGCGTTCATTTTGACTCTGGTCCAAAGGAGTGATTATTGGTTCTGGCTTACATGGTCTAAAACATAGGAGGAGATCGCAGGGATGCGTATTCATTTTCATCGTCTCGCCATTGTCTGCAGTGGTAAAAGTTACAGGACAGAAACGGTTGAGATATAATCAATTTGTCTACTTTACAACTTGTCTAGGCAGTGCATGGATAGATTGGGATGATGCACCATAAGTCTCCAGAAACCGATCGGCTGTAGTTAATGAGAGAAAAAATCCTCCAGTAAACATCACCTTTACAATGACGCACTTATTTTCCATAAATAAAACCGGCACTAATCAGGTTAACCGCTGCTTAATCCTTGGCCGAAATAATTAACGCTGCCTTCCTAATACCTTTCGTCACGCTGCAGGTAGTAGATATTCAGTTTCTATCAACGACAGCGAAAACAAAGTGATAAACATCAAACTTTACGACCTAGTCAATATCCTCGGATCGATGCGAGACCATGGAGAATGGCACGCGAGCTGAGACGAGTGGTACATAAAAATCCGAGCTCTTCAAGATTCATTCCAACTCCTGTGTGTGTGTGGGGGGGGGAGTGTTTTCCAATTCCCCCTGCCACCCCGGGGCATACATATGCTCCAAACAAAATCTGTTTAAAAGTTGAATGCCTTTTGTACTTCAGTTTCCCTCCATAGATACGACTTTTTTTATTTTCGTATGTTTAGTGTGTATGTATTCCGGTGTCGTAAACATTTGGTTCATCATCATTTCTTGAAATTTTCAGAGGAAAATTTGGGTCAGCACCGAGCCGTTAACCCTCGAATAGCTAACAGATGATCTTTCATATTTTGGATCGGGGCGGATAGGCAACAACATCAACCATTAGTACAAACATCGGGTGAAATGTTTCGGAAACGCGATCTTTACACGCCACGGAACAAACCGCCGATATCGGAATCTAAACACAAAACTAAACTCAAGGAAGAGTGAGAAAAAAAATCTACACATAAAAACACACAAAAGCACGATAAACACGTTTAGGGGCGTGAAGAAATTGAATATTGAAATGTAAATTAGAGCCAAGCGGAGCCGTCCCTGGCTTCAATCGAATGTTTGAAAATAAGGTGGATCGTTAACGTGCCCTGGTCTGCTCTGGCCTGTAGCAGCAGCATCAGCAGCAGTGGCTGTGGTGGTAGTGGCAGCAAACGGTTGCGGGGGGTAACCGTAAAGATGCGGATTATCGTCGAACTTTAGCTACGGCGGCCGGCTGGTAAACACATTACCTATGTCAACGAGGTTTACGTTTGCCAAGTTCTGTATGCGCCGCCGGCGATTGCATTCGCGTGGGCAGCCGGCAGTTTCTCCGCCGTGTGTGTCGTTAAGTTTTGTTCAAGGCGTAATATATACACACATTTGTGCGGCAGAAACGTGCTCGAGGTAATGGTTAAGATTTTAGAACATACTGTAATGATTTATTTTAAATCTCAAGGAAGAATCAATGCCACTTTGAATTATCTGTTCGCATAAATAACCCATACAGGGTGATTCAGGTGGCTGAATTTTAATAAATCTTTTTTTTTTTCTACGAGTGTCACAAAAGCGATTCAGTCCAGGCCATCGATCCGACTATATCATACAACATCGTTGGAGACGGTAGAAGCTAGTTATATTTCTTCTAGGATTCTATGATTCTTTTAATAATGTACCTGGTTAAAAAGCGATTTTTTCTTTTGACTTCTATACTACGATCCTGCTACCTAGCGTCAAATTCTCAAATGCCATCACAATCTGTCACTTGTGTTGTGTTTACATTCTGAATTTGTGATGAATAGTGACGATATAAATTCACGTTTATGCTCTTCTTTTTACTCTTAGAAAACACTTTCCAATTTCATTTTATAACAATGCGAGACGCCAAGAAACTGATATTCGAAATAGCTGAACGTAACAGCCTACCTCATCCGTTCAATAACAAGACGCGAATGGCGGGATAAGACTGGCTTAAATGATTTTAAAGTGGTTATATTACTAGCATTGTTCTATGACTAGTTCGACTAGAAGGGCTGACGTAAGAATCGCCCGTATTGTTCATTACATATTGATGGATATTTTTCGCACACGGAAAAAATTATGTAGTTCTAAAAGACTCAAACAAACCACGTGACTATCGTGGCACTGCCTCCTTACTCGATCATTGAGCTACATCAATTGTACGATACGTTCATGGATCCATTTAAGGGGGTATTGTAACGGGTGTTCAATAAAAAATTTGAATTTCTTCAGTGATAGTAAAAAAACAAAAATTTCAAGCAATTTAGTATTCAGAGGGCAAGTTGGTCGGGTTCCGTTTCTTGGGTACGTACAGTATTTTTGACGTAGAACTAAGTCTTTCAGGAAGGGCGCCAAATCAGAAAACAAGTCACGTTTTTATGAAATAAAGTTAACGGTAGTAACTATTTCCACTGTGAACTCAAACTCTCATGATTTGCATACCAATCGAATCGGAAATTCTGTAAGATTTGTTTGATATGTTATACATTACAATTCGCTAATCTCTAAACGGTTTAAATTCATGAAAATTGGAAGAACTTCCTTTTTCCCCATACATTTGTTCTGCCAATTTGTGTGCTAACCCTACCCGTATTCCGAATGCTTATAACTCGAAAATTTCCTCACAGATCGGAAAGATGTCTGCATTAATCGATAGGAAATATTTCTACGCGTCTGTCACAATTAATAAAATGTTATTTTTCATGAGATGAACAAATGAATAACTGTGAAATATCAAGCGTTATCTAAACCCCCTAACTGCCAAGTTTTGATTGGCCCGATTTACGGTTTCCCCAACACATACTTCTAAATCGATGTAGCGACCACTGGAAATCCGTTTTGCAAATACATGGAAGTCGCTTGTAACGCTTCATTTGTTCTGATTCCACGAATGAGATCGTTTCCTTCGGTGTGGATGAGACGAAGGCGATCCATCGGTTGGTCTTTTTAGATTTTTTGCAAACCAAGGATTTAACCATCAAGTGTAGAAAACAAGGGTTATTTACATTACAACGTTGAGGGACTGAAAAGATACAAAGCGTCAAACAAAGTCAGAGGCATTAAAAATGGACAGAAGGCTGATCTTTCCATACCTATATGTTTCGCATGTCTTAAAATTTATAATCCAGATCGAAAATAAAATGTAAAAACAACGTAAAATAAAATATTTAAAATCGTAAAAAAAATGTGGTTCTTTTGCACCCAATAAGGTACAAATGAGCGGAGCTAAAATTCAAATATGTCCGTAGAACGTGCATTGCATTTGCATTTCAAGCGAGTGATTTACCCGGTGTAGGCATATGGAACCGGAACGCACACATACTAATGGACATTATGTTTTCGACGTCTGTCAGCAATATTCTTTCAAAATATCAGAAGTTTCATGCAGCACGATTTTTAATTTATTTAGTTTATTTTTTGTATCAAAATGGTGGTTTTTGTGCTAATGAATTTATATCTGCGAAAATCATTAATTGGTTGGTCATAACAAAAAAAATATAGGAGATTGTGTTTAAGACACGACCACTTTGTTAACGTAGAACTGTGCTGTTATTTTGTTCAAGTCGCTTGTTAATAACTTCGGATATTATTTTACACACACACACACTTATCTCTGCTTTACGCTCTTCTCAACAGAAGTCATTTCTATTAATATTTCCGGTCTCGATTAGCTTAGCTGTCATCCTTGGTGGAGATAGTTTTGCTACTGCCATGCGAAACCAATTCACACTCGTAATTCCTGAACAATTATTTCCTTGGCGAGCTGATGACCGATGATAGCCTAGTTTGAACGTTCCCCACACACTTGTGTAGTTCAGAACCTTAATGGAATGGCGTCAGTTTGATGTAATGACTGCAATGCCAGAGACATCAGTGAGTAAGTAATTTGGTCGTGTTCACAGCTCAATTCGAAACGAAGACATGTGATGACGCAAAACAAAGAAGAACAAGCGATGTTCATTGCTTCGTATCTAGAACGATACTGGAAATTTGCCTCAGCGAGATCCAATATTTATGCTCCAGGCAAATATTCCCCTTTGTTATTCTCCTTCTTCTTTTCTTTGTTCACGGTGACTTTAAACCATTCCCCTCTGTTGGTCGCCGATAAGTTGCTCGTTGTTGACGGCATGGGAAGAGAAGTCAACAAATGAATAGAACAAGTGTACGGGAAAATGAAAATGCTTCTAGTTTTCATCAATTTAAACCGTTTACACATCAGTGGATTGTAATATATAGCATAAAAAACAAATCTTAGGGAATCTCCGATTGGTTGGGTGCGTAAATCTTCTAAATCCGTTCGCGGCAAAAATAGTTATTAACGTTAATTTTATTTCATAAAAACGTGACCTGTATTCTGATTTCGGCACCCTTAATGAAAGACGAAGTTCTACGTCAAAAGTCACAGGAGGGTTGTGTCCGAGACACGACCGCATAGTTCACGTAGGATTCCGTTAGGATATCTGTTGATTTTGGATATGTTTGAAGAATTACATCGTTAAATTCATTGATAATGATTTGGTGGCCCTGAAAAGAGCCGTTTTGTTTGGTTGTTGGGTATTGTTTGTTCACTCCACCAGTGTTTTCCGAGTGATGGTAAACAGTCGTTCAATGATACGTGTCACATAAAAGATACCGAATTGGAACGAGTTATGATGGAAACCGCTCTCTGTGTGTAATTTTCTTTTACAATTTTTTACTTTCTGGGTGTTTATTCAACCCAATTCGAATTTTAATTGGACGTTTCATACATCATTTTCAACACAACTGCTACCATACACAATTTTACACTTACACTTTGGCTAAGTTTTTCATAATACATGATCGGCCATTGATATGAAATTTCAAGAAGCGACCAACATTAAAGTTCCAAATTAAAATTGTATTTGCTAGAATTAATCGTATCACTCACCTTACTTGCAATATAAAAATGCACCCGACTTGCATATATTTGCAATGCCGATTTCCCCCGGGCACCTTGGTTTTGATGTCTATATTAGGGACCCGTCGCATGTGTTCCTAAATTTCGGCCAATCAGAAGTGGGTATTCCCGTTAGGATAGGGGTGGAGATTTTACAATTGTTCGATAGCTAGTTTCATGACGTATATTATTTTCTTCAATACAAAAACAGGAAGTGGGTTATATCTATGGTATAACCGCAAGGGTGACGTAGGACTATCGTTGATTTAGAGATCATTTGTTTGAAGTTGAATCCAAATCCATTCTGAATGAATGAATAAATGAATATTTGGGGGACTTCAAAAACGAGAGCGTTACGTTGGAGGCAAAGGTTTAATGCATCCAATATAGGATACGAAAAACCTTGTTCTGAAGAATAGTCTTCAAAAGCTTTCCTGCTAACTGCACTTGATTGACAAATCACAAAACCAAAGGTATTATATGGATATTTTATGGATAGAAAAAATTAAAAAAAACTCTTTTGCTTGAATGTAATTTTCAATTCCAAGGGGACTGGCAGATTATTTTCCAGCAACGATCAGATATTTCCACATTTTCCTCGATACTGGAAGCCCACCAGTAGTTAATACTAACTCGATAACCACCTGTTAATAGCACTTGATTGAAAAATATTTGGTCACAGTGTTACATGGATAGAAAACATTAAAATAAACTCATCCAAACGGATAGAATTCCGCGCGTGTATGTGTGTGTGTGTGTGTGTGTAGCGATGTCTTCCCGGGGAACCGTTTGTGGCATCACTCTCCTCCTGATGGATTCCCTTCTGGCCTAAGGTGCACAAACAGGTTTTTGGTGACACCGTTCATCCGCGCTTTCATGATAAATACGAAGAGCTTCACCACAACAGCGACAACATGCTCCAATCGCTGTTCAATTAGAACTAAGTGGATTTCCGAGCGGCGCTCGCTTATATACCGATTGGTGATTTCAATAGCCTGTTTTGAGAACAATTTTAAGGCTATTGAAACAAGTTTTTGGATCAAAAAGTAACAAGTATATAACGCGTAGACATTTTATTTTTCGAATGAAGTGTTTAAAGGGTGTGTCACATCAAATTGCATCACGGAAAAAACGCTGTAGAAATTTAATTTTTAGGAATGATATCTTCAGCTTTCGCTTATAATCAGATAAGAGTGTATAGATCACGTTAGCCATGTTTCACTGTCAATTTTTCGTAAATGTGAAAAAATTTCGTCGAACGAAAAAGAGCGTCGTGAATTAATCCTGTGCACTCATTTCGAGAATCCGGAGTTGTCACATCGGGACATCGGTAAGATGCTGGGAATCGTCCAATCCACGGTCAGCAGAGTACTAAAACGATACTTCGAGAACCTTACCATCGACCGGAAGGTGAAGAACGGCAAAAATGGATGCTCCGTCAGTGAAAAAGATCACAAGCGCGTAGTTAAGCAGTTTAGACGTGATCCGAGATGTTCGGTCCGGGATGTCGCCAATAAGCTGAATTTGTCAAGTTCATTCGTCCAGCGGACCTAGCAGCGGGAGGGCCTGCGTACATACAAGGTTCAGAAGGCTCCTAACCGCGACGAAAGGCAAAACATGGTGGGGAAGACGCGAGTCCGGAAGCTGTACACCGAAATGCTGATGAAGCCGCATTGCCTGGTAATGGACGACGAAACCTACGTCAAAGCGGACTTTCGTCAGCTGCCGGGCCTGTTGTTCTTCTCCGCAGAGGACAAATTCAGCGTTCCGGAGGAGATTCGCAAGCAGAAACTATCCAAGTTTGCCAAAAAGTACATGGTGTGGCAAGCGATCTGCTCTTGCGGAAAGCGGAGCGCCCTCTTCGTGATGACCGGCACGGTAAACGGGCAGGTTTACCTTAAGGAGTGCCTACAGAAGCGCTTACTACCACTATTGAAGCAGCACGAAGGCCCGACCATCTTCTGGCCGGATCTCGCTTCGTGCCACTATTCAAAGGACGTGTTGGAGTGGGACGAAGCCAACGGGGTCACCTTCGTGCCAAAGGAAATGAACCCGCCCAACGCGCCGGAGCTTCGCCCAATAGAAAAATATTGGGCGATTATGAAGCAGGCCCTCCGGAAGAACCCAAAAGTTGTCAAATCGGAGGCGGACTTCAAGAGAAAATGGATTTCTGTTCAAAAAAAACTACAACCTGACGTTGTACAGAACCTTATGGACGGGTAAAGAGGAAGGTGCGAGCATACGGGCTTGGGCTCGAAGTATGAATAAAAAGAAAATGCCAAAAGTTGTTTAATAGTTTTTATTTTACTGTCTAAAATTTTCTGGGCGAATTTCTACAGCGTTTTTTCCGTGGTGCAATTTGATGTGACACACCCTTTATCATACCATTTCGTTCAGTTGTTTAGGAGCTATTAACGCTCAAAATCTCGGTCTCCGGCGTAACGCTTTCGGTTTCGAAACTTTGATTTTACACCCCGGTATAGAAATGAAAGACGTAGTCCTACGTCAAAAAAAATTATGGAGTGCCGAAATTAATTGACGCAAAAATTTCATCAATCCATCATGAAATAACTGAGCAATAAGCGTTTGAAATTGGATAATTTTCACAATGTGCTCGATTTTCGATTTTCAGTTTGTACCCCAATATGTTTCCGAAGGACGTAATTCTACGTCAAAAGTCACAGGAGGTTGTGTCCGAGACACGACCGCATAGTTGACGTAGGATTACGTTAGGCCATATGTCGCACGCTGATTTTGGATATGTTTAAAAAACAATATTGTTAAACTCTTTGATAATGATCTGGTGGCCCTGAAAAGGGCCGTTTTTTTTGGTTGTTGGGTTATTTTTTCACTCCACCAGTGTTACAATCGAGCTTTCTGCATCAGTGATAGAAAGTTGATTCAACTCCTATGCACGTTTGCATGAACATATATTGCGACATATTTACTCGCGTAAAACTTTATGGAACAACAAAAACTACAATTCACTTCTGTTGGTTTTTTGGCAGCGGTGGTATTTTTCGGAGCCGCTGCTGCTCATTTCTTCTTTGGCGTCTTCGGCTTTCTAAAGTTTTCGTTGATACCACCAGGGCGAGCTAAATGACGGATAGCGGGTTTGATACACTGGATATTGTCATGCAGAATCTTACGATACGCTCTCCCTTTACCGAGTCCTTTGCCTCATTTGCCTCCCTTGCCGCATTCAATCGTATTGGGTGATGTGAAGAGGAGTACCAGCAATGCACACTAGAAACAAAAATTGTTTCGGTTGCGCCTCGCTCCTCTCCTTTGTATCCTTTGTCGCATCCATGTCGTGTTGGTTGATGTGGAAAATACCTGAAATGCACGCTAGAAATTCAGATGTTTGCCGATCTGAGCGTTGAACGAGAATGAGACATCCAGGTTTCAGGTTCAGGTTTTGTATTATAGAGGCTTTGAACTTTTTCAGTTCATTCGTCTCTAGCTTTGAGAAAGGCCTTTGGAGAACTTTACTTTTCCTGCATTACTCCTCCACCCTCATTGCCTTGAGAAAGGCACTCGATCCCTCGCCATCCAGCTCGCCCAGCAACGATGTCATTAAGTCGGTGGCCTCACGAAGAATGATGATGAGAAATCCACGAATGCTACGTCTTTTCATATCAGTTGAAATGTGAGAAATAGGCGCCTCCCACTCGCTTGCGATGCAGATATTTGGCTTGTCAGTGAACCCTTCGGGCCCGAGGAAGGCAGCCCATGGTGTCGGTGAGAGACGTGTTGGCTCGGTTAGACCTTGATTACATGTCCCAAATATATGTATTCCTTAAAGCTATCGATCTTCGTGTGTGACTGTCCTTATACCCTTAGTTTTTCCTTTTCCTTTTCCTTTGTGAGAGATCGGATCCCTTTTTAAGAATAAGATGAAATGTAAATACATATTAGATATAAGATAGGTTTAAGAATTGAGTGTGATGAGTGTGATTGAGAGTGTGAGTGTGATCATTGTCAACATATCCTCATATCCCCTCCTTTTCCTGAAGAAAATATGTCACCCTTCTAAACTCGAGTTGACCGCGAGTAATCGGTTTCCTATATTATTAACATTAGAATTAAGGAAAAATGTATATATACTAGTAACAATACAGTAAGTAGTTCGGCACCTTTAAACCTATGTAACTGAGCCTGTAAAAATAAACGATTTAAATAAAAAATAAAAAATACTGAAATGTGCGGAGATGACGGCTCCAAAAACAACAAGTCTTAGAAATTTTCCGATTCAGCTGATATGACAAATCATCAAAATACGTTCGCAACAAAAAAGTTATTACCATTAGAACTATTTTATAAAATTGTGACATGTTTTCTGATTTAGACTCACTCACAGAAAGTCGCAGTCCTAAGACAAACAACACACACATTGCAAAAACGAAATCGCTTTTCGCGGGTCAACGTGACCTCATATCAGCATGAAGAATCCATTGATGGCTGTAGAACTGCGCTAACTGCGTATGTTTTCTCGCGATAAGCGGAGAATGTGATATCACCTCGCATCCAGCGTGGAAAATTCATTGCCCTTGCTCTCGAGATCAAAAGCAAAATATTTACGAATTCCTATGTTGTTACGGCATCCGGCAGATATGGACGGCGGAGCTGAACGGAAGCGAATACATTTATCATCTATTAAAGTTGTTCTAATCCGTTCCAATTACTGTGGTGGCTCTTTTGGGGCGGTGGGACGGAACCAACGGACCACAAACGACGGACGAATAAATCACTCGAAATGCTTGACATTTTCCGTGTTTGTTTGGCAGCTTTGGGGAAAAAGTGTATATCGCCGCCGCGCCTCTTCGCCTTCTCCTGGGGAAATTAAATTAAAATATCATCTAAAATGACAAGTTCTGTAAAGCGGAAAATCTACTTCACGCCACACGGAGCCAAAGAATACGCTCTGTCTGCCTGTGGCCAGTCGGTGGATGGTCCTCTCGGGACTCCCGGCCCGGTTGCTTCATGGAAAAAAAACAAACCCAGAGTGCGGCGGGTAGAGAATGAAAATTTATGTAAACAGAATATAAATATGAACGGTGCTGTGTACGAGTATGTGTATGTGTGTGTGTGTGTGTGTGTGTGTGTGTGTGTGTGGTTAACGCCTAGGAACAAGGAAAATTCCGATGGGACGAAGCGAGAAAACACACAACAAGGAAATGCCAACCGAATGCCACATATATAAGATTATTGTGAATTTATTGAAGTTTATGTTTAACTTTTTTTACGACTCGAGAAGGTTGCGCAAATGATTGAAATACCGTCCGTACCGGATGGAGGCCTGGGGAAGCCGTGTGGTCTTATGCAATTGATTCATGTCCATTGTGATCATAATGTGCAATATATCTCGCCGACAATATATTTATGGAATACTCGGAGGGTTTTGTGAAGGGGATTTTATCCAATAAATGTTCAGAATTGAATTGTTGATTCCTCAGATATGTAAATAACTTAATTTAGGCAGCACATTTCTCAATCCCCTTGTGTGAATACATTTGCTTTCAGAATTATAGAAAAGTCTTATATTGTGAATGTCATATACGTTACAAAACGCATTTCAAACATGTTAACACACAGAACCAGTACCCACGCAAATAGGGAAAATTTATCGATTAAATCTATTTGGTTGTATTCTGTTTATCCAACTAGCAACGTGTCAGAAAATCGGTCCTCACCATCGCTCGGAGAGTTCTCTCAGCTTTCAACAATATGACCAACGTTCTTATCCTTGCACTAAAAGCAGCATGCGAATGGAAGCAGCTGGCTAGTGCTGTTTTCTTTTTCTGCCGAACGCCCCCCAAAGAACCCCAACCAAGTGGATGATAGTCTGTCCATTTGTTTGTCGTTTGACGTTCCGCTTCCGGGCGAACTCCAGTCCCACATTCGGTGCAGATATAGAAGAAGCAAAGTGGCAAACAGTTTCCTTCGCTAATCCTAGGAAAGATAGTTAAAGCTAAAGCTCAAAAGGCTCAAGCGGTGGACGCATTTCGTTCATCCCATTCCGAACAATTTTCCGGTTTGTTGAGTTTTGTGAAATGTCCTCGGGAATTTTCTTTGTGTTTATCAGTTTGAGGAATAAACCGGGCCGATGAAAGTGTTTCTCCTCGCAAATCGCTAAAGAAGATTACGGACAAATTCGAAGCGATGGTGTTCATGGAATTCGACCTGGAGTGACAAACAAAATCTGGAAAGATGTTTTTCCATGAACCTATGCTTTTGAAATACTATGAAATAGAGCACTTGCCCTATAGACCCAACAATCTGCCGATGTGTCTTTGCTGGTTATATGGACGGAGCGATTCGGTCCAGTTTCTTTCTGGGCCCAAATTCAACTGTCGGTGCGCTATAGAAATAAGAGGGCAACGATAATAATGAATTTAGGCCATTTTGAATTTGCATTTTCATAAATAACTGTGTTCTACGAGTCAAGCCCTTTCGTTCGATACCCATATTGATGGGGTTTTGGAAAAACACTTATCGATGGGGTTTTGAAAAAAAATGTAGTCTGCCATTTTGTAGCAGTCGTCATCTTGGATTTTCAAGACCATGAAATACGAAGTTTTATAACGACAACAGAGATAAAGGTGTGTTCCAAATTTCAGAACAATCGGTCAACAGGAAGAGGGTTGAATTTCTATTGATGTGGAACAACCCTACAGATAACTATAACAACTATATTTTTATGTTTATTTATTTTTTGATTATTCTATATATCCCATATTTACACTTAAGTGCCTATTCTATCTGATTCCGTTTGAAAATCTTATTCAAAATCAACGAGGAAAGTGTCATCCAGATCTGGGTGACGGGGCGATCAAGGTGTTAATGATAAAATGACAAATCTTGAAAGGGATAGCTAGAGGCGAATGAACTGAAAAGTTTAAACCCTCTTAAAGCCAAAAAGAAGAAGAAGAAGAAAGGGATAGTGAAGGTTGTATAATGACATAAATACGAACGAAATGTCAAAAGTTTTAGTTTTTTCCATTGACATGCAAAGTTTCATAAAAACTGATGATTTGTATTTTTGTGCTACACTAGCTGACTCGGCAAACTTCGTCCCGCCCAAAATTTGTTTTTTCTTATCAATACCTTCAAACATTCACGTTGTCTTACTAAGCGCAATTTCATGAGTCCAATCGCAGAACTGTTCATTGATTGATCTTCTAATCGACCCCATTGAATTTACCTTTTACTAAAAAATTCCTAGTATCTAGTACCAAAACTCATCATTATAATATCAGATTGTTTTCAGACACAATTTTCGTTTAAGATTTTTCAACCACTTGCAAATAACATGTTTCTCCGTAACATAGAATAAATGTTTGATACAGAAAATATGATAGAATAGAGACAGACTCCTCTCCTCTTCTCCTCTTGGAGAGGGGGGAGGAGTCACTATTCACTATAGAAACGTTCCGTGTCCCCTAAAATGATTACATGCCAAATTTTGCTAAATTCGCTTGATTAGTTTTCGAGTTATGCAGAAATTGGTTTTTCATTTGCATGACAGCCCACCCTTAGAGAGGGGGTGGAGTGTCTAACCACCATAGGAACATTAATTACACCCTAAAACCTCCATATAACGTTTTGTGTCCCCTAAAACCTTCACATGGCAAATTTGGTATTTTCTTGATAAGTTTTCGAGTCATGCAAAAATTTGTCTTTCATTTGTATGGCAATGGTACAGAGTACAGATTTCCGTCAAAAAGTACAGATTGGACAGATTTTCCTGAACCTGAATTTTCGACGATGCATGAAAAGCTGAAAGATTTTGATTTCATCATTCTCACTAATATCTGCGAGGAATCTTACGTTGTTTCATTGTCCAATGCTATTAAATTTGGTAATTTTTCGACGTTTCGATGTCTGGTTTGTAACGTTCTCACTACACCTTATTCCTCGACAACTGTCGAGCGATTTTTTTCTGCTCATAATAAAAACAAAAATAAGCTTCGAAATAGGCTCTGCAACGATACGATAAACGCTGTTTGAGATCAAGACAGCCCTAAATCGGACAATTCCTCTTGTCTTGTCAACACATCCGACGATCCTTTTTTTGGTATAGATAGAAGAAGATATAAAAGTGCGTTTCATCACATTGAAATCCATTTCCAGTTTCGAACAAAGATCAATTTCGCTAGCGCAAACATCAAATGGACTAACAGCACCTGTCACTATGTAATTGTAGAATACATGGAAATTTAATTTTCCGAATTTTCCCTTTTACCTTCAGAGTTTTCCGAAAATGTTCATGTTTGGAGGGGTGTCATACCATCATAGAAACATTTCTCATACCCAAAAACCCTTAAATCCCAAATTGTTAATCAAGCACAGCGTTGAGTTATGCAAAAATTTGTGTTTCATTTCTATGGCAGTCCCCCCCCCTCGGTGAGGTGGGAGGAGAGTTGAACCACCTTTGAAATGTTTCTTGACCCCTAAAACCTCCACATGCCAAATTTGGTTCAGTTTGCTAGATTAGTTCTTAAATTATGCAGAAGTTTGTATAACAGTTCCCCTCTCCCTCAGAGAGAGGGGATGAGTTTCTATTCACCATGGAAACGTTTCGTGTCCCTTAAAACATTCGCATGACAAATTTGGCTCCATTTGCTTGATTGGTTTTCGAATTATGCAGAAATTTGTCTTTCAATTGTATGGCAGCCCCCCCTTAGAGAGGGGGGTGGAGAGTCTAACCATCATAGAAATATTTATTGCACCCTAATACCTCAATATGCCCAATTTGGTTTCGTTTGCTTGAATAATTCTCAAGTAATGCAGAAATTTGTGTTCCATTTGTATTTCCGCCCCCCCCCCCTTAGAAAGGGAGGTGGAGAATCTAACCACCATAGAATCATTTATTGCACCCTAAAACTTCCATATGCCAAATTTCGTTTCATTTGCTTGATTAATTCTCGAGTAATGTAAACTTTTTGTGTTTCATTTGTATGGCAGCCCCCCAATTATTTTCCTAAAACTCTATAAAATGTTTTTGCGCAAAAATGGTAAGTCATACAAAAAAAGATCACAAAATTTTATAAAAAATGGTCAAAATATGTGTCCCTTTCCATATGTGAATCTAGATAAATTTTCAGAAAACTAAATATGCCAAGTTGCATAGTTAGGTTAGGGATCTTCCAATTTTCCTTCGGAGTTTTTCAGAAATTTTCCAATTTTTCTCTCCATTACATTGATTTATGGGCAGAGACGAATACAACAAAATAAAGGCGGTCCAAATCGAACGATTCTTTCTTCGAGTTTTGCGCTCAGCAACACAATTGGTGAGAAATTTTTATTTATATAGACTAGCTGACCCGGCGAACTTTGGTCCGCCAATAAAAGTATTTTTGGTATAAATACTTTCGAACATTGACGTTCTCTTACTAAGCGAACGTCAGTGGATTCCATCGCAGAACTTTTCATTGATTTATGTTCTTCAATTTCTTCAATGCAGACGCATTCTTTATGACCAAAAATTTGCATCATTGGGTTTCCTTTTCAATTCAAACATCAAAAGATTATTTTCTGAGAAAATTCTTCTCGAAAAATTAATAAGATTTGTATATTTTTCACATAATGTATATTTTTCACACAACCTAATGTATGAGGAAAAAAATCCGAACAAAATTTTAATTTAAAATAAAAATGCTGCATAACTTATTTTTCTGAACATGTTTATTTATTCATGTGATGCAATTTGTTAATAAAATTCACACGTAAAAATATCTTCCACGTCATGCTGATTCACTGACTCTTCGGGGAACTTGCCTCATAGCTTCCTGAATTCCAAGTGTTTCAATAGTTTTGAGTTCCTTCTTGATGTTGTTGATCAAACAGTCGGCATTCACATTCTTTCGGGATGAACTCGATACCGCGTTGGCGTAAATCCACTAAGGTTGCAGTAGCATAAGGTAACGATGCTAAGTCTGGTCAAAATACCACTTTTTTCATTTTCGTGATGCCGTTGAATAAATTTTTGGAGGACTGGCTTTGTCACACACTTTGTCACATAGATTTGCGCATGAACCGTCAAGCTCTTCTCGAAAAACACCGGTTCGCTTATTTCACGCGACTTACGGAAAAACTTCACATCTGATGCTGTTTGGGTATGAGAAATGTATACGATATGATTTCGCCGATCGACCAGTCGTTTCTGCCTTCAATTTCGTTCGAACTTCGCTGTCTTATAAAGTGCATTTTCGTCCAGAACCGGATTTTCCAGAATCGGATTTTCTGAAAAATTCGGTCATTTTGAAACAAACTTAAGCAAGTATAGTGAATAAAGCCTGTAGTTATTATTTTCGCCATCACTATAGGAATACGTCATTCATCCTAAAAATGTATTTCCACTTTCAAACAATGATCAATTTCACTACCGCAAATATCGATTGGTAAGATAACGCTTATAACGGTGTTATTTTGGAACATATGGAAATTCAATTTCTTGGATTCTTCAATTTTCCTTCGAAGTTTTCCAAAAAAAATCCGATTTTTCTCTCCATAACATTGATCTATGGTCAGAGACGAATACAACGAAATGAAGTCGGCTCAAATCAGACTCCTTCAAGTTTCGAGTTTTCATTCATATAGATATAGTAATTGAATAACACAATGAGATTTAGAGAGCTGTCGTCAATAAGTACATTTGAACCACGGCAAAAATAAATTCTTCTCCAGCGCTTATCCAATTAAAATTCACCCAACGCCGATCTCTGGACAACGAAAGACAATAAATTAAAATCAATCAATCCTGTCCCTGCTTTGTATTTGCTTTGCATTCATTAAACATTGTAAATTAGATTCCGAAACAAAACAAGGGTGGAGTAAGGAAAACACAGCTGGAAAATTCGTAATATTTCAGTGCCTGATTTTCCACGAACACTGATCTTGAATCATTGGCTTGGATAGTGACATCCCTCGCGCTTTGGGTGATTTTCGATAGCGCAGAAAAAGATAATCGAAAACATTGCTCTCGCGGAGGCATCCAAATAAAATAGAAAAGAAAAAGAGGGCATGGGAATAAGTCCAATGAAATTTATGGCCGTAATTTTATTGCCTCCTTCGTTCCTCCTCCGGTTGGTGGTGGGATCGTTACACTGGAAGACAAGTGAATAATTTTCTCCTGTTTTCCAGCATTTGATGCAAAATTTAATTAAGAAATCAATCATTTTGCCCGAGCAGGGAAAAGTTTTGTTTTTCTCCCTCGCAATCAGTCGATACCATTCGCTATTGGGATTGCATAACATCGACAACGAATTGGAAAGTGAAATTACTAAAATTTAAACGAATTTGGAAAACCAGAAACAGAAACTGTCAATATTTTAAATAGTAATTGTTTATTTCCACGATCTTGGTTTAGTTCTGAAGGCAGAGTAAATAATATTCAATTACGATATTACCTGAAAAAAATTCAACTTCTATGTTATCAAGTTCAGTTCAGGATTCAGTGATATACTAGGGGGTTTGAAAAAAAATCTATTCGGATATATCGTTCTTTCTTTAGAATCACGCGTTTATATCAAGACATCATACATTTTGGTTCTATTTGGATAAACTTCTAAATGAAACAATGATCTGTATGCTGAAAAGTGAGTAAACATACGCTTCAATTAAACTTTTTCCCTAGTTAGCTGCACGCTGTAGAGAAACATTCCAAACATGCACAAAACTTCTCATCTTCCCATTCCCGGAAAACGTCGGCGCTCGGTTTTTTTTTCCTCTCTCTATCTCGGATGCATTTCCCAAACCGGGTACAATGTGGAACACGTCAACAGGCACGAAAAATTATCCTCTATTTGACGCGAACATTTTGTTATATGAACTTTTTAGCATGTTTATTAAAAGTAAATTAAATTTTTCTCCACTTCGGACACTGCCTCCCGGAGCCGGAGCCACATAACTGTCTGTGTTGAGTTTTTTGTTTTCGGTAGTTTTTCCCTTTCCTAATAGAGTCGAATTGGTGCAGTATGGTGATGGGGGAGGTGGGGCCGGTGGTTGGGGGAACTCACCAAACAAGCAATGTATAATAGTTTTCCCGGATATCATTGCACTTTTTCACTGCACACGAGGATTCCAACCGATTTGGTGGCATAATTTTCAGTTTTTGGATGTAATGTTTCTTAACGTCGAATTAGGGAATGGCACTGTAATCACGGTGGGATGTTAGACCGACAATGAAACTTAACCTCATACAATTCGAACAGAAACCCAATCAAGATTCTCGATCATTTACTAATGTGGTTGTTTAATAATAACAAATTTATGATTTCTAATAATTTAACATATTACAAAAATATTTTGTTTTTTTTAAGAATGTTTATTCATAATGTGGATACTTGTTTTACAAAGCTTCAGGGTTGAAGCTTGACAAAATATATGAATTATACTTAACTATCATTTTGGTAACACATCTTAGAACTACAAAAACGACAAGTTGGTGCAAAAATATTGTAAAAGATTGTTGGTCGCGACAAACACAGCGATAAACTGCCGAAATCTACATTAAAGGGTGTGTCACATCAAATTGCATCACGGAAAAAACGCTGTAGAAATTTAATTTTTAGGAATTATATCTTCAGCTTCCGCTTATAATCAGATAAGAGTGTATAGATCACGTTGGCCATGCTTCACTGTTAATTTTTCGTAAATTTGGAAAAATGTCGTCGAACGAAAAAGAGCGTCGTGAATTAATCCTGTGCACTCATTTCGAGAATCCGGAGTTGTCACATCGGGACATCGGTAAGATGCTGGGAATCGTCCAATCCACGGTCAGCAGAGTACTAAAACGATACTTCGAGAACCTAACCATCAACCGGAAGGTGAAGAACGGCAAAAATGGATGCTCCGTCAGTGAAAAAGATCACAAGCGCGTAGTTAAGCAGTTTAGACGTGATCCGAGAAGTTCGGTCCGGGATGTCGCCAATAAGCTGAATTTGTCAAGTTCATTCGTCCAGCGGACCAAGCAGCGGGAGGGCCTGCGTACATACAAGGTTCAGAAGGCTCCTAACCGCGACGAAAGGCAAAACATGGTGGGGAAGACGCGAGCCCGGAAGCTGTTCACCGAAATGCTGACGAAGCCGCATTGCCTGGTAATGGACGACGAAACCTACGTCAAAGCGGACTTCCGTCAGCTGCCGGGTCTGTTGCTCTTCTCCGCAGAGGACAAATTCAGCGTTCCGGAGGAGATTCGCAAGCAGAAACTATCCAAGTTTGCCAAAAAGTACATGGTGTGGCAAGCGATTTGATCTTGCGGAAAGCGGAGCGCCCCCTTCGTGATGACCGGCACGGTAAACGGGCAGGTTTACCTTAAGGAGTGCCTACAGAAGCGCTTACTACCACTATTGAAGCAGCACGAGGGCCCGACCATCTTCTGGCCGGATCTCGCTTCGTGCCACTATTCAAAGGACGTGTTGAAGTAGTACGAAGCCAACGGGGTCACCTTCGTGCCAAAGGAAATGAACCCGCCCAACGCGCCGGAGCTTCGCCCAATAGAGAAATATTGGGCGATTATGAAGCAGGCCCTCCGGAAGAACCCAAAAGTTGTCAAATTGGAGGCGGACTTCAAGAGAAAATGGATTTCTGTTAAAAAAAAAAACTACAACCTGACGTTGTATAGAACCTTATGGACGGGGTAAAGAGGAAGGTGCGAGCATACGGGCTTGGGCTCGAAGTATGAATAAAAAGAAAATGCCAAAAGTTGTTTAATAGTTTTTATTTTACTGTCTAAAATTTTCAAAAGGATCGGTCTACTGGGCGAATTTCTACAGCGTTTTTTCCGTGATGCAATTTGATGTGACACACCCTTTACTGATTTGAGAATGTGACTAAAATTCCTATTGGGTTTCACGAGACGAGATAGTGTGGCGGATGACTTGCAATCAACTTAGGATAGGGTTTAGAATGATTGTGGTCTCTTCTGTGGTTCGAGATTTACTAGCTACAGGGTGGGCCATTTAAAGTGGAAGGATTTGTTTTTGCAATAGCAAAGTAAAGAAGTGGAATTTTAATTTTTTTTTTAAATTCATTTATTTTTGTCCAAGGAGATTTGTTCTAACTACTTTTTGATTATGATATCTCGTAAATGACCGCCTCTTGCCTCGACCGCAAAATGTGCCCTTTTTTCGGCATTTTCCATCACTTTGCCCAATGTTTCGGCCGATATGGCAGCAATTTCTTGTCGGATATTGTCTTTCAGCGCAGCCAGGGTCCTTGGTTTACCAGTGTATACCTTGGATTTTAAATATCCCCATAAAAAAAGTCAGGAGGCGTCAAATCAGGTGATCTCGGTGGCCAGTCATAATCGCCGTTTTTGATATTAATCTTCCGGGGAACATTTCGCGCAATAATTTGGTCGTGGCAGCCGCTGTATGGCATGTAGCGCCGTCCTGTTGGAACCAGTAATTGTCCAATTCATTTTCACGAACAAATGGCAATAAAAAATTGGTTATCATTGTCCGATAACGCTCCCCATTCACGGTTACCGTTGCTCCATTTTCGTTTTCAAAGAAGTACGGGCCGATGACTTTATCGGCATAAATGCCACACCACACAGTAACTTTTTGGTCGTAAAGAGGTTGCGTTTCGATGAATTGAGGGTTTTCAGTAGCATAAAACCGACAATTTTGTTTATTCACTCCTCCATTCAAGTTGAAATGCGCCTCATCAGACATTATGATTTTTTGCCAAAAGCCACGTTATTTTGAATGTACAGCTGAACAATTTCAGCGAGTTGTTTAGGTGTGTATTGTTCCATGGTTAAAATTGTACTGAAATGACGCTTCCAACGCGGTATGACATTTGTTATTCTGAAATCTCTGTCGAAAGTTGTGGGGTTGCCAGATGCTTCCACTTTAAATGGCCCACCCTGTACTTCTGTTTAACAATGTAACAAAACATATTGCTTTCATGGCGTATGTATGTGTGGTATATGAATATACAAACCGTTAACCGTGCTAAGTGTGCTATAATCTGAAGTGTTTCATTCAATGTACAGCTAGAATTAAAAAAAGGGCAAAATAGGACGATGAATAAATTAGTTCAACCCAAAACACTTGTAAAAGCTTGTATTTATCCAGAAACCAGAATGAGTTTATAGTTTTGTACGACCAGGGTAGTCAAGACCCGTAGCTAAAGCAACCTATATGTAGCTATTTCCACAAAATTAGTTTCATAAATGTGTATTGTTATCCATCCAATTGTATAACATTCAATACCCATAATAATATACTAAAAGTAACTTTCTTTCTGTTTGAAGCGATCTCGGTTCAATTCATTCAACGGTCCGTGTGCTAAGGGTGCTCATACACTGTTTGACCGAAGCCAAATATTTGACTCTTTTTGACAGATAAAATTTGGTCAACGTGTACTGATCAAATATATTCTACACAAAACACGACAAGCAAATATTCAATTATTGGATGTCTAAAATATGTTTTCAGTCTGTTCTTCGAACCTGTCGGTACATGGTTAGGTTACCTTGAATATTTCAGCCGATTTTTTCCATGTCCGGTGTTTGACATTGTTTACCACTGTTGAAAATTGAAGAGTGGCAAACAAAATAGTGTTTGTACAAATATCAAATCAAACCTTATCTGTCAAAAAATATCAAATATTTGACCTCCGGGCAAACAGTGTACGGCCACCTTAAGGAGTCGAATTTTTTCTACCTTCCTTTACAGCTAAACTGTTGCTACCTTTCTCTTCTTTCTTTTCGACCTTTCTGTTCCTTTTTATCTCTCTCTCTCTCTTTCTTTCTCTCTCTCTCCCTCTTTCTCTCTTTCTCTCTTCATTTCCTTTAACTTTCTCTTCCAACAACAGGGAAACTTGGCAATAACGTACTTTTTAATTTCAAAATTAAACATGGTATCAAAGCATAATGAAGAACACAGAAACATAGCTCATATTACATGATTTCATGATGCTGTTTAGGTAGAGTTAGTAAATAATGATGAAAAAGTCCAACTTGAATTATTTCGTATATTTCATTCTTTGACTTAAAATTTTGTAGGTCTTCAAGTTTCTAAGTTATTTTTTTAGGAAAAAAGTTTAAAAAACTTAAAATTTCATATAACTTTTAACTCAAAAAGCTATAAGAACTACTTAATTTTAATATAGGAAATTGCTCAAGGTTTTTATTGGTATAATTGGTGTAATTGGTGTAATTGGTGTAGGGGAAGTGGTGCATAGTGATCGACCTAATGAATATGCCCCTTTCCAGCGTCCACATACCGCTACAAATATCGTTTTTCTTAGGATATTATAGTTCAACTCATTCTTATTCAAGATAGCACACGGCTTTCACTATAAAAAATCAAAATAGTACATTTTTCATCATTAGAAAAAAAGGTGAAAAATTTATCTTTTTTTTTTTGCTTGGAGGTAAAGTGGTCACCTAGTGGGGGCAAAGTGGTCACTCGCACATATCTAGCTAAATGTGATAGATTTATGCGTTTTTTCGTCCAAATTTGTGCAAATCATATTCGATATAGTAGATACACGTATGAAATAAGATTGGTCTTTTCACCTAGAGTCTCAATTTAAAATTTCTAATGCATACAAAAACGTAAGCAACACATATCGCAATATTAGGGTTGGTTCAGTTGAAGTGATAATTTTTTTCCAGGGTCAAAGACACAAAAGGAAACTCTTCAAGAGCAGAATGTGATGAGGTATATTAGCTTTAGTACACAGAATATTGTAAGTCGTTGTGTATGACCACTTTGCCCCCAAAACATCAATGTAATTTCTATGTTAATTAATCGCTGAGATTGAACAAAATATCTGTTCACAACTGATGATTTGTCCAACATATCAGAATGAATAAACTAAATTTATACCATGCGCACCGAACTACGGCCGAATGGCTATTGTGAGAGCAATTTATGTTTTTATTTATATGTTGACATGTGACAGTACTACTAAAGTACAGGGAGGGTGAAAATTCATTAAATTCTTCAAACATAAGGTGACAATCAATACGGTGTCAATAGTCAATAGATATAATATCAAACAAGCAGGTGACCACTTTGCCCCTCATGACCAATTTGCCCCCACTACCTCTAATGTTGGGAGAAAGTCTGATGCGAGTTGAACCAAATAAACGAGAAGTGCTGATAGCTTTCGACTCTACTCGAATTTTTCGAGTCTACTTAAGTAATAAAAAATAAAATAGCTAAATTTTAGCTATTACCATCTGGTCACTTTAAGCTAAAAAGATATTACAAAAATTTCGATGCATTCTAAAATAATATCCAAAGTGATAAACAAGTGGATTGAATAATATAATTCCGTAGTTCTTCGTCGAAAACTGCGGTCGTGTCCTAGATACAACCCATTACCATTTTTTTGAATAATTTTTGAAAAAAGTGGTATTTTTTTAATGAAAATTCAAATAATTTCCTACCTTTTTTTCTTTTCAAAATATAATTTTTCCATGCATATTTGATTTGAAAGCGAATTGATTTCTTGCTGTCTTGACGCAAGGGTCTTCAATGACGAATGATAAGATGGGAAGCTTGATGTAAACATGTTAATAATTACATAAGTTTATTCAAATAGAGGAACTGGTACAAATTCGGCACCCCATTTTGTTTGTTTGGACTTAGCTCTTGGCCAACGCTCGGAATTTCTTCATATTACGTCAGCTTATGAAGGGATCTATTGCAGACATTTCCCCGCAAACCGATTTCAAAAATCTTGATATGGCTCGGAGCTTTGAGCATAGAAGTGAAACAACTCAAATTCTAGTATCCGAGATGCCTGGGTAGAAATTTGGCACCCCATTTTTTTTTATTTTTTCAAATCAAATGAATCGTCCTGAAATCACTGAAAAATGTATTTTTAGCATTTTCATACAAAATAGAGGTGAAATACACTATCTTACGTAAATTAACTCAACTTTGACGAAAAAGCATGCAATTTTACAAAACAAAGAGAAACAAAAAAACTTTTTCAATAAAAAGTCAACCAATTTCATCTCGATTTATTTCTAACTAAAAAAGTAAAACAAATCAAAAGCCTTTATAAAAGTCGGAAGCGTAGTTGCTGCATGGGCATGCAATACTTAGCATAGTGTATCATCAACACTATGTTTACTTTGGGGTGCCAAATTACCCGCACACCGAATTTTCACTTTGGAATGAAATCTATGATCTTTTTTATTAAAATCTCGATACACTTAATCGAATTCGTTGAAAAACATCAATTTCATGATCCAAATCAGCTTTAATATTTGAAATCGGCTCACTATTCGATTTTTAATGATTTTTCAAAAGACGCACATGAAAAACAACAAATCTTGAATATTTTTTAAAAAACACTGATAATTTGGATTTTTGGCATCTGACGTTTGTTACTACATTACTAGAACACTTTTTTATATTCACCATCAGAGTGCGCTCATTACCGCCGGAGATCCGGGTGGGTACCAAATTACCCCAGGGGGAATCGAATTTGTACCTGTTCCTCTATTAATATTGCCCTTATATTAACTATTCAGTGCAATTTTATAAAAACTTGAAAGAGAATTAATAAAGTAATGTATTTTTTCAATAATTGCTTAGCTGCTTGTTAGCTGAATTACTCCTCGTACAATCGCTATTCATAAGTTCTCCATTGAACTTCCATTTGGTAAACAAACTGGGGAGTCCTTATTCTGAATCTCGATTAAATGAACCATAGCATGCCGTCCGATTTTAATGAACTGAAGCATTATGCTATTGAAATACCGTTCCGAATCATATTTCGGACGCTTAAGGCATATGATGCAGAAAACAGATCTAAACTTTATGCACAAGTATTATTTGGTAGATATTTTTGATAAATTAGTTCAATATGCTTTCAAGCTTTCTACTTTGGTACCTATTTGATTGAAAACATAATAAAATCATCGAATAAAATGCTTTTCAAATGAAGCAAATAAGAATCAAACTTCGGACACAAAATCAAATTTCGGACAGATTGAATTCAAATTTCGGACACTTTATTTTGTAATTTTATGGAAGAAAATTACATTACACTTGATTATATTTTATAGTCAACTGCGAAACACTTAACAAGCAATCACAGTAAACTGTTAACGATGATGAGAACTGATGAAACACGGGAGACATTTTAATATTTATGAAGGGGTAAATTCTACGTGCTCACGCAAAACAAACGTGAAACACAAACGATAATGAGTGGTGCTGTTGAATTTTTTCCTACTATGTGATAATTCAAATGTTATTCTCCAATGAAGCGATAGTGAAACCAAGGGATCACTCTAAAGAAGCAATTGTGATATTAGATTTATATTCATATCATCAGTGCATGAAGCATTTCAAGATATTAGAACAAAGTGTCCGTAATATGATGTTGTCCGAAATATGATTCAGAACGGTACCTAATTATTACGGTGGTTTTTCTCTTTTTCTCCCTTTCGCTCTTTCTCTCTTTCCATTCGTTTCTCTTTCACTCTTTCTCTTTTGTTTCCCTTGATACCTAGCATTCTTTTACGTTTTATTACGTTTTGCATATTCTTTTTTCAATATTCGTACCGCTAGACTACCATGCGTTCACACTGATTTTTGCGAATGTAACATGGTTACGCTATCAATACTCATATTAATTTCTAAACGTAGACTATCATGCTATATGTACACCCAGTGGCGTCAAGTGGAGCTTCCGCACCCGGGGCGGAAGTATCTGGTTGCACCCCTCCCTCTTCGCTATCTGTATATGATATATGCCGTATGAAGAAGTATTTGTAATGTGGGGCCGTTTCTACACCCCTAAAATCGTGTACCCGGAAGCAATCCGCACCCCCCCCTGCACCAACCAGTCGACGCCACTGCGTACACCCAAATTAGCGTTGCCAAAAAGCATTTCATTTTCGGCAGAAACCATCCCTTTCGTGCCTTGAAGCGTCAAATGAGCAAATAAAATCATCTGACCCCCAACGCTGTTTGTATAAATGGAAGCAGACATCTATTTCCTTTTTCTTTTTTTCATCTTTTTTGGGATTGCACCCAAAAAATATCCAAACGACGTCAACGGGGATCGAACCAAGACCGGCTGGAATGCAAATCTGTTTTACACGACCACGCTATCCACATAGCTAATTTTGCTGTTGCGTAAATGCGTGATAATGTAACACCTCATTACAAAATGAAGTTGGAAAGTGTTTTCTAAGAGTAAAACGGAGAGAGCATAAAGGATATCAATATCCATCACGGTCTGGGCCGTGTGCATAAAGGGTGTATCACATCAAATTGCATCACGGAAAAAACGCTGTAGAAATTTAATTTTTAGGAATTATATATTCAGCTTTCGCTTATAATCAGATAAGAGTGTATAGATCACGTTGGCCATGCTTCACTGTCAATTTTTCGTAAATTTGGAAAAATGTCGTCGAACGAAAAAGAGCGTCGTGAATTAATCCTGCGCACTCATTTCGAGAATCCGGAGTTGTCACATCGGGACATCGGTAAGATGCTGGGAATCGTCTAATCCACGGTCAGCAGAGTACTAAAACGATACTTCGAGAACCTAACCATCGACCGGAAGGTGAAGAACGGCAAAAATGGATGCTCCGTCAGTGAAAAAGATCACAAGCGCGTAGTTAAGCAGTTTAGACGTGATCCGAGAAGTTCGGTCCGGGATGTCGCCAATAAGCTGAATTTGTCAAGTTCATTCGTCCAGCGGACCAAGCAGCGGGAGGGCCTGCGTACATACATGGTTCAGAAGGCTCCTAACCGCGACGAAAGGCAAAACATGGTGGGGAAGACGCGAGCCCGGAAGCTGTACACCGAAATGCTGATGAAGCCGCATTGCCTGATAATGGACGACGAAACCTACGTCAAAGCGGACTTTCGTCAGCTGCCGGGCCTGTTGTTCTTCTCCGCAGAGGACAAATTCAGCGTTCCGGAGGAGATTCGCAAGCAGAAACTATCCAAGTTTGCCAAAAAGTACATGGTGTGGCAAGCGATCTGATCTTGCGGAAAGCGGAGTGCCCCCTTCGTGATGACCGGCACGGTAAACGGGCAGGTTTACCTTAAGGAGTGCCTACAGAAGCGCTTACTACCACTATTGAAGCAGCACAAGGGCCCGACCATCTTCTGGCCGGATCTCGCTTCGTGCCACTATTCAAAGGACGTGTTGGAGTGGTACGAAGCCAACGGGGTCACCTTCGTGCCAAAGGTAATGAACCCGCCCAACGCGCCGGAGCTTCGCCCAATAGAGAAATATTGGGCGATTATGAAGCAGGCCCTCCGGAAGAACCCAAAAGTTGTCAAATCGGAGGCGGACTTTAAGAGAAAATGGATTTCTGTTCAAAAAAAACTACAACCTGACGTTATACAGAACCTTATGGACGGGGTAAAGAGGAAAGTGCGAGCATACGGGCTTGGGCTCGAAGTATGAATAAAAAGAAAATGCCAAAAGTTGTTTAATAGTTTTTATTTTACTGTCTAAAATTTTCAAAAGGAGCGGTCTACAGCGTTTTCGCGCGAATTTCTACAGCGTTTTTTCCGTTATGCAATTTGATGTGACACACCCTTTATGTGGTAATGTAATGCGTGGTTATTTGCAATGTATCTCTTGTTTCGCTCGCTCGTATTAATCTTATATTGCTGTACCACAATGTTATACAGATGCTTACCAGTATTTGTGAGCCATGACATTTTATGTTATTTTAGGCTTGTTCAATGTAATAAATCGGAATGACAAAACATGAGTTAAAAATCTATTTTGGGTGTAGAGACTTGAATCAATTCCACTGACGATTCGCTACATGGCCTTTGAATGGCAAAATTAGCGCCGAGTGGAAATTCGTAATCCCTTTTCACAGATTTTTACGTTATTTATCATTATCAAGTTATAATCACATACAATGCTATAGTTTATAGAATAAAATATGATTTTTCCCTTAATAGCATTTTTCAAAAATTTAGATGAATGTAGTATTTCAACCGATATTCTTACCTCAGTTCCTCAGATAGTAAAACCCACATTAGTAGGAGAACTAAAACAGGAAAAAATCGGAAAGATAATAACAGATACAGGCGGTTTTTGGAAAATTGTAATTTTGCGCTCAAAAAACGTTCAAAACTTGACGTTTACATATTAAAAATACAGAAGATCAATTGTCTTGCTTTCTAGTAAACTCAATTGAAAAAAAAAGCCTAAAATATATATACATGTCGGACTCGATTATATGTGATTCGATTATATACAATTTTGGACTCGATTATATACAGTTTGGAAAAAAAATATTTTTTTATATTTCAAATATGGCTTATTTCAAGAAGAAATGTAACCTTTCAGCGTTAAGGTGAAGTTTATGTGTCTATTACATGTACAGTGGGGTAAAAATCGTGATTTTTGAAGATTTTGCTTGAATTTTCACCGGGAATTGTTTATATCGAAATTGCTGCCAAATTAAGAAAGATAGAAGTTGGGCGTCAAAGAACAAATCGTAGAGCGGTTAAATAACTTCAATTTAATTGATAGAAACAATCGAGTTTGATATAAATTTTTAGGATAAAATTAATAATAACACATTGAAAATTATTAAGTTTTAAGTTTTTCATTTCCAAATTGTTATTAAAATCCACTAATTAAGTTATTCCACTGCTATATCCTGTACAAAATTTTCTCATCTTTCAACTGAAGTACTTTTCAATGTAGAGCCAGTTTGAGGCAACAGAGTCCGAAACAAAAATGAAGTTCTATAACTGTCATTGTTGATATTCGAACATATGCGTAGGAGGATTTTTTTCATCAAATATAATCGTCTATCACCTCCTGAGGAATCTGAATAAATTTATTTTTTTCATTTGAGAAAAGTGTTTTCTGACTTTAAGTCAAGTCAAGTGACTTTAAATCAAATCCCTTTTTTATTTTGAAAAATCGAAAAATGCATGCAAAAAAAATAAAAAAACTTTTTGACTCGATTATTCATATACAGAATTCGACTATATACAGTGAAAAGAAATCTAGAACTGTATATCCGAATCCGCGCTGTATATCCGAATTTTACAATAAGGATAACAGTGCACTGTAAAGGAGATTACTCACTTAAAGTGCCTTTTTTCGGTAGCCTCCACCAGTGCGCATAACCCGGAGTTTGCCGCATAGATAAAATATAGTTTAACTTTTATATTTTTGTGTGTGATTTCACCTATTTCAGCTTGCATGAGCATTTTTCCTGTGAAGTGCTGTTTCCTGAATCAGTTAGTTGGTGCTTTTTCCGGTTCATGCATTTCATTTGGGCCTCGCCAGGAAGGAATATGAAGAGGAAATAGGAAACAGATGCTGCTGGCGTTAGTTCGAAAAGTTTGCTCCTTTTTTCGGCAAATGCTGTCCGGAGTCGCCTGGTATTTTTTTTGCTGATTGCTTCGGAAGGAATCGGAGGAATCGATTTGAATGAATTATCTTCTTCTCTTCTCAGTGAAATTCCGAAATTAATTTGAATATATCCGGAATTAATGTGCATTTTAATCATCATCAGAAATGTTTCCGTTTTAATTCGGAATCCTCGTTTGAACTGTGGACCCTATGTTCTCTGCGGTCGAGCAACATTCCCGATGATGGGATGTGGTTAGTTTCATGCTTGTGCTAACTAATTTCACTGATGGAATAAATTTGCGTCCACAGAGCCACTCTCGATTTATCAGTAAATCATCCTTCACTCCCAATCAATCAAATCCTCATACGCCTTGTTGCTTTTAGATAAATTACATCAAAAATTTAGATTAGATTTGTGCCGCAAGACCTCGTCGGCGCCGACTTCGGCTATCTCTGTTGGCAGCATGCATGTGTCGAACCAAACTTTGCCGTCGTCATCACCGTCATCATCGTCGTCGTTGAGCTGTCAGCAAGTAGTCAGCAGTCTTAAATCAAATAAAGCCCAACAATTTTGCTCTCGAAGCTGCACAAATAGATTGCATACACCTCGAGACGAGAAGCCGGGGTTGCAACTACGGTTGAATCATTCCGATCACTCTTCTTCTTCTTCTTCTTCAATGGCACTAACGTTCCTAGAGGAACTTCGCCGTCTCAACGTAGTATTAAAGGGTGTGTCACATCAAATTGCATCACGGAAAAAACGCTGTAGAAATTCGCCCAGTAGACCGATCCTTTTGAAAATTTTAGACAGTAAAATAAAAACTATTAAACAACTTTTGTCATTTTCTTTTAATTCATACTTCGAGCCCGTATGCTCGCACCTTCCTCTTTACCCCGTCCATAAGGTTCTGTACAACGTCAGGTTGTAGTTTTTTTTGAACAGAAATCCATTTTCTCTTGAAGTCCGCCTCCGATATGACAACTTTTGGGTTCTTCCGGAGGGCCTGCTTCATAATCGCCCAATATTTCTCTATTGGGCGAAGCTCCGGCGCGTTGGGCGGGTTCATTTCCTTTGGCACGAAGGTGACCCCGTTGGCTTCGTACTACTTCAACACGTCCTTTGAATAGTGGCACGAAGCGAGATCCGGCCAGAAGATGGTCGGGCCCTCGTGCTGCTTCAATAGTGGTAGTAAGCGCTTCTGTAGGCACTCCTTAAGGTAAACCTGCCCGTTTACCGTGCCGGTCATCACGAAGGGGGCGCTCCGCTTTCCGCAAGAGCAGATCGCTTGCCACACCATGTACTTTTTGGCAAACTTGGATAGTTTCTGCTTGCGAATCTCCTCCGAAACGCTGAATTTGTCCTCTGCGGAGAAGAACAACAGGCCCGGCAGCTGACGAAAGTCCGCTTTGACGTAGGTTTCGTCGTCCATTACCAGGCAATGCGGCTTCGTCAGCATTTCGGTGTACAGCTTCCGGGCTCGCGTCTTCCCCACCATGTTTTGCCTTTCGTCGCGGTTAGGAGCCTTCTGAACCTTGTATGTACGCAGGCCCTCCCGCTGCTTGGTCCGCTGGACGAATGAACTTGACAAATTCAGCTTATTGGCGACATCCCGGACCGAACTTCTCGGATCACGTCTAAACTGCTTAACTACGCGCTTGTGATCTTTTTCACTGACGGAGCATCCATTTTTGCCGTTCTTCACCTTCCGGTTGATGGTTAGGTTCTCGAAGTATCGTTTTAGTACTCTGCTGACCGTGGATTGGACGATTCCCAGCATCTTACCGATGTCCCGATGTGACAACTCCGGATTCTCGAAATGAGTGCACAGGATTAATTCACGACGCTCTTTTTCGTTCGACGACATTTTTCCAAATTTACGAAAAATTAACAGTGAAGCATGGCCAACGTGATCTATACACTCTTATCTGATTATAAGCGAAAGCTGAAGATATAATTCCTAAAAATAAAATTTCTACAGCGTTTTTTCCGTGATGCAATTTGATGTGACACACCCTTTACTTGCGTCATTTTTATTAGTACTTAGTTGAGATTTCTATGCCAAATAACACGCCTTGAATGCATTCTGAGTGGCAAGCTCTAGAATACGCGTGATCACAGTGCAAGTCGGAGGAAATTTCTTTGACGAAAAATTCCCCCGACCAGAACGGGAATCGAACCCGAACACCCGGCATGTTAGTTATGACGCTAACCACTCGGCCACGGGAGCACACCGATCACTCTGCTGAGCACAAATTTGATCGGTTCGCCACTGGAGTGCAGAAATCAGTTTGCCATATTCGGTCCACAACTTGATTTGTAATTTAAATTTGAAATTCCAGGCGGAAAAAAGCGAAACTCCCTTTTTCATCGCCTCTCCACAGCCCCAAACCTGGAAGTCACGAGAGAGATATGAACCAAAGTTATGGCTGCAAAGTAAAGGCAAACACAATGTTGCACACCCGATTCGAAAATCGAGTTCGTGGATAGCGATGTTATGTGTGGTGTGAGAAGGGGTCTATAAATCCGTACCCCGAAAAACCCGCCACCCTGGTAGTTTTAAACTGTATATACATTCGATATGGTTTATGCTCATAGCCAATGTTTTGCGTGTGCTGGTAAATGTATACAACACTGTATCTGATCTGTTCGCATTCTCGCCAAGCGAAGCATCGGCAAAAGCATCGGTTTGCTTCCAGCGATACGATGCACAACTTTGCAACAATGTTGCTTACTGAACAAATATGGGAATCCAATTTATTACTTCCAATAGTGGGACACTCCAATCTCTGCTACTCCGATGCCCCGGACGCCCACCTCGGTGCTCGCCAAGATGACCTGTCAAGTGTTGTGTGCCTTCGTGTGCTCGAGCATTGCATTGAATAGTTGCGAATCATATTATTCCATACGTTGACGATACTGATGATATATACTTTTTGCTGAAATAAATGATCTTGCGAATAAATAGGTAATTTGTGCACATCTTGTTTGGGACGCAAGGGTAACCAAGGAAAAAGTAATATGAAACGGTTCACTATTTGAAAGATCGCTATTCACTAGTTTCGATACACAAACGTTGGAAATGTAGACTCATTCTATACGATCAGCTAATTTTAGGGAAGAAAGCTTAGTACGAATAATATCTTTGAGCCTTCTCTTTTTTCTTGCATCACAAGGAAAATAAAATTCACATGAAAACCGTTCCCGAGATATATACCCTTATTTTTACGCAGATTTTCCTAACGGTGGGTTTAGACTTGCGATACATTCATGTGAAGAAATATGATGAGATTTATAGAAATCGCATTACACTAGCGCGAACATATATAATAAATATATTCATATTTTCGGTTAATTTATTCACCTGAACTAGAACTGGCTCCAACTTTAGTGATGTCTCACTAGTGAGAAATTCTACAGCGTTTACATATGTCTGAATTTATTCTATTCATAGTAGTTATATAGTATATATTCCCCTCCTTTTCGTCCTTCACGAGCTATCGGTTCCCTTCCTACTAACATTAGAATAAGTTAAATTGTAAATACATATTAGATGTAAGGATAGTTTTAAGAATTGAGTATGAAGTGTCAGTGTGAATGAGAATGTGAATGTGAATGTGAGTGCGAGTGTAAACACACATCTCCTTACATTCCATCCTTTTCCTAATGAAAATGTGTCACCCTTCTAAACTCGAGTCGACCGCGAGTAATCGGTTTCCTATTTCATTAACCATAGAATTAAGGAAACAACATGTTGATATATGCTTGTTGAAATATAGTTAAGAGTTTGGCTCCTTTAAACTTATGTAACTGAGCCTGTAAAAATAAACGGATTAATAAAAAAAAATATATAGTATATACCTCGAAGAAGTGTATCATACATATCAGGGATGACCAAACGGTAGTCCGCGATCTACCGGTCGACCGCGTAGGTATTCCTAGGCGCCCAACAGCTGGTCTAGGATAGTGTCACCTCCAATTGCAATGGATTGAATATCCCTCCGCCTTCTGCCGCGATAATTTTATAGGGTGTTTATGCTAACCTCAATAAAACAAATTAGTTGTAAGTTGTATTTCTTCATTGAAGTTTAGGTTTCATATTTTCTTTCAGATTGTTAGTTTTTTAATATTAATACATCCAATTGTTCGACCACATGTGATAAAGTAAAAAATTGTCACTAGGAATCACTTCAATAAATTGTAAATGTTGGAAACATCCGGCATAAGGTTTAGAAAATATATAAAAACTAAATTTTCGAAGAAAACATGGTTTTCGGAGACTGCTTATGCGGGTTTTAATGAAGTATTGTTATTTCAAATTTTAAAAGTAAATTTTAAGTAATGTGAATTAATTGTGCAGATTATTTTGTCAAGGAATATAGTCATGAATAAAACAAAAGTGATGAATGAGAAATTATTAAATTGTAAAATTGAATATCGGGCGCTATTATGTAATTCGGGTCTGGTGAAAGCTGTCGGCATAATTTTTCAAGCTGTGTTTGCTTGTTGCCATCCTGATGCTTTGGTTTAAGAAACATTTCGTAGACGTTTCCAAATATGCAATTCGCCGACGCTCGAGAAAGAACTCGATTCAATAAGATTCTATCGATTTACAAAATGATGATGGAAGTTATAGGGATCGAATTGATCGTTCGATTCAATTTACATTATAGAGGCCAATATTTCCGATAGATAGCTCTTATACCTCTAGTTAATTGGTTAATCGGTCTCACAGATCGAGAATCAATAATTTTCATTTAATTGGAAAAATGTATTCGCCTGTAATTAGGCATCTAGCTAATCGGACATAACTGTAATGCGATACGAATAATTTGATATCTTGATATGATTCTCTAATTGGACGTTTTTGAAAACCTTCTTTGTGCAAGCTTCGACAACACGATGAATTATTAGGGGTGTTTTCAAAAGTAGCATCAGCAATATAACAATAGCTAAATTACAAAGACACGCACAGTCTATGTCACTGTGCACGGGTATACGAGTTATGATTTTGCGCGCAAGTACAGGAGAGCTCAAACTAGGATTAGGCGATCTTTAGAAAAAGATCAATTTTCTAGATGTCGTAGGGACGGATTTACTGATTAAATCGTTACCAGAGAATCGGTCTTTGGGAATAGAATGCTTTTTTCCAATTTATTTACTTACTCTATATAAGTGTTGTTTTTTTGTTCAAACATTGAATGAACATTTCACATTTGTATTCAAACATCTCAGGAATTTTATTTTGATTCTCAACACGAAGGTCACAAGAAAATCTTGAATGCCCAGGAAAATTGATTTTTTATTGTGCACCGGGGGCTGCCATGCAAATGAAACACAAATTTCTGCATTAGTCGAGAATTAATTGAGCAAATGAAACCAAATTTGACATGTGGAGGTTTTAGGGGGGCAAGAAACATTTCGAAGGTGGTTCAAAACTCCTCCCACCATTTTATGCACAAGCAGACATTTTTAAATTGGCAGAATCAATGGAGGGATGATCGTGGAAGATGGTTTTATTCTATTATCCACAAAATTCCATCAATTCGGGCTCTATTGCCGTCTTTATCGTGTAGGTGTTTAAAAATGATAAAAGATGACTCCTTGTCTTGCTTTGCATAATTGAATAAGCAGAAGGAAATAGCTTCAATTGTATTTTTGTGTACAATTTTGAACAGAATGTGGTTCCGGATTCTACCACGTTATCTTATCAAACCCGTTTAAATGATAAAAGTTCCTACAGGAAACCGTTTTTTTTCAGGACTTCCATTTGAAATAACAAAAGAGAGAAAATAACAGATTTTGAATAATGAAAAAACTCAATTAAAATGCAATTACTACACAAAATCACAGTCCTTTGTCAAGTCTCGTCCGTCCCCCTAGGTCCAGCCCCCATCATTTTTTTTTTCATTCATAAGGTACCACATGATGACACGATGGCCCACAACTGTTTTCTCACTTCCTGGATAGAAATGTGGTGCGCAGAGAGAGAGAGAGAAAGAGAGAGAGAGAGAGAGAGAGAGAGAGAGAAAGAGAGAGCGATAGAGATAGAGAGCGAGAGAGAGAGAGAGCGCGAGAGAGGGAGAGAGAAAGAGAGAGAGAGAGAGAGAGAGAGAGAGAGAGAGAGCGCGAGAGAGGGAGAGAGAAAGAGAGAGAGAGAGAGAGAGAGAGAGAGAGAGAGAGAGAGAGAAAGAGAGAGAGAGAGAGGGAGGGAGAAATAGAGACCTCACGTCTACTCGGGGACCAATGCCGAATTCCCAACTCGGTCATACACTTACTGTGTGGTTGTCCGAAATGCGATGATCTGCGAAATTTCTATAGAATCCGCGGGAGTGCAGGAAGCATTTTGAGCATCGATTCCATGAGAGCGCAGCGCTTTTCTGCCCAGGAGGCTGAAGGTCTCTTGAAGAAAGAATGAATGAAGTTTGTAAGGGGTTGTATCTAGGACACGACCACATATTTTCGAGGTAAAACTACGCAATTTCATTATGCAATCCACTTGTTTACCACTTCGAATATTATTTTAGAATGCATCGAAATTTTTGTAATAGATTATGCTCTTCGTTACAAATAAATTTAATGAACGTCCTTTTTTTATATGATGCCTACACAAAAAAATATTTTTAGCTCATGTTTTGTCATCCCGATTTATGACATTAAATGAGACATAACATAACAGAAAATGTCATGACTCACAAATACTGGTAAGCATTTGTATAATATACATGGTACAGCAATATAAGATTAATACGAGCGAGCGAAACAAAAGACAAATAAGATTTCCGCATACTTTGCCACATACACGGCCCAGACCGAGATGGATATTCTTCTCCCTTATGCGCTCCCTTTTTACTCTTAGAAAACACTTTCCAACTTCATTTTATAATCAGGTGCAATATTATCACGTACTTGCTGAACAACTGCTGAAGCATCATTAGCCATGTGGAAAGCGTGGTCGTGTAAAATAGCTTTGCATTTTAGCCGGCCTTGGTTCGATCTCCATTCCGTCGTATGGACTTATTTTTTTGGCACAATCCCAAATGAAATGAGAAAAGAAAACAGGAAGAGATGTCTGCTCGCATACATGCAAACCATTTTTAAGCTTTTAAAACAGCTCATTATTTGTGCATTTGACTCTCCAGCACACGGAATAGCATCATTTCTGCCAAAAATAAAATGTTTTCAGCCAACGCTAGTTTGGATGTAGGGCTACCAAAGTATGTGAACGGAAGAATTGTCAAACGATCATTGTATTTTACATTTGCCTCTGAAATGATTGCACGTCTCATGTTTACGTAGTTCTCGAACCGCGAAAGTTCATTCACCTCTAGTATCTGAAATGACGATTTTCCCAGTCTTCTCATTTCAAAAGTACGTTTTAGGGAAATATATTCTGGTCTGCACAACGACATGCGAGTACAAAAGTACTCAACACCAAAAAATACATGTGTTTGCAAAGCGGATTCCGCCAGGCACATTAATTTTGAAGTCCATGTTAGGGAAACACAGCTCAGTGGGAGAAAAAATACCCCCAACTTGCATGATTGAACAAAGCGGTTTCCCCCAGGCACATTGATTTTGAAGTCCTTGTTAGGGAAACACAGCTCGGTGGGAACAAAAATACCCCCGACTTGCATGTTCATTTGCAAAGCGGATTTCCACAGGTACATCGATTTTGAAGTCTGTGTTGAAGAAACCGTAAATCGGGTCAATCAAAACTTGGCAGTTAGGGCGTTTAGATAACGCTCGACATTTTACAGTTATTCAATTGTTCATCTCATGAAAAAATAACATTTTATCAATTGTGATAGACGCGTAGAAATATTTCCTATCAATTGATGCAAATATCTTTCCGATCTGTTAAGAAATGTTCGCGTTATAAGCATTCAAAATACGAGTAGGGTTAGTATACAAATCGGCAGAACAAATGTATGGAAAAAAAGTAAGTTCTTCCAGTTTTCATGAATTTAAACCGTTTAGAGATTAGCGAATTGTAATGTATAGCAGATCAAACTAATCTTAGAGAATTTTCGATTTGATTGGTATGCACATCATGAGAGTTCGTTCACAGCGAAAAGGTTAACTTTATTTCATAAAAACGTGACGAGCTTTCTGATTTGGTACCCTTCCTGAAGGACAATGGAATCAATGGAACGCTCAGGAAAGCTCTACGGAGAATTGTCCCATGACGAAATATGATCGTTACGGATGATGAAATGTACTGCAATGCAATATTCGTGTAAGAATTCAAGAATTTTCGATCGGCAGCGGGCTCTGAAAAATGAAAACAGAGGAAGTACCAGAAAAAGTTCCTCGTTCAGCTAGCAGTAAAGGGTGTGTCACATCAAATTGCATCACGGAAAAAACGCTGTAGAAATTTAATTTTTAGGAATTATATCTTCAGCTTTCGCTTATAATCAGATAAGAGTGTATAGATCACGTTGGCCATGCTTCACTGTCAATTTTTCGTAAATTTGGAAAAATGTCGTCGAACGAAAAAGAGCGTCGTGAATTAATCCTGCGCACTCATTTCGAGAATCCGGAGTTGTCACATCGGGACATCGGTAAGATGCTGGGAATCGTCCAATCCACGGTCAGCAGAGTACTAAAACGATACTTCGAGAACCTAACCATCGACCGGAAGGTGAAGAACGGCAAAAATGGATGCTCCGTCAGTGAAAAAGATCACAAGCGCGTAGTTAAGCAGTTTAGACGTGATCCGAGAAGTTCGGTCCGGGATGTCGCCAATAAGCTGAATTTGTCAAGTTCATTCGTCCAGCGGACCAAGCAGCGGGAGGGCCTGCGTACATACAAGGTTCAGAAGGCTCCTAACCGCGACGAAAGGCAAAACATGGTGGGGAAGACGCGAGCCCGGAAGCTGTTCACCGAAATGCTGACGAAGCCGCATTGCCTGGTAATGGACGACGAAACCTACGTCAAAGCGGACTTCCGTCAGCTGCCGGGTCTGTTGCTCTTCTCCGCAGAGGACAAATTCAGCGTTCCGGAGGAGATTCGCAAGCAGAAACTATCCAAGTTTGCCAAAAAGTACATGGTGTGGCAAGCGATTTGATCTTGCGGAAAGCGGAGCGCCCCCTTCGTGATGACCGGCACGGTAAACGGGCAGGTTTACCTTAAGGAGTACCTACAGAAGCGCTTACTACCACTATTGAAGCAGCACAAGGGCCCGACCATCTTCTGGCCGGATCTCGCTTCGTGCCACTATTCAAAGGACGTGTTGGAGTGGGACGAAGCCAACGGGGTCACCTTCGTGCCAAAGGAAATGAACCCGCCCAACGCGCCGGAGCTTCGCCCAATAGAGAAATATTGGGCGATTATGAAGCAGGCCCTCCGGAAGAACCCAAAAGTTGTCAAATCGGAGGCGGACTTCAAGAGAAAATGGATTTCTGTTAAAAAAAAAACTACAACCTGACGTTATACAGAACCTTATGGACGGGGTAAAGAGGAAGGTGCGAGCATACGGGCTTGGGCTCGAAGTATGAATAAAAAGAAAATGCCAAAAGTTGTTTAATAGTTTTTATTTTACTGTCTAAAATTTTCAAAAGGATCGGTCTACTGGGCGATTTTCTACAGCGTTTTTTCCGTGATGCAATTTGATGTGACACACCCTTTATGTAACTGTGTACTGAAAAAAGACGCTCTCGTAGAATCTGGAACAATAAACCGCGAAATTTATCAAAAAGAGTGCCTTCAAAAAAGGTTGCTTCCTTTTCTAGAACTGATGGTGATTATCTCTTTTGGTCCGACTTAGCAAGCTTTCACTATTCAACAACGATAATGACGTTATTAGAATTCCCAATAAGTGATGGAGACGATCTGGCACAGTGGTAACATTCATATCTCTTACACTAATGGTCATGAGTTCAATTCTCACACTCGACATTCTTCCAAAAATGGAAGCAACAATGACGAACCAGCCAAAAAGTTTTGAAAGTTACTCTAATACAGAGAAAAATGAGTCCCAATAAGTTAAATTCGGCCAACACCTCAGAACTATTTATAGAATACAGACCGAGTGTGAAGGAAGGTTGGGTCTGCCAACGACGATAAAAAGTTTAAATGAAAATGGAATTTGGATACCAAAAAAGTAGGGAAAAAACAACAAGCAAAAGATAACTACTCTTCTTTGTACCATAAGGCTATAGTGGAAAGTAAGTCTGAGAAATGATCGTACAATATGGCGAGAATATATTATTTTTTTTAAATTATTTTGCTATAGAAATATTTTCGTGTCCGGTATCTTTGTTGCTGTTTATCTTTTAGATTTGTGCGTGTGATGCCATTTTTTCGTGTACACCCTTTATTTTCATTATAGTCAACATATCAAATACATTCATTAAGTAGTCGATCCTTATAAACCAGATATTGCTTCACATTCCAATCAAACCTCTATGATGTAGGTGTTCAGTCTTGTATTTGAAAATACATCCATCCTGATACCACAATTGTTGAAATTGAAACCAGCTGCCGGTGGATGTAAGAGCTGAAAATAATGCGGAACAAAACACCTACAGATTGCTGAACAAATAATCATTTTTCAACGCTTAATTCGTGCGTTACCGCCGGTGCTGATATTCTGCCTTTTGTTCTATGCTCTTCGGTATTGCTGTTCGAGGTCCTCTCCCCATTCCGGATTCACCTAACCATAACAAACATGTGTGTGATATGTTAAGTGCAGCACTTGCGCCCACGGTGGGTAGCGCATAGAAGAAAAAAAGCATCATACCGTGCCCCGAGTCAGCGCGTTTGTTTCTGTCGCTTCGAAGGGGGTACCGGGACCGGAGGACCTGGTTCTGCGGCGTTGATTATATCGGAACACATGTACGTACAACAATGCGAGGGAGCGAGACCGACTGCGACTGGTTGAAACTGATTGTTTGTTATTTCTGCCCCACTCGGCATACATTAGGTTGTGTTAATGCGATGATTCTCCCTTCGCTTCCCCGGGGATGGTACACCGAGCCCTGCAGCATAACCGAGAACTTTTGTTCAGTGGAGTGTTCCGTGACAAATTAAGAACAGCGAGGAAAATTTGAATACGAAAAACGGATATTAATTACGCGCTACACCGCCACTAGTCTCGATGTTCTTTGTGTTGCTTTTTAATTCTATCGCTTCCTTAGGGTCGGAGTCGAACAGTGCTGTAATTGCAATTTCTGTTACCGCGGCAGAGCTGTCATGTTTCAGCCCTGGTCCGAAATCCATTCTCAGCAACCAGCAGCGAAGCGCGAAACAAGAGCCACGCCATCAGCATTAGCAAGCGTAACTGGATGCAACAAAGTGGTACCCCCATGTTTTGCATATCCGAAGAAAAGTTCAACCTGCTTGGACGAATCGCATTTCAATTCGTGCCCTTCGAGCTGTTCTGTTTCTGAGCATGACAATTTTATTCCAGGTTCTGGTGCTAAGGTTCGAATCTGCACATCGACGATCGTTGGTATGCCCTGAGCATGATTTGCGCCTCAGTTCCCTATAGTGTTACTTTTTGATTTATTCCTCCGATTACAAGCTTCAGACGGGGCTCTGGGCTCTGCACAAAAGTCATTTTTTACAATACCCAACAAGAGAACAAGTGATTAACATCGGGGCACTCCCTGAACGTGTGCACGCACGACCTAGCGCTCCAGCGCTCCAGTGCCGTCAGTGGTCCAACAGTTGGTGATATATGGCGGCGGGAAAAAAAACGCGGAAGATTGATCCGTTCGGTCGGTTGAATATTCAGACAGAGCCGCTCAGGTCGTGAATAAAATTAATACGATTTTACACGATGGAACTACCACGTAACTCTTTTCGCACGACATATACAGAAAAGCGACTGTGAGAGAGGATGGAAAAAGGCCGGGTAATTGTCGTAAATTATTCAAATTTATAGTATTCATATCGCCGCTAAGGGATCTGACAATACTTTCGGGAATTGTGGCAGTAAAGCTATAAAAGATTTTTTAACCGTGACTAATTAGATTGTGTGCGAAGTCACGAATCGGATATTTGAAAAGAATAAAATATGATAGTTGTTAGAAGTAACTTTGGAATGCCTCGAAGGGAGATGAAGTCATGAACCAACTTTCGCTGGCGATAAATGGAAATCGTATATCGAGAAACCCCTTCTGACATGAAGGTGCTAGTTAACTCTCACCTCACAAATTTCGCCAAAGTTTTCGGAATATTACGATCGAACCATAAAATCATGAGATCATAAATTCATCCAGATCCTTTGCATAGAATACACTTTACTTCGTTGGTCATGCTAATTTCACGATCAACCAGATGTATTATATTAACATGAAACTGCAATTTTCATACATAGTACACACATTTAATGTTTAATTCTGAGACACTTTATTGCATTCAAAGTCCCTGGATAATTCCCCACTAAACAATATTGCTATTCAGAAACAAGCCAATCATCATTGTTGTGTTCACGAGTGTTGGATAAGATAACACTGTGTAACAGTTCGGCTGGAAAATTCATAAGGTTGACGTCTAGATGGCTCTTGCAAAAATCTACTTCACTATCACAAAGCACCATCTTTCAATGGAAACAAAAAAATTTGACAGCAATCGGTCGGTTGGTTCGTGAGTTACAGCAAGCAACTTTTGTGAGTGTGAAGCAACTTTTGATATTGTAAAAAAAATGAAAAAATCACAAATCAATGAAAACGATGGCAAAATTGCATGAATTGGGCTTCGAATTGCTTCCGCATCCACCGTATTCTCCATCGCTGGCCCCAGCGACTATTTGCTGTTGGCAGACCTGAAGAGAATGTTCGCTGGCAAGAAATTTTAGACCGATGGCGAAGTGATTACCGAAACTTAGGCCTATTTTGAGGAAACCCCAAAAGAGTACTGTAAAAATGGTATCAAGTTGCAAGATGGCTATCATCGCTATATCGCCCTCGAAGGCATTGAAAGGCAAAAAAATAGTTTTACTGTGTTACCTTATAAACTTTTCAGCCGAACTGTTAGTATGAGTTTTGCTGAAATCAGCTTAAAAACTTAAATAATTTATATCAGTTTAACTTTTATAATTATCTTATGTTTTCTTAAGTTTAATTTACACTACTTGGATCGAACGACCAATGCAAAAGTCGTAAGTTTGAATATATGCAGTAGAAGGTATATGAATTGTATAAAATAATCCTAATTCTTAATTCCACAGAAAAACTTTTACGAATTGGATTTCTAGCAATTTGAACGAAGCGCGGATTTCAATGGGGCAAAACAATAAACAAATAATCAAAATCAAAAGCTGAACATGTATTATCTAGTAGCTATAATAGACTCTAACAAGTTTCTATCGTGTCCTGCAATATAGCATTTTTCGTAAAAATGTGGTGCCCATAAAAGACACACCCGAGTATGAACTGAATCTAGGATACTCTCTACTCTCTACTCTCTACTCTCTACTCTCTACTCTCTTTTTTTTTTTTTTTTTTTTTTTATAGAGGTGAGGAACGCTCTACCAGCCTTATCTGGGAAGGGTTAACCCAGACGTCGAGTGGGGATCGCACCCACAAAAACCAAGCCCTCTACTCGTTGCCTTATTCCCCCTGGGACCACATCTAGGCGACTGCTTCAGGGGGCGGCTGTGCTCATGCACTCTTCGAGTTTTCAACGCTGACTAGCGTTGTCCTTCCCTTTTTCTCAACATTTTTTCTCTCTATTCGCTTTTCATTCCACTGCGCTTATGTCCTCTTCGCAGGCATCCATTTACCCGTCGAGACGTGTACCGATTAGGAATTGCCCTCCAACTTGACGCGCAACCCGTCACAGTCACCCTCGCGGGATTTCTCACCTGTCGAGACGTGCACCGATTAGGAAGCGCCCTCCAACTTGACGCGCGCCCCGTCACAATCACCCTCGCAGGATTTCTCTTCCCAGCGGAGTGCCGATTAGGTAGTGCCCTCCTACATGACGCGCACTCCGTCACAGCTACTCTCGTGGGGTATGCACCATTTTGATCATGGTTTCATCCTTGATGCTCGCTCCTTCGATACGTTCGCAGTGTTTCTCCATCCAGGCCACGATCAGGCGTTGCCAGGCAGGCATTTTTGCTCTTCTCCGTGGCAGTATCCGGTTACCTGTCGAGACGTGCACCGATTAGGAAGCGCCCTCCAACTTGACGCGCGCCCCGTCACAGTCACCCTCGCAGGATTTCTCTTCCCAGCGGAGCGCCGATTAGGTAGTGCCCTCCAACATGACGCGCACTCCGTCACGGCGGCTCTCGGGGGGGACTATCCGGTACTACAGCCGTCTCGATTATTCATCTCTTATGGTCAGGCGTTATCCGCATGCTGGTCGGTCCTCCACTTCCGCTGTAGCTCGGACATGATATGTACGATTGCACTGTTTACTGCGTTCCAGGTGCCCTCGTCACGACACATTTCCTCCACGATGTTCCCAGCATGAAGGGTAGGCAGCCCCTCACGCACTGTGGTGAATCTGGGACATTCGAATACGATGTGTTCCGGTGTTTCCTCCACATTTCCACACTCCGGACAAAGAGGCGATCTTGCGTGTCCGAACCGGTGCAGATACTGCCTGAAGCAGCCATGACCAGACAAAAACTGCGTTAGATGGAAATTTACCTCTCCGTGTTTCCTGTTCACCCAGCCCATTAGTGTCGGTATGAGCCTGTGCGTCCACCTGCCGTTTTGCGCGGCACTCCACTCTTGCTGCCACCTAGCCATCGACTCCGCCCTCATTAGCTTCCGGGTTCCTCTGGTTCCCCTCCTCCTATAGCACTCGCTGTCCTCCGCCAAGATGATGTCTATGGGGACCAACCTGGCTATGACGTAGACCGCTTCTGTTGACACGGTTCTGTACGCACTCGCGACTCGCATCGCCATGAGCCGGTACGTACTATTCAGCCTCTTCGTGTTCCGCTGAGTTTCTAACGCCGCGATCCAGGCTGGACCACCGTAACGTAGTGTCGATGAGGAGACACTAGCCAAGAGGTGCCTCTTGCTGCTGCTTGGGCCAAAGTTGTTGGGCATGATTCGTGTCAGTGCATTGATTGCCTTCGTTGCTTTTTTACAAGCGTAGTCGACGTGACTGTTGAAGTTCAGTCGATCGTCGATCTGCACCCCCAGGTATTTTAGGTCTCGCTTCGAGGTTATCGAGTGCTCTCCAATTGTGATTTCTGCACGTTGCACCGCCCTGCGGTTGCTGACAATCAGCATTTCCGTCTTGTGGTGGGCTATCTGCAGTTTTACACTTTGCATCCACCTTCCGATCATGTCTATCGACTCGGTCGCGAGCATTTCGACCCGTTCCAAAGATTCCCCTGTCGCGAGAATAACGATGTCATCCGCGAAGCCAATGATCTCCACACCTCTGGGCAGATTCAGTTTTAGTACACCATCGTACATACTGTTCCAGAGCGATGGGCCCAGGATAGAGCCCTGCGGAACTCCCGCCGTAGTTTTAATCTGCGCCTGGCCCGTGTTTGTCTCGTACACCAGCACACGGTTCTCGAAGTAGCTTCTCAGTATTCTACACAGGTAGTCTGGGACTTTCATCGTGTGGAGCGCAGTCGCGATGGCCTCCCAGCTGGCACTATTGAACGCGTTCTTAACGTCGATCGTTATCACTGCGCAGTATCGATTTCCTCTGAGCTTCTGTTTGGATGCTCTGTTGGCTCTTTCGACCACTATGCGAATGGCATCTACCGTGGATCTCCCTTTCCGAAATCCGAATTGATTATCGGACAGTCCACGAACTCCCTCCGTGCATTCCGTCAGCCTATTAAGGATGATTCTCTCCAAAAGTTTCCCAAGAGTGTCCAACAGGCATATGGGTCTATACGATGCTGGACCACCCGGCGTCTTTCCTGGCTTGGGCAGTAGTACTAGCTGTTGTACCTTCCATCGATCCGGAAAGTAGCATTCGTCTAGACACTTCTGCATGGCTGTCCTGAACATATCAGGGAATGCTAGGACTGCCGCTTTCAAAGCTACGTTGGGGATTCCATCTGGGCCAGGCGCTTTCTTCGTTTTTAGGCGTTTGATAGCTGCAACTAGCTCATCGTTCGTCACATCTCTGCGTTCGATGCTATCCTCATCCTCTCCATATGGCGTGGGTGGCCAGGTCGTTGGGTCGTGCTGCGGAAATAACCCTTCCACGATAATTTTTAATTTTTCGGGACACATTTCGGAAGGTGTCGTTGGGCCCCTGAGCTTCGCCATCACCATTCGGTAAGCATTGCCCCATGGATTGACGTCCACGTCCCGACATAACTCCCTGAAGCAATTAGATTTGCTCCGCTTAATCGCCCGTTTAAGAATGGATCTAGCCTCTCTGAATTCCACTCTCCGCTCTTCTCTGGTGTCTATGCTTGACCGTTGGAAACGTCTTCTGGCGCTCTCTACTCTCTACTCTCTACTCTCTACTCTCTACTCTCTACTCTCTACTCTCTACTCTCTACTCTCTACTCTCTACTCTCTACTCTCTACTCTCTACTCTCTACTCTCTACTCTCTACTCTCTACTCTCTACTCTCTACTCTCTACTCTCTACTCTCTACTCTCTACTCTCTACTCTCTACTCTCTACTCTCTACTCTCTACTCTCTACTCTCTACTCTCTACTCTCTACTCTCTACTCTCTACTCTCTACTCTCTACTCTCTACTCTCTACTCTCTACTCTCTACTCTCTACTCTCTACTCTCTACTCTCTACTCTCTGCTCTCTACTCTCTACTCTCTGCTTTCTCCACTGTCTACCCTCTACCACCTACACTCTACTTTCTACTTTCTATTTGCTACTCTTTACTCTCTATTCTCTACACGCTCACGCACACGCAACGCACGCATTCGCACTCACTCGTATGCACACAAACACATCGCAGCTGCTCCCTGCTAACTCTCTCTCTGTTTTTGTTTGCATTCTCTTTGTTTATTTATACCGTGCTTTTGGACACAAATTTTTTTAGCGCTTTTGTTTATAGTGAGATGAACTACAACAACTAGAAGAACACATAGTAGTAAAAAAGTGTTTATACACAATACAGTGTTGAAATCGCCAAAAAATTGTTCATTACCGTTACAATCTAGAGGACCTGCGGCCCTCCGGGCTCTTCTTGTTGGCCCGCTTGGCCCGTTACCATTTTGTATGTGTAACAATCACGAAAACTTGAGAATTAATCTTGACGAATCGATTTTTTGAAAGGCTTAAAGATCGATTCACTGATGAAATAGATACCATAGAATCGATCTTTGAAAATCGAATGCATTTTTGCTTTTTACTTCCGTATTCTATATTAGTGTCGTCTTATCTTTAAACATGGGATAAACATTTCACATTTCTATTCAAACGTCAAAGTCAAAATCAATGTTTGTTTGAAAACAAAATTACATAAAATTTTCTACGATCAAATAGATCGGGGAGATCGAAAAGGAAGGGTCGATTCCCGCGATTTTTCGGAGCACAAAGAATCTATCCAAAAAATCGGAAATCGGAGAGGAAAAGATCGATCTTCTAAATATCTATTCAAAATCGCCTAATCCTAATTACAATTAAGGAAAATTTGAGGAACACACATTTTGCTATCATGTTGTCGTGGCCGAATATGTGTCAGCCTAGTACAATATTTAAATATCACTGCTAAATGCAATATCACTCGAAATGCAAATACAGCATTCGTTCTACGGATAGAGAAAATATTGCAATCTCAAATTACAGTATTTTCAATTCATCAATCAGATGGCAGCAAGGCTTTCAAAATGATCTCTCTCAAGTCCGAGTGTTCAGTTTAGTTTTCCAAATGGTCTAGAAGCTAGAAGCGAATGAACCGATGTTTTTCAAAGCCTCTATAGTTCAAAACAGTGGAGGCGATCTAGCGTAGTGGTAACATCCATACCTCTCACACAGAGATCACGAGTTCAATTCTCACTCCCGACATTCTTCCAAAAATTGAAGTAAAAGTGACGAACCAGCCGAAATGTGTTGAAAATCACTATAATACAGAAGAAAAAAAATCAAAACACCATCATCATAACTACCATACTAGTTTTCACGCTCCAGCTATCAGGCAGCAGTCTTTTTCAATGCTGATGTCATATCCAAAGTGGTTTTGCTTTTCACCACAGAATGCATCTTCAAAATATGCAAGAAGCAAGCATAGTGTAGAGCAGAATCAAAGCAGAAGAGAAATATTGGACTCTCTACTCTCTACTCTCTACTCTCTACTCGCTACTCTCTACACGCTACTCTCTACTCTCCTCTTTCTACTCTCCTCTCTCCTCTGTCTACCCTCTACCACCTACACTCTACTTTCTACTTATTTGCTAATCTTTACTCTCTATTCTCTACACGCTCACGCAAACGCAACGCACGCATTCTCACTCGTATGCACACAAACACATCGCAGCTGCTCCCTGCTAACTCTCTCTCTCTGTTTTTGTTTATATTCTCTTTGTTTATTTATACCGTGCTTTTGGACACAAATTTTTTTAAACGAACGTCGTCGGTTCTCATGCCGTGGAGATTGTTCGAATTTTTTGATTTTCTGCTTAGTTTATGCTGATTTTTGATTATTTTTCATTTATCAAAAAGATATCGGATAGGGGACAAATATATAATCGCCTGAAGCCGCATTATTTAGAGTACGAGCAGAATGTGTGCATTACGTATATTGTTCTCGCAAGAACAAGAATGAATCATGAATCAATCATTTTCAGCTGCGTCTACAAAACAACACAAACCCATCGGTCCTTTTAGGGCCACTAAAACTTTCGAGTAAAGAGTTATTTCAGAAATTTCGATGCATTCTAATAATCTATATAATATTTCTTTTTGACTGAAGGGAGTGAGTGGGTGTGTGTGTGCTTGCAACGAAAGAAGAAGAAAGCGCGTTCACGCAGAGAAATCATCGGTCAAGAGCTAAGTATTTTACCTTTACTCTCCTTATCTTTACTTCTCTCTCTCTCTCACTGTTTCTTCTTGAATCTCCCAATGCCAAAACTACCCTCACATTGTCCCCTTTGGAGAATTTGTGAGCGAATTGGTAGTTTGAATGTAGACGTCATTATTATTTACGCTGTATTTATTGAATGTCATACCGTCATTATGTATGCGTCAGTATTACACTTTTTTGACGTAGAACTACGTCTTACATTAAGGGTACCAAATCAGAAAACAGGTCACGTTTTTATGAAATAAAGTTAACGTTAATAACTATTTTTGCAGTGAACGGATTTTGGCGATTTACATACCAAACGAATCGGAAATTCCCAAAGATTTGTTTGATATACTGTACATTATAATCCCATAGTCTGTATATGGTTTAAATTGATGAAAATTGTAACCATTCCCATTTCCTCATACATTTGTTCTGTCTATTTGTGTGCTTTCCCGAACAGAGCTGTCAATAACGAGCAAAGTATCGACGAGTAACGAAGGGGAAATCGAAGAAGAAGAAGAAGAGCGAAGGGGAATATTTGCCTCGAGTATAAACAGTGGATCTCGCTAAGGCAAACTTTCATTCTTCGTGAGAAAATCTACTGAACAACATGGTTGCTGGGTGAGCTGGATGGCGAGGGATCGAATGCCTTTCTCAAGGTAATGGGGGTAGAGCAGTAATATGATGGATAAAGTAAAGTTTTCCAAGGACCTTTTTGAAGGTTAGAGACGAATGAACTGAAGTCTCAAGCAAGGAAGGAAGGCAAACTTTCAGCCTCGGTCTGTATTCAAAGCAATTAATATCGTTTGTTCTTCCTTGTTTTGCGACATCACATGTCTTCGTTTCGGATTGAGCTGTAAACGCGACCAAATTACTCACTCGCTGATGTCTCTGGCATTGCAATCATTGCATCATACTGACGCCATTGCATTACGGATCTGAGCTACACAATTGTGTGAAGAATCATCAAGCTAGGCTATCGTCAGCTCACCAAGAAAATAAATGTTTTGTCAGTGATATGGTTTTGCATGACGGTAGGAAAACTCTCTTCACAAAGGATGACAGCTAAGCTAATCTAGACTGGCAATATTAACAGATGACGGGCTTCTGTTGAGAAAGCGCAAAACGGAGATAAGTGTGTATATTTAGTTGCTTCAAGCCATCGATACATGGATATTTGTGTGCGTACGTGCGTGCTTCATAACCCGTACGTAAAAATAGTGCATCTTCGTTACGCTGAAGGCCCATTTGTATCTGCTCCCGTGTGCATTGGCCCTATTACGATGCAACAATCGCCTAATTTTTTATGCTATGATTGACGATTGTTTGGTGTTGCAAATTATGCAGTCTCGAGCATGTATTGTTCTGTGAGTACAAGAATGAATCATCAAACAATTATCGTCAAATGATTCTACAATAAAAAACATATCAAGGCGACCAAACTGGTAGAATGGTTATTTCAAAATTTTCGTAGCATTATAAAATAATATGCGCAGTTATAAACAAGCGACTTGAATTAAACTACAGCGTAGTTCTACGTCAACAATGCAGTCGTGTCTAGAACACAACCTCCTATATATTTTTTCTAAGAGATTTGATGTTGTGGGAATTGTGTTTGTTATAAAGGAAGGTTGCCTCTGGATATCCTTCGCCGTGGAGTGTTCAAATGTGTGGTAAATTAAAAAGTTCACGACTCGAAATGTATCGTCGATACATTTTATTGTAGAGGTATGTTCCCGGTGACCTTCTCAGGTCGCCTTTGAAGAAAATAAAAATATTGCGACGCAAAATATATTATATCGACGATTTGGAGTTTCAGTTTTATTATAAATGTATGTTCCCATGGATGTTTCCGCTTCCGGGTATTCAAATATGCGAAAAACAAAAAAAAAACCCGCCGCGAAAATATCTTCGTTACGTTTTATCATATTATAGGGATGTGTTCCCGGTGACCTTGTCAGGTTCCTATTGGATATCCTCCGCCATCGGGCGTTCGAAAGTGTGAAAAATATTCAAAAGTTGACAAAAAAAAGTTCGACCCCAACGAATCATGAAATATCGATGGTCGCCGTGTTATAAAATACAAACCGTGTGCACAGAATCACATCACTTACCGCAGTGAATCCTGATTTTTAACCTATCCCACTAACAAATATCCCTTCCATGATAAACGTTAGGGAACCACGCTATAGAGGCGACCCTTCTGGCCTTCGGGCGGCGAATATCATACTAACATTCCTTCCTTCCCCTGGTGACTGTGAGGACGTGGCCGGCGTCGTTATTGACCATTTAAAGCTCGAATCACCGAAAATTGCACAACGAGAATGATTTGCTAGTCCCAAGCGTCATTCTGTGTGTTCTTTGTGCAATTTAGTTGGTTCAGGTCAATCACGGAGAGTAACTACGAATTGTACAGTCTACCCGAGCTCAAGCTCAAGAAATAATTTGAAAATCTACTCAAATTACTTCGCGAAACGTTCGTGCATTGCTATCAAATATTTGCATGAAAGAGTTTTATCATTAAATATCTTTAATGTTTGTTCTCGCCGGCAATAATTCCGTAGTTCTATGTCAATGTGTTTTGTACATCACCCTTCTTTAATTTTTATTGCGGCCCGCGACATCATGACTAACTCGTGTTTGTGGCCCCTACGAAAAAAAAAGGTTGAATACCGCTGATGTAGAGGGTCGTTTGGGGATCATCCTTATATGTTGAGGAAGAGGAAGCCTATTGTTCACCGGTAGAGGAGATATCCCGTAAAGTATTGATCAAAATGAACTTTTTGTCGAACTTTCGAATGAACGAACAAATGAACCGTTTCAAAACAAAAGAACTTGGAAGTAACTCGGTTGCGAGTAGCCCATACATACAAACCATGTGTCAAATTTCGTGATATGGTCACGTTCGTCATTCTTCGGTTTGTTTGACAATCAATTTGCTCCGAGTATAAATTCGACATTTTTTCAAGTCTGCGGTAAGTTACTGTTACGCTAGCCAGAAGATGACTGACATCGTCGACAAAATATGTAAAGATTCCTAATATATGAATATATTGAGTATCAATAATTTACAGAGTATTGAAAAAAATTACCTCTGATTTAGATTGGATATGTATCAATAAAACGTTGAAAACCAAAAAATTTAAGATGAAGAATGTCCAGATACAAGTGTAAAGTGGAAACTTTGGAAGCTTTAATCAATGCTTTTACGGTACATCCCTATAACCACGAATCTATAATAACAACACGGGATCAATCAAACGAGAATAATAGTGCCTTGGTCGGCATGTAAACGAATTTTAACACAAAGCGAAAGCATAATTTATGCCGCTGCTGCACCGAAAAAACAACCATTGCAACCGGGGTTTCCGGCTCCGATGCGTTTCCCAACTCGACAGATAAAGGCAGCGCATGTGTTTCATATTAATAAATTTCCAAAAATATGTGTGTACACAACATGGCAAGAACTTCTCATGAAAACGACCCAGCACCGAATGAAAAGTGAATCTATAAATGTTTCACTCGCTGATGCAGTTCTGGTTCGTTGGATGCACATCATGTGAGACGAATTTATGTGGCGATGCATGTGTGGAAACGGCTCCGGATTTGATTTGTTTCTTTTTTTGACCATCATAATGTGTAAAAATGGGTTCTGTGTAAAGCCATGTATCTTCTTCTCCCGGATGCATATGATTTGCCTCACTTTATGATTGTTTCGTTTCCTTGCCTCCTAATTGCAACGGGTTAGCATTTTCCTTGAACGGTAAGCGTGAACAAAAAAACCTATGAAAGCTGAGTAAATTGATGTGCTTTTCTTTAACAAAATGAATCAATCCAACCAGGACGGGTATTGCAGTCAAGAATGGTCCTTCCACAATATCTCATTGTTCGGCTTCCCTAAGTCCGCTCATTAATCATAAATCCTTCTCTGGGTTTTTTAAAGCTGCAGTGCAAAGAAGCTACCAACCAGTATCATTATTTCCACACAAAGCGACCTAATCCCCAGGAGAATTGAAAATTTGTATTACTTTTTTTATCTTCAGCGACAAATTACATCTGAAATAAATTTATTTTCCTTCCTGCACGCAAATATGCTCGGGCCTCGGAGGCCGTGGCAAACGCAAAAAAACGCTGGCTATAAGTCGTTCGGAGTAAACGCAAAATATTGCCCCCGGCAGAGGCTAGGCCTGTTCCGGGAGGAAAGTTCAGCTCGGCCTGCGACGACATACGTAGAGAAGAAATGTTGAACACAATCTAATCTTCGACACACCGGGAGCGGTAAAAGAGATACGAATCAGCGTCTTAGAAAAGGTAGAAAATACATAAATCTCGCTCGGATCTGCCTGCCCGGATGCTGCCGTATGATAGCATGGTGCAATATGTATGTATGTGTGTCTGTGTATGTGCCGCAGGAAAACAGCACACAGTTCGTATCGATAGCTCTTATCGAATCAAATCGATATTCGACAAACGATAACGACGCTGTAAAACTCGAGCCTTAGCTAGCTAGTAAAACTAGCCTAGATCGTGCAGGTACTTGCGGGCAATTGGAAAAGTTTCCTTGCCGCTTACCAGGTGTCGTGGTTGTTGGAATTGTATGACCAATTGGGTCCCGTCTTAGCTTGCAAGGCGAAAGAATAGCTGTGATTTTAATTTATTTGCTGGTAATCTCGCGCTGCATCTAGTAAAACTAATGAATTTCCACGGCGGAATGGTTTCTCCGAATTACTCCACCAGCGCATATCAATATTCAATGTGAAGCACCGAACGAGAGTGAAAATCTTGAACCGTAGTGACCTTTATCCATATAGACATGAGTGCGCGGGGGAAACCATATCAGCCGCTACAGTTCCGCACCTCGTAGAAATTCCAACTAATTTCATTTACATCCCGTTAACTATTTGTTATGATTCCGCTGCCAGCGAGGTCTCGTGTGGTTTCTGTTGGGGTCGTTTCCACCGTCGTTCAACAGCTCATCAGCCGCGCCGAGTAGTGATTAACGATACGACAGGCGCAACACTTCGCAACATATTAGCATAATTTAACCCCCGATGAGTGAATTATGCAGCAGGAACAGATAAATATTGAGCAAACAGAAGAATGATAATAAATTCCCTTTTGTGAATCACGACGCGCTGCGGCGCATTGGGGGATGTTTCAAACGTTTTGATTAACTTTCGGCGAAAATGTGAAACCGTTTCATCGTGTTGTTGGTTTCATAACATTGGGCAATGAATTGTTGTTTTTTGGGATAATTAAGTAATTGTGGGGGATCCATTGCTTGAGATGCAGGAATGTGTATAATCCCACAGTGCTATAAAAATTTGTTATAAACTACTTCCAATTCCAAATTGAAATTTCGTATGGATGCATTTAAAGGTTGAAGGAACGCAAAAATATGTTGCGCCACATCTAACCGTTCCGAAAAATCAACATGAATGGGTTCTATAATTCTCTGAAGAAAGATAAAATAACACCGGGTTTCCTATGATAGATTTTTGCTATATAAATTCTTGTTGAACTGTGAAATAAGAGGAAATGCTTATGAATTGCGATTGTGTTATTACGAGATCATAATAAACATTTCTTGTGATTATCCTCATGTTCAGTGATGCCACAAATTCGCTTCTCACGATCAATGAACGTGTCTGCACCCCCGAAGCTTTGCTCATACTACGCAAAAGTATTCGTGATAGCACGCTTTAAACGAATAATCTCAGATTGTGTTAACTCGGCACAAACTAATTTCTACAATATTTTCAAAAATACAGAATATTTTCCGATTCTTGTGATTATTATGATCCTCACTTGTTACACTTCTTATTTTCTTGACGAAAGATTACTTATTTCGGTTCAAAAAACGAAAAAAAAGGGAAATCGGACGCATAGGATTAATTCCAATTGAAATTCTTCCTAAAAATGCAGATTTTAAAAACATGTATTTTTCATTCGAATGAAAGTTTGTATTCCGTTTGGGTTTGACAAATTATGATGCTTCCACAGCAATTGGGATTTTTTGACTCAAGTGTAACTTTTGAAAAGGGCGTATCGGGTTTTGTAAGAGAAATCTTCGATAATTCATGAGTCGTACCGATATAGTGTCTTAGAAGAATTATATAGTATTGACGTTAAAATGCGAAAAAATTTACTCTGAGAAAAAAATAGCACTCTTTTTTTAATTAAAAAAAACTTTAATTTGCAATATCTGAAATATGTATTTTTTGTTTTTTTTTTCATGTTAAATAGAATTCATCATTCGCTATCCAACTCTTGACGAGTAAAGTTCAGTGTCGTTATTGTGCGTTGCCACTTTTACTATTGTGCGATTGGTATAGTGTACGAGTGAAGGTCATTGCTGTCCGCTTTCGAATTGACCTTTTGTGAAGTGGAACAAAGGAAGCAGAGCTCTTGCAGCTTGCAGTCCTTGGCGGCTGTTGAACATTGGCATAACGGGATCGCCATCGTGTGACTGTCGTTAACGGGAATTATCATCACGTGACCGTGTGAGCTATTCTTGCGCTATTGTGTTGATCCATAGCGCGTAGCCTCTGTCTCTCCCTGGTTAGGGCAGTAGAGCGCAGTATCGGAACAACTTTTATATTAAGGTACACATATTTAATATTAATATTATTGTTCAACTCATATGTTCATTGCTTAATATTATCATCATAATTTTTTGTTTGTTTGTTTTGTTATTTTTTTTTTTGAGATTATTGTTAAAATCAATAATAGATTAGAAATAATACAAAAATTTTTGTAAAATGGAGAATAGTGGAGGATCTCCAGAGATGGAGATCTCCGATAATGAATCCCATTCAAGATCTGGGAAAAAACATAAACGAGTCCCTCAAAAAGAAGATGATTCTTCTGGGGACGAATCTGCTCATCCTTCCAAGCCCCCCTCTAAGAGAATAGCAAGCCTCCCTTCTGAACCCACTGTTACTTCCACTCCCCCTCTCCCATCATCGATTTCGCTTCCCCCTTCTGATGTTTCCGATCCAACCCAATCCTCGTCCTCGTCCTCGTCCTCGTCTTCTCCCTCTGTTGTCTCCGCTCCACGTGTCAGAGTTTATCCAGAAGATGCACCTGGAACTGGCCCGTGGGTTGTTTTCCTCCGGCCAAAACCAAAAGGAAAAAGCCTTAACGTGATTCAGATCATGAAAGATCTGGCCAGATACACTTCTGTATCTGAAATTCGCAGGGTTAGACCGAACAAATTGCGGGTTGTCGTGAATGAACGGAAACACGCAAACGAGATTGTTGCTGACCAACACTTCACTCTCGAATATAGAACATTTATACCCTCCCATAACGAAGAAATTGAGGGGGTGATAACTGAAACGGGTTGACGAGCGAACAAATAAAAAAAGAAGGAAAATGCAAGTTCAAGAAGCTTCCCTCAATGGAAGTAAAGATCTTGGACTGTCGTCAACTCGGGAAATTCTCCCATGATGGGGACCAAACTAAATTTACGCCGTCCGACTCGTTTCGAGTCACCTTTGCTGGTGCCGCCCTCCCTGACTACGTTATGCTGGACAAATTGAGACTACCTGTGCGACTCTTCGTGCCAAAGCCCATGACTTGCAACAAATGCAAGTCAGTTGGACACACTTCAGATTATTGTGCCAACAAGGAGCACTGTGCCACTTGCGGAGAGCAACATGAGGGGAAATCCTGCAGTGCGACTGAGCATAAGTGTCCATATTGCGGAGGATCCCCACACGCGCTCTCAGCTTGTGAAACTTACAAGAGTCGCTGGGAGAAACAGAAGCGCTCTTTAAAGAAACGCTCGAAGCGCACTTTTGCGGAAATTTTAAAGGGCGCTTCTCCACTGGACCAACGACAACAACAACCAATCTCAACACACAATATCTTTTCCACGTTGCCAGTTGATGAAATGGAAGCGGACACAGCTAGCGGGGGCACACCGTTTATTTTCAAAGGGAATCCCCGGCGCAAAAATGTGACCACTCCCAAAGTTCAAGGACAAGCCCCTCCGGTGATACCCCCTGTTAGCATGCATAAAAAATCGAGTGCAGCGGACAAGCAAAATCAGGTTCCTCCTGGTTTCCGTGGGAATAATTCACCTTCGAATGGCCCAGCACTCGAGGGGACATCAAAAACCCCAACTGTCCCTATTTTTCCGTCCAGTTCAACTTCCCAATCGGGATTTATAAAGTTGTCTGACCTTTTGGATCAAATCTTCAAGTGTTTTAATGTTTCCGACTCCATCAGAACCATTGTCATCTCAATGCTTCCAGTATTAAAGACAATTTTGCAACAATTGATGCAAACATGGCCCCTCCTTGCAATGATTATCTCTCTTGATGTCTAATTCAAATAGAGAGGTCGGAGATATCACTGTTTTTCAGTGGAATTGTCGTAGTCTTATCCCTAAATTGGATACATTCAAATTTTTAATTCATAAGTTCAATTGTGATGTTTTTGCTCTGTCCGAAACTTGGCTTTCTTCGCGAGATGATCTCTCTTTCCATGATTTCAATATTATACGCTTGGACCGTGATGACAGATACGGAGGGGTGTTATTGGGGATCAATAAGTGCCACTCATTTTTTCGAATTGACCTTCCACCTATTGGAGGGATTGAAGCTGTTGCTTGTCATGCAAACATCAGAGGAAAAGACCTCTGTATTGTCAGCTTGTATTGGCCTCCGAGAGCTGCGGTTAGCCGCAAGCAACTTGTTGACATGTGCTCACTTCTTCCTGAGCCACGATTGATCTTGGGAGACTTCAACTCTCACGGAACTGCCTGGGGGGAACAGTACGACGACAATCGTTCATCGTTGATATATGACCTTTGTAACAGCTTCAATATGACCGTTTTGAACACTGGGGAAACAACACGTGTTCCTAAACCTCCTGCTAAACCAAGTGCTCTAGACCTCTCGCTTTGCTCGAATTCACTATCGTTAGATTGCAAGTGGAATGTAATCCAGGACCCCAACGGTAGTGATCACTTGCCAATCAAAATTTCCATCACCATTGGGTCGAATTCGTCTGAATCTATAAACATGGCATATGACCTCACAAGACACATTGACTGGAAAAAATATACGGACGCGATTGCTCTAGCCATCAATTCCAGAGATGGTTTACCTCCATTGGAGGAGTATAACTTCCTTTCTCGTTTGATCTATGACAGCGCGGTTCGCGCTCAAACGAAACCCATCCCAGGTTCCACCATTTCCCGAAGGCCTCCCAATCTATGGTGGGATAGCCAATGTTCCAAGCTTTATATAGAAAAATCGAATGCATTCAAAGCTTTTCGGAAACGTGGAACTCCTGAAAATTTTCAAACGTATTTAGCCCTTGAGAATCAGTTCAAAAATTTGATCAAAGGGAAAAAACGTGCTTATTGGCGAAATTTCGTGGGAGGTTTGTCACGAGAAACGTCAATGAAAAAATTATGGAAAGTGGCTCGAAACATGAGAAATCGCTCTTCAACGAATGAAAGCGAAGAATATTCACATCGATGGATTTTGAATTTTGCACGGAAGGTTTGTCCTGATTCCGCTCCTGTGCAAAAAATTGTTCGAGATATACCACAAGATAGGTGCGATCTTGATTCCGGGTTTTCGATGGTAGAATTCTCTCTTGCTCTCCTTTCATGTAACAATTATGCTCCGGGATCGGATAGAATTAAGTTCAACTTGCTGAAAAATCTCCCTGATGTGGCGAAACATCGCTTGTTGAACTTATTCAATCGGTTTCTGGAGCATAATATTGTTCCAGATGATTGGAGACAAGTACGAGTTATAGCTATTCAAAAACCCGGAAAACCCGCGTCCGACTTCAATTCGTACCGCCCAATAGCAATGCTGTCTTGTATACGGAAATTGTTGGAGAAAATGATCTTGTTTCGCCTTGATCGATGGGTTGAAACGAATGGCCTACTCTCAGATACACAATATGGGTTCCGCAGGGGCAAGGGGAGGAATGATTGTCTTGCGTTGCTTTCTTCAGAAATTCAAATGGCTTACGCCGAAAAAAAACAAATGGCTTCAGTATTCTTGGACATAAAGGGGGCCTTTGATTCTGTTTCAATAGAGGTTTTGTCAGACAAATTACACTCTCGGGGTCTGCCGCCTCTATTGAATAATATGTTATATAACTTGCTTTGTGAGAAACATTTGAACTTTTCTCACGGAGATTCGGCAGTAAGTCGGGTCTCTTACATGCGCCTCCCCCAGGGCTCATGTTTAAGCCCCCTTTTCTACAACTTCTATGTAAGCGACATCGACAATTGCCTTACACAAAATTGCAGCCAAAGACAACTTGCAGATGATGGAGTGGTGTCTGTCGTAGGATCAAACGAATCCGACCTGCAAGGACCCTTACAAGATACTTTGAACAATTTTTCAACCTGGGCCATTGGGCTAGGGATCGAATTCTCCACGGAGAAAACAGAGATGGTGGTTTTTTCTAGGAAGCATAGACCAGCAAAACCAAAGCTTCAACTTTTGGGTAAACCGATCACTCATGCTATGTCATTCAAGTATCTTGGGGTCTGGTTCGACTCCAAATGTACTTGGGGGGCCCATATTAGATATCTGAGTAAAAAATGTCAACAAAGAATAAACTTTCTCCGTACAATTACCGGCACCTGGTGGGGAGCCCATCCCGAAGATCTTATTATGTTGTATCGAACAACTATTCTCTCAGTGATGGAGTATGGCAGTTTCTGTTTTCAATCAGCTGCCAAAACACACCTCATTAAACTCGAGCGAATTCAGTATCTTTGTCTCCGTATTGCGTTGGGATGTATGCCCTCAACGCATACCATGAGTCTCGAGGTTTTGGCAGGCGTACTCCCACTAAAAGATCGCTTCAATTTATTATCTCTTCGGTTCCTCATCCGGTGTAAGGTTATGAATCCATTGGTGATCGGAAATTTTGAGCAATTGATCGAGCTAAATTTTCATTCTGGATTCATGAATTCATATCATGAATTCACCTCTATGCAGGTTGTTCCTTCTTCGTATATTCCCAACCGTGTTTGTTTTCCTGACTACATCAATTCCTCTCTACATTTCGATCTGTTCATGAAGGAGAAAATCCATGAAAATCCAGATTATCTTAGATTGGGGTTCGTTCCTACAATCTTCAATGCAAAGTATGGGCGTTTCAATTGTGATAATATATACTTTACTGATGGGTCCTCTATGAATGAGTCCACAGGATTTGGAGTGTTCAACGTATTTTTTAACACCTCACACAGTCTTCAGAATCCTTGCTCGGTATATATTGCTGAATTGGCAGCGATATACTGGGCGCTGGACAGCGTCGCCTCACGACCTGTTGAACACTATTACATTGTAACGGATAGTCTTAGCTCTGTCGAAGCTATCCGTTCAGTGAGGCCGGAAAAGCACTCGCCGTACTTCCTTGAGAGAATACGTGAAATTTTGAGTGCTTTAACCAGACGCTGTTATGTCATTACCTTTGTCTGGGTCCCTTCACATTGCTCAATTCCGGGTAATGAGAGGGCTGACTCATTAGCAAAGGTAGGTGCAATTGAAGGCGATATTTATCAGCGTCAAATCGCCTTCAATGAATTTTATTCTTTAGTTCGCAAAAATACCATCGCTAACTGGCAACGCAAGTGGAATGAAGATGAATTGGGTCGGTGGCTTCATTCGATTATCCCTAAGGTTAGCCTCAAACCGTGGTTCAAAAGTCTGGACTTGAGTCGGGACTTTATTCGCACCTTCTCCCGACTCATGTCCAATCACTGTTCGTTAGATGCACTACTCTTTCGTTTCAATCTTGCCAGCAGCAATCTCTGCGTTTGTGGCCAAGGTTATCACGACATCGAGCACATTGTTTGGTCGTGCGAGGTGTATCTGGTCGCCAGATCGAATTTAGAAAACTCCCTTCGGGCCCGAGGAAGACAGCCCAATGTGCCGGTGAGAGACGTGTTGGCTCGGTTAGACCTTGATTACATGTCCCATATATATGTTTTTCTTAAAGCTATAGATCTTCGTGTGTGATTGTCCCTACATCCTTATACCCTCCTTTCCTTCCTTTGCGGGTAATTCGTCCCCTTGCTGTAAATAGTAGAATAAGTTGAAATGTAAATAAACTATAGATATACGAATAGATTTAAGAATTGAGTGCTCATCAACATTGTTACAATTTCCTTATATACCATCCTTCTCCTAAAAATATGTCACCCTTCTAAACTCTAGTACACCGCGAGTAATCGGTTTTCCACCTTACTAACCATAGATGTAAGAAAATTGTTTCTATATATATATATAGTTTTAAAAATATATTTAAGAATTCGGCTCCTTTAAACTTAAGTAACTGAGCCTGTAAAAATAAACGAATTAAAAAGAAAATAGAATTCATGTAGAAAATTAAAAAAAAATCAGTCCAAGATGGTAAAACTATGTTTGACGAACTTTGTGGAACATCGAATTTTTATGAACTTTCGAAACGAATTTTTGTATGTTAACAATCATTTTAGACAGAAATTATGAATCCTGATGTGATTTAAAACAAAAAAGCTCTTCATCAATCTCTTTCTCAATGCAGCCATATATGTTTAGGAGTTAAGTTCAAAAACATATGAAGACATGTTGGTTAAAACTCCTCAACATAACATGGGTAACTCTTAAACATATATGTTTACCATAATGATGTATTTGGAAAAGTTGTTGAAAATTATAAGCAAATATAAGGTATAACACGATGAACATATTAAAAGAGCCTATTTACTATAATGAAGACAATAAATTAGAAGTATTTTTTTAAAAATATCTCAAGAATGGCTGCATTTAGGAGGAGATTGATGAAGAGCTTTTGTTTGAGACTGGTTCTCGGAGTGCTGGACTGTATCCTGAATGAATTTTCTCCGCAACCAAGAATTCCGGGTTGAATAAAAACACTCAATGTTCAAGAAACAACACTATATTGGCATACTACACAACATTACAACATTTATTCCAAATTACAATTATATTTATTTGACTTCTACTACACACGAATAATTAACAATCATGGCAACCTTTTTGCCTTGGTAGTTAGGGACATAATAAACTATTCTACAACATAGAAGGATTTTCAGACTTCCACAATACATTCATTTTGCTCGTTGATCCGTTGTTTTTGTTGTTTCCTAATATTGTTTACTAGGAGCTACGCATTCAGGGGTCTGATCGCAACGATATCTTCTAGTATCTCCTTTTAGTAACGAACAGCTTTTTTGTTTTAAATCACACCAGGATTCATAATTTGTGGCTAAAATAATTGTTAACATACAAAAATTCGAAGTTTCGAACTTTTTAGTCACACAAGTCACTCAATTTTTTAGTCACAAAGCATATTCCCTTTACTGTGTAGATTATTCGAAAATGCTATGAACTTCTGCATATCTCGGTTCTCGCCAAAGCTTACATAGTGGTCTCCTAAGATCGATTCAAAATAAAAAATTACCCTCTGGCATCAGTGCGCAAAATGGAGTGCCATGCAAAAATTACAGAAATATTTCAAGAACACAGTTTACTTTCTTGATGATGCGCTTCTCCATTCGGAGCTTGGCAGCCTCTCGACATGCTGCTGGAACGTTCTGATGAGCCTTTTCCTCTTTCTCATCGCAAAAACTCAGCTTTCGGCATCAACGGAAAACACTTGATCCTGTTCTACATTTCTATATCTATAAACATCAGCTCCTACCTTCATCAACCGAACAACGCCCATGTTCTATTACCAAGAAGTCTGCAACGACAAAGATCTGCACTCAAACCTCAGTTTCCAGGTTACTCGAAATAGATCTAGTTTTGCAGTTGCAGCTGGCAGTTGTGCCTCAAGAATTTGTCAATTGACCCCACCAATAACATTAACATCTGCCCCAGAGTCCAAAAGAAATGTTATGGTCTTCGACGATCCAACGGTGCAGTCCACCAACAGATCCTCAAGGGAAACCGTGTAAATTTGCTGTTCCTTCTCCCCTCCAATGCGAGAATCTAATTCAAATTAAGTCGTTTCTGTCGACAAGTTTTAGCAAAATGGTCACGACGTCCACAACAGTTACCATTTTTGTCCAACGCCGGGAACTGCCGTGGGCTGCCTGATTACACCTTGAATACTACCGAAATCGCTACAAAGGCATTTTAGTTTGTTTTTGTCGTTACTGTTACTTTGTTTACGTTCTACTCTAGCATTGCAAGATAAACTACGAGACACAGCCATTATGGCTATTGATTCTTTGAGTAATGGTGACTCAATCTGCAGAGTTTCATCCCTAGTTGCTGAATGAAAAAAAAAAAAGGTTGTATCATGCTTATATGTTCCTCGCTGCTTTAGTCAACTCACTTCTCCTTCGGGCCGAAAGGTCTTGATCTGATGGGCTGTAACCACATAACCACATTTTTTGCATTTGACACTATGAAAAAGGCAGCAAAGAATTTGATGTTGAATATGTCTCCAAAATGTTGTTCTCAATAGCTTCTATCAACTCTACAAGTTGAAATTTATAAATTTCCAAAACTCATATACTCAACTCGAGCTTTCGCAATTGAACGATTTATTCTGGTGATTAGTGTTCATCTCGGGCTACGAACTTGATGAAACTTGGTGAAACTTTCCCGAATTATCAATTTCATCAGTTCTCGTCCCGAGCTTTCATTTAATTTCATCAATGCTCGTCCCGAGCTATTATACATTTCATCAATGTTCGTCCCGAGCTATTAAACAATCTCAGCAATGCTCGTCCCGAGCTATCTTACATTCCATCAATACTCGTCCCGAGCTTTTACACATTCTATCAATGCTCGTCCCGAGCTCTTAAACAAGTTCAGCAATGCTACAATGCTATACATGACATCAATGCTCGTCCCGAGCTAGAATACTTTCCCTGCTCACACGTAACACACTCAGAAAAACACAATACCGTGCTGGCGCTCGACAACCATTTTGGTTTTCTTTCCAAAAAGATGAAAATCTCTTCTCTTTTTTCCGATTATCTCCCGTTTTGAAACAGCCACACATTGGGCGATTCATAATTTCAGTTTTGTTTATTTTCTGCTTATTAACAAGCAGAAAAACCTGTCACGGTCGCCAATGTGTGAACTAGCTATTTACTAGGAATCACCCAACATGCAGCAACCGACGCACATGACTTGCCTCGTAAATGCAGACTGCCCGAAATGATGGCATCTATCGGTCGCTATCGACCCGAACCCGAACGATTGTTACCAACGGAGTGACGTCGCTAGAATCCGAACAGCAAGCTGGCGATTGAGTGCTGAGAGATTAGTGTGCCGACACTCACACATCAGACTGATGTATGTTACGCAATTTTTCAATTATCAACTCATACCACACAGTCGTTATAAAGAAATGTCACAATAAAGTAAAGAATTTCTATGTGATTTTGAAGGAACCTTTGAACAAGTCGTTATAGAGACATTTGTCGCTATAAAGATTGTCGTTAGCTTTGACTGTATGTGCGACTTTTTTGAGAATTTTAACAGTGTTGCGTGGTACAAAAAAAAATTCTAAATTTTGATTTTTTTTAGAATTTTGGGCCCATTTAGGTTTAGGTTTATACTTAAATATGTATATTTATTGTTTGTGTATTTATTATATGTGTTGTATTGGTGATCTTTTTTCAGTATATTTCGAGAACTGCGCGGTACGAAAATATCTAATAAATTTGTAATATGTTCTTTTTATTTCCATTTTTTCTGATTTTCTAGCAATTTATAATTTTTAAAAATATTATTGTATTGTATTCGTGTATTCGTAAAAAGAGCCCAAATCTTATCACCAGCGCTATGAAAAGTATTGTGGCAAGTTAGAAAATTAGATATTTTTTTCTGAATCCCTATATGGTCCACTTTAAGATCTTTGGCTAAAAACGTATTTTTTTTTCACGACACTCTCAATAGCTTCTATTACGCGTAGCAAAATGTTCAATCCCCGAATAGCAGGAATATTTATTTATTTATTTTTCTATTATAGTGATTTTCAACACTTTTGGCTGGTTCGTCACTTTTGCTTCCATTTTTGGAAGAATATCGGGAGTGAGAATCGAACTCGTGATCTTGAGCGTGAGAGGTATGGATGTTACCACTACGCCAGATAGCCTCCTTATAGCAGAAATTCCTGGTAAGTATTGTTTCAAATCAGATTAGAACCAATTATAAACTGTATACCATCCAACAACCAATCTACGGGTAATATCCAAGCCATATTTCGTACCAACGACCAAAACTTCACATCCCCGAACACGATGTTGATCTTTCATACTTTGTAATGCTCAAATAGTTCCCTTCTACCAATCCGGCTTATACCCAAAACAGAAACAGCTCACTGTCCGGAGGTAAACAAGCATTACGTTTTCCCACTCAAAATATCCACCGAATGGAAGTGCACACTCCCTTTGCACTGAAAAAAGGGTGCAACATTGTTGCATTGGAGATTTTTTGATATCTCAGCTGCAGAGTTGTTGTCCCGGGCTGTCGTCCGGACGACTGTGGCACCGACCACCTCTCGTTGGGTGGTTTTCGAGATTTGAATTATTTATTTTTTGCGACAGTGCACATTCTACAGCGGCACTTTTCAATGGCGCGGAGTTTATAATGTCGTCCGGTGGTGCAGCCCGCTATGTACATCTCCTCTGTAGGACAACAGCACTTCCAATGGAAAAGAAGAAAAAAACCGAGCGCCAACGAGCTGGCATCATATTAGCGCTGCAATTTCGGTTCCAACGGTCCGTAGTGGATTACGTTTACGCCCAGCTAGCAGGGCGTTCCGGGTTCCCGAACCAAACTGTATGATGATAATTAACTATGCAGGAAATTCTAATTAATGGTTACGAGACGTCAGGTTTACGGAATGGGAATCTAATCGTTACGTTGGTTAATTCCATAATTAATGTGTGACATAGGCTACAAAGGAACAAAGAAACAACGGAAGGGTTCGGTTGCAATTGGGGTCTCACAAAAACAGTAATTTGAATACCAATCCACTTTGTGCCGGAAAGGTTCGTGTATCCTTTTGAGCTAATTTGCTACATTGTAGCAGTAACTGGGACAGAGGGTGACAGTAAATATGTCCCGTTTGCTTCTCACTTGTCAGATGAAAATGAAAACATCTTTTACCGAGCAAATCGTGCCTAAATTACGCATTCAACATAATGACCATAAATTACGGTACCCGCGTTTCCAATAATTGCCGCTATCAGCAAAATCACCAATCGCTCCTAACCGCACGCTTCTTTCAATTTACTCGATATTGTTCAAACGTTTGAAATGGATGAAGAAAAACATGAAGACCTTCAGCAGTACGAAAAAAAAGAAAAACAGTCTAAACTTCTAAACGCCAGGTACGACTGAGACCGTTTAGGCAAAAAAGAGAAAAAAAAACATTTACCGAACTCCACTTATGCTCAATATAGAGCCAATTGAGAAACATCGCAAGAAGCAGTGCAAAGCGAAAAAAAAATCCTACCGCCGTTGTTTTCCTGGCCGGTTTAGCGCGGCCGGGGCACGTGCTATAAGCTGCACCCTAAATTCACCTCTCACTCAAAGGTTTACCAAATCCGCTGCGAACCGCGGATCGCTCCCGGCCTCCGGCGAATAGCGTGGCAAAACACACTGGACCGGGTCCGAACCAACCACCGTAGTTTTTTTTTTTCACATATGATGATTATCAATCAAGTCCGGTAGTTACCCATTTTTTATGCCCCGCGTTCGGCGTAAAATTGTACGAAAGAACATTATCCATTTATCACTAATTGCCCGGTGAAAGCAATTTTCTGTTCCGAGTGATTTCGTTACGATGGAGATAAGGTCAGCGAAACACGCTCACTCCTCCGGGCCCCCATTGGGTTCATTTGGGTGCAACGTTTGGGACTTGTGTGTGGACGGCTGAGTGCAATTGGTAATTGGGAAATGGCTTCGAAAAAATCCGTTTAGTGTATCGACGTATTTCGAGTTCACAGAATTTACGTGGAATGTCTCTGCAGGGTCACCATATCTACACAAAAATCTGCATTTCTACATATTCTACAGCCTTTTTAAAACCAAAGTTACAAATTTTTTAAATTTTATACAGAATATACAGATTTTTCAATGCAGGAAGAGCGTAACATAACCTAGAGAGATTCAACGAAATGAAACTGTTCTTCGGTACCTGAATCAACCATGACCGAAACAAATCGTGAATCTATTGAACGACTCTATTACAAAACCATAATTTACTGTTGTTCAATTACGTTTTGCCGCTGATTAATAAGTTGAATAAAAGATTCCATACTGAAACACCCGAATTCACTCAGATTTATTCGGAAACTAAACAACTTACTTTAGAACCATCCGCGTGCATGTTTTATGTAAAATTTATGAGGCAAATCGACAAGCGGTTCAATACTAAAGACGATGTTTTGAAAACTGCTCTATTGCTAAACATTGCAAGGATTCAAATTTATTCGTCTTTGCATGAAGTTTCAGAGAAGTTTCCATTCTTTAAAAAAGTGATATCAGCAGGGGCTGGAAAACGAGTTCCGAAAAATCTAATGTAAAATTTCTAGCGGAAACATTGATATAAGATACACCGAAGCAAGGTGAAATCCGGGGTAAGTTAAAACGAATGTCATAACTTGTACTAGGAATGATGGATTGACGTGATATTTTTTTTCAGTGAACATTACCCTTCAACCCATCTTATGAAAGCCATTACCAAAATATTGAAATTCCTTAACGCAATCCACGCCTTTGTTTACTTTTCTTCATAAGTGAAATCAAAACAAACATTTTTGCGCGCTAGCTCAATCGATCCGAAAACACTTATTTTTTCAAAAATATCGCCAGAATTGCACGTCAGGTAATCAAATAGGGATAATCAAATGCAGTGGTTTTAGAAAACAAAACTGAAAAATTCTTTTTCCGTATCTCACCACAACTCACCACATGTTTGAAAAGGCAGACAAAATCGACTATTTTTTAAACTTTGGTGCAGGTGCCGAACGTTATTTGTCGGTGATTGCTGTATGAATGGATGATGAAAAATTAAAAAATTAAAATTATTTATATTTTGTTCCTCAGTATGTTCTATGTAGTCAAGTCAAATCTGATCTACAAATCTACTAAATCTACAAATCTACAAAAACTACAAGTCAAATTTGTTAATTTTACATCTAGGGGTCGTTCAAATATTATGTAACGCAATTTTTGTTTGCTATTTTAGACTCCCACTTCCCTGCAAAACATGTAACAAATACTCATTTGCATCAAAATGTTTAGACTTATTTGGATTTGTTTTTAAACAAGTTTCCACAAGGCATTCCCTTCTCCCTTTCCCTTTACGTAATATATGAATATTTGAAATAACTCATAAACTTTATCAGTGACCATTTTGAGTGACATTAAAGCGAATAAAATAGTATTCTCGATGATATTGCTTCGTATATTGATTCCTAGTATAAAGTGTCCATTTTGCGGGTATCAGACTGCTCCCTCACAGCTCACATGTACCGAAACACCTTTTTCCAATTATTTATATGTAACTAGCTGACCCGGCAAAATTCGTCCCGCCCAAAATTTATTTTTAGTTATCACATCCACGTTTTCTTACTAAGCGCACGTTCATGGGTTCAATCGCAATTTTTTTCATTGATTGATCTTCAAATCGTCCCTTTAAAGTTATTTCCTACTATGAAATTTCAGTACTTCTACCAAAACTCGACATTATTTAATCAGATTATTTTCAGACGTAATTCTCGTGCAAGATTTTTCATCCCCTCGCACTTGCAGCGCGTTTTATCATAATAAAATCCATTTTCACTTTCGAGCGAAGATCAATTTCGTTACAGCAAACTTCAAATGGACTAACAACGCTTGTCCACATGTAATTATATAATTGTAGAATACATGCGAATTGAGTTTTTCGAATTTTCCCATTTTCCTTCAGAGTTTTCCGAAAATTTTTAATTGTCATGTTTGGTTGGAATATGTGTATTATTTTTATGCAACCCCCTCTCCATTCCAGAGAAGGGAGGGATGTCATACCATCATAGAAACATTTATCGTACCCATAAAACCCTCACCTCCCAAATTCGGCTCCATCTGCTTTATTAGTTCTCGAGTTATGCAGAAATTTGTGTTTCATTTGTATGACAGCGCAAATCCTCCCCCACCCCCCTTGTAGATAGTTCATATTACATCATATTATTGACACATCTAGATCCGCGATGGCATGTGAACAGTAGGATGGCAATGGATGTATGGAAAAAAATCATCATCGAATTTCGAAAACCAACCGGGAACATTTTGATTATTGGCCCGAAAAATTACCTGTGCAAAATTTCAGCTCAATCGGACATGATTTGGAGATGTCTCAAGGTTAGGCTAACCAAATAGTTCATGACTGAAAACGGGACACGTAAGCCAAAAAAAAACTATTTAACCCGGCAAACTTCGTCCCGTCCAAACTTGTTTTTTGATATGAATATATTTGAACATTCACGTTTCTAACTAAGCGATCGTTCGTGGGTTTTATCCCAGAACTATTCAATGATTGATCATCTAATTGACCTTTTTCAAGGCTAAAGGCGAACGAACTTTTAAAGTCTCCATAATAAAAAAAGAAATGTGTTATTTCACTTGAGAATGTATTACTATTTTCGATTCATAGCAACGGAACACGAATTTGAATTCTGCCAACGCGAATTTCAATTGGACTAAAAACATCACTGTAGAACATATGGGAATAATTTTTTCAGAATTTATCCATTTTCCTTCAAAATTTCCTAATCTTCTTGCTTTCGCATCCACGGGCAGAGACGAACACAACAAAAAACTTGGTGATTCATTTTCATTTATATAGATATACAGTAGGGTGCCAATGAATGTATGGGAAAAAATCGACCCTAAAATTTGAAGAAGTTACCCCATAAAAAATGTTCACCACCTCGAAAAAACACCCTAAGCCAAATATTAGCTGAATCGGACTTAAGGGAAAGTGGCGCAAAGCTGTCAAAGTTTGAGTTTTTTTGAAAATCGAAAAATCACCTAAGGGGGGAGTAAAGAAAATCGGGGTTTTCGAAAAAAAAATTTTGATGCAAAATGTCTTAAAATTGCATGAAACGTCGAGATCTAGTGTCATCTCGGAACTCGAAAAAAAGTCCCAGAGTGTCGATTTTTGACAAAAAATTTTTTTCGAGATAACACTAGATCTCGACGTTTCATACCCTTAAGTCCGATTGAGCTAATATTTGGCATAAGATGTTTTTTCGAGGTGGTGAACATTTTTCATGAGGTAACTTTTTGAAATTCGAGATGACCATTTTCATTGGCACCCTGTTATACAGCCATTCCATATCGAACTGATATAGTGGTTCTCAGATTTCCGTCGAAAGTGGTAATTTTGTTCCTTATTGCAAATCATTAGACCCGTATTTTTTTATTTTTTTTATTACGGCACCCATTTTCATTTTAGGGTGATCCGAGAAATCTTTTTTTCCACTTTTTCCCAAAAATGACTTTTTTTTAAATCATTACTTCTGAACCACTGAGCTGATTTAGATGATCGACATATCAAATTAAAGCCTGATCTTTGTTTGTAATAATACTATAATTGCAGAAAATTTAAGTTTTGTTTTTGTTATTATCGATAGCATTTGTTTTTCAAAGTTTTCTTTGTATCGGGACCAAGGACGCTATATTTTTTTTTATATTTTTTCTTGAAAGCTGAGGATTTTTTACATAACATATCTCGAAATCAGAGAGACGTTTTTTTCGAGATAACACCAGATCTCGACGTTTTTCGCATTTTTACGTTATTTGGCATCGCAATATTGTTTTCGATATTTCGAATTTAATGCATCGATTGCTCCCTTTCGATTTGCGATGCGATCATTATTTATTGAACAATTAATAATTAAAGACGAAGGGGTAATTTTTCATTCACACAAAAATATCTCTGTATTGGAAGATCCTACAGGAACGTTATAGGAACCAAATGAAAGCTGATGGGTGTGGCTAATTTCCTATTGAATCAGCTGGCAAGAAATTCCGTTAGTCCACAAAATCTTTGAAACCCCAGAAAGAAACCGATTTTTTATATACTCACGATATTTTTGTCCATTTATTCGTAAAATATTTAAAAACTTGACAGTTTAAGCATGGAAATGATGTAAATCCCATATTCCATCATTCTTTGTACAAAAAAATTGTATTTTACTTGTAATGAAAAATCAGCAACTACGTTTCGGACAACCCAATAGTTTGAACGTAGGACTAATTCTTTCTATAAGGGTACCAAATTAGAAAACATGTCACTATTTCATGAAATAGTTTTAATACTAACAACTATTTTTTTCTGTGAACAAATCGAAATGGAAATTCTCCAACAATTGTTTGAATACAATACAAATCCTTAAACGGTATATGTAAACCATTTTTAAACATAAAAAATGAAGAACAATCATTTTTCCATACATTTGTTCTGGGCATCTCTGTGCTTATCGATACTGATGGCACACTCAATGGATGTGCTCGAAACTTCAAACGCGAATTCGTTCCAAGCACTGAATCCTTCTCAGATGCTTAAAAGGTTCTAAACCTGTATACTGTAAAATCGAAATCAAGTCACTTACACCCCTTTCCTGCTGAGCCCCTCAATTTGCATTGAGGCATATAGCATCGTGTTCCGTTGGGTTCGAAGCGAAAATTAAAATGGGATTAATAAACACTCAAAAAGTAATAATTAAAAAAGAAAATAACATTTTCGATTTTAAATATGTTTTCTCTATTATGGAGTTACATGTTTTTTTCTGGTGAGAAAAATCGATATTGTGTTCGATAATGATAATTATCTTATATTACATGGGATTTCGTTTTCATTCGAAAGTGATATTTCGTTCGAGTTAAAATTTTGGATTTCCTTATTTCGAACGTTTTGCTCATTTAATGTTCGAAGGGGAGCAGATCGAACGAAATGCAAACCCAACTCAAATGGAATACTGAATGGAACTTTATCAAGTCGATTAAAATATTTCGAATTGATCGAGATACAGAATAGGGGTGTTTATTTCATCCATACATAACACAGGAGCCATCTCGTCCAGGGATACAGAGGGAGGCTTTCATCATATCTCATCCCACTTCGGCATCTTTTGTCGCGATACGCACCATCCAACGACTAATCACCACCCTTCTGTCATCATCACTCGGTTGTAATCACTGGTAAAGTGAACAAACAATACCCAACAACCAAACAAAGCGACCTTTGTGGTGGCCCTGACCAAATCATTATCAAAGAGTTTAACGATGTAATTTTCAAACCGATCCAAAATCAGCAAACAACAGATAGATCAACGGAATCCTACGTCAACTATGCGGCCTCGGACACAAATCTCCTGCGACTTTTTAAAATTTAACTATGTTTTAATCTTCTTCATTACTGACACTAACGTTCCTAGTGAAACTTCACCGTCTCAACGTCTTGCGTCATTTTTACAAGTACTCAGTTGAAATTTCCATGCCAAATAATACGCCTTGAAAATATTCTCTAAGTGCCAAACTACAGAATACGCGTGCAAGTCGGACGAAATTTCGTTGATGAAAAATCCTCCGGCCAGAACGGGAATCGGACCCGATTCTCCGAGATCTGTTTAAATATTATGCCTTAATCATTCTGGATTGTTCTTAGAGCATATTTTAAATTGAAATGATTTTAGGGTAGGTAACGAGGATAGCTCAAAACGTGAATGAATCAGTAAGGCATCGTGCACAAATTACGTAACGCGTGAAGGGGAGGAGACGGAGCGTCGGGGTTACTTCACTTACTGTGTATTAGAGATCGTAAATTGCGTTATGTAAGGGGGGAGGGAGGGAGTCCAAATCCGGATTTTTAGCGTTACGTAATTTGTGCACGGAACCTAACTCTGTAATGTTAGAGTTTTGATCGTATGCATAGAATATTTATTTTGACGTAGGACAATGTCTTAGATTTTGATAATTCAACGGAATTGAAAACGATACATGTCACGGAAATTGGGGTGATTGAGAACGCATATTGCGCAGGATGGTTATTGTAAAATATATTGTATATTACATAAAACCATTAGACAAAAAATTTATCCATCAATTCATTGGCGTAAAATACAAATAGTGCCATCAGTTGAACAATTGAATAAATTGACGAATTGTATCAGAAAAGTGTTGCATATTATTCAGAAGTCCGTTGAATGGGAAGGAATAATCTGTATTCTCCGACACGAATATCACGACCGAATGCGAGGAATTACCTCAGATCTGCCGGATAGATCACAGTTCGTTCAAAACGCTACAATTATGTCGTCGATGGTAGCGGTGCTCGGCCTCGACGGTGACAAATCGTCTCCATCGTTGATAGTCGATAGGTTTTGAGATCATGATTTCAAAATTTTAAAACAATTTTTTGAGATCATGATTTTAAAATTTGAAATTCATTTTTCCCGAACAATAACAACACTACCGCAAGCTTCCGTCCTGCCTCTGGAGCCAAACCCCCTTCAATTTTCGATTTTAGTATGTGATGCAAAACATTCCAATGAATCGTCTGATGTACTCAAATTTTATATACATTTTTTGATAACATCGATCCTAGGAATGCCGTGACCAACGACTCACAAAACGGTTCAACATAAGTCAAAATCTACATCGCATTCATAGCACCCCGATCACGTTCGAAATCCTCCCCGAAGAAGCGCAACGCGCACCTTTGTAATTACCATAACCTATTCCATTGGAACTATTCCGAACGTTTGCGCCTCATTTCGAACACGGAACATGTTCGGGCGTCGGCAGCAAAGCTATCTGCAAAAGCACCTGGATCAACGCATTGGATGAAAATCAGAGAATGGCATGTGCAAAGTCTATCGCATCCTGTGTTATAATTTTTCACCATTTGGATCGTGCGATCAGGCCCGACATTCCAACCCATTCGCTCCGAATCCCGGGCAAAAGTTCAATGTCATTCAATGTACGTAAAAAAGAAGCAAGAATATTATACCTCCGAGCCAAGCAAATGTCTCACAAATTAACTAATTTGTACCGAAAATTGGCTCTGCAGCAGTCCTTTTAAAATAGTTCGGTGGATACATTTCAGAGCGATGAGAACCGATATCCTTCCGGTATTGATGTCATTCATTCAATTCAAAAAGGCACGGAGCACGACATATGGTTCTAATGAGAACGAATAGATCACCAGCAACGGTACACGCGTCCTTTCGGGTGCTCCCGTGAAACGGAAATGCACAATTTAAAGAGTCATACCTTGTAAATAATTGCCACGGTTTGATTCGAGGAACCTTCGAAAAGATCGTTTGTTTCGGAAGCGATTCCAGACCATAGGACATTCCAAAATGCAAAGCAATGTGAGGGAATTCAAATTTCATGCGGCAAATGTTGTGCTGATTAGTATAGGGCCGATACCCACTCAAATCGGATAGCACAGATGGGTTCGGAATCGGTGCCGAACAGAACAGGACATTAAAAATTAAACCATACGTTAATGAAAACCGACACGCCGAACAGATGAGGCGGAAATTTCAAACTGTGTGCGCTTCGTCCTTCGGGCCCAAAAGGACGCCTCCATTCACAACTCATCTCATCAGCTGGCAGATCTCGGCGCTCGAAAGGTGCGGGAAAAAACGGAATCGTTTCTATTTCCTCTCTCTCTGCCTCGCGAGAGCTGTAGTGCTATGTGAGGACCGTGAAACGCATGTGGGTGGAATTTAAAGATTAAAATTCATGATTATAGCTTCAGACGTAAAGCGGCTGCAGAGCAATGAGCGGTACGAAATGGAACCAACTGACGTGCGAAAGACGGAGAAGCGAAAGGGACTTTTCATTTTTCGTGCTCGTACAGCAAATTCGAATAAATGATGTGAAAGAGTTAAATTTATGTTTAGCGTGAAAAAATTATGTTTGCTGTCTGCTGTGGAAGGATATAGCGTTATAAATGAGGAGAAGTATACCTTTTGCGTTGCGCCTCGTACGACGGTGACTTGTGTCCTGACGGTGGAGTTTTCAAAAGTCATCATCATCGTCGTCGTTGTCGTCGTCGTTGAGGCTGTCGTGTTGGCTGGCGTTTTTGGCATGCGATGGAGATGGAGAAACGCTCGGGAGGGGATATGCTTTTGGGAAATCCCGCTGAGATCCGAGAGTTTCTTTATTTGACATGTCCTCTATTGAAACTGATGCCAAGGGAGGAATATGGTTTTACCTACCATAGCAAAATTGGCTGCCGAAAGTGTGCTTCCCTGAGCTCTGCAGCGCAGTATGATTAATGGACGGGGGATGAGACGAATGTTTTCGATATCCTTGGTAACAGTTCCGAATGCTTTTGATTACAATCCATTTTCATAATTTGAATCGGAGAAAACGGTTGAAATAAATACTGGCGTTGTTTTGACATATGCGACAGACGGAAATGGTTCCGCGGGGGCCTGAAAAGAATAATGAGTCATCGTTAGGTTCACGTATCTGCGGCTGGTTGCTCGCATTGTGTCGAGTTTTCAATTTAGTCTCCCATGCCTGCTCTCGAGGGTTCATCATTTTCATGGCATGAATTACAGTGCAACGTTCCCGACATTCCTTCAAAAAATCACTCGCGAAACAGCACTACGTGATTATCTCTGCGTAATGGCGGGTGTACATTAGGAAGATCTATAGCTATAGATGGATTTATTCGCCCGAAAATAGATGTAAACGGGTGAGAATATACAGAGTTTTCCATTTCGGGCTTCCGAAAGTATACAGCCCTGCGCTGACAACCGTTTGACATAGCTGTCAACCAAAGCGTCATATCGTTAGTTGAATGTCTGCCATTTTACAATATGGATCGTTTTAGCATCGCACAACGTGTTAATTTTGTTAAATTATACTATAAAAATGATGAAAAACCGGCAAATGTTTATCGAGCAATACGGACGGATTTTGGTCGTCATGGACGGCCTACAGAGCACACAATCGCTAATGTAGTGCGTAAATTCGAACAAACTGGATCCGTAGCGGATATTGTGAAACCTGTGCATCATCGTAATGTGCGTTCGGCCGAAAATATTGCTGCTGTTGCTGCCAGTGTGGAGGATGACCCGAATGTTTCGATTCCACGGCGTGCTCAGCAATTGGGCTTGTCAAACACATCATTGTGGCGAATTTTTCATTTGGACTTGCATCTACATCCATATAAAGTCCAACTGGTACAAAAATTAGAGCGTGGTGACCATGGAATGCGTCGGGCATACGTCGATTGGGTGAACGAACAACAGCAGCAAAATGCTGAATTATCGCATCGAATTTTCTTCAGCGATGAGGCACATTTCGAGCTCGGTGGCTATGTGAACACCCAAATTTTCCGTATATGGGGCTCATAAAATCCACACGTGATTGTTGAGAGGCCATTGCATCCGCCAAAAGTCACTGTTTGGTGCGCATTATGGTCTGGTGGAGTCATCGGGCCGTATTTCTTTGAAAATGAGGACGGCGAGACGGTAACTGTGAATGGTTAGCGCTATGGCCGCATGTCAACCGATTTTTTTTTTGCCACAAATTGAAGATATGGATACGGATGACATGTGGTTTCAGCAGGACGGCGCCACGTGCCACACAACACGACCGAACATGGTCATATTGCGAACGAAATTTGAGGGACGCATAATTTCGCGTTTTGGTGATGCCAATTGGCCGTCCAGATCATGCGATTTGAACCCGCTAAATTTTTTTTGTGGGGTTATGCGAAAGACCGTGTCTATGCCAACTATTCGCAAACTCTTGAACATTTGAAAGACAACATTCGTGAAGTTATGACCGAGATACCGCCCCATATGTGCCGAAAAGTCATCGAAAATTACCTGTTCCGGATCAAGGTGTGCGAGGAAGCCCTAGGTGGACATTTGAATGATGTTGTATTTCCCACATAATGGCATAAACCAAACTTTAATTTGAAATAAAAGTTTCATCGAAATTCGAATTCTAAGTGTGTTTTATTTCAATTTACTTTCGGAATTTAAAGATGGAAAACCCTGTATATATGATACACTTCTTCGAGGTACATATGTATAGAATGTATAGAATGAATTCAGGCATATGTAAACGCTGGTGAATTTCTCACTGGTGAGAAATCACTAAAGTTGGATGCAGTTCTACTTCAGGTGAATAAATTCACCGAAAATATGAATATATTCATTATATAAGTTCGCGCTAGTGTAAACGGTTGATGCGATTTCTATAAATCTCATCATATTTCTTCACATGAATATATCACTAGTCTAAACCTACCCTAACAGAGCAAACAGGAAACATCGGTCGTAAGTGTTTACGCGGTAAACTGATAAGCGATGCCAAAATGAAATGGACACAACATGTGGGGCCAGCAAGTCAACCTTAATCGTTGTGTTTTTTCGGTAATAACACACTTTATGAAATTTATTTTTTCAATCACCTTCCTGTCGTAAATAAATGCAACGCGGTTAGTATTACTCATTCTGTTAGAGAATTGCATCAGCTGTGCAGAAATGGTATATCAAACCGTACACGCGAGAAGCGATAAGCGGGCGACCCTGAAAACATTCGTCAATAATTCGCCCGTCATTGGGACGATTTAACAATTTGGGGTCTATCAAAATTATATGTACAAAAGCAGAGAAAAGAAGATGAATATCTTTTTTGAAACCTTTCAATGTAGTTTTGATCTTTTTAGTGACAAAATTGATGTTTACGTGAGCTAACGAGCTTCACTGATAGTTGAATATTGAACAATTCCATATTGAGCGTTAACCAATATAGAACCAATAAAATAAATTTGTTTCCATTTTTTTCAAAAATCTTTTGAAAGACTAGCTTTCTTGTGAAAAACGAATCTCCTTACCTTTCAAAATGATTGTTGGCATGGAATGGATGTATATTAGGGTGCCAAGGAATATGGTCATCTCGAATTTCAAAAACCACCCAAGTGTTCATGAAAATAATACTTTCGAATAAAAGTTTTTGATACCAAATGTCTTATAATTGTACAAAACTTTTAGTTACTACTGATATCTCGAAAAAAAAATTGTTGTCACGATTTTTGACAAAAAAAATTTTTTGAGATGAATGTGAATCTCTACGTGTTATGTTTTTTTTAAACACCCAAGGGAGTGGGGCGGAGGGTTACATGGGACTTTTTTTCGGAATACGAAGCAAAACGTATGGTTTAGGGTACCAATGAAAATGGTCATCTCGATTTTTCATGAGGAACTTGTGCGAAATGTTCATTTGACGATAAAATATTCTATGCAAAATATTAGCTTAATCGAACTATTTTTACTTGTGTCGCAGACGTTAAAATTTGAGTTTTTTTGTAAATTGAAAAATCGCCGGAAATCGGGATTTCCCAGAGTGTCGTTTTTGGGCAGAAAAAAATTTCTAGGTGGCAGTAGATCTCGACGTTTCATGCAGTTTTAAGACACTTGGAATCATTTTTTTTAAACCCCGGTTTCCTTGAGCCCATGAGCGACTTTTTGATTTTCAAAAATCTCAAGATTTGACCGCTTTGGGCCACTCTCCCTTTTGAGGCACCGATGAGCTGTTTGTCCTAATCGTACTACCTTGATAGGAGTAGCCTTGATGATTATCGTTGTTATTGACAAATTGACAACAAACCACTATTGTGCTAAAGAGACAAAAAAAAATTGATTTGAATAGATGTGAATAGTTCGATTATTGGAGAAAAGTTAATTTATAATTAGTTTAGAAAAGTTGATTGAATTTTGAGAATAAAATAGAAATTTGAAAGCATATATAAAGAGAAGCGTAAGTGTAATGATACAGGAGAGAGTAAGTTGTAAGCTTGAAGAATATTTTTATTATAAATTACAGGTTTTACAGAAATAAAGGAGGGATTTGAAATCGAAGGAAAGGATCCAGAAAGTGTAGAAAATAGAAAACTACTCATGTGAGCCTCTGTATATTTCTGTATTGTAAAAAAACTTTTTGTGAATTTACAGTTTTGATCCGTTAGTAAAAATACACGAGCTGCGAAAAAGTGATTTGCATTTTCTAAAAAAATCCTTCGAACACTCCCTATGTAAAATATATATTTTTTTATGTGTTAACTTTTTGAAATTCGGGATGACCATTTTCTTTGGCACGATATTTGTAAAGTAAGTGATGCCTGTTCTGTTAACAAATAATCAGAATTGGAGAAAAACATAAAAACAAGCACAGTACACTCTGTCCAACTTCTATAAGACCAGGTGATGATCTTGCTATATTGTGTCATTGTAAACAAACAATGATTCAATTTATATTCTAGTGTGTAGGTATTGGTGACTACCATACACTGCATGATTTTCATATGTGTGTGTGTGCAAGTGCTGAGCATAAACGAATGTTTTCGTATTTTCAACTGTCAAGTTTCTATAAGAGCAGTTTCCGTTCTTTTAGTTATTTTGATTATTCAAATCTGGCAAATCCTGATGGGAAAAGTCCTCACGGAGAGAGAAGAAAGACAATTCAATGCATTTCACCTAGAAAATGTTAATATCAGAGAATTTTTTTGTTGGATTGGGCGATCCCATCCAGTAGGGCTCAATTATTTGGCGAATCCTCAAAGATACGGTAAGAAGAAGAGAGCTTCACGTAAATCGAAGCTCTCTGACCGGGATGAGCAAGAAATAGCTAGAACAGGTTCCAATACCTCAAAATCGCATGTGCAAATAAGACAATATTTCAAATGCTTAACTGCACATATTTAAGCACAATAAATAAACAAACAACTCTTTTGAAATTGACGTTAAATATACTTTATTTTAAGCAGTCTACAATGTATGAATGTATCTTGTTGAAATTCTAACTGTTTGTGTTGCAACGATATAGAATCAGGGTGGTCTTATAGAAGTCGGACAGATTGTATATCTACATTATTCCGGATATCCACTTAATGTATGTATTCAATTAATGTATTTTGTATGGCCACCTTTGCCATTGAACTTTAACTGTCAAAACGAAATACAAATGTTCTATTGGGTTAACATCAGGAGATGGTGCCGGCCACTTCAAAATTTTGATTTTCCTTTCCCTAAACTAATTTGATACCAGCTTCGAATAATACTACGAACGAATATTAGTACGAACTCCCATCATGCTGGAATGTGTACTGACAAACAAACTTATTTTTTTTCTATGTTGCTGGAAGCTTTCTCTGCATTATGTACAGATGAACTTTTTTGTCACTATTTAGTCAATAAATTCGAGTTCTCTGACACCACATAATGACATCGCGTCCCAAATAACAATATTTTGTTCTCATAGGATCAAATTACACTGGAGTCGCTTTTTACGCGGGGAATACGTGCCGCGTAAACAAAAACCGCGTAAAAGAAAACCGCGTAAATTCCAAAATCCGTGTAAAAAAAACCGCGTAAATTCTGAAATCCGCGTAAAAATAAACCGCATAAGTTCCGAAATCCGCGTAAAAATAAACCGCGTAAATTCCAAAAACCGCGTACAAAAAGTCGCGTATAAAAAACCGCGTAAAAAGCGACTTCAGTGTGCCTTCTTCCAGTCATTAAATGTTCAAATAAGTTGATCTGCTAGTGCTCCCGTGGTCGAGTGGTTAGCGTCAAACCTAACATGCCGGGGGTTCGGGTTCGATTCCCGTTCTGGTCGGGGAAATTTTTCTTCAAAGAAATTTCCTCTGACTTGCACTGTGGTCACGCGTATTCTACAGCTTGCCACTCAGGATGCAATCATGGCGTGTTATTTGGCATAGAAATCTCAACTAAGTACTAATGAAAATGACGCAAGTAATACTACGTTGAGACGGCGGAGTTCCTCTAGGAACGTTAGTGCCATATAAGAAGAAGAAGAAGTTGATCTGCTGCTGTCAGCCGTTTCCTCATGTTTTTCTTTTTCTTAATTAACACCTTGTTTACGAAGTCGATTTCTCACTGTTTGGCGTGTCACATGGATGAAAAACTCTCTCTTTTCTATATGTTTTGAATTTTTAAAAGCTGGCAAATCTCATACTTTGATACGATAGCCCTGTTGATTCGAAAAATTGTCTTGATGGACATCCTGACCGCGATGCTGGTACGAAATAGCCACTCTTTATAAACTCTTTTAAAATATTTTAGCAATCGTATGTTTCTTTAGTCGGACGATTTCAACATTTAGATGGTAGCTATTACCGGTGAAATGGAGTTTCATCATTGTGTTTCAACACCAACTTTGATTACTAAACCCGGCCTTAAGGCATCCATATACTAATACACAGCATTTGACAGCTTCAAACATGTCCGGGTGCAATTTGCGACCACTGTCACTCGCGAGAACTGCCAAACTCTCAAACTGGTGTAAATCATGGCAATTAACATACTGCCAGGTGGGTCAATATGTGAAAACCACCCTACAGCCATTAACACGCTTCTAAAATAAAAAAAATTTAATGATAAATTTACTTTTCTATTTCGAATATGTATTCTATGCAATACAGTATTACGTAATATTGAACTGGAAATGTGTCTGATGATGAGTTTTCGTAAATGATGTGTGTTGTGAAATATACAGCCAAATGGTTAAGAGACCGTCGTGTTTTAAGTAATCGAATAACTTAAGAATGTCCATTCAAGTTTTAAGATTGCAAAACTGCCTTCTTTAAATTTTCGCGAATTTGACGATTGTTTCGAGTTAAATATGATTAGCGAATGGGTGCACCTTGTAACGTAGATCTGCCTTGAGCTCACCGAGAAGATTGATAGTTTGGCAATGACAGCTAAATTTGCGACACATCTTGACTCGCGGATCATATCCTTTTGCCCGGGGCCTGACTAAACCATCCAAACTACGTAATAACAACTTTCATTAGACAAAGTGACAGGAAAGACGTTGTATACAACAAAATGATACTAAACATATTTGGATATATTTGGGTGGAGAAACTTTTGTTGCTTGTTTTACTTTCATTTCATCCTTATTCGGATAATTAAACATTTATGCTGACTCAGGCTGTGAAAATAAGGATCCCTAGAAAAACGCTTGGATTTAGCTTGCACTGCAGATGTTTTATTTGTTCGTATGAGGAAATACGAACTAATCTAACGATTTATTCTCTCGATGTTGCGCTATGCTGTCAATGTTGGATTTGGATTTTACATAGTTTTACAAGTCTGAATATGGATATTGCATAGTTTGGAGTAGAAGGATCTATTTGTATGCTTTTCAAGCGTTTTTCGTGTATGTCTCCAGCCACAAACGTTAGTACAAACTCCTCAGTAACGTTTTCGGCAGCTTTGGTTCAGATTTGTTTGGAAAAGTTGGCATTTTTAACCTTCTGCTTCTTTCCAGAAAGCATTCGCTTCATGAGAGCCCAATATCTTTCGATTGAATAATTGGGATGATTGGTAAGTTTTAGTACAAAACCTTATTAATGCCAGCAACCATTCTTCGAGGCACTCTTTCTGAAGATTTTTTTTTCTTAATTGTACTTGTGATATTTTCAAAGGAATTTCATAAACTATTTCGTCCTAAAGTTTTCAGGAGATGTATTTCTGTGTAAAAAATCGGTCCTGGGGTTTTTTTTAATACCCTCCACTGACCCCCACACCAATAGGCTCATAGGGAGCCCACTGATAGTGGACACTTACTAACAGATAAAGAAAAAAAACATGAATAATTTAGGAAAACGCGGAGAGTAAACTATTTACTAATAAACTAAACTTAGTGAAATCCCAGTGGAACTTAGTTCCTTTAAAGGGGAATTAAGAATAAAATAAAAACAAAACGGTGATAACATTAATGACTTTGGAGACTATTTTGAATTAATTTAAAACTTTATAACAATAAAAAACATAAAAAAAATTTAAAAAATCAGAATGGTAAAGTCTAAATTCTAAATTGGTTGGCACATTTAAAGAATGTATTCATTTACGTTCCTGATTATATGATGTTTCAGCTTACTTTTGAAAATATTGTTATTGGTTATTGATTTCAAATCATTGGGAAGTAAATTGAATTTTAATGGACCGTAGCTCATAATGCGCGTAAAACCCAAGTTTGTGTATGCTCTAGTTCTTGTTAACTCATTTGCATTTCTCGTATTCGGAAGGTTCACTCGAGTTGAAAAATTTATGTTATGATGGAAATTACGACTATGCAATGTATTATGTACAAACATAATAGTTTGAGTATCACACAATCCTAAAATAGGAATAATTCTGTGGTGTAAACTAGTGTAGATCGAAATTGTCGGATATCGGAACGGTAGATTAAAGATTACCTTCACACATCTGTTCTGAGGTGTTTGGATTTTTTTTTAGTTTTGATTTGGCAAGCATGACCCCACACAACGATTAAATATTGGAGTATGGAATGAATACATGCGAAATAAAAACGCAGCAGCGCTTCTTTAGGCACAAAACAACGTACTCTTTTCATGAGACCACATAGGGTTGAAACTTTTCTCGATACATGATTTATATGAGTGTACCATGAAAGACAAGAATCTAAATGTAGCCCTATATATTTCGAAGATGTGACCTTCTCAATTGGCATGTTCCTCAGAAAAAAATGTTGTTCAAAATCTTGCAAGTTTCGTCGTTCATAACAACGCATGAAAATTTCGTCAAATAACACAGTTTTCAAGCACGTGATTGTGCCGTCGAATTTTGTTTATCATTGGGGTAGGGAGCTTTATTGACTCAGTATGACTTCAATCCAAAACAATTGTTTGACTTTTCGTCGAGTCCTGGCAACACTCATATTTTCCGAGCCACAGCTCTAGCCGAGAAGATCATTTCAGCATCTTCTCCACCTTCCTAAGCATTGCGTAGTGGCGATATCGTAACCAATGAGGCACACCCGAGGTGCGATTTTTGCTAGTTGATCCACCTTTCTGACTATAGCACGATCTACAAATCTAAAATTTGTATCACCTGATTGATGTTTTCGAATTAAAAAGTATGTTAAAATATAAATAAATAAATAAATAAATAAATAAATAAATAAATAAATAAATAAATAAATAAATAAATAAATAAATAAATAAATAAATAAATAAATAAATAAAAATATTAAAAAATATAAGCTCAATCGGACTTCATTTACTAGTGTTGCCAAACGTTAAAATTTGATTTTTTTTTAAACCAAAAAATCACCCAAGGGTGAGAGTACAGGAAATCCAGAAAGAATGGCAAGCAATTGAAGAGAGCGTATTTTTTGGGAAGAAATATCAATAACTTTGACTGAAATTGAGATATTGACAAATTCTGCACCGCAATCGTTTGTATCGTTTGTATCAGTATGTCCTAAAAGTCTTTCGAAGACAGTTTGTATGTAGAATTTGAAATATAAAAGTTAGAGTAAAACAACAGTTTTTTGAATGGTGACCCCAACGCAAATTAGGAAAAAGGCGCTATATCGGTTATTTCAAAAGATTGAAAAAAACTTTGTTCTACAAAAATGTTTCAAATAACTGGGATAATAAGATTGTCAAACAATGTTTACCTCTATCTATAGAGATAAGAAAGTTAGATTTTTTATTTCATCGAAAATGTTGGTCACCCTATTTTTGGCAACACGAGAATGAGCGCTCTATCATATGTAACAACTTTGTCGAAGACAGTTTTTGTCTAGAAAATAACTGTCGAGCTCTAAATGCTAATTTCCACTTAAATGCATCTCCTGGACCATTGTGCATTGTATTTGAAAGCATTCCATTTCGAGTGTCTCAGCTGGAATGAAAAAAATGCCTTGATATTAAAATAAGTTCATGCAATAGAATAGTCGGAGAATATAATGTTGAGCGACCGGAAGATAACCGAAAGATTTATTAGGGGAGAAAAAGTGGTGAGAACTTTTTGGAAAAAAAAGAATCGGGATCGGAGTCGCATCATACAGCTTAGAGACACAGGAAAGCTTGGCGCCTCGGGAATAAAGCAGAAATTTGACATGCCCATAACGGAAAGGAGTGTCTATCAATGATCTGCGAGAATCTAGAAATCTGGTTTACATTTCGAAAAGGCCAAAAAACCCAGCCTCACTCGGAAGCATATTCAAGACAGTTTGGAATTCGCTAGACATTTTCCGACGAGAAAAAATTTAATCTCAATGGCCTAGGCTGATGTGCGTACTATTGGTAGGATATTCGAAAAAACCTCAAGTGAAATCGACCAGAAACCTCGGTGGAGAAAGTGTAACGGAACAGACTTGCGCGAAGATGAAGAACTCCAATAGCCACAATTTCGACCAAAATGAATTTGAATAACTACACGGAGCTACTGGTCAGTGCCTTGATCCCTTTACGGAGGACAAAATTGATGAAAACATAACTTTCAGAGCAAGAAAACTATGATATGGTTTCCCAAGAGAAAACTTTAAGCTTAGTCCAAGCCTGAGTCCCGTTTAAAATCTTTAAGGGATCCTCGCTAGACGTGCGACCGGAAACTTCGAACAATCAAACCTTGATGACCTGATTGATTCAATGCCGAACCGAATCTTTGAAACTATTCTGAAAAAAGGTTTTTTTTGCCGAATATTTTTTTTACTGATTTCTTGCCTGAAACGTTATAGTTATTACATCGATATGAAAACATGAATTGTGCTTATGAGAATTTTTAACCAAACTAGATTATTAAAATAAATAGGTTCATAGAATGTTTCATAAGGAAAACGAAGTTCTTCAAAAACGTGAGAGCCACTGAAGAAGAGAAATCTTCAAATGGAATTCATAACTATTTTATGCAACAATGCATTAAGTTCAAACTCTACGATCTACTTCCCCTGCCGAATTTCCAACATGACACATAATTGGCATCTCTTTTTCTCGGCGATTAACACTCAACGATATCTGTATAATCGCTCAAAATAAATTATCACCTTTCACACTTCTTGACCGGCATCATTGAAAGCCCACTCAAGCGAAGCTGTGCTCCGATAAATCCGACTAAATATCCCATTAGAGTCAATTAGAGTCAATGAGTTTTGTCGAATGTTTTTTTTTTTTGAGTGTTTTTTCATAAATTTCAAATCATCAAGGCTAAGCCGTACCGTTACTCTCGACACTAGTCAAACTCACCTAGTTTTGACCGTTCGATGCTTTGATTAGTTGTTCGGCAATTGACAGGCACGTGTGTGCATTCGAATAAGTTGAGCGGAACGCACAAAACAATTCGCTATCGTGCTGACACAGGTCAACGATCGGACGGCGCGTGTACTGTTGATCTATTTTTTTCCTGGCGAGAGAGAAAAAACAAACAAGTTACCCGTACTGCTACAGTGAGCCACAACTGACACGAAACATCCCACTATAGGGTATAACAATCGAAACTATTTACAAGATTCGAAGCAAGTTCGAACAACCGAACGCCGCTCGATATGTTCGAACTAGAAGAAGAAAAAAAATCACCGCATACACTCATCTGAGCTGTCAAGAGCAGCTCATAACGCGACGGGCAACAGTTTTGTACGAAGCGATAATTAACGCGTCAGGGTCATTCAAAATAACAACAGGTCGGGCAAGCTGTTTATTTTCCGAGAATGACAGATTTTATTGTCACGTTGCTCTGTGGCGGGGGGAAGTCGCTGAATGGGAGAACACACAGGGAGCAATCGAATGTCACCCGCTGCTACTTAGCCTCAAACTGGACCACGGTCAAGGTATTAGTTTAAGTTGGACAGTAGATTATCAGTTCCCGATAATAAACGGTGGTAGCTAATTGTGAGTTACGTTGCGTGCCTTTGTTCCATTAGGTCGATAAGAGCACCCACCACTGACATCGTGCGATATGACGATGGCCGTGACGTGGGCGACCGAGTTGGATGAATTAGGACGCTAAAGGATTACCTACGTGCGGATGTGGTATCGATACTAATCAAATGAGATCGCTGCATTGGAGTTGTTTCGCAGCAACGTGCAGAGTGTGACCGCCATGAGTGTGATCTAGAACTTTGCCAGAGTTGGCGTACGTGCCGCTGGTCGCGTGCTTCGCGCTTACGCTGATAAGATTGAATCATAACACTCGCGCAAATAGAAGGACTAGCGGAAGATGCGTTCGTTCACCCACGCCAACGAAAACGCTTGCCAGCTTGATGTGATATATGGTCGGAGCAACTTTTCGCAACATATATGATTGCATTACATCAGAATATTAGCGCGTAGCATAGTGGTTCTGAGCGATGCTAAATACTTTATTGATAATTGCATAAGTATCAATTTCACATTGCCTTCACATAAACAAATTGTTGATTTGTGTATATCAGGGTGCCAATGAATGTATGGGAAAAAATCGACCCTAAAATTTCGAAAAGTTACCCTATACAAAATGGAAACCACTTTGGAAAAAAACACCCTATGCAAAATATCAGCTCAATCGGACTTAGCAGAGTGGTGCAAAGCGGTCAAAGTTTGAGTTTTTTGATAATCGAAAAATCACCCAAGGGGGAAGTAAAGGAAATCGGGGTTTTCGAAAAAAAAAATGTTTGATGCCAAATGTCTTAAAATTGCATGAAACGTCGAGATCTAGTGTCTTCTCGAAAAAAAAAACTTTTATCAAAAATCGACACTCTTTTTTCTCGGAGTACGAGACGAAACATATGGTTTCAAGTGCCAATACACTCAAAACCATATGTTTTGCCTCGTATACCGAAATAAAACCAAGTCCGAGAGTATCGATTTTTGACCAAAAAGAATATTTTGATATGACAGAATACAATGCGTTTCATCTCGAACATTTTTTTTGGTCAAAAATCGACACTCTGGGCCTTTTTTTCGGAATACGAAACGAAACGTATTGTTATTGGTACCAATAAAAATAGTTATCTTAATTTTGCATTCGGAACTTGTTGCGAAATGTTGATTTGCACGATAAAATATCCTTTGCAAAATATTAGCTAATTCGAACTTCATTTCTTAGAGTTGCAATCGTTAAAATTTGAGTTTTTTGAAAACCGGAAAATCACCGGAAATCGGGGTTTTTCAAAACAATTTGTTGATGCCAAATGTCTCAAAATTGCATGATACATCGAGATTTACAGTTACCCCCAAAAGAAATTGTTTGTTAAAAATCGACTTTTCGGACGGAAAAACGACCAAGTGCCAAAACAAATTTGTTTTACAATTTTTTTTAGAGATAACAGTAAATCTCGACGAGTAATGGAATTTTAAGACATTTGGAATCAACAATTTTTCTAAAAACCTCAATTTTCGGTGATCTTTTGTTTTTAAAAAAAAAAACTCAAATTTTAACGTTTGTGACACTAATAACGTTCGAATGAGCTAATATTTTGTAAAGGGTACAGTACACTACTTTTATTGGTACCCAAAACAATACGTTTCGTTTACGCGTTGTATTCTGTCATATCAAAATATTCTTGTTGGTCAAAAGTCGACACTCTGGGACTTGGTTTTTTTCGGTATACGAGGCAAAACATATGGTTTTGAGTGTAAAAAAATAGTTATCTCGATTTTTCATTCTAGACTTGATGCGAAATGTTGATTTGCACGATAATATACCCTAGGCAAAATATCAACCGGACTTCATTCACTAGTGTCGCAGACGTTAAAATTTGAGTTTTTTCTAAACTGAGACCTATTTTGAGAAAAAATTGAAAGAGTACGATAAAAATGGTATCGAAAGGTTGCAAGATCGCTATAATCGCTGTATCGCCCTCGAAGGCAATTATGTTGAATAAAAAAATTGAATTTTGCAAAAAATTAGTTTTACTGTGTTGCCTTGTAAACTTTTAAGCCAAACTGTTACAGATACTCCTCTCATAAAAAGCATCAAACCTTAATAATTTCTGGCGAACTCAGCTCGTCATTGTCAGTTTGTTTTGGAATGTATATGAAAAGCTGGACTCGTGGTTTCCGTTCAAGGGGTTAATCTGTCCCACTATGCAGATGGCACGTTTAGTTGGGTAACTTAAACAATAAGCTCTATTTACTTAGAATTCAAAAAAACCTAGCATCAACTATCTATGTCTATGGAACAGGATGCGTCTATGGAACAGGATGCGGGAGAGAATTTTATACACAGAGTTTAGAAGAGTGAACCCTTTATAATTGCTACAGTCGAGGAGGTGACCCTTTTTCTACATTGGACGAATGAGTCCTTCAAACCAGTCCGTAGGTAGTTCTTCATCGGTCCATATTCGCTTGATAATCCGACGTATAAAACGAAGGAGCAGTTCGCCCTCGACTTTTAATAGCTCGGTATGCCGTCCTCCCTAGCTGCTTTGCTGTTCTTCAGCTCTTTCGCTGATTTCCCCACTTCATCCATGGTTGGTGGATCCACAGCTGGTCCATCATCCTCAATCTCAATCGACGAATCCATCTTCACCACTCAACAACCCATCGGAATGTTGACAACGCCTGGCCACCTCCGATTAATCGGTAATCAGTAACTGTAAACTTATTTGGATTTATTTCTAAACAAGTTTTCACAAGGGATCCCCTCTTCCCTTCCTGAGTGCGTTACGTTATATATTAATATTTGAATGATCTCATAAATGTCATTAGTAACCGTTTTCAGTGGCTCTACTCTGACATGAAAGCGTCTAAAATAGTATTTTTGATGTTATTGTTTCATATATTAATTAACACCTGGCAAACTTCGTCCGCCCAGCATTTGTTTTTTGTTATCAATATCTTCAAACATTCACGTTTTCATACTATGAGCAAGTTCATGGGACCAATCGCAGAACTGTTCATTGATTGATCTTCTAATCAACCCCGCTGAATTTTTACTATAAAATTCCTAGTATTTCTAACAAAACTCATCATTATGACATCAGATTATTTTCAGACACAATTCTCGTTCAAGAATTTTCAACCAGTTGCAAATAACATTTTTCTCCGTTACATAGAATAAATGTTCTATACAAAAAATATGATAGAACAAAGACAGCCCTAAATCGGACAATTTCTTACTCGAGTTCTGCTCTTATCAACACATTCGGTGATACTTTTTTATTGGTATAGATAGAAGAAGATATAGGAGTGCGTATCATCACACTAAAATACATTTCCAGATTCGAACAGAGATCATTTTCGCTAGCGCAAACATCAAATGGACTAACAGCACTTGTCACTATGTAATTGTAGAACGTATGGGAATTTAATTTTCCGAATTTTCCCTTTTCCTTGAAAGTTTTCCGAAAATTTTTCATGTTTGGTTGGAATTTTTTTTGGTTGAAATATGTGTAATATTGTTATAGGACCTCGTCTCCATTCCAGAGGAAAGAGGGATGTCATACCATCATGGAATAATCCCCCCCCCCCTCAGAAAGGTGAGAGGAGTGTTGGAACACTTTAGAAATGTTTCTTGCCCCCTAAAACCTCCACATGCCAAATTTGCAGTTTGCATGATTAGTTCTTGTGCTCCCGTGGCCGAGTGGTTAGCGTCATAACTAACATGCCGGGGGTTCGGGTTCGATTCCCGTTCTGGTTAGGGGAATTTTTCGTCAAAGAAATTTCCTCCGACATGCACTGTGATCACGCGTATTCTAGAGCTTGCCACTCAGAATGCATTCAAGGCGTGTTATTTGGCATAGAAATCTCAACTAAGTACTAATAAAAATGACGCAAGTAATACTACGTTGAGACGGCGAAGTTCCTCTAGGAACGTTAGTGCCATTGAAGAAGAAGAAGATGATTAGTTCTTGAATGTATGAATGAATGAATGCAGAAATGTATGTTTCATTTGTATGGAAGTACTCCACCTCCCCCCCCCCCTCAGAGAGAGGGGAGGAGTGTCTATTTACCAAGGAAACACGTGTCCCCAAAAACATTCGCATGACAAATTTGGCTCCATTTGCTTGATCAGTTTTAGGATTATGCAAAAATTTGTCTTTCATTTGTATGGGACACGAGTATACGAGTATAGTATACGAGTATTTTAAAGAGCTTTCGATTTTTTTGACTCAGGATTATTATTTCGGGAACATATTGAGGTTCAAATTGAAAATCGAATATCGAGCACATCGAGAAAATTGCTCAATTTCAAACTATTATTGCTCAGTCATTTCATGATGGATTGATGAAATTTTTGCGCCATCGATTTCGGCACTCCATAACATTTTTTTTATATTGAAGAAAATAATATACGTCATGAACCTAGCTTTCGAACAATTGAAAAATTCTAAAGGAAATATCCACTTCTGATTGGTCGAAATTGACGACACATACGGCGGAACGGCGACATCAAAACCAAGCTGCCTGGGGAAAATCGGCATTGCAAATACATGAAAGAAGGGGGAACTTTTGTTCTTACCGAAATGGGTTCCAGAGACATTAAAACCAAATCATTATCAAAGAGTTTAACGATGTAATTCTTCAAACATATTCAAAATCAACAGATAGCCTAATGGAATCCTATGTCAACTATGCGGTCGTGTCTCTTACACAACCCTCCTGTGACTTTTTTGCGTTTCAAATCATGAAGATCTATTGTAAGGCACCATACTGAGTTGGTAGCGTAAATAATAATTTGTTATCGTTTCAAACTGTCATCGAGCCTCTTTAGCTGTGAAATAATTATGTATTTCCCTAAAGCTCATGATTCAAGAATATATTATGAACACTTCCATAGTATGCATTTCACCGGAAAGGCACCTGCTTCAAAAAAAGTATTTTTTTTAGAATAAGTGTGTATTTATATCATCATCTATCCAAGTATGAACTCTGGAAGACGCTGAAATTTATTTCCAGTGAAAGCAAAGTTTTCCCGCCACAATTCGTTCGAACTGATAAAAGCTAATTTGAGTCACCTTCAAGAAAAAAAAGTGAAGAAAGCTTTCGAATCTGTCCAGTTTTATTCCAGGAAGTGATATATTTCTGTGATGCTTGTAAAACTTACTCCAAACAAAGTTCTCCCCACATTATGTGATGCTCTGAAACAATCGGCAATAAAAAAAGAAAGTACTAATTGGAGAGCGAGAGGTGGAAATGTACCGTCAATATAAGCCATGTGTCTAAGATCCACAGCGACCATTTTTTTTTTGTTGCTCTCGCTCTTTGCTGTCGGCACAAATAGGCAAAACCTGAATTAATTCGTGATCAACAAATCCATCAGCGAACTTCCGTGCCGGGGCAACGAGAGATGGCAATTAATTCGCCGACCAAAACATAGCGCAACTTTACAGCAGCTCGGCAGATAATAAAGCTGACATCATTTGTTGTTTTTGCCGGGTCGGGTCTGTCTCCCCACACCTTTCGAAAGCCGGCGAAATCGGCGGGACGGACACAAACAGCAAACACAGCTGACTCCCCGGTTCAACGAGTGGCACAATGCCATCAAACAACCATACCCAGGACCCAATTCGAGCTGATGGCAGCAACAGCAGCAGTAAAAGCAAACTAGAATTCGATCCATTTTTGTTTTATTCCATGGACTCTTCACTAGTTTTTTTTTGGGCAAATCGAGCGGATTTGCGAAATAGTCTGCATTTATTGCGTTACAATTTACCGTGTATGTGCTTACCTTGTTCCTTTTTATTAATTTCCGCTCGGCTCAACTCGATGGAATAAAGCTTAAAGTTATTGCTCCGTTTAATGGTTCTTTTTTTTTGGTTGCTAGCTATCTAATTCTCGCCAGTCAGTGTGTTGCTGGGTCAGCCTAATTGCGAATAGTCGTCTCAGAGTTTCCTTTCGTCGCGTTTTTCGGCGGAAGAAGGGTATGCGCGCAAAATCGTCTGTCGGTCGTATTTAATGGGGTTGAGTCATCTGATTAACGCTATACACGACAGCGGTGACCCTCGTTGATGACTCGCGAAAAGGTCTTCTAGATATAAGTACCGGGCTAGATCTTGAAGTGGTTTACTCGACGAGGTCTTTCGTTCAAACTTTGCAATAAAATCTGTGTCTCAGAGTAACGGACGGACAATGAAAACGTGTTTGGCAGAAGTTTAAACTAAAGACGAGGGCTAATTGAATTTTGTACATTGTTGCAAACCAAATCATAAGTAGTTCTGACTGCTAAAAATAAATATTGAAGTACAGGGTGGGCCATTTAAAGTGGAAGCATCTGGCAACCCCATAACTTTAGACAGAGATGACAGATTAACAAATGTCATACCGCGTTGGAAGCGTCATTTCAGTACAATTTTAACCATGGAACAATACACACCTAAACAACGCGCTGAAATTGTTCAGCTGTACATTCAAAATAACTTCTCAATTGTGTTAACTAAACGTGCGTGGAAAAATAAAAATGATAACCGATTTTTTATTGCCATTTGTTCGTGAAAATGAATTGGACAATTACTGGTTCCAACAGGACGGCGCTACATGCCATACAGCGGCTGCCACGACCAAATTATTGCGCAAAATGTGACTGGCCACCGAGATCACCTGATTTGACGCCTCCTGACTTTTTTTTATGGGGATATTTAAAATCCAAGGTATACACTGGTAAACCAAGGACCCTGGCTGCGCTGAAAGACAATATCCGACAAGAAATTGCTGCCATATCGGCCGAAACATTGGGCAAAGTGATGGAAAATGCCGAAAAAAGGGCACCTTTTGCGGTCAAGGCCAGAGGCGGTCATTTACGAGATATCATAATCAAAAAGTAGTTAGAACAAATCTCCTTGGACCAAAATAAATGAATTTCAAAAACAAAATTTAAAATTCCACTTCTTTACTTTGCTTTTGCAAAAACAAATCCTTCCACTTTAAATGGCCCACCCTGTATTAAAATACAAATAAAAGAAAGTAATATTTCAAAATTATTTAACTGGAAACTTTCCAAGTAACTGTTGAATGAATTCATATTGTAGAGCCTTTTTTCTTGCAAATAGCTTTGAAGATTACATTGCGTGCTTTCCATCAGAGAAATATCTTCCGATTTGAATTGTGTGACACTCGTTTTCTCGAACCTGCCAGTCGAAATACATCCAAGTATCAACAAAGTGCTAATAAAATAACGCAAATAATACTACGTTATTTCAATTGAATTTTCAATATTGATGATTCTAATAAAAATCATGCATCGACCAAAAACTAATAAAGACTATCTGATTATGAAGCAATTCTAGTGGGCTGATATTGGAATTGGATCGGCTGATGTGTTGTGTTTTATGTAATGATACTATCGCTGCGAATATTCCTGCAATAGCCTATAGTTAATATATTCTGTAGATAGCTCTCTCACCATTGTTTTATTTTTAGAATTCCTTCCTTGACGTTACATGTGGCCAATTTGACGCGGCCCTCTCCGTTTTTTTAAACCTTGAACATAAGGTGACAGCTATCCAGAATCACAATTTTCATTATTATAAGACCTGTTGAAACTGCGACTTATTTTTATTAATAATGCATTTAAATCATTGATTTCTCCCGAAAAAAAGAGGTAGCTCGATATGCTGATGTCCAATCAAGATATGGTTTACGACTAAATTGTTGGAAAATCAATGAACTACACTCGACAAAAAAAAAGAAGAACAGTGCAAAGCCGGAAGTTTAAAGTGGTTTTTGACATGCTGTAACTTCGTGAGAGATCAACGCATATAGATGGGATGTACATAATTTTAAAGCTCCAACTATCAAGTATCAGCACGAGCAGATTTTTTCCTTAGTGTGTAGGGGTGGTGAACAACAATATCTGAAGAAAAAAAAATGGATATCTTTATCTTTTTTCAAAGATTTTGAGGACTAACATATGTTTTGCTAACCAACTCAATAGCAAACAGAGATACAGAAATATTTCTGTTTGAATGAACATTTACCTCCTATCTATCGTGTATTTGTAGGTGAGGAGTATATGTATCCGTATGTATATATTAAGGCCCATTTATACATTGCTTCACCGGCTCAGAAGCTGCTCACTGTCAAGTCAGCTATTGACAGTGAGCAGCTTCTGAGCCGGTGAACTTGCTTGACAATTTGTTGACTCACCTTATCCGTTCACACAGTCCATCAAATAGTCAGAAACAGCAATCGGGTCCGAATTTGACAGATGATTGATCCGAAATCGACTTGGCAGATGACAGTTTTCATCTCAGGTTTTCAGTTGCATTAATCGTTACAAAATTCTATCGCAGAACAAACGCTGACCATGTATAAAAATACTTTCTTGCTGGATTTCTTCGAATTGATGATACTATTCCAAGAAAGAAGGAAGGCAAAAAGGATTGGGCCAGGAATTCTATGCAAAGAAAAGGAGCAACAAATATAATATTGAAGGAACTCTACGATGATGATGAGTACAGAGAAGTGTTGAGAATAACACCTGAACAAGTGGAAACACTGTTGGATTTAATTGCTCTAAAAACATAACGCCAAGATACACTCATGAGGGATGCTACACCTGCAAAAGTGAAGTTAGAAATTACATTAATGCGCGTTTCTTCTGAAATATCGTTCAGATTAATGTAGATATTTTTTTTAGAATCTCGAAAGCGTCCATAGCTAAAATAATTCCGGAAGCATGTGATGCTATAAATTGCAGTCTAAAAGATTTATTTAAATTTTATTTATTTCGCCATTTTGCGAAGCTGTTGTCGTGTATCACTTTTTTAAATGAAAATGATAGTAGATTTACAGATATAATAAAAACGCGTCCAAAATTAAAATAATGAATGAAAATGGACTTTTTCAAATCGAATATGTATTCTGTTTCTTACAAAAATACTTTTTTTTTGCAAGTGGTGAGTAAATTTTGGATGAAAATTGTGTCTGATTTGATTTTATGATTTTGTATTATTGATTTTCAAGAAAATTATCTCAAAAAGAAAGCGTGCAAAACAAAATAACAACGATTTCGTTTAGAAACTATGAGGGTTTTATTTGTTTTCCAATAATTTTAAAGTCTGTTCATATTTTCGCATGTACTAAAACATCTTCAAAATGGAAACATTTCTTTACATTTGGCATCCTTGATTAGAACGCTTCATGCAGTTTTGACTCACACGCCGGATCACGCATGACACTAACTGACATGACGTGTGTACATGGTGTGAGTGGCTGCACGGCAGTAACTGACTAGACCAGGCCCCGGCTAAGAGGATATGATCCGCGAGTCGAGATGTGTTGCAAATTTAGCTGTCATTGTCAAACTATCAAACTTCTCGGTGAGCTCAAGGCAGATCCATGTAACAAGGTGCGCCCATTCGCTAATCATATTTAGCTCGAAACAATCGTCAAATTCGCGAAAATTTAAAGAAGACAGTTTTGCAATCTTAAAATTTGAATGAAGATTCTTAAGTTATTCGATTAGTTAAAACACGACGCTCTCTTAACCATTTGGCTATATATTTCACAACACACAACATTTACAAAAACTGTAGAGTGGTTTTCAAATTGCATTTGCGACCCGGACATGTTTGACGCTGTCAAATGCTGTGTATTAGTATATGGATGCCCTTAGGGTGGACTAGACCGACTCGTATGCTAACTCGCACCGTATAAACTATGCTTTAGGTTGGGGAAAAAGAAATCAATTATTTCCTCGGTAGCTGGCTTCAGTAATCGATATCTCGCGTAATATCGATCATACCATTTCAAATTTAGGCTCGTTGTAAAGATGACATTTCACACAAAAAAATATTTTGCTGTTTTTTGTTTGTTCCATTCAGTAACTCACAAACAGGATGTTAACAATGGAAGTCAACAAAGAGAAAAATTCGGGACATTTTACATCTTTGAGCAATTCTAAATGAAAACGACAAATGACAAAACATGACAATTTTTTATTCGAATAAAAGCTTGTATTCCGTTTAGGTTGGAGGAAATATGAGTTTTCCACGGCATTTGGGATTTTTTTTACTCAAGTGTAACTTTTGAAAAGGACGTATCGATTTTAATAAGAGAAATCTTTGATAATTTATATCTCAGAAACTATAAGTCCTACAGAAATATTTTGAAAAGCCGCTCAACTGCAAATAATCTGTTAGCATTTGTGAATTTTATTTTGAATGCAATGGAGAGTGGCAAACACGTAGAAGATCTTTACACTGACTTCAGTAAAGCATTTGACTGCATCGACATTCCATTACTACTCTTCAAATTGCAGAAAATTGGAATAGAACAAGGACTCTTAAACTGGCTCAATTCTTATCTAACAAATCGTGAACAAATTGTTCATTTTCAAAATTCTCTCTCAAACCCAGTAAAAGTCACTTCGGAAGTTTGGTAATCTTCTTTTCATTCTGTACGTTAATGACATCTCCTTCGTTCTCAAGTGTATAAATGTACTTGTGTATGCAGACGACATGAAGCTGTTCGCGGAAATAGGTAATGAAAACGACATCGAAGCATTCCAAAACGAAATACATGTATTCCATACTTGGTGTAATAAAAATCTACTAAAACCAAATGTAAAAAATGCAAATGCAACTCCATTACATTTAGCAGAAAAAAATCATGTACCAAATATTGTAACACGTCTTGGAAATCAAAATGTAGAGAAATATGAAATAGTTAGAGGTCTGGGCGTCGTCCTGGACTGTAAACTCACATCCATAGAACACTACAACTCTGTAATCAATAAGACAAATAGTGTGTTAAGCTTTGTCAAACGCTTCTCACATAACTTCCAGGACCCATACACAATAAAGCCTTTGTATATCACATATGTAATACTGTAACCCCCTATATGGTCGTACATAAAGAACGCATTGAGTCAGTCCACGCTATTAGTTTCTAACCAAAACATCCAGAACAAATTATGCAAACAACGCTCCTATCAATCGCATGATGCGTATGTACAATCAGAACTACGGATTAATTGACACAACAATGAATAAAAAACAGCTAAAACGAAACATGTATCGTAGGAATAATATTTAAGTTAAGAAAACATTGTAACATTAATATATAAGTATGTGGTCTACATTTGTTTGACGAAAAAAGAAAAAAAGAAAAAGAAATAGTGTCTTAGAAAGAGTGATAGAGTATTGATGTCCAAAAGTGAAAAAATATACAATGAGAAAAAAAATAATACTTTTTTTTATTAAAAAAAACCTTAATTTGCAATATCTAAAATATATTTTTTTTTGTATTTTTTCATATGTCATGTAGAAAATTTAAAAAATGGCTACAAGATGGTAAAACTATTTTTGACGAACTTTGAGGAACATCGAATTTTTATGAATTTTCGAAGCTTTCAATTTTTGTATGTAAACAATCATGTTTAGCCACAAGTTTTGAATCCTGATGTGATTTGAAATAAAAAAAGCTCTTTATCAATCTCCTTTTAAATGTAGCCATTCTGGAGATATTTGAAAAAACATTTCTAATGTATTGTCTTTTTCAATTTCAATTTCTTTAAATTTATATATGTATTTTTTATTTTTTTTAAATTTTTCATATAAAATAGAAGTCATTTAGAATATTTAAAAAATGAGTCCAAGATGATGAAAATATTTTTGACGAACTTTGTGGAACCTCAAATTTTAAAGATTTTTTGAAACTTCGAATTTGGTATGTTAACAATCTTAGCCACAAATTATGAATCCTGATGTGATTGAGAACAAAAAATCTTTCTTTCAACATCATTTTAAATGCAGCCATTCGCGAGATATTTAAAAAAATATTTCTAATTTACTGTCTTTACTAGCTGACCCGGCAAACTTCGTCCCGCCAAAAATTTGTTTTTGTTATCAATACCTTCAAACATTCACGTTTTCTTCCAAAGCTCAAGTTCATGAGTCCAATTGCAGAACTGTTCATTAATTGATCTTCTAATCGACCCCGTTGAATTTGCCTTTTACTAAAAATTCCTAGTACTTCTACCAAAACTCATAATTATAATATCAGATTATTTTCAGACACAATTCTCGTTCAAGATTTTTCAAACACTTGCAAATAACATTTTTCTCCGTTACATGGAATAAATGTTTGATACAGAAAATATGATAGAATCAGAGATCGAAATTCTCGCTCGGCTGCGCGATAAATATTCAGTCAATCAATCTAGTTTTCGATGAACCGTGTATTGTTGATATTTTCGTCTCTTCCTTTTCACTGAAAATTCTTTTTCAGAGAGAAAGAGATGTGGAAAATCTCTATCTCGGAAGTTCAACGAGAATGCTTTTTCGTCTCTCATTTGGTACTGAAAATATGGAGCGAAAAATCAAAGCTAACTTTACCAACATTAGTCTGTTAGGACAGCGTACAAATGATCTGCCTTTAGACAGCGTCTGAATTGTACAAATATCAATCCATTTCATGTTCACTTCACGATGAAATCTAACTTTGCCGCATGTTTTTATGCAATGTTTTCAGCTGTACTGAAGAAGTGAAAAACCATTATGGGCATCAAGGAGTCACTGAAAACGAAAACATTTTTCGGCAATCATAACTCGACGAAAAATAAAAATCGGCATTGAATTTCTCGCGAGAATCGAAGTGAGCGTATAACATTCTCTCGCCTCCTATATTCTCAGCTATTTGTCCCCGTGGGTGAAAACGGTTGTTTTTCGTTTCAAATCGGCGAGCATTTCGATCTCTGGATGGATAAATACAGACCCCTCCCCTCTTCTCCCCTTAGAGAGGGGGAGGAGTGTCTATTCACCATAGAAACGTTTCGTGCCCCCTAAAATCTTCGAATGCCAAAATTGGTTTAAATTGGCTAAAATCTTCGCATGCCAACCTAATTTGGTTTCGTTTGCTTAATTAACTCTCGAGTAATACAGAAATTTGGGTTTCATTTGTATGGCAGCCTCCCCTAAGAGAGGGGGAGGAGTATCTAACCACCATAGAATCATTTATTTCACCCTAAAACCTCTAGATGCCTAGATGCGATACGAAATTTGGCATGCGGAAGTTTTAGAGTGCAATAAATGTTTCTATGGTAGTTAGACACTCCACCCCCTCTCTAAGGGGAGGCTGCCATACAAATGAAACATAAATTTCTGCATAGCTCGGGAACTAATAAAGCAAATGGAGCCAAATTCGGGATGTGATGGTTTTTGGGTACGAGAAATGTTTCTATGATGGTATGGCACCCCTTCCTCCTCTGGAATGGAGAGGGGGTTCCATAAAAATAATACACATATTCCAACCAAACATGACAATTGACAATTTTCGGAAAACTCTGAAGGAAAATGGAAAATCTGAAAAATTCAATTCGAATGTGTTCTACAATTACATATTAACAAGCGTTGTTAGTCCATTTGATGTTTGCGGTAACGAAATTGATCTTCGTTCGAAAGTGGAAACGGATTTCAATGTGATAAAACGCACTACTATATCATCTTCTATCTATATAAATCAAAATGGATCGAATGTGTTGATAAAATCAAAACTCGAGAAAGGAATTACCTGATTTAGGGATGTCTTCATTCTATCATATTTTCTGTATCAAACATTTATTCCATTTGAAAATAATCTGATATTAGAATGTCGAGTTTTAGTAGATGTACTGAAATTTTATATTTAAAAAAATTTTAAAGGGTAGATTAGAAGATCAATTAATGAACAGTTCTGCGATTGGATCAAATTGGAAATCAAAAGGACGAAGACAATAAATTACAAATATATTTTTTTAAATATCTCGAGAATGGCTACATTTGGAAGTGAATTGATGAAGAGCTTTTTTGTTTTAAATCACATCAGGATTCGTAATTTGTGACTAAAAATTATTTTTAACATACAAAAATGCGAAGTTTCAATAATTCATAAATATTATTACATTATTACATTATTACATAACTTCTATTTTATATGAAAAAATAAAATATAAATAAAAAAATGTGTATTTTAGATATTGCAGATTTTTTTTTTGTAAGTAAAAAAAGAGTACCAATTTTTTTTCTTATTGTTTTTTTTTCACGTTTCAACATCAATACTCTATAACTCTTTCTAAGACACTATTCCGGTACGACTCATAGTTTTTGACATATAAAGTATCAAAGATTTCTCTTACTAAAATCGATACACCCTTTTCAAGAGTTGCACTTGAGTCAAAAAAATCCCAAATGCTGTGGAAAACTCATATTTCTTTCTACCCAAACGGAATACAAACTTTCATTCGAATTAAAAATACTCATGTTTTGTCATTTGACGATTTCAATTGGAATTGCTAATATGGAATATTATGACAAGCCATTTGTATCCTACCTACGTAAACAGTCAGTTCATATCATTAAAACGAAATTACACGAATTCGTCTGATTTTCTCTCCGTCTTCTGTGTGGCCCTTTCCGGTGGTTCTATTTTGGTGGTGTAAATCGGATCGGTAAGTACATGTTAAAGCCAGGCTTTCAAAGAATTCGGAGCACCCATTCATTAGTTACGCTTCTTTCTCAGTGAGAAAAGTTAACCACATTCGTCCTGTCATCTTAACTTATATTTTATTCGAAGGTATATTTGTGACATTTGAGGTATCACTCGCTGGTCCCAAAATAACGAACCAAGTCTCGACAAGATCCGCGCCAACGTTGTTCGCGTTCTGGACGATCCACTTCCCGTTGGCCGCAAGCCACTTTCCCCGTCCTGCGCCTAGCGGCGGAGTTCAAGTCCTCGGTTCGCATTACGCAAATAAACGTGACAAATAGTATTCCGCTCGTGCACATACCCAGCGACGTGGGTTAAAGAGAGAAAGTGCCCCCCGGTTCACTTGCCAACTCGTGCCAGACACCCTGGAAGCGCGACTCGGGGCGGGATGATTGATCTCGTATAAGAGGTGGGAAATCTATTTCAAAATATTGTCGCAAATTTTCGAGTGGCATGATGTCGTATGTTTTTTATGTGACTTTTATCTCTGCTGATATATTTGTGCACTTGCTGTTCGTCATAAGTGATTATTTTAGGCCGAGCAGAGCGTCAGCACCGAGTGCTCGAGCGAACGCGCTAATGAAATTATGGTATTTGTGTTTTTTTGTCAACCCAGCGATAAGAATGGTTTTAGCAAATCGATTCGACGAAAATACGATACTGTAAAACGTCGTTTTATCATTCCACCTCGAACTTGTTTGGAGTACTGATGAGGAACGGCAATTAATACCACAAACAAGACAAACACCGCACGCGTCAAACTTCAAAGACTTTCAAATCGGATTAATCGAAGGCTGTTCAGTTCGAATACTCTTCGGTGAGGGACTTTTGTTCCAAGTAGCAACACTCATACGAACACAACACATAGGCAATTCTTGGTTATAGTCTTCTGCCAGGTTTCGCAAGTTTCACTTCAAAGAACACATTATTTCGCAATCACTCTCACTAATTTGGTGACGTCAATTGTGAGTTCTTCACGCGGGAGTACGCGCCTACAAAACGTGCAAGACCTGGTTGAGTTTTTCGGCGGATACCGGGAGTGGTAAAGTGGAAAATTCAATTAGATTGTCTTCAGCTTGCGCGAAGGAAGGCAGAGAAGAAGGATTTTCCGAACTGACGACAAAGATACAGTCAACTCAAGCTCGGCACCAAAAGCATAACCAGCTCCGCGTGGTCTTATCTTTTACACCCAAGGCTCAAAAAATTCAATCTGTTGCTGCGCCGATTTCCTCCATTTGCCATTTTCTCGCAGCTTCGGATCAGCGCTCGGTGGAGCGGACAGAAGAAGAAAAAGCGACAACAGCTTTTCCATCCCGGAGTAAAAGGCGATGATTTTATTTTTCTAAGAAAGGGGGCGGGATGTCGAAGACAAGTGTTACACAAACTGCGAAGATATCCCAGGAATACCTCCATTGCTCGCCATGCTTTACTCATCCTGATTGAATTTCATAGGGATAACTGTTCAAGCGACAGGCAGACGCATACTCATTCCTTTTGAGAGTGGGGGAACTGTGCAGGAGACTAGCGCTGATAAATCTATCACTCCCACTCTCGCCATGAATTGTTCCTTTTTCATGCCAGCTGCGAGGGATTTAAAGCTAATATTAAAACGATTTTTTTCTCCGGCTTCAAAAAGAAATTGGAACCCAAATGGGCAATCCATTCAAATATTACAAAAGATTACCATCAAAGCGGTTCCTAAATGCCACCGAGGAGAGGGAAGAAAAATCTTTACCTCCATCCAAAAATAAACAGGACGTCAACCAGTCTACCGAGCTTGATCGCGCACAAACAACGAGCCTGTGTTTGTGTGTCAACGGGGTAAATCCATCATATGCAAATAACAATTTTCGGTATATTTTTACAGAGCCGTAAATAAAAATGTCCTCAGCTCATCGCCCGTTGGGAACAAACCGGCTGCCAATAATACTTTTTCTTCATCACATCATGGCGATCATTTTCGCTCATCTTTTTTCGGGGCTGTTTCCCCGAATTTGACGTAGAGGTCGTTCGAGTGAGTTACCCTAGACGGGGACTGTGTAAAATGGACGACGTGAGCGACGTGACGGAAAATATTTGCAAGTGAAAGATGTATTTTTGCCAAGCGTCATTTCGGGTAGAGAACGCTTGGCTCGGTGCCCATCTTTAATTAAGGTGAAATTTTGAAACATTTACTCAATTCGTCTTTTCTATCCATTGACGACGGCTTGAGCAAAAGTGTAGCTCGATGCGGCTGAATGTTGGAAAAGACGCTATGTGGAAGCGACAGAGACGGACTTTTGCAAGATATTTGCTTTGGTTACTATTCCACTATATAATGCGGATGGAACCATCACTGCCAATATGTTAGTACGGAACGCGACTATGTAATCATATAAATGGGGAAAAAGAAATGTCGTTTTCTGATCGAAATTTGACGCTTTATTTAACATATTTAAAATTATTTAATTTAAGTCAAATATGCGCCGTTTTGTTCGCAAACTTGTTGCCATTTAGAAGGCAACTTCATTATCCTCCCCTTATAAACCCCCCCCCCTCCTTATTTGCAAAAAACTCAGACAGCCAGTTTTCACAAGCCTCTTTTGAGGCCAACTTAGTATCACCAAGAGCGTTTTGCATGGACCGGAAGAGATGATAATCACTTGGAGCCAGGTCCGGACTATACGGTGGGTGCAATAGGACATCTTATCCGAGCTCCCGTAGCTTCTGGCGGGTCATCAAAGATGTGTGAGGTCGAGCGTTGTCCTGGTGGAAAACAAACGTTCCTATTCCATTCCTATTAATCATTTCTGGCCGCTTCTGGTCAATCGCCTGCTTCAAACGGTCAAGCTGCTCACAGTAGAGAACCGAGTTGAGGGTCTGGCCATAGTTGAGCAGCTCATAGTGGATGATCCCCTTCCAATCCCACCAAACACGCAGCAAAACCTACCTGGCTTGGCGATGGTTTGAGCTGGCTCACCGCGCTTCGACCACGACTTTTTTCGCTTTAGGTTGTCGTACGTGATCCACTTTTCATCACCAGTCACCATCTTCTTCAAAAATAGGTCGAGTTCGTTCCGTTTCAGCAGTGCATCGAGGCGTTAATTCGGTCTAAATGATTTTTTTTTACGTCAACTCGTGTAGCACCCATACATCCAGCTTTTTTTGAATCCAATCTTCTGCAAATGATTCCAAACGGTCTACTTGGATGATTTCAACGATTTTATCGGTTTCCACGACGATTGGCCTACCAGTACGGGGTGTATCTTCGACAGCCTGTACACTAGAATGAAATCGATCAAACCAACGCTGTGCTGTACGAATCGTTCCAGTATCGGGTCCATAAACTACACGAATTTTTTCGGCCGCCTTCGTTGCAGTTTTACCTCGTAGGTAGTAAAAACGTAAAACGAATTTCCCAACCTCTATCCTAACGGAAATATCCACTTGTAATTGGTTGAAATTGACGACACATGCGGCGGTTCCCTAACAGAGACATCAAACCCAAGCTGCCTGGGGGAAATCGACATTGAAAATACATGCAATTAGGGGTAGCTTTTGTTCCCACCGAAATATGTTCCCTAACAGAGACATCAAAACCAAGGTGCCCGAGGGAAATCAGCATCGCAATATATGCAAGTCGGGGACATTTTTATATGAAACGATTTATTTCAATTTTTCGTAAATAAAAACCAAAGTTTGTTTCCGCTCGAGACGGGTCGTTCGATTTAAGCTGTCCGTTTTGTTGTGTTCATCTTCACCCAAGGAAAGTTCATGCGGCGAGAAAAAAATGGAAAAGTGAAGAAGTATTCGAAAAAGTGATTTCCCATATGTTCTACATATAGTATTAGGTGTTGTTAGTCCAATTAAAATTCCCATTGGGTTGAATAAACACTCAGAAAGTAAAAATTATAAAACAAAATTAATATTTCCATTTCAGATATGTTTTCTTTATATTAAAGTAACATGTTTTCACTGATGAGAAAAATTGATAATTGTGTTCGGTATTGGTAATTATAATATATTACATTGGTGAGCCTTTTTTTCTTTATTTCATCCATACATAACACAGGAGGCATCTCGTACATGGTCACAGAGGGCGGTTTTCATCATATCTCATTCCACTTCGGCTTCTTCTATCTGATACGCACCACCCAACGACTGTTTACCATCCTTCTGTCATCATCACTAAACACTGGTGGAGTGAACAAACAATACCCAACAACCAAACAAAATTGCCCTTTTCAGGGTCACCAAATCATTAACAATGAGTATAACAGTGTAATTCTTCTAACATATCCAAAATCATCAGATAGCCCAACGGAATCCTACGTCAACTTTGCGATCGTGTCTCGGACACAACCCTCCTATGACTTTTTTCAAAAATTTGACTTCATACCATACATATAACCTTAAATTTTAACCTCAATTCCCTATTTTTAATTGCGATTTTATTATTTTTGTGTCATATTCTAATAATTTAACCGTTGTTCTTTTTTCAGCAGAACGAATTTATTTAAGTTGTTCAATGACTGATGGCGTAACGCCCGCTTCATTGAACATCCATCTACAAATACACAAGTAGCATCAATTCATCTAAAGCAGGGAGCATCTCCGACGAGCTGGAAGCCTTTTTGAATGAGCACAATGAGTTATCGAAATTCTTCAAATCACATTTGCTCAGATTATAAAATTACAATCACGCTATTGCCATCAACCCTGATAAAACATCAGCTGGAGAGCACGTGTGTAGATCCAAAGCACAAGCGCTGCTGGAATCATGATAGCACGGTGACACGAGAAATTTAATGCGAAGAAAAAACAATAATCTGGAATTCATCGTTGACACACACCGTTCATACGACCCTCGCTATGTTCTTCTTCAATGGCACTAACGTTTCCAAGGTTGCCTTCTCATCGTAGTACTAGTTGCGTCATTTTTATTAGTAAATAGTTGAGATTTCTATGACGAACAATACGCCTTGAATGTATTCTGGAGTGGCAAGCTCAAGAATACGCGTGACTACAGTGCAAGTCAGAAGGGTTTCTTTAACGAAAAATCTCTTGTATAAACATTAGACCAACGAGACCCCGTCACAGATACTTAATTCATTATGAACATCATTTCTCATTTTGATTTAATATTTATGAACATGCGACGAAACAAACAGAGGGCGCGCTCTAAGGTTTTGTATTTATCATATGGTGATTTGACATGGTCAAGAAACGCCAATTCAAGATATCGTAAGTTGTGCCAACAATTTATGGTCGACATATACGCGAAGGTAGAGATTGAACGACTGCAATTCTTACTACACAATCAACAAAAGCGGTGCGAGGAATAATACATTCACTTGCGAGACACTATCATGAGCAACGCCGACACAGCTTTAGTTATAGCCAGGCCAAAGCGCAATGCATGACAATGCGCGTGTGTTCAAGCACAAAATGAAGTTCGATCGTATTCGTCCCCACATATTGTTGGTTGTATTCTGTTGAGTACAACTTATTTTGACCATTGTTTCGCGACAAGGCGAACAAATTTAAGAGTGTAAAAGTCGATTTCGATCGAATTGTGAAATCTGATCACTCATATGCATATATGAATATTGAGTTCTACAAATCGGTGAAGAGTAATAAAAACATCCATGAATAAAGGAAGCAATATGGCTGTGTTTCAAATTAGATAACCGATGTGAATACTCCTCGATTGAATGACAACGATAAAATAACGCGATTCCAAACAGGCCGATTAATTTGAACGTTTTCCAATTTATGAACGAGACCAAGCTGTTATAGACTAAGCCATGTTGAAAATCACATGCACGTATTTTCTAACAAGGAGACAGCAACAAATATTGATTTTTTATATTTCATTTTTGACGTAGAACTACGTCTTTTATTAAGGGTGCCAAATCAGAAAACAGGTCACGTTTTTATGAAATAAAGTTAACGTTAATAACTAGTTTTGCCGCGAACGAATTTTGGCGATTCACATACTAAACGAATCGGAAATTCCCTAAGATTTGTTTGATATGCTATGCATTATAATCTCATAGTCTGTATATAGTTTAAATTGATGAAAATTGGAAGCATTCCCATTTCCCCATACATTTGTTCTGTCCATTTGTGTACTTTCCCGAACAAGGCTGTATATAACGAGCAACTTATCGACTAGCAACGAAGAGGAAATCGTAAGATGTAAAGTCTCCGTGAACAAAGGAAAAGAAGAAGAACGAAGGGGAATATTTGCCTAGAGTATAAACAGTGGATCTCGCTGAGGCAAACTTTCATTCTTCGTGAGGAAATCGACTGAACAACATCATTGCTGGGCGAGCTGGACGGCGAGGGATCGAATATCTTTCTCAAGGCAATGGGGGTGGATGAGTAATATTATGGATGAAGTAAAGTTTTCCAAGGACCTGTTTGAAGGTTACAGACGAATGCCAGTCGCAAAACTGCTTTCAACTAGGAGGAAATCGACTAGCAACGAAGAGGAAATCGTAAGATGTAAAGTCTCCGTGAACAAAGGAAAAGAAGAAGAACGAAGGGGAATATTTGCCTAGAGTATTTGCGCTAATCTTGATCATAATGAAGCAGTGCTACTCTTTTCGAGGTTGTTGATAGAGGCGAATGTACTGAAAAGTTTAAACCTTCTTATTTTGGCTTTAAGAGGGTTCAAACTTTTCAGAAGAAGAAGAAGAAGAAGAAGAAGAAGAAGAGGTTGTTGAGATTAACAGATAGAGTTTATTTCGTTTATTTACTCACCAAGAAAGTAAATATCGTTCTGAAATGTCGTATGTGATTTAGTTTTGCTTGCCATTAGCAAAACTTTCTCCACTAAGGATGACAGCTGCGCTTATCTCGAGCATGTATTGTTCTGCGAGCACAAGCACGAATCATCAAACAATTATCGTCAAATGATACTACAATAAAAAAAAACATTTCAAGGCGACCAAACTGGTAGAATGGTTATTTCAAAATTTTCGTAACATTATTAAATAATATCCGCAGTTATAAAAAAGAGACTTGAATTAAACTACAGCATAGTTCTACGTCAACAATGCGATCTTGTCTTGAACACAACCTCCTATAATTTTTTCTACTTTTTGAGAAACTTATATTACTTTTTTCAGTTGACGTTTAACTTTTAAGAGATCAAACATGTCAGTTACGTTAATGAAATACACCAAGAAACATCATATAACCTTTCGTTCAAATCATTTAATTCGTTTTTTTTATCGGTCACATTCGATTTATTTTAAAGATCGTTAAAATATTCAAACAAACTTACAATACATTAGAGTGTTTTTTTCAACACCCAAAATATTCACTAGAAATAATTTATTTGGCAGAACAACGTTTGCCTGGTCAGCTAGTATATATATATAAAACGAATTAATAAAAAAAACAATGGCGAATTTGGTTTTTCATTTAAAATCATTTCTATTTCTGCCTTTGATGAGACTGAAATGATAAAAGAGTAAAGCTACGACAAAACCATGTCTCATGGCCACCAACAATTTCTACTAAACAGTTTGTTATTTAATTTCATTTCTCTCAAACATAATAACGAAAGTGATAAATAGGCGATAAAAAAATATTTCTTAGGCCTATGTTAACAATGCGGTAGATTTCCCTTTTATATATCTTGTTGTGTGCGGAAACAGTATTTCACGAAACATCTTGTAAATAATTTATTGAAACTAATTCCAAAGCCAAAAATAGGATAACTGAAACGACACACTTTTGAAATGTTATTATTATCGAGATGGTCTTTTGTTCTTTTGCGTGCAACAAGAATTATCGAGATATTTGTGCTATTACGCAAGAATGGAAGCTGCATATCAACTGTCCCGCTGTATGGTTTTACTGTGGGACAAAAGAAATGGGTTGATTCAACTGTTACACCGAAAATGCGAATAGTCAAACGGTGTTGATTCCACGTAATTTACAATAACAATCGATCAGATAAAGATGTTCACGAGTTCGACTCTGTTACCGAAAGTTCTAAGAATCCAAAAACGAATAAACGAAATAGTCCAAACACGAGATGAATATGGTAATCTGAGAATTATACATTCAAACAAATAAAACCTTGATTTATGAAACCAGAAATTTGTATATAGCAGCCAACAAGATAGTTTTTTATACGAGAAGTCAATACCCTTCAACATACAATAAATATTACAACAAATATACAAATGAACCACAAATTTATGCATGACTCGAGAACTAATCAAACAAATGAAATCAAACTTAGCATATAGAGGTTCTAGGGATCGATTAATGTTTCTATGGTAGTTCGACACTCCTCTCCATCTCTAAAGGGGGGGGGGGCTCCCATACAAATAAAACTCAAATTTCTGCATAACTCGAGAACTAGTCAAGCAAATGAAGCCAATTTGAGATGTGAGGGTTATTGGGTACGAGACGCTAATGCTTCTATGATGGTATGATAATTCCTCTCCCTCCTCTGGAGAGGAGAGGGGATCCTATAAATATAATGCACGTTGTTCAACCAAACATGACAATTGAAAATTTTCGGAAAAATCTGAAGGAAAATGGGAAAATTCGAAAAATTCGATTCGCATGTGTTCTACAATTACATATTGACAAGCGTCGTTAGTCCATTTGATGTTTGCGGTAACGAAATTGATCTTAGGTTGAAGGTGGAAATGGATTCTAATGTGATAAAACGCACTCCTTTGTCGTCTTCTATTTATATAAATAAGAACGGATCGCCGAATAAGAGCAAAACTCGAGAAAGGAATCGTCCGATTTAGAGCTGTCTTCAATCTATCATATTTTCTGTATCAAACATTTATTCCATTTAACGGAGAAACATGTTATTTGCAAGTGAATGAAAAATCTTGCACGAGAATTGTGTCTGAAAATAATATGATATTATAATGTCGAGTTTTGGTAGAAATACTTCTTCTTCTTCTTCAATGGCACTAACGTTCCTATAGGAACTTCGCCGTCTCAACGTAGTATTACTTGCGTCATTTTTATTAGTACTTAGTTGAGATTTCTATGCCAAATAACACGCCTTGAATGCATTTTGAGTGGCAAGCTCTAGAATACGCGTGATCACAGTGCAAGTCGGAAGAAAATTTCTTTGATGAAAAATTCCCCCGACCAGAACGGGAATCGAACCCGAACACCCGGCATGTTAGTTATGACGCTAACCACTCGGCCAAGGGAGCACTGGTAGAAGTACTGAAATTATATAGTAAATATAGTTTTAAAGGGTCGATTAGAAGATCAATCAATGAACAGTTCTACGATTAGACCCATGAACGTGCGCTTAGTGAGAAATCTTGAATGTGATAACAAAAAATAAATTTTGGGCGGGACGAAGCTTGCCGGGTCAGCTAGTATTAAATACAACAGTAAGGAGTTTAAATTCCAATATACATGTTGTCAAATATATACGGAGAATTTGTAACGTTTGAGAGCGAAAAATCGTTGCGAACGGACAGATTTGTGGAGGGAACACACCTTTACAACCCATGAGGTATTGCGATATTCAATTATCTACTTTATGGTGAATATGAAAAACCATAAAGTAGAGATACTTTACACGCGGTGATTGCAACATTTGAGAATGTGAATATTACAATAGATACTTTATTTTTGTTAAACAAGCGAGCATATCTATTTCCAGAGCTTGAGTTTGAGCTTGAGTAGACTGCACACTTTTTAGTTGCTCTCCACAATTGACCTGATCCAGCGAAAGTTCACAAAAACTCAGTGAAATGCGCTTTGGAGAAGCATTTTCATGTTGCGGGTCGCGGTTATTGGAATATAAAATACGTCCTTATACTTACCATGGGAAAAGAGGTAAAATTTTCGTGCAATAAAACAATCTTTCCCTTATTTCGCGTAGAAACGCGTATATAAAATACACTGGTAACATTTATTGTACTAAATTTACGATCGCGCCGTCGGAGGTTATCTGTTGGCAACATGAGAAAGAAACCAAGAGAATTCCTCTAACATTATTTTAATCATTCAATAACTATAGGATTACTCTATTTTGAGTTTCTAGAGATGCAAAAAATAGGTAATTTCAACACGTTGCGGTGGTTTCAAGCTTCAATTCTAGAATCAGAAAAAAAAAAATGAAAAAAGTTCTAATCAGAAGTTTTTTTTTTTAATTTGAATCTAAACAGCTTGCATTCCCAAATACTCTGTAGATTTCATGTAATGTTGCTTGTTACAAAAAGTGTTCAAAGCTGTTTCAATTTTGTACTGTTCATTGACAAAAACACTCGCAACGTCAACGTCACTCGCAAAAAAAAATTAAAAACTCTAACACACAGAGTAAACTGAAAACATTTTACTCTATGTAATATACACGATTATATTTACACTTCATACATGACGATTGACAATCGGATTATCCACTGAGTTAGTGTTACCAATTAGATTGAATAGAATCGTGGTGTTTCAGCCCACACAAATAGCAATCAAGCACTTTTTCGAATTCACTATATTTTCAAAAACACTTTCGCCAATTATAATTTTCGTTCATGAATTTACAAAAAATCGAGAACCAAAGTACGATTCAACATAATTGGTTGTACACTAGGTTGCCAATGAGAATGGTCATCTCGAATTTCAAAAAGTTACACCATAAAAATGGTCACCACCTTGAAAAAACTCCCCTAGGCAAAAAAATCAGCTAAATCGGACTTAAGGGGGTATTCTAGTGTTGAGACACGAATTTCGGAGCTCATTGGCTCGACCGCGTTTGAAGTTCATTGGCTCGACCGTGTACTCTGGGGACCTAGCCTTCTTCCGACAGACGATGCCCGCCTGCTTGAGGGTGTACGAATAGGAGCAGCGAAATTTCCGGCCGGCGTCACGCAAACTTGTACCGACCTTGTTGTTGAACAGCTTTTTCAGAGATTCCTTTTTCTCTTTCATCATGATCTTCGCCGGACGCCCACTACCGGTCTTCCGCTCGACTTTCCGGTATACCAGGATCCAGTAAACAGTGCTCATCGGCACATTTTCCTCCCGGATTTTCGAATTAACGCGGATTTTTTTTACGTGGATTTTCCAATTAACGCGGTTTTTACGCGTTTTTTGCGAGGTACGTATCCCCCGCGTAAAAAAAACCTGAACTGAACTAAGCTGTACTTTGCTTATTCATACGGAAGAAAAAGGGGATTGTACTGAGTACTTCTTAGAAAGACATATACTGGAAAGGCACTCGATTGTTATTCCGTCTGAAAATTCGATTTTGGACAAAAACAATATTATGAGATAACTGTAAAATCGACGTTTCATGCTATTTCAAACCATTTGACATCAAAAAAAAATTATTTTTTTTGAAAACCACGATTTTCTGTACTCCCCCTTTGAATGATTTGACACTAGTAAATGAAGTCCGATTGATAACAATTCCGTGAACGAAAGGAAAGGAAAAGAAAAGGAGAAGGAACTGAATAATTGGAAGCTCCGATTACACAGGACCACACAACAGATGACAATTCGCGAAGGATTCGTCGTTCTAATAGTGTGTGAAACCCAACAGAGCGTTATATTTCAAAATAAGATAGGGAAGGTTATGTTGTGTATATGAATAAACCCCAATAAATAGAGGAGTTCTCTTGTATCTGTCGAAGCTTTATTTACTGTTTCATTGTCGATGTTTGAACATATCACGTATATTCCTAGCTAAACAGGTTTTTGTACACTCTGTCCAAAAAAAAATTAATTTGGATGGTCCTCATGGTTTCCACGGGTACTGGCGTGATTTACGGAAGGAGGAACAGTATTTTTCAAGCAGAAATTTTGGTAGATGCTCGTGCATGGTTTGGGTGGGATTCTGTGCAACTGGAAAGCTCAAGATAGCTTTCACATCATTCAAGTATTACATGCATGTTCTGAAATCCTCTCTCCTACTTTTTTGCGTGGATATCGTCACAAAAAACTCACATTCCATCAAAACAATGCTACTAATCATACCAGCAAGAAAACTAAGCAATGGATTAAGGTCCAAAAACTGAAAATCTTAGGGATATCCTTGTACGCAGAATCTACACCGAAGGAAAGCGGTACACCACGATTGAAGAGCTCAAGGTTGCAATTTTGAAAAAAGTGGCAAAATATCGAGAAATCCGTTCAGAAAAATTTGGTAAATAGTATGCCTACACGAATTTTCCAGGTTATTAGCCCAAAATGGAAAGGTTGCCAATTATTGACATTTAAATCAGGCAATAGCTTTGAATTTTTTCATTGATAATAGATATGAATTTTGAAACGGTCTTATTGAACCTTGACAGCTGAAATTATCATGGGTAAGCACAATAAATAAACAAACAATTCTTTTGAACGAATTTGACGTTAAATATACCTCATTCTAAGCATTCTACAATGTATGAGTGTGTCTTGTTGAAATTCTAACTGCTTGTGTTGCAACGAAATAGAATCAGAGTGGTCTTGTAGAAGTTGTGAATGTGTAGAATGTGTGTGTAGAAGAGTGTACATGCTACCATAGCATGGATTTCTACCAGAAAAAAAGTGGGGTTGTATCCGAGATACGACCGCTTAGGACGTAGGACTACGCTTTTTTTTAAATTTGTTGGTTTATCATTTCGGATATTATTTGCGAATACGTCGAAATTTCATAAATAGCTCTTTAATAAAAAGTTCCAGAGACCCTGAAAAGGGTTTAATGGCTTTCGGGGTTATGTAGAATCATTTCGAGAAGCAACGATTCTTTCTTGCCTTTGCGAGAACAATACACTAATTGGTCATATATTGCAATTTGTTTCTTTATATCCAGTGTTTGGATTTCGATCAATATCGAATGATAAACAATGTGTCATGCAATTAACCTCTCACGAACATGTAACAAAATATGAGTGGATCATTCAGATACTTGTATGAATGACAGTAATCACTTGTATTACACTAAATGATTAAACCAAGAGAGGAACGAAAACATCATATCCGAACTATACCAAACACCGCACACCATTTTCGTAGCCTGCATACAAGTTTGAACCGCATATATCGTCCCGTTCTACTATAGCGAAAACCACTACACAGACAAGTGCAGAGCGAGAAGTGATGCAAGAAAAATTACGCCATCATTCGGTCACCATTTCCGGAGAGCAGCGAATAGGAAAAGAGCTAAAATGAGAGAGTTTTTGTTTCTCACTGGAGCGGTGATATACGTGTTTCAAGGGATATCAGCGTTAAAAATTTAAAAAATATAATCTGACTACCCTTACCTTAGCCTCTATCGAGCTAAATAACAATATAGTTTACACTCTCTGAGACTTAAAAATCAGGATCTGCTACATTAGTTGAATATGAACCATTCGCTTTGCGTAGTCCGTATGAACCTGGAGAGGTACGATATGTATATGTTAGAGGCAAAGAAGAAAATAAACTTTCTCCACCGAAAGCGTACATGACGGTTTTACTTGCGTGCTGGTGTATCATGAAGTGCGAACCGATGCAGAATTGTCTCGTTCTCTTTCGTGTCGTGATTTGTAGCACGTAACAACAAAAGAATGCCGTTGGGGGAAATGATTTCTGTAAGATCAGATGTGAACGATCGAAAGCGATTTTTTCAGTGAATGGATCAATTGGCAAACACTGTTAATATCAATGCACGTATTGCACTGAATATTTAATGAGAGGCATCTTCCGTGCATCATCCGCCATTTAACAAGCATCAAACACACATCTAACAGATGCACACAGTTGCAGCTATTAAAATGAAACATCGAAACACACTTCATGTGAAATATTCGCTAGCGTTCACAGCTCGAGGGGAAACATAAAACACAAAACGAGCAGAGTAAGCTACCTTTGTTGTTTCGGGCACAGAGAAATTCTGAGAATTTTCCTCAGAGGAGATACAAAACTTATACGCTAGTGACAGCTTACTTACTTCGCAAATATTCTCTTTTCGCTATCCCCCTTCGTTGTTTCTATTCTCCTTCTTCTTCTTTTCCTTTATTTACGGAGACTTTAAATCCAACTATTCATTAGTCTCCGACTGTCTCTATTCTAGCGGCTGCATTAGTTGCTCGTTATTGACAGCTCTGTTCGGGAAAGCACACAAATGGACAGAACAAATGTATGGGGAAATGGGAATGCTTCCAGTTTGCATCAATTTAAACCATATAGACTATGGGATTGTAATGTATAGCATATCAAACAAATCTTACAAAATTTCCGATTCGATTGATATGCAAATCGTTAAAATCCGTTCGCATCAAAAATAGTTATTAACGTTAACTTGATTTCATAAAAACGTGACCTGTTTTCTGATTTGGCACCCTGAATGTAAGACGTAGTCCTACGTCAAAAAAAACAATAATTCACTATCCCATTGCAACTTACATGTTGTTTCATGGTCCACTGATCTCAGCACCTGCAGATGTACTCATCTTGTTATCAACCTCAAAGGACATCGAAAATATTCTTGTGATTGATTTTGATTTAGGATAGAGAAACTATATATTTAGTAATTACAAAGATAGAGTAAACAAATACAAAGTGAACCACGCGAATATTTCAAGTACCCAGCTATTCATAACTGACAAAAAGTTCCGAATATTCATAATACGAGCGAAGGATAACGCGTCCTCTTCAAACCGAACGAGAATGCAGACGCTTGGTAACAATGCCGAAATGACGGGCCGCATCATAATTATTGCGAGCAAGTCTACTGGCCACTCTAGGAACTGTGGAAGTGTGTGAAAAACGTGTGAAACGATGGGGCAAAACGGCCCACTTGAATTTCTTGGAAACTAGCAAGAATATGACTACAACACTTATGGATCATTCTGATACTGCTAATATGACAGTCAATGACAGCTGAAACGTGTTTTAAAAAATATAAAAATAATTTTCTCAATAAAAAGATTCCGAAAAAAATTCTTTATTACTTTCTAATAATTAATCTCTGTTCGTGCGAAACATCAAATATAAACAGAAACCTCTCGCCGTAACAGTCATAACATATTATCGACTCTAAAGCCATCGATCGATGCCAGCAAGTCTCGCGAAACCGACTCGACTCCTCGAGTGCACGTTTCCCCGTTCGCCAGACATCGGTCGTATCTTATCAGCTGTTATTAGGTCTGTTTAGCCTGTCAACATTCAGCACAAAGTTGCTGATTATTTTCGCCTATTAATAGGCTGGTACGTGTATAACATGTAAACAATTTGCCTTTTTCCCTTGATAAGAGACCGAGATCGAAAACAGCAAAGCGCGCAACGGAGACAAGGGTGCAACCATACGTAAGCCCGTACGAGGTGACATGAGTCAACATCGGAACAAACATCCCAATTAAATTTAATTGATCCCAAAAATAAAAACATCACCAATGGTTGATAACGAGCCTAGGCCACAAACGAAGGCTGATTTGACTGGTTGTACAGTTTCATGGCGAGCTGCGGTGAAGTGGGACGGAATGGAACATTTGATTCACAAAAAGGCCTTCGGATGATTATCTAATCACGTTATGCAACAACTAACAAACTTATCTTGCTCTACGACAGCAAAAAAAGAGCCATGTTTACTGTGTAAACAAAACTCGAGAAAATACTGCAGCCATATTTGCAATCCAGCACCACTCATTAGTTGGTTCTGTTGTCGCATTGTGCCATTTTGTTTGTCGGCTGTCTGGCTGCCGGAACTGATAAGTCCTATCGCATTGTTCGAGCTCGAGCTTAGAGACAGGTTCTGGTGGTGGTAGTGGAAATAGGGGCGGACTAGCTGATAACAGCTCTCCAGTTACGGCTAATTACTTCCTAGTTTGCCTTCGAGTTATGGTGTGGTGACTAATGTTGTGGAGCAAAGATTTTATCACGCCTTCAAGCTACCATCTTATCTTGTTTATTTGTGAAATGCAACTACCGAACCGAGAATTTGAGTGTTCTTGTTCTTATTTGGACGGTACATAGCGGTGATAATTGCAGGCAAACAAATCTGCCGATGTAACTCTCCGAAACGAATACACAGGTTATATCATCAGCCGGTTTTATCTTTTTCCACCCTCATCCCCTTCGCTCGTATTAAAACATTGCACAATGTGTCCCTATTCCCGAAAAACCTGATATTCGGCGAAACCATTTCTAAGCCTGCGAAAATCCAATTTCGTCCGCTGCCGGTAAGCACTACACAGGAAATTGCCTTTTTACATTAGCTAGCACCCATCGCATCGGACCGAAAATTCCTGCTTGTCAGCTCCGTTCGCCATAATTTACGGTCAACAGCAGCAGCAATAGCGTGAATAACGTGCACCGGCACATGTTCTTTGCTTCGGGTTGGCCGGTTGGTTGTTTGTTACGAAACAACACCGGCCGCCGCACCAAGCAGCAGCCATTTCTCCCCAAACCCAGGCCCAGGTCCCTCTCTCTCTCTATCTGCCAAATGGCCGGCTTCGGCTGGGTGTGAGCGCTTCTGGTTTTCCTGTTTCTATTTCTATTTCTGGCCAACCATCGGCGGCGGCCAGCCACCGTTGAAAACCGGTTGATAACTACGGCTGTGGTGGCACATACTTATATTGAATTTGTCTATTTTTCACCTGATGTCGGGCGGTGGCGGGGAGAGTGGCTCTCGCAGTGCATTGCGGTGCACCGTTCCTATACCCTGCAGGGCCGTACGGTTCGATACGGTTCGATCTTCCCCTTGGAGGCGGAGACTGGAGGCTGTGTTGCGGTTAGAAGTGGATGTAACTAGATTGAATGTTGATGTTTTAAACGACTCTTGATGCGGGTGCCAAACACTGGCCGAAATTTGGTACCCATGGGAATTATGGTTTTGACGGTAGATAGATTACGTTGATGTAGGCAAAATTGAATATTTGTTGCACAGCATATTCTCTGATAGTATTTGGGTGATGTTTTGATGATTTTTATTATTGCACTCTAATACCTCAATATGCCCAAAATACGCATAAAAAAGGTACATAACGGAAAACTGAGCACTACATTCACGAAAACGACAACCGTTCATTGTTGATATATGACCTTTGTAACTGCTTCAATATGACCGTTTTGAACACTGGGGAAACAACACGTGTACCTAAACCTCCTGATAACTCAAGTGCTCTTGACCTCTCGCTTTGCTCGAATTCACTATCGTTAGATTGCAAGTGGAATGTAATCCAGGACCCCAACGGTAGTGACCACTTGCCAATCAAAATTTGCATCACCATTGGGTCAAATTCTTCTGAATCTATAAACATGGCATACGACCTCACAAGACACATTGACTGGAAAAAAATATGAGGACGCGAGTTGTTCCTCATTGGGTACGATATCGCCGCTGCGCAAAGCTATTGATCGAACTAGTGAAAGAATGAAACGATTTACGAATTCAATTGCAAACAAATCCCTATTTAGGTCAATTCATTCATTATGGTAGTGGTTATCGCAGCAAATAGTTATCAAGATTTTGCCTAATCATCAAACGGTATGCGTAAAAGTTCAGTGAGCTGGTGACATGAAGAGGCATGCAGTCTTGATAACCGAACCAAAGCGTTGCATTTGTACCCGCTTCTGTAGACCGTGTTAGCAAAACGCATTCCGGAGTGTAAAAATGCATGGGGGTATAAAAAGTACTGCCGAGATCTGGAATGCCGATCCTCACATCTTATTGGGTTCGGAATCTGTGTTGGAAAAACACATTCCGGTTTGCAAAAACGCAAACGAGTACAAAAATACCCGCTGCTTGTATCTATTTTGCAATGCCGATTTCCCTTGGCTCCATGGTTTTGAAGTCTGTGTTAGGGAAATATCCATTCATTCCTGCGATGGTACCTCAATGGCTGTTCAATTATAACTGAGTGCAATTCCGAGCGGAGCTAGCTTATATACAAGTTTTTGGATCAAAAAGTAACAAGTATATAACGCGTAGACATTTTATCTTTCGAATGAAGTGTTTATCATACCATTTCGTTCAGTTGTTTAGGAACTATTAACGTTCCGGCGTAACGCTTTCGTTTTCGAAACTTTGATTTTACACCCCGGTATAGAAATGAAAGACGTAGTCCTACGTCAAAACCTCTATAGAACAGAATCAAAGGCCCCCTTTATGTCCAAGAATACTGAAGCCATTGGTTTTTTTTCGGCGTAAGCCATTTGAATTTCTTAGGAAAGGAACGCAAAACAATCATTCGTCCCCTTGCCCCTGCGGAACCCATATTGTGTATCTGAGAGTAGGTCATTTGTTTCAACCCTTCGATCAAGGCGAAAAAAGATCATTATCTTCAACAATTTCCGTATACAAGACAGCATTGCTATTGGGCGGTACGAGTTGAAGTCGGACGTCGGCTTTCCGGGTTTTTGAATATTTAGCTTTAACTCGTACATGTCTCCAATCATCTGGAACAATATTATGTTCCAGAAACCGATTGAATAAATTCAACAAGCGATGTTCGCCACATCAGGGAGGTTGTTCAGCAAGTTGAACTTAATTCTATCCGATCCTGGAGCAGAATTGTTACATCAAAGAAGAGCAAGAGAGAATTCTACCATCGAAAACTCGGAATCAAGATCGCACCTATCTTGTGAAATATTGTTTGTACGGGAACGGAATCGGGACAAACCTTCCGTGCAAAATTCAAAATCCATCGATGTGAATATTCTTCACTTTCATTCGTTGAAGAGGGATTTCTTATGTTTCGAGTCACTTTCCATTATTTTTTCATTGACGTTTCTCGTGACAAACCTCCCACGAAATTTCGCCAATAAGCACGTTTATTTCCCTTTTATCAAGTTTTTGAATTGATTTTCAAGGGCTAAATACGTTTGAAAATTCTCAATGGTTCCACGTTTCCGAAAAGCTTTAAATGCATTCAATTTATCCTGATAAAGCTTGGAACATTGGCTATCCCACCATGGATTGGGAGGCCTTCGACGAATAGTGGAACCTGGGATGGGTTTCGTTTGAGCGTGAACCGCGCTGTCATAGATCAAACGAGAAAGGAAGTTATACTCCTCCAATGGAGGTAAACCATCTCTGGAATTGATGGCTAGAGCAATTGCGTCCGCATATTTTTTCCAGTCAATGTGTCTTGTGAGGTCATATGCCATGTTTATAGATTCAGAAGAATTCGACCCAATGGTGATGGAAATTTTGATTGGCAAGTGATCACTACCGTTGGGGTCCTGGATTACATTCCACTTGCAATCTAACGATAGTGAATTCGAGCAAAGCGAGAGGTCAAGAGCACTTGGGTTAGCAGGAGGTTTAGGTATACGTGTTGTTTCCCCAGTGTTCAAAACGGTCATATTGAAGCTGTTACAAAGGTCATATATCATCGATGAACGATTGTCGTCGTACTGTTCCCCCCAGGCAGTTCCGTGAGAGTTGAAGTCTCCCAAGATCAATCGTGGCTCAGGAAGGAGTGAGCACATGTCAACAAGTTGCTTGCGGCTAACCGCAGCTCTCGGAGGCCAATACAAGCTGACAATACAGAGGTCTTTGCCTCTGTAAATGCATGACAAGCAACAGCTTCGATCCCCCCAATAGGTGGAAGGTCAATTCGAAAAAATGAGTGGCACTTATTGATCCCCAATAGTACCCCTCCGTATCTGTCATCACGGTCCAAGCGTATAATATTGAAATCGTGGAAAGAGATATCATCTCGCGAAAAAAGCCAAGTTTCGGACAGAGCAAAAACATCACAATTGAATTTATGAATTAAAAATTTGAATGTATCCAATTTAGGGATAAGACTACAACAATTCCACTGTAAAACAGTGATATCTCCGACCTCTCTATTTAAATTAGACATCAAGAGAGATAATCATTGCAAGGAGGGGCCATGTTTGCATCAATTGTTGCAAAATTATCTTTAATACTGGAAGCATTGAGATGACAATGGTTCTGATGGAGTCGGAAACATTGAAACACGTGAAGATTTGATCCAAAAGGTCAGACAACTTTATAAATTCAGATTGGGAAGTTGAACTGGACGGAAAACAGGGACAGTTGGGGTTTTTGATGTGCCCTCGGAAGCTGGGTCGTTCGAAGGTGAATTATTCCCACGGAAGCCAGGAGGAACCTGATTTTGCTTGTCCGTTGCACTCGATTTTTTAGGCAAGCTAACTGGGGGTATCACCGGGGGGACTTGTTCTTGAACTTTGGGTGTGGTCACATTCTTGCGCCGGGGATTCCCTTTGGAAATAAACGGTGTGTCCCCGCTAGCTGTGTTCGCTTCCATTTCATCAACTGGCAACGTGGAAAAAGTATTATGTGTTGAGATTGGTTGTTGTTGTTGTCAGTGGAGAAGCGCCCTTTAAAATTTCCCTAAATGTGCGCTTCGAGCGTTCCTTTAAAGAGCGCTTCAGTTTCTCCCAGCGACTCTTGTAAGTTTCACAAGCTGAGAGCACGTGTGGAGCTCCCCCGCAATATGGACATTTATGCTCAGTCGCACTGCAGGATTCCCCCACATGTTGCTCTCCGCAAGTTGCACAGCGCTCCTTGTTGGCACAATAATCTGAAGTGTGACCAACTGACTTGCATTTGTTGCAAGTCATGGGCTTTGGCACAAAGAGTCGCTTCGGCAGTCTCAATTTGTCCACCATAACGTAGTCAGGGAGAGCGGAACCAGCAAAAGTTACTCGAAACGAGTCGGACGGCGTGAATTTAATTTCTCCCCCTTCCTGGGAGACTTTGCCTAGTTGGCGACAGTCCAAGATCTCGACTTCCATCGAGGGGAGCTTCTTGAACTTTCCATTTTCTTTTTTAATAAATTCACACGTCAGATCCGTTTCTGTAATCACTCCCGCATTTTCTACGTTATGGCAAGGCACGTATGCACGATATTCTAAAATGAACCGCTTGTCGACAACAATAGCGACAAACGAGAGTTGTCAGAGGGTTAAATTAGCACGAAAAAAACGAAATAAAAAAAGAAAATTATCAGCTTGGCTGCACAGAATTATTCACAAAGTTATTTATATTCAATTGTATGGAAGAATTTTCAACTATATTCTTAATTTTGCTTATATGATTTTTTTTTAAATCAGGCTGCGGGCCGATTGAAAACTGCTGGAGGGCCGCAGGTTGGCCACCACTGAACTAGACAGTCGAGCCAACATCGTGCGACTCAATCCCCTCCGCTTCAAGAATCATCGGCTCAGACATCAGGAGGACACCGTAGCCGGCCGGCCACCACTCGTTACACGCGACATGGTCGCAATCTACATGTTAGAATCAATGAAGTCAAACAAAGTGTGGTTCGAAATTTTGTGTTTACGAAAGTGTTCCTGTTGGACGGACATGGGATCCCCATAACCCATAAAAGCCTAACCGATCAAAGAACCATTGTTGCCCCCCTCAGACAATTCCCAGTGCTGGATAGGAAACTGGACGTTTTGTCCGAGATCCGTCTGATCGAGAGCAAGTATTAGTGAATATGTAAATTTGAGAAATAAAACAAGGTGATGTTACTGAATCCACTATATTTTCTGTGAAATGTTTAGCCGATGTGTCTTTGAAATAAATGAGTTCTGTGGATTTCTCTTGGATTCGCCGAAACAAAAACAAGATATTTTATAATTTGTAACAGTATATGAAAAAACCAAATTGCTTTGAGGATTCTCTATTTGCTATATATCATATCTCTATTATATATTCTATAAGCTTCATAGTGCTTCTCATAGTGGTTTTTTCGAATAGAATTGCAATCAAATTTTTAGTATGCGAATGGGTGATAAATTGGTTCCACTATTTATCTGATCGGGTGCGATTGACACCCATTCGGTTGTACAACATAGAAATATGGCAACCCCAGTATACAGTTCCTTAAGTTACAAAACAACGTCACCATGTAAACATTGTTCACAAAGCGACCTCCGGAGACAAGCTCACAAAAAGATTATCGGAAATGAAAAGCTTGTATCCATCCATCCATCTACCCGGTATTTCCTCATACGCTGGCATACATGTTAACTTGCCCCTCCGATCAGCTGATATGTTCATTTTTCAACCGCTCTTTTGTATACGACCATAGGTGCGCCATAACAGAGAACACACAGGTAAAAATCCTTTTCCTTGTTCGACGTCCAGCGCGAGTCTAAGGCAACTGCGAAGGAATCATTAATCACCACCACCTGTGTCCGTTTTCCTGACATACCGTACCCCGCGATGTACACCACGAAACAAATAAACAAAACACCGATCCGGTCCCAACCTGTGATCGTAGTTTTTCTACGGTGAATGACCATGCAGCCCCATTTATGGGAAATCTCCTTCTATTCACACTCTTCGAATATACACACCAACGCGGGCGCGCTATACCTGTAGGTACCTACGTGATGAACCGAGTTCGCGCGTGAGCGACAGCAGCCGACACAAAGCCGGGTGACAGGTGCAGCATTAATGAGTAATGAATTTCGCAGATCTGCGCTCAATAAATTGGCAGGCCTGAAATGAGAGGCTACTGGTACGAGAGAAAAAAAGCATGTTTGCTGAATGCTTGCTGTCGGACTGTTCTCACCCGCTGATCGTTGAGTTGGTGTTGCATAGTGAATATGTGCTCAATTCCATCGTTTATTTGTTTTCTCCTGACCAACTTTCGGGGTCGGACTCAAATCAGCAGTATGCCCACACTCGTTGGGTTTGCTATCTCGTTAATAATTAGACTACAGAATACGTCGGTTCGGGAGACGAATTTGGTTCATTCCCGATAGGAATTAACTCATTTGAATAGAAATACTGCTTACTATACACAAGTTTTCAAATAGTACATAATAATTGAAATATCGATCAACATTGATCATCAATTTCATATTTTCTGTACTCTCTTGTAAAACGAGATTCTAATTAAATGAAATGCAGTCTAATTTGCTTTTTATATTAGTAGTACTTATTAGAGATTTGTTATGCCAAATAACACGCCTTAAATGTATTCTGAGTGGCAAGCTTCAGAATACGCGTGACCTCAGTGCAATTCGGAAGGAATTTCTTTGACGAACAACCGTCCGTGTAGGACGGTAATCGAACCCAAACCCCGGACATGATGCTGTGGACGCTAACCACTAGACCACGGGAGTATGCTCCGTTATCTCATCATACATCCACACAGTACCGCAAAAATAAGCTTTTTCTCAAGGATGGGGGACAACTTTTGTTCATACTGAGTACCGTTATCTGTTAATCATCGCAGGACAGTATAGATTCGCGAAAAGGTTCACCAGACATTAGGAAAAAGTTTGAATTGATACATTGTTGAATAAAGTATAAGAGCAGCATAGTTACTTGCTGATATACGTCCGCAAAGAGTTAAACAACGATCTCAGACCTAGCATTCATATTTTCGGCAGTATTTATGTTCTAGATGTTAGATTTCCCAAATGGTTTCAAAATTGGTTATCTGGTAATGAAAATTATGATGTTAGGCATATGCCACGATATGCAGGGGAACCGCGGATAATACGGACATTGGGGGTAATATGGACAGGTGGTTGAATTGTATAGTTACATTTTGAATTTCAGACTTCTGTTAACGAGAAAACCTTCTACATGTTATTCTATAATATTTAAGCCACCCTATGACAATAAATACTGATCAAAAGTGAAAAAGGGAAACAAAAACCGAAAATCATACATGATGCCTCGTGTGGATATAAATTTAGCTGCTTCGATATTAAGCATTTTGAGTGGTTTAATATCAAAATTCAATTCGCTAATGGTTATATTTCGGTTTGTGAGTTAACAGAGAAGCGATATTAGGTATGTACGGAAAAGTAAATTTATTTTTGAGTGAAATATTTATATTATTGAAATAATTGTACTGGTGGGGTAAAACGGACAGTTGCCAGTAGGAGTGAGATGGACTGTGAAAAGTCTGTTTAATCTGTTCCTAAGCAATGTCCTGCGTCTAGAAATGAAATTCAAATCGCCAAATGTGGACTGTTATAAGCTGACTGGAACCAAAAGCAAAACAGTTGAGGGCCTGTTCGTTCATACTGCTGAAAAGCACGATATCACTTCTAGGTGGATTAACCCGATTTTTTCTTTATTCAACGGGCATTCGTGATGAGTTCAGACATGGGTTGAATGAAATTTTTCCTCTCGCGATCGATAAACCTCTACGCTTCATATACTTAAAACCTGTCTGTTATTCAATAACAAGAAACCTTTCCAATTTTTTAACAGGTCTTTATTCTTCGCAGTACGACATTAAAAAATTCCTGTGAAAACAGTTTATCATAAATACAAACTTGACTCACGTTTAGTGTTTCTTAATTTTAACTTTAAACATTCAATTTTTTCTGTCTCTATATAGTCTATTCAATTCACCTATTATTTTTCCGATTTAATTTAACTATCTGCCATCTTACTTTCGCTGCTCTATTATCCTTTATTTACTTTCTATCAATTGTATTCTGTATTACACTTTCCACTGGGATAACGAGGGGCAATTGGAATCATCTGCTAACCATTAGAAATGTAACCAAGGATGGAGGTGGACAGTGTCGCCGCTAAAGATGCGACACTGTCCATATTACCCCTACTACATGTCCATATTACCAGCATCGAAAAAAGGTGTACTTTTCGGTCTGTTTTAATTTCAGTAAAAACATTGAAACACCCTTTTTTGTAAAATATTTGGCCAATTAGGTAGAGAAACGGTATATTGCTTTGCAAGAAACTGCATAAAAGTTTTGGGAAACATGAGTTTCCAAAGATGTAATTGAAATTCTTCTTAACATGTCCGTTTTACCCCCACCTTCCCTACAAATTAAAAAAACGAGGGTCGAGGCAGCGACCGATTGATTCGGGATTGCACTATATTCATCAAAATCGGATAAAAATAATAAATATCTCAAAAACGAAAAGCAAAATGATTCTGAATGTGTTATATTAAAATGATATTAACTGATATTTCGAAAACTACAAACTACAATACAGGTCGGACTCGATTATCCGGAAACTCGATTATTCGGAGACTCGATTATCCGGGATTCGATTATCCGGAGTATTTTATTTTTGATTTTCGGAAATTTTGAATAATTTGTATAATAATTCCTATTGAAAGGCTGATATAGGTATCAAATGAAAGGACTTGACTAAAAGAATACAGTTTTTTCCCCCATTTATTTATTTATTAGGCTCATTAGAGTTTTAGATGTAACAGAGCCGAGTTTTAATCGTGTCCATGTACATATGTTTATGATTCTATAAATTTTAAATTACACAGTAGTTAGCAGTAGCCATTTAGACGTTAAGTTTTCTGTTCCATTACATTATGGTAAATTACATAGTAGTAGCCATTTAGGCGTAAGGGTATTCTTTCTGTTCTTCCATTGTTCAGCACACCGGACAGCGGAGACAGTTGATATTGATCATTGTTGGATTATTTATATAACAGCAGCCCGATGTTTCTTGCAGAGCAGAGTATTTGTATGGATTGAACTCACGATCGATCGCTTGGTAAGCGAACGCGTAACCAAGTGGCTACGAAGACCCCCCAAAAAGAATACAGTTATTTATGAAAAATGCAAATCCAAGATGGCGGCCACTACAAAATGGCGGATTACACGTTTTCTCAGAACACCATCAATATGCATATCAAATGAAAGGGATTGACTAGTAGAACACAGTTATTCATGAAAAATGAAAATCCAAAAAGGCCACCACCACAAGATGCCGCCATATATATTTTTTTCACAATCCCATCAATATTGGTATCAAATGAAAGAGCTTGACTAGGAGAATACAGTTATTTATGAAAAATCCAAATCCAAGATGGCGGCCGCTGCAAAATGGCGGATTACATATTTTCAGTAATTTATGAAAAATTATGAAGAATGCAAATCCAAAATGGCCGCCATCATAAAATGGCGCAATATTTTTTTTTCAAAGCCCATCAATATGGTTACCGAATGAAAGTGCTCGACTGATAGAACAGAGTAAATCATGAAAAATCCAAACACAAGATGACCGCAGTTCCCAAATAAACAATTACTTTTTAATGGTTCCATTCAGCTTGCCCTGTTTGTATGTATGTTTGAGTGTTTGTGTGTAGGGTTGTCCCACATTAATAGAAAATTGACCCCGTTCCAATTGACTGATTGATCTGAAATCTGGAACATACTTTTAAGTCTACTGTCATTATAAAACTGCGTATTCCATGTTCTCGAAAAGTTCAATTTGGCCGCCGCTAAAAAATGGCAGAATGGCTTGACTTGGAGAATACACTACGCTATGAACAACATAAATTCGAATGCATTTTTAAGACATTTGGCATCGAAAACAAAATTTCGATTTTCCAGATCTCTTTACTCCCCCCTTGGAAGATTTTCAAGGATCAAAAAATCAAAACATTGAGCGCTTTGAGGCACCTCTAAATCATGTCCGATCGAGCTGAAACTTCGTTGAAGCTCATTTTTTGGGCCCATAAACAAGATGTACATGGTCGGTTTTTGAAATTTGACATGACCATTTTCGCTGCCACCCTAGTATATATATGGTGAATAAAACTATTGATTCAATCTAAGAGCGCTTAGACCAAAACTAATAATTACAACAGAGATGTGTTAGTGAGAGATTTCAAAACAATAAAGGTAATGCTTTAAAACAATGTGTGTTTCACCTACAGGCGATATTTATCACAAAATTACAGCTTTCCGTAATTTTTTTTAAAAAAACTATGTTGAACATTGTTCCTCTTAATTTTTTTTATCAATTGCAATTAAAAAAATTACAACAGAAAAGTTTCCCAAAACTTTCCATTTCCCACGGTTCATGAGTTAAACCAAAAATGTATGCATTCATAAATTGCTTTGTTATAATACCGCGTGATGAGCAATTATTGTACGCCTAGAATACTTGACATTAGAATTACATAAAAAAAAGTGCTGATAATAATCAAATACCATCATGTTCCCACAACAGTTCCAATTATCTATTGTAGGGATGCACTCGAATTCGTACAGACACACACACATACAAACACAAACCCACCTTTCGAAGAACACTTGTGGAGCTCAGCACTTGTGGCTAAAAATCGTATCTGTTAATATTATGTGTTGTAAAATAAACGAACACTCGAAGTTTTTTGTTTCACTTCTTTTACCCTCTCTCACGTTACGTTTCCACACAATTCTAGGTCGCGCTGTAAATGTGTGGGCTTAGCAAGTTAGGAAACAAGAGACAAAAGCTAAGGGAAAACCAATCAGCTAGAGGGGGAAAGCAAATATTGAAAAACTAGACAGCGAGTCGCCTCGCGGTTATATGCCCGGGCGATTACTGTTGACTGAGCCGGAATAGGACGAAGTACTGTAAGTTGGGGATGCTGTTAAAATATCAATGGTAGGAAGAATAGATTGTGAAAATAATTGTCAATTATGCTGATTTTCCATCTGAAAAACACCTGCAAACAACACTGATGGGTGAATTAACCTATTAGACCTATCGTATATATGCATCGATGCAGCCGCGCTTACGCTAGCACACTTCCTCGTTTCCCCCTCACGCAGTCCTGCAAAAACCCCCATTTCCCCACTTCCAATAAGCTCAGAACTAATTTTTGTAATTTTCCTACAGCAACATGTGACCACTGTTATATAACCGTTGTACATACATATATGTTTTGGCGTGCGTCATTCGAATGTCCCAAACGGTTGCAGTTTATACGGAGCGAGCGGCACAGATTATATTATTAGTCGTGATGCCGGCAATTGCTAGGAAACGAGTTTGTAGCAAATAAAAGAAACAAATCTTGTTCAGCACAATTGCTCTTTTACATAGAACAGCTGTTCTCGCCGCGAGGTGGGGTAGGTTCAGTATTTAGCGAGCGAAACATTTCAACTGCGGAAATTTAACATCATTCTACGAATGCGCAAATTTTCCATAGCTCCACAAAAAAAAAGTTCAACACGATCAGCACAATCAGCTTTAGTTTGTAATTTTTTTTTCCTACCGCCGAAGTGTGTGTGTGTGTGTTTTTTTTTTGTTGGCAGGACAGCATTTGCTCGCTGCCGGCAACTAATTGATCCAAATTACCGTGGCAGCATGATACACCTGACTGTAAATGCATTTGCAAATGCATTTTGACAGTCATTAAATTTAATTATTTCGCGATCAGCATACAGAAAACTTAAACATACTCGCTGCCACTTGATATTACCGTGTGGTACACAAATAGTGTGGCACAACATGGGGAACATATACATGGAGCAGAACGGAAAATTACCAAGCCAGATCCGACCATTTTTTTTTTTTTTTGCGAACGGTCGATACTTGAAGCGAACGGAACATAATCTACCTAGAAGTGAGAGTACAGTTCAGACTTGACTCATATGGCATCTGTTTATTCATGATCTATATAACTACTCAATTCTAAGATAACAACAGAATTTCTGCATTGTGATTGTGCCTGCTGTCTACGGTTTTCTTTCACCTTTCGAAAGTAACCTTGTTCTACATCCTAAGCTACACAGAGTACGTCAATTCAAACACAGCAATATAAGTGCATTTGGAAGCTACTAGGGTTGATAGAATAATCAATTTTATGGATAATTTGTCGATAAGCTTAATGAATGATATGTCACACAGCAAACAAAATTAAGCAAAAGCCTTGAGTGAACAATACACTCTGTCCAACTTCTATAAGACCAGGTGATGATCTTGCTGTTTTGTGTCATTATAAACAAACAATGCTTCAATTTATATTCTAGTGTGTAGGTATTGGTGACTACCATACACTGCATGATTTTCATATATGTGTGTGTGCAAGTGTTGAGCGTAAACGAATGTTTTCGTATTTTCAACTGTAAAATTTCTATGAGACCAGTTACGTTTTCCGTTGTTTTAGTTGTTTTGATCAATTAAATCTGGAAAATGCCGAGGGGAAAAGTCCTCACGGAGAGAGAAGAAAGACAAATCGATGCATTTCACCAAGAAATTGTTGGAATCAGAGAAATTGTTCGTCTGCTTGGTCGATCCCATCAAGTAGTGCTCAATTATTTAGCGAATCCTCAAGGATACGGTAAGAAGGAGAGCTCCACGTAAATCGAAGCTCTCTGGCCGGGATAAGCGGGAAATAGCTAGAACAGGTTCGAATACCTCAAAATCGCATGTTCAAATAGTTTCAAATATTTCAACTACTCAACTGCTCTGGTGCCAATTCATCAAATTTTGGTAAAAAATCCTCACATAAAGAGGGCTTAAAAGGTTAAAACTCCTCATCTTACACCATCTCACATCGGAAGTCGTCTGAGTTTTGCCAAAGCTCACATTAACCGACAGTAGGGCAAGGTATGTTATGACGAAGAATGTTCCCAAAAGAACAAATTTTGCTATATTCCAAAACGAAGTGGTCTTATATAAACTAGACAGCTGAAATTATCATATTTAAGCACAATAAATAAACAAACAACTCTTTTCACGTTTTTAGAGTCACATCACTTACCGCAGTGAAGTCTGATTTTTCTTAACCATTCCCACTAACAACTATCCCTTCCATGATAAACGCTAGGGTACCACGCTATAGAGGCGACTCTTCTGGCCTTCGGGCGGCGAATATCATACTAACATTCCTTCCCTTCCCCTGGTGACTGTAAGGACGTGGCCGGCGTCATTATTGACCATCTAAAGCTCGAATCACCGAAAATTGCACAACGAGAATGATTTGCTAGTCCCAAGCGTCATTCTGCGTGTTCTTTGTGCAATTTGGTTGGTCCAGGTCAATCACGGAGAGCAACTACGAATTGTACAGTCTACCCAAGCTCAAGCTCAAGCTCAATAAATAAACAAACAACTCTTTCGAACGAAATTGACGTTAAAAATATGTTATTCTAAGCATTCAACAATGTATGAATGTATCTTGTTGAAATTCTAACTGTTTGTGTTGCAACGAAATAGAATGAGGGTGGTCTTATAGAAGTTGGACAGAGTGTAAATAAACATACAGTCAATTCCAAAATTGAGTTTACTCATGCTACTTGACAGTACTTTTCGTTTATTTGGTATAATATTTTGAATACATTGATTCTTTTGATGCACAATTATTACTCACACAATCCACAAATAATAAAAATCCGTGAAAAGTTTTCCGCTAATTGTTTATTCCTAAAACTTGAAAACAATCTCTATTCTAGGCATCGCAAAATTGAGTGTACACCTTAAATTTCTCTGAACGAATTAGCCTTGGAGGTAAGATCTTTGCGAATTAGCGTACTTTTTTTTGTCAGTGATTGTTGTCAACACTTAATCACTGCTTGGGTAGTGTTGGTTTTTGTTTTTTTTATTGATGTTTAAAAACGTTTTTATCAAAATGACAAATTAGAGGAAAGAAATATATATTGTTATACGTACAATGATAATAAGTATGAATTGTCGTGGAAAGACATTGCAGGAAATAGCAGCTATACTTGGAAGAACCCACTATACAGCAAAGAAAATTATATACAAGTGGAAATACGAAGGAACCATGGAAAATATTCCGTGTAGAAGATACGAATGCATATGTTAACAGACCTAAAGAGTTTCGAGAACAAGGTCCTTTATACGGATGAGATGAAAACCAATCTCTTTGAATCGGATGGAGGATAGATGATGTGAAGGAAACCAGGATCGATGCTCCAGGTTCAGCATTTGGTTCCCACAGTAAAAACAGTCAGGTGATGTTTGGTACGATGGCGGCTTCCGGAACTGGAACCATGGAGTTTAACGATACGGCAATGGACATCCTGAAACGTAACCTTCAGTGTCCCGTGCAGAAATTGGGTCTCTTTCGAAATTACTACTTCCAACAGGATAATGACCCGAAGCAAACTGATCTCATCGTGCGGGAGTGCCTACTCTATAATGTCCCAATCAACTCAAAACACCTCTGCAATCACCGCATTTGAACACTATTGAGCATCTATGGTGGGGAATCAAGAAATTTCTGATGAACAAAAATTCAGGGAACGAAGCAGAACTCGAAACGGCGATTAAGAAGATTTGGGAGAGCACTCCGTTTGCAGTGATCAAAAATCTCGCCTCGGCGATTACAGGAAGTGCTTGACGCCAAAGTGGACCAAACCAAATACTAGGAGATTCATTTTTGTTATTATCACTACATGAGAGTAAAAAGGATCAATTTTACGATGAATATGAGTCGCTTTTAATTATTTACTTTTTAACCCCGAAAAACTCAAAAATAACACACCATCACGGGGTGTATACTCAATTTTGCGATTGACTATACAGAATGCTGAATAAATTCTCGCTAAGCTTTATTCGTCAACGTGAGATGCTAACAGGAAAAAATATAGGGAAATTTCAAAATACAGGTAGAACTCGATTATATGCAGACTCGATTATATACAGACTCCATTCGATTATTTTGGACAGTTTTGGACTCGATTATATTATATACAGTTTGAAAAACAATTTTTTTATAGGTCTAATATGACTTATTTCAAGAAAAAAAGTAACCTTTCGACGTTAAGGTGAAATTTAAGTGGCTATTTTAAGTAGAGTAGGGTAAAAATCGCGATTTTTGAAGATTTTGCTTGAATTTTGAACAGGAATGGATTACTACTACTATATCTTGTACTAAATTTTCTCATCTTTCAAATGACAGCAACAGAATTGGCTTACGCAGCGTGCTTTTTAGTGTACAGCCAGTAGTGTCCGAAACAAAAAAAGTACTAACTCTGTCATTATTGAAATTCGAACATATGCGTAGGAGTATTTTTTTTTCATCTAATATGATTATCTATCACCTCCTGAGAGATGCTGGGAAAAAATTCATTTGAAAAAGGTGTTTTCTGACTTTAAGGGGATAAATAAAAAACAAATTCCTCTTTCATTTTCAAAAAAAAACAAAAATACATGCAAAAAAACATCATATGTGACAACTTTGTCGAAGACAGTTTTTGTCTAGAGAATAACTGCCGAGCTCTCAATGCTAATTTCCACTTAAATGCACTTCCTGGACCATTTTGCATTGGTTATTCAAGCAAATTTGCATACTTGAAATATTCAAAAAAGAATCAGACTACTCTTTAACAAGGAACTAAGTTTTTTTCCTAATGTTTTACAAAACTATAATTCAAACTCCATAACACCTACAAAATTTTGGTCCAAAATTGAAATGTAGCAAATTGTTTAAATTTTCATAAAAATACCAAAATTGATTTCTTCAAAATTATACTGTAGAATAAAACATTTTTAAAATTGATATTCATTTTTCTCTATAACGAGAAAATATTTTTTAAATGTTTTTATTTTTTTTTTAAATTCTCAAAAAAAACTATATAAATAATCCTTACAATTTGCAACAAGTCTTCCATACATTGGAAGGTGCGCACTTTTTCAGAGGAAAAGATTTTCCAACAACTTTTTCACATATTTAAAAAAAAATTATAACTGATCTAAAGTTTTTTTTTATAGTCTGAATAGCGATATAATGTATTCAATAAAGTTTTAGATCTTATTAAAATATGAGCTACACGTTAAGAGCATGTCAAACGCAAGAATTTGTTTTTTGAAAATATTACGAGTAAAACCATTTTTTTTTTCAGGAGTCTCCTTACAAAAATGCTATATATTCCAGAACTATAAAAGATAGAATGTTGACGTCTTCGTCAACTTTTTACCTGTAAAAGTGCACTTCCTCCGATGTATGGATGACTTGTAGAAAATTGTAAAGCCTATTTTTTGGGAGTTTTGGAAAAAATCTTTTTTGAGAAAAATGAATTTCAATTTTCAAAATACTATTTTTTCCAGTTTAATTTAAAAAAATCGATATTAGACAGGGATTTTTTTGTCAAATAAGTGAAAAAAAAATTGCTTCGTACGATTTTCCAGATACATAACTTAATACAGAGTCTTTCAGATTAAACGCTCACGCAACAAATTTTGATAACTTCTACAAAAGTGAACCAGAGACGGCGCCAGTGGTTGTATGGTTAGCGTAACAGCCTCACAATCCGATCGGCCTGGGTTCAATCCCAGCTGGCGTCGTTGGGATTTTCTGAGGCGAAAAATCTCTGGTTACGTCTTCCTTCGGAGCGGAAGTAAAAGAAGTTGGCCCGGCTCATGAGTTGTTGAGTCTGATAGGTAGAAACAGGTGGAGTCGCCTCCCTGATGTCGGTGATTGGCACTAAAGTGGCGGAAATAGGCCGACGAAAAATAAGCGAAGATATAAAAAAAAATATATACAAAAGTGAACCGATTTTTATTTTAAAAAACCAAAATAAAGCTTATTTTACGACATTTACGATGTGACCAACCCTTTTTCGAAAACGCGTTTTGAACTGTGAACAAAGTTATTCATGCAAAACTCTAACATTACGTCTTCGATGCTGTTGAAAAATTGTTAATTGTTGTTGTTATTTCTTCTTTAACACTTTGGCGTCCGCACGGTTCGTGAAAATGTATGCGCTTGGCGCCGGCAGCGATAACTCCGATTACTTGGCTTGTCGCCTCCCGTTCTTGACATTATCGGGAAATTAGAAATTAGAAATTTAGAAATTAGAAAGTTTTACTATCGTTAGTTTTCATCTTATCGTTAGTTTTCATAAGCTCTCAACCCTGTTCCCCTACTTTCATGAATTTGCGAAGATATACATACGTAAATATTACAAACCTGTTCATATTCCCTCCGCTATATGTGCATGCGGGGAATCATCGAAAAAATGGTCTACTTTTCGGTCTGTTTTAATTTTAGTAAAAACATTGAAAAATATTCGGTCGATTAATTGGAAAAACAGTATATTGAAATGCAAGAAACGGCATTTAAGTTTGGAAAAACATGAGTTTCGAAAGATATAATTAAAGTTCTTCTTAATATGTTCGTTTTCCCCACCTTCCCTACTTATAAAAACATAAAACTTGATAGTGTGTGTAAGTTATTGCTACCTAATCGAAAACCCTACAGAATGCAAACGATACTAAAGTGCTGTCGCCGGCTATTAAGATAATATGCGCACGTAACCACTGTGGTGTCGCCGGCAGTCAGCCGCTAGTTTTCGTGCGTAACCACTGTGGTGTCGCCGGACGCCAAAGTGTTAAGTTCCCTCAAATTTTGTGGCTTATTAACATAGCAACGGTCCTTCACGTATCCCCAGAGAAAGCAATCAACGACGAGAAATGTTGAAATTCTAATCATAAGAGGACAAAGTTTCATTAAGGCTTCGGTTGCTCGAGTAGTACGATTTCACTAAAAAACACGTTATTGTAAATTGTACATCTTGAAACTGAAAACCATTCGATCAGACTGAACGAGTAGCCGAATATTATCGTCCCGAAGTGGGGAATGCAGTGCTACCATCGACGGAGTGAATAAAAAAAATAAGAATATAAAAAAAATAAAATATAATCTGAAAGACCCGGTACATACAAAGTAAGTGTGAATGGGTTCCACTGCATCGAAATCTATCAAAGTGGCGAATAACATAATTGTGAAAATATGACTTAATATATCGCGCTCTATTGCGAAATTCGCCACACCATTGGAAAGCGTTCTTAACCGAAGGAAAGGAAAGAATGGAACTTGCAACACCTGTGCTGAACTCACGAATAAATAGCTGCATCACCCAGAACATTGACTAGGTTCCAACCAACAACAGCTCGTGACTCGAGAAAAATAAAACGAGATCAGTGAACCGCAATTAAACATGATCTAATCGTTCAATTAGTTCACGTTTCTTGTCTAGATCTTTCGCCATTTTTGCATGGGATATTTAGCAGTTCTCTTTGTTTCGCTATTGAAAGCCTACCCCAAAAACAACACACACACACACACACACACACATCGCCTCGGAGAATATTTCTATCCAGATGTAATTAAATTTGCTCGCCGCGGCTGTGGGAAATAATTGATTTCTACTTTTCCTCACTTCACGCCGAGATACTTGTGCAGGACAAGCTGGAAAATTATACAGCGCTGTCGAGAGGCGTTTGCTTAGACGACATGCTGATTGACCGGCCAGGGACCAACCCAGGCACACTTCACCATCCTGTATTTCCTCGGATTTGTCTCGAGGCCTCGAGGCCCCGAGTTCGACTCTGGCGCCCGGGGTTTTCGTTTTAAAATTTTCCCACCGCCAGTTCGAACCAATATCGGCTGTTAATTGAAAAGTGAATGGAAAAAGAGCACCCCGTCAGGTGAGCATCTGACAGCAGCAGGCGAAAAGCCATATTCACCCAGCGGCGAGCGTTGAGGCGATTTAGATTTATGAAATCATGCAACTGCACTCGTGAGTCAGGGGTTTGCCCCAGCAAACTGCTGCTAGTAGCTAGTCGTTCCCCCATCTGTAAATCACGAGTAGGTTCATAATGTGGAGTTGCATTTCCTTCGTCTTCGGAGCTGCACTTTACATGGCGTTCTCTTCCTATGAATATCTAAACCTGAGTATGAAGCCAGTGATCGATTCAATCCAGTTCGAGGTACACTTGTTTTTGAGTAGACTGAGAATTATATCGGACACATATTTCACATATTATTAGGTGTTGGGAATTCTTTAATAATTCGCTCCGAATTCTCTCTCACCTTCATCCTTTCACCAACGAACTATCACTTTTTAGACCCTTAGTAAACTTGCCACAAATACAATTTTTTATCGATCAAAACCCACAAAATCAACTGAAATATTTGCATGAGGCATCTTTTTTTTTCAGTAAAATTAATTAGCTGTCAGTTTAATTCGGGATTTTTTTTGTAAATTTATGTGTATATCGTTAACCATGAATTAATCGGGCTGCATTAAAAATCGACAAACTTTTAAGTTTACTCCACCAACGATAGCTCCGTGCAAACTTCTCGGTAACCGGGTTAGATGAGTTCGTAAGTGACAGGATGCATATTTAGGCCAGAACAGCGAGGGCCTTTCGGCTGCGTTGAAATTATTAACGTTTCAGTTTCTGCGAGCATTCTTCACGGTAGATGTCCCTGAAAGTTTTACATGAATTTGGACACTGAATTTTGTTAGATATAGGAAACGCCTTTTGTACTTAATTTTTCAATGTATCGAGCTTATTCTTATTGTGAGACGATTGCTTCAGACTTGCTTCTCATCTTACCTCATTGCTCAAATATTTCAAGCCAAATCTCATGTTCACTTAAAAAGGACGTGATTTTCGTGATTTTTTTTTTGGATGTTAGGAATAAAGTGAAGTGTTTGGGTATTTTTATTATTGTTTAAGGAATATATGATGATGTGTTTTCCAAATTTTGAGTGTACGAATAATGATTATTATGCTGCCGACAGCTGGATGCGTAGATGCTGTCCGAAAAACGGTACCTTTTTAATGGTATCGATTCTGAAGCAACGGGATTTTTAATATTTTGAATCTTTAGGACAATACCCAAAGCGTTACATAGGGTTTTTGAAAATTCCAAAAATTGTCAAAATGGCGGCCATTTTTGTCTAAAATGAATTTTTTAATGAGCTTCTAGCTCATAATAAATCGAAAAAAATGATATCAAAAAACGACCATGTTTAGATAATCCTGATCCAGATCTAAACATGGTCTGAGCAGATCCTGAGATTACGATGCCACCAGCTGAAAAAAACATGGTTTCGAGAGAAACGCGTTTATTATATTCATACTGCAATACTATATCCCTTGGGGCCTCATACCTCATACTTTTTGTTGTAACTTTCCAACGGAAGAAAATATCGAAAAATCCCTGTAGGACATAAGCTTCCCAAAAATGCAAAAAATCTGCTACTCATTTAGTTTTTTTAAGAAACTTGAACTTTTTTTTCGTCCGGCGATACTCTCCCACATCACATCTGACAAGTTTAAAACAGTAGTTGTAAGATCATGTAAAATGAACAGAAAACAATTTTTTTGACCCAGATTCATTGTATTAGAATCTAACTATTTTTGAAAAATAAGACTCAAAGACTGCCTCATCGGTAGGTCATCTTTTAGACCATACACGGATTCCACGCTGGTTGTCTGGTTGTTATCAAGCTGATAGTAAATTTCTTTATAAACTATCTCTTCAGGAAGGTTCGACGACATGGACCGAAATAATCGGTAATATGTGAGAGCAATTCGTGACAGATGCATGAACATGTGGTCTTGCATTTTCACGCTGTAAATTTACCTTGTCGTGTCGATTCTCCAATTTGGTTCTTCCTCCAGAGTTTTATTCAAACGTATTTATGTAGTCGGTATCGTTCACCAGTAGGAACTTCCAATTGGGTATTGTAAAAACATTCGTTCAGAAATTCATTGCTTCTAAGTCGCTTAAGATGAAGGTGGAACAAAGCCATTACTACAAAGGTAGAGCCATGTGTTTTTCATTGGATAATAGTGTTTGAGAGAAGAACAAAGCATACCTTTCATTTTGGTTTTAGTACTTATCAATTCACTTATCAGGCTGTGTGGCGCTTCACTGACACGAGTGTTAGAATACATTTGAAAAAAAAAAAACAATTCAATACTGAAGTAAAATGTAAAAATGTATGAACGATATGTTCCGATGAACAATTGCAAATATAAATATATATAGAAAGTGTATTTGCATATGAAGTAAAATTCGGATTATACGCGAGCGTAACATGAGCAAATTTATAACACTTGTCATATTCACGCAGAGGCCTTGAAGAAGGGAAGTCGATAGTTACTCCTGAATTTGATCTTGATAAACGTAGAACTTTTGAATCATTCAGTGCAATTATTTTATATATATACCTGTCGATGGCAAATATTCGGATATAACAAGTTCTTCCGCACAGTAACTCGATGTTGATAATTCCTTAATATTACTAATATTACTTAATGGGAAGTGTGCGAAAACGATCATTTACTACATAATGTTTCGCAAAACTATTGATTTGTTTTTTGCATATTGGGCGAGGGGTGAGGGAGGGAGACGAAAGAAGTGAGTGCCATTGTATCAGTCATTTGTGGCTTCGTTCCACCTTCACCTTAAAACTTTTCACACATACTCACCGATGGACTACTTTATTTGTAAGTTTGGAGAAAAAATGACTATCGAATGCCCTTTTCATAAATAAGTCAATAAAACTTATTCTTAACTCCTTCAATTACTTCTTTCCATTACGATATTTGATATTTTTAATGTGATAAAAATATTAGTTATTTTTCAGTTCTGTGAAACGTTCTGTATATTTTATTCAGATGTTCAGTATATATTTGTTTTTTTTTGAATAATGCTTTAAATTAAAATATTGTTGAAATACTATATTCTATAACTATGGAAAGCTACACTGGCACATATACCTAAAGAACGTGCAAATATTTATTTTAATGTTCCCTATCATGGATTTTGGACCTTCTTCTTACTGTGACTCTGCTGCTTTAATAGTGTTTATTGGAAACAATTAGACAATTTTTGATTGATAATTGTTAAACCTATTAACTCTACTACTGGAAAGTCCTGGGATTTTTATCGGAAAAAATCGTTTTTTGAGCAGAGTTATATTTATTCCTTAACATAGTTTCCTTAGTTTCCCATAGTTTCCTCTGCAGACTGCATATTGGACTCAGGAGTGTGGATGCACGTTTCATCCATTGTCACAAAACGTCATAAGATGTCCACTCGATTACGCTTCAACAACGCCAATTTGTTCATTCATCAACGCGCCGCTGTTTTTGGTCGACGGTCAGCAAACGCGGCACCTATCGCGCGGATAGCTTTTTCATGGGCATTAAGCATTTCAAGTTATTATTGAAGAGTGTCCGAAATATGATTCAGAGCGGTACTTTAAGGCGAAAATGTTTGAAAAAAATCCCCTTCCTATCGAACGATTGATCTGAAATTTGGAACACACCTTTATCTCTGCAGTCATTATAAAACTGCTTATTCCATGGTCTTGAATATCCAAGATGGTGGCCGCCACAAAATGGTGTAAGCATATTTACAATATACTGCCATACAAATGAAACCAAATTTGGCATGTGAAGGTTTTGGGGTGCAATAAATGTTTTACGGTGGTTAAACACTCCACCCTCCTCTCAAAAGGGGAGCTGCCATACAAATGAAAAACGAACGTACGCATAATTCGATAACTAATCAAGCAAATGGAGCCAAATTTATCATGCGAATGTTTTAGGGGACACGAAACGTTTCCATGGTGAATAGACACTCCTCCCCTCTCGCTGAGGGGGTGGGGGACTGCCATACAAATGAAACATACAATTCTGCATAATTCAAGAACTTATCAAGCAAACTGAATCAAATTTGGCATGTGGAAGTTTTAGGGGGCAAAAAACATTTCTAAAGTAGTTCAACACTCCTCCCACCTTTCTGAGGGAGGGGGAATGTTTCTACAATGATATGACACCCCTTTCCTCCTCTGGAGTAGAGAGGGGGTCCCATAAAAATATTACACGTATTTCAACCAAAAATATTCCAACCAAACATGACAATTGAAAATTTTCGGAAAACTCTGAAGGAAAAAGGGAAAATTCGGAAAATTAAATTCCCATATGTTCTACAATTACATAGTGACAAGTGCTGTTAGTCCATTTGATGTTTGCGCTAGCGAAATTGATCTTTGTTCGAAACTAGATATGGATTTTAATGTCTTCTTTCATCTATACCAATAAAAAAGGATCGCCGAATGTGTTGATAAGAGCAGAGCTCGAGGAAGGAATTGTACGATTTAGGGCTGGCTTTATTATATCATATTTTCTGTATAAAACATTTATTCCATGTAACGGAGAAACAGGTTATTTTTGTACCGCTCTGAATCATATTTCGGACACTCTTCAATAATAACTTGATTTATCGGTCTGTGAAACCAGTGCACAAGCATAGGAGTGTTAATGATGGAATGGGTGTGATAATTGCTAACTGCTACTTGCCTTATTATTTTTAAACTTTCAGTACATTATCTGTATTCTTATTATGTTTAATCACAATTAAACCGTTCAGCTTAAAAAGTTTTTTTTTACATTTTTATTATATTTTTAGTTTAGCTGTATTGGGAGAATGGTGCTCGTGTTTTATGGTTTGATATTTTTTCTCTCAGAATAACGTTGATAGTGTTCTTTTTATGTACCGTTTCTATACTCTATACGCACTCTATACTGCGGGGATGACGCATGCTATGTATATGCACAGCTGGAAATATTCTTTTCACTATCCCCTCATTCTGCGCGGTGATTCACTTGAAACTGGCCCGAGTCACTATGGTTTCTCGATTATAGAAGACGATTTTCATACCGTCTGGGGGAGAGTATTTGTGTATGTTCGCATCACTCGTGTTTTTTTTTTTGCGTTGTCAATATTCTACATTGAATTGGTTTATTTTTGTTAAGCAAATCTTGATTATGTCTGTGTTCTCATATGAGAGTATGTGAGTAGCGCAATATATTCGATGTGAAAATAGCAGAGGGCAATGTCGAAATTTGAAAGTGATTTTTGAAATGCTGTACAGTATTTTAAAGTTTCAGATTTTTATTTTCAGTGTTTCTGTCAAATTACAATAACAGTAAATTTTTCCTCAGATGTTCAAATTGCAAAGAAAACTATTATTGCCACTTTCTTGGAAACAATTTAATTATCTATTTTCACGTCAAATAAAAAAATAAAGCTTGTTCACAATTTATCCCAGTTTTCAAAACTGCCTTTCGATTCTCGGTGCTTGCATTATTCATTGAAATGTTCATCATCAAAGACATTCATTTTTTTCCATTCAGCCAAATATATCTATAGTAAAATGTCCTACATGAACGATCTAGGAATCATGTGAAAGTTAATTGATGAAGCTAATTGAATTTGCTTTTGACATGGTTAGTAAAATATTATGTACAAAAACCGAAACAAAGAAAGAAAACGAGTTTACTTCTTCCCAATATTTTTATCCATTTCACACGTCAGGATAAAAATATGTTCATAAAACATTCTAAAACCAGGAGAACAATTAAAAATCACTCAAAAATATAGATGCCATACTCTGCTCCTATAGATTTTTTGTCAAGTATAAAAATGCTATTCCTGATTTAGATTAGATTCCTATCATACAGTCTTATATGAATAAAAAAAAATAATGTTTTGTTTTTGTTCGTTCATTTGGAAGATTACTTTCATATTGCTAGCAATACCTTCGATGAAAGATTGGATTTTTTAAGGTAAGATATTCCTGAGACTCAATCGAAAGCCACGTCTCACCACCCCCCTTGTGTTACAGTACAAGCGGCCAACATCAAATAGATTCGTCAAGAGGAAAATAAATCTTTCGGTCGGCCTAGACAACAGAAGCAGCAGAATTCGCAGAACTTGACTTGAATTAGTGCTGCCCATTATCGCGAGAGCATGAACATGAAAAAGGTTGGTTTGTTTTTTTTTGTGTGTCCACACTTTCTTGGCAAAGCGCGGAACCTATCGCCACGCGGTCTGTTTGAACATCTGAGGAAATATTCTTTTCGAAAAGAAGCCAAACGAATGCCACACACACATTAAATGTACCAGATCAGGGCGGTTCGGTTATGGGTAGTTTAAAAATAACTCGACAAAGGAAAAATGAGAGCATTGGTGATGTACAAGTACATAATAGCAGATGATTCTCGTGAAATAAGCAAATGACTGACGTGAAATGCTGACGTTTTTGATTTGCAGGTGCCTAATGTAACATGTCAGAATGATGGACTGTGTGGTGTAATTTCGTTTTCCACGCTTTGTTCTCCCAGCAACAAGAATGTAAACAATTCTCCTCGGTTTGTAGCTATTCAATAACAACTCCAAAAAATTTCAAAACTAAATATTTGGAACATGCCACAGTAATTGCTCGGAAAAATTGCCGGGTAACGTGTTCGTTACCTCCGGTCAATCTCACTTATTTTCAGCTCGTTCATCCTTCGAGCAAACCATACGGTTGATCTTCAAATTGTCCCGTCACGTCGTTTAATATCATTTGGAGACACTCGACTAAAACGCGCAATGGGACTCGTTAGGTCGTACAGGAGAAGCGAAAAAAATGGAGCCGAAAACGAAACGAATGGATGAAAGGAGGAAAAAACATCTCCTCCAGCGAGGGAGTTTTATTACGGCTTCTTTTGCTCATTTGTTGGAAAATATATTCGCGCAACTTATTTTCCTTTTTTTATTCTCTCCGGCGGAACATAAGCTATCCACCGGGGATATAGCTGCAATCATTCAACTTGATACGGACAAGTATACGATGCTCGTCCTCCGTTTCTGCGGCTTGACAACGCGATGGCTCCCCAGGACTAACGGCCATCAGGACGTATGCCGTGTGTGTTCGGATCGGCGACGGAATGTCAGAGAAAATAAATTGAGAGGAAAAACTTGCTGCTGAGGGATAAGTATAATAGGACAATTTCAGAAAAATGAAAGACCGTCCCTAACGAGACTTCTGAGAATGCATATTCATTTACGTGGGTTGGGAATTGAGGTGGGGGGGGTATATTGGGAGGCAATTCGGTGAGTCAAATATTATGTACTGGGCGGGTGAAATTGACCGGCAGAACTTTTTTCAATTTGATTAAAAAGGATGTCCAATTTTGTCATTCCACGTACCGTGTGTGCGCAGAGCACCGTGTGATCCCGGTGCCCCATCAACCGGATGAAGCCAGTATTCATCCGCTTCGGTAGACATACAGTCGCAAAATTCGCATTTTCGAAGCGCACTTTACCCTCACAGAGTTCGCAATGAATTCGCGCTTCATTTGCTGTGAAATATTCAGACCATTTACTGATGGGTTCGTTTCTCCCCCTCGCCCTGCCACCCTGTCACTCCCCATCTGTAGTGAGCGATGTGCATAAACACATATAGCAGTGTTCGATGTATCTCGTGGATGTATAAATGGATACACCGAAGGACGAAGGTGCGGTTGGCTAAGGGAGACGGCCTGTCATCAGCATATTGAGCGAGATGGGTTTCAACACCCCCGGAGGGATAATCCGTTCATTCCATTACGTTGATATGTGAACCTTCCAGTAAACAGTTTACAGAGCATATGCAGATTCATGATTTCGGCAAAGTGTTGAGTGCCGGGGAAAGGATCTCCCGCGCGAAAGAAGGGGGGAGCGAATTTGACGGGTGGCTGAACAAATCGTTAATTATTCAACTGGAAACTGATGCTTCATTATGGTCGCCATAGACATCCGTACAAATGGCAGGCAGCCTTTTGATGACAGGAATTGATACCATTCTTGGTACCCTCTGGTGAATTGGGAAGTTAGCTACAGCTGGTTGGTTAAATGCAATGCTTTACTTGATTGCGATGTGTGTGCTATATGACACCGGCTGCAGTGAGGCTTTTGTTTGAGTTGGCATTACTCTGCTTATCTTCCAGCTGCAACGTACAAGAATTACTGCAAAATTATTGAAGTGGCAAAAACTTACTTAACTAATGAATGCACAGATTGGTTGCTTCAAAGGTAAAAAACTCGAGTGCGAATGTTACACCTTGAATTCTTGAATAATTTCTTCAATAAAAATTTTGTTGGGACAGAAAAGATTATTGAATCGTTATTGACGGCACGAGTAGGATAGCACAGAAATGCACAGATCAAATATATGGGGAAATGGGAACACCCTCAATTTTAGTTGATTTAAAGCAAAAACATTTCTTGGAGAATTTTCTATTGTATTGGCATGCAAATCATCGAATTCCGTTCGCAGCAGAAATTATTTCAAGAAAACCAGCTGTTTGATAAAAATTCGACAAAGTTTTTGGAAAGTCAATGAATGTCCTAGTTAAAAACATTATATATGCAATGTCACCAAAAATTTACCAAAACCAATTCCAATTTTAAAAATCTGTATCTGAAAACGCCTCCCTTTGATATATTTTATATACGAAGGTCGTTTAAAAAGTCCGTCCGAAAAATCGTAACTCCTTTTTGAAAAACTATTGTTTGCGTCAACTTGGACTGAGTCAATGAGTCAATGGACTGAGTCCGGTTGTTCAACTCCGAATCAAGCACAGGGTCAAAATCGTCCAAAAATGTTATGACATCAGGTTTTTTTTTTAATGTTTTTTTAGATTGATCATCTGCAAACCAGTGACAAAAGAATGTTAATCATAAACACCACAAACACCACAAGTCACAGGAGGGCTGTGTCCGAGTCACGACCGCATAGTTGACGTAGGATTCCGTTAGGCTATCTGTTGTTTTTGGATATGTTTGAAGCATTACATCGTTAAACTCTTTGATAATGATTTGGTGGCCCTGAAAACGGCCGTTTTGTTTGATTGTTGGGTATTGTTTGTTCACTCCACCAGTTTTTACCGAGTGATGATGACAGAAGGATGGTAAACAGTCGTTGAATGGTGCGTATCAGATAAAAGATACCGAAGTGGAACAAGATATGATGAAAACCGCCCTCTGTGATCCTGGACGAAATGCCTCCTGATATGTATGGATGAAATAAAGAAAAAAAACTCATCAATGTAATGTAAGATAATTACCAAATACCGAACACAATTATCAATTTTTCAGTCAAAACATGTTACTTTATTATAGAGAAAACATATTTGAAATGGAAAAGGTAATTTTCTTTTATAACTTTTACTTTCTGAGTGCTTATTCAATCCAATCCGAATTTAATTTGGACTAACAGCACCTAATACTATATGTAGAGCATATGGGAAATCACTTTCTCCACTTTTCCAATTTTTCCCGCCGTATAAACTTTCCTTGGGTGGAAATGAACGCAACAAAATAGACAGCTTAAACCAAACGACCCGTTCTCGAGCGGGAACACACCTTGGTTTTCAGTTACGAAAACTGAGATAAATCGTTTCATATATAATTTCATTTTTAACACAACTTATTCCATATACAATTTTACACTCACACTTGTGCTAAATTTTTCATGATACACGATCGGTCATTGATATTAAAACATTAGAGTTAGAAATTTATATTTTATTTGCGAGAATTTATTGTATCGCTCACCTTACTTGCAATATAAAAATGCTCTCGACATTCGTGTATTTACAATGTCGTTTCCCCCGAGGCAGGTTGGTTTTGATGTCTCTGTTAGGGACCCGCCGCATGTGTCGTCAATTCGACCTATCTGAAGTGGGTATTTCCGTTAGGATAGGGGTTGAGGTTTTTCAATTGTTCGATAGTTATTTTCATGACATTTATTATTTTTTCCAATATAAAAAATTGTTATTAAATACCGAAATCGATTGACGATAAAACTTCATTAATCCATCATGAAATGACTGAGCGTTTGAAATTGGACAATTTTAACGATTTGCTTGATTTTCGATTTTCAATTTTTTTCAAATTTTCAATTTATGTTTTGTCAAAAAACGTAGCAAAAGTCCAGCTTTGCAAAAGAATAAATCATTTATCTCCATGATACTGGTGGTTAGTAAGACGAAATTTGCAGAATTAAGCCATTATAAGACCGTGGAAACTATATTGCCACTCACAAAAAATATTTTTTTCGTTGCACTTGAACAATGATTTCAATATTTCAATAAAAAAATGAAAAATCTGAATTTTTAATTAAATAAATCATTTATTTTATTCAAAATAGTACGTTTGCAGTGAAAAACTTATCAACTTGTTGCATTTTCAACGAGGTCAAACAGAATATTCTGCCGACGCTCTAAAATCATGGTTTTGTTACATAAAAATGATTCCCAAATTATTATCGTACATTTTGAGCTGCGTAAAGAAATGAATATTGCCAGATGCCTTCAGAAGTTTTTGGTTAAGCGAAAAACAAATTTTTCGTTGGTGGCAATATAGATGCCACGGCCTTATAAAGGGTTAACGAGCAGTCGCAACTATATTGTGGCCAATTTGTTCAACTGTTTCAATAGTTATTTCTTTATCAAAGGTAAATATGTATCCTTCCCCATGTAAGAATTATCTTGTCTAAAGTTGATGTTTTTTCACGGCCTTATAAAGGGTTGAAGTACCCTTTCACTATCATCTGTTTCAATACAAAATTTCAACGTGAATTTAATATGAAGAAGTTAATGCAGTAGCGAATGGGTATTCCAGAGCCCTAAAAAATATTGGAGAAATGGAATACATAAATCCGAGAATCTCTGAACACGATTAAGTGCTTTGGATTTACGAGTACTGCATATAAATGGTTTGAAAGCTATTTAAATGACAGAACTCAACGGACTATTTTTAATGATTCAATTTCGAATCCCCTAGGGAATAATCTTGGAGTACCTCAGGGGAGTGTATTAGGGCCTCTTTTATTTATTATGTATATCAATGACATGCGAAGAGTTTTACGATTTTGTGATATCAATCTTTTTGCAGATGATACTGTGTTATTCATTGCAGCTAATGATTTAGATCAGGTCGTTTTACATTTGAATGGAGGTTTACATTCTTTAAGTAGATGGTTGAAGTATAAGCAATTGAAATTGAACATAAGTAAAACTAAATATATGGTAATCTCGCGAAATCGTTTAAATAAAAAAGTCTCCATCGTTATTGATAATGAGACTGTTGATCGAGTTTGGGACATTAAATATCTTGGCGTGATTATTGATGACAAACTCAAGTTCAACACTCACATTGACAATGTCATCAAGAAAATTGCCAAAAAGTATGAAATCTTATGTCGATTGAAAAAAGATATAACTATTTGCAGCAAAATACAGCTATACAAATCAATCATCTCTCCTCTTTTAGACTTTTGCTCTTCCATTTTATTTTTAGCCAATGACACACAAATATCGAGATTACAGCGCTTGCAAAACAAAATAATGCGGTTGATACTAAAATGTAACAGATTCACTTTCTCATCTTTAATGTTGGACGCTCTGCAATGGTTATCCGTGAAGCAAAAAATTGTTTATTCAACTATGGTGTTCATTTTTAAAGTAATTAACGGTTTGCTGCCTCGATATTTGTGTGATCAAGTTGAAAGAGGAAGTGACTCTCACAGTTATAACACTAAAAACGCGAATGAAATAAGAACACCCAATTTCTTGACATGTGCTTCACAAAATTCGTTGTACTTCAAAGGAATAAATGTGTTCAACTCGATGCCAAGACATATTAAATGCGCAACAACACTTAAAGAATTTAAGAGGCACTGTATTTCATATGTAAAAGCTGTGTTTTATTAACAGCCGAACGAGTTTTTGCTTATTTTTACGTCGAAGATCTTTACTGACGAAGTTTTATACGAACGGATAATTTAATGTGGACAATTTTTTTGCAGTTGGTTTTCAATATTTTCAATGAATCTGACGAAGTTTTTTTTGAACGGATTATATTATGTGGAATATTTAAATTTTTTAAATTATCTTTTTTTGAATTTGTTTTGATCTCTATTATGTCTGTCATGATCTTGGTGATGATGGACTATTTTTATTTTTATCTTGTCGTTCTTATAGTTGTATTAGTGAAAAAAAAATAAAAGTTTGAGAGCCACGCGCGAGACGCAGATATAAAGGATACTAAATTGAATGTTTTTTAAGTGCCGTTCTAGGAATTTTTCGTAAAGGAAATTTTCTCGACTTCTCTGAATGAGGGTATTCATAGTCAATCCAAAACAAGGCTGGCGGTTGGACTTGTGCTTTGGTGGACCACTTGACTGCAAGGGCCTCGTCGGGACCGTATCGGCTCTGTGGCGGACATGACTGAGTATTGGCTTATCTTTTGACATTGCAATTTTTTGAACTTATATCTGTAAATAAAATCAGTTCGTTTTTTATGTTTGCTAAACTGATTTCAAAGAAAAAATAAATAAATAATCTTTTAGATAACTCGTCTTGCTCAAACCTCTGTAGGGGAAGGAGGCGGGACCATCATCATCATCATCATCAATATATGGTGTATTTGATGAACAATCCCATATTGATGTGGTTCTGAGGAAATATGAAATCCGTCATTTTGTAGTAGCCGCCATCTTGGATTTGCATCTTCATAAACAACTGTATTGTACTAGTCAAGCCTTTTCATTTGATACCCATATTGATGGGGTTCGGAGAAAATATAAAAATCCGCCATTTTGTAGTGGCCGCCATTTTGAATTTGCATTTTTCATAATTAACTGTATTCTACAAGTTAAGCCCTTTCATTTGATACCCATAGTAGCTATTCAATATGGATTTATTATACAAATTATTCAAAATTTCCGAAAATTAAAAGTAAAATACTCCGGATAATCGAGTCTAAAATTCCGGATAATTGAATCCCGGATAATCGAGCCTGACACGTACTTCCCCCAGAAGGAGGCTGATGTATGGAGGTCTCTGCGGCTTTCATCGCAAAACCGTCCAGCTTAGCTCATATTTTTTTATATATGATCTCAGTGTCAACTTTCGACCTCGGGAGGACTCTTCAACCCGTATTTTAACAAAAATGGAACCCTAAAAATCACCCTTTCGATGCGAACTGGTTCTGGGTTAGATGGAAAGATCAATCATAGAAAGGATAATTTTCTATATTTTTTTATTCGATAAAAGTGGAGTTAAAGGGTGTGTCACATCAAATTGCATCACGGAAAAAACGCTGTAGAAATTTAATTTTTAGGAATTATATCTTCAGCTTTCGCTTATAATCAGATAAGAGTGTATAGATCACGTTGGCCATGCTTCACTGTCAATTTTTCGTAAATTTGGAAAAATGTCGTCGAACGAAAAAGAGCGTCGTGAATTAATCCTGTGCACTCATTTCGAGAATCCGGAGTTGTCACATCGGGACATCGGTAAGATGCTGGGAATCGTCCAATCCACGGTCAGCAGAGTACTAAAACGATACTTCGAGAACCTAACCATCGACCGGAAGGTGAAGAACGGCAAAAATGGATGCTCCGTCAGTGAAAAAGATCACAAGCGCGTAGTTAAGCAGTTTAGACGTGATCCGAGAAGTTCGGTCCGGGATGTCGCCAATAAGCTGAATTTGTCAAGTTCATTCGTCCAGCGGACCAAGCAGCGGGAGGGCCTGCGTACATACAAGGTTCAGAAGGCTCCTAACCGCGACGAAAAGCAAAACATGGTGGGGAAGACGCGAGCCCGGAAGCTGTACACCGAAATGCTGACGAAGCCGCATTGCCTGATAATGGACGACGAAACCTACGTCAAAGCGGACTTTCGTCAGCTGCCGGGCCTGTTGTTTTTCTCCGCAGAGGACAAATTCAGCGTTCCGGAGGAGATTCGCATACAGAAATTATCCAAGTTTGCCAAAAAGTACATGGTGTGGCAAGCGATCTGCTCTTGCGGAAAGCGGAGCGCCCCCTTCGTGATGACCGGCACGGTAAACGGGCAGGTTTACCTTAAGGAGTGCCTACAGAAGCGCTTACTACCACTATTGAAGCAGCACGAAGGCCCGACCATCTTCTGGCCGGATCTCGCTTCGTGCCACTATTCAAAGGACGTGTTGGAGTGGTACGAAGCCAACGGGGTAACCTTCGTGCCAAAGGAAATGAACCCGCCCAACGCGCCGGAGCTTCGCCCAATAGCGAAATATTGGGCGATTATGAAGCAGGCCCTCCGGAAGAACCCAAAAGTTGTCAAATCGGAGGCGGACTTCAAGAGAAAATGGATATCTGTTCAAAAAAAACTACAACCTGACGTTGTACAGAACCTTATGGACGGGGTAAAGAGGAAGGTACGAGCATACGGGCCTGGGCTCGAAGTATGAATAAAAAGAAAATTCCAAAAGTTGTTTAATAGTTTTTATTTTACTGTCTAAAATTTTCAAAAGGATCGGTCTACTGGGCGAATTTTTACAGCGTTTTTTCCGTGATGCAATTTGATGTGACACACCCTTTAGTATCCAAGTGGCGCCGGATGTCACAAGCTGGGGTCCGTGGATAACTTCGCTGAAAAGAGAGAGAGAGAGAAAGAGAAGGGAAAGAAAGACGTACCTCATATTTTTTTAATTCGCGTGGATTCGTGGATTCTTGTGGATGTTCTGCTTCAGGAGTTCGCTGGTTGTTGTTGTTATAAATTATAGAGACAGTCATTCGTCTCTAGGAGTTCGCTGGTGGTTCTTCCTCGAACGTCCCAGGATCAGGATGTGAGTTGACGCACCATTTCTTTTTATTTGTTTTTTTTCAGGTTTTTTGAAAATAAAAGAGGAATTTGATTTTTGATTCATCCCCTTAAAGTCAGAAAACACCTTTCTCACATGAAAAAAATAAATTTATTCAGATTCTCTCAAGAGTTGATAGACGATCATATTTGACGTTAAAAATCCTCCTTTTTTTGTTTCGGACTCTGTTGCCTCAAACTGGCTCTAGTTAAAAAGTACGCTACGGAAGACGATTCTGATGCATTCATTTGAAAGATGAGAAAATTCAAAACAACATATAGTAGTGGAACAACTAAATTAGTGGATGTTTATAACATTTAGGAAGTGTAAAACTTAAAAGTTAATAATTTTTTATGTGTTATTATTAATTTTATCCTAAAAATTTATATTAAACTAGACTGTTTCTATCAATTAAATTGAAGTTCTTTAACCGCTATACAATTTGTTCTTTGACGCCCAACTTCTATCTTTCTTAATTTGGCTGCAATATCGATATAAACAATTCCTGATGAAAATTCAGGCAAAATCTTCAAAAATCATTTAAATTCGGGAATTTCAATGTAAGAAATTCGATAACCAATCCGAAAATGCAGAACATCTAAATTGAAAAAAATATCCAGGATCTAAATATTCAAAAATAAGAAATAAAAAAAATAAAAATTTTGAATCCAGATCGGAAATCAGAAAATCTAAAATCGAAATATTGAAATTCAAATAATTTTAAATCCAAAAATCTAAATTTCAAAGTTTCAAAAATTTCGTCATTCCGTTCGTTTCTAAATTTCCGTCAAACTCAACTTTGACGGCTTTGCGACACGACATGAAGGAAATTACTTACAAATGAGTAATTTAATGCCTTTTGGGTCATTCACATTTTTTTGGTGTAATAAGAAGACAATACAAAAAAAAATCAATTTTCAACTTTTCAGGTCGGGATTTCCCCCTCCTAAAAATCGACTGTTATCAATCAAATATATTTCTTAATTCAACTCTCTATCAAAAAGCGTTACAAGGGCGGTACGACGGAGAATTCTGAACAGTGACTTATGCAGAAATCAATCTGTGAATCCGTATCCATTAACCGGTCAATCGATCGTACCGAACCTCCCACAAGAACATCACCTGTATGAAGAATGACAACACTTCATCACGCATCCCATTTGTACAACAAAACGTGACATGGAGCCACAGAGCCGGCTACGTAATTTATGATGAATATCCAACAATGTCATCAACCCTGCGTTTTTTTTTTTAATCTCTTCGTTTCCATCTTCAGCGTCGTCTCCAGGACAGAAACCGACGGATCCTCTTTCTCTCCGTGTGTTGAATCTTGACACTCCCCATCATGAATTAAATATATATTTGTATTTATTATCCACTGTTCCATAGCGTGTACAGAGACGCACAGTCTGTACCCGGCGGACAGCCAACACGGGGTTTTGTGCGAACATTAAGCGCGCTCGAGAGAGAGAGAGATCTGTCGTTGCGTTGCCATGGTCGCGCACAGCCCAGGCCATTTTTCCCGTCGACGACAGTTGACATAATGATCGAGCTTTAGCGTTGTTTCGTGTTATTTAATCAATGACAATTTGCATACACAAGGTTGGTCCGGACGAAAAAGTAAAAACAGACAACGAGACACAGAGAATACACACCCCATCCTTTCTGGCACGAATCTGGAACGCCAGCAAACAACAGAAAAAATAAAACAAGAGCGTTATTTTGTTGTTATTTTTGTTCGGTGCTACATTTAAAACTATGCAAACATCAACACCTACTCTCTCGGGTTTCACTCAGCACATTCGCTTCGCAACGGCTTTCAGCGAGAAGCACAGCGAACGTGCGAAGCAATCAAAAATGTCATCAATCATAAAAGTTGTACCCGCTCACTCGACGCTCCATCGTGGATGCAACCAAGATCCAGCCAGCTCTCAATCCATCACTTCTGCGGCACTGATGACGGCCAGTTCTCGAAAGTTCGCACCGAGTTCCACTTAGCTGCTGCTACCAGTTCTGCGGACTGCAATTATAAACTTTTCGTATCGTACCTAATCTTGCGCTTCCGCGACAAACACGAACTGTCATTAAGGCGGGGGGCAGCTATTACTTCGCGAGATTGATTGAGTTTTAAATTGATGCTAGGAGAATTGAATTTGTCCATCCGTGTGGGAGGACGGATCTCTAGTTTCATCACGCAGTTGATACAATGTATAGCCAGACTTGTTTGCGTTATTCAATTGATTCAGCATAATTTGTGTGGGCGTGTGTTTCACGGATTCTATGCACTTGTGGTCTTTTTTTTTCCTCCGTGCAATTCACTTTATTCTCAACACTGCTTGGCCCTTATGCACTTTTACTCTCTGAACGGTTGCAAGTAATTTTGCGTTGAGTGCATTATAATTAAGTAAACAATCCGGTGCTGCATTATAATAGTTCCATGGTATTGTTGCTCTGTTTTTTTCCCATTGTTCGATCGGGCTCAAGCTACTTATGGTCGCCGGTGGCTTTTTCGTCCACCACTCGTGAACTGTGGGTGGTGTAGAGGGCGTTTTTTCAAAAATACCAGTCATTACCCCGATTGTTATTGTGCCAGTTGATGATAGGCAACCGGGCCCGGTATGTAGAACCAGCTATCAACAGGAATTATAATGATGCAAGTTGGCGGTGGCGGCGACGGAAACCAATTCTAGATCTCGGTACCGCGGATGTTGCAATTATAGAACCGGTTAGTTGTGGTTACTTGCAACGCATCGTTTCTTCGGGTAATTAAAACGTGTGTGTGTGTGTGGGGTGATGATCGGAGGATGTTTGAAGATTTCATTATGCATTAATTATTTGAATCAAGATGTTAACGCTTTACATACCACGAGTAATACATCCGCACTAATGGTTAGCAAATAGATTCGGCGAATAGTTTGGGAATTCGCAAAAATCGAATTATCAATTCTGATAACTTAAAGATTCTCAACTAAATTTGCCACATCAGAAATACCATCAATATGTAAAGTGGACCGAAGCAAGAAATAAGGATATCATATGTAATCTTTTAAATTCTTTTACAGGTATAGAAAACTTTTTTTTTATAAATTCGTTTATTTTTACAGGCTCAGTTACATAAGTTTAAAGGAAACTATATATATGAACAATTTTCTTAAATCTATGGTTAGTAATGTGGGAAACCGATTACTCGCGGTGGACTCGAGATTAGAAGGGTGACATATTTTTCTCAGGAAAAGGATGGGGTATAAGGAAATTATTACAATGTTGATAATCACACACACTCAATTCTTAAATCTATTCGTACATCTATTGTGAATTTACATTTCATTCTCCTGTTTTTAGCAAGCGGACCAATAACTCACAAAGAAAGAAATGGAGGGTATAAGGATATAAGGATAATCACACACGAACATCGATAGATTTAAGGAAAACATATATTTGGGACATGTAATCAAGGTCTAACCGAGCCAACACATCTCTCACCGGCACATTGGGCTGCCTTCCTCTAGCCCGAAGGGAGTTCTCTAAATTCGATCTGGCAACAAGATACACCTCACACGACCAAACAACGTGTTCGATGTCATGGTAACCTCGGCCACAAACGCAGATATTGCTACCGGCCAGATTGAAACGAAAGAGTAGCGCGTCTAACGAACAGTGATTGGACATGAGTCGGGAGAAGGTGCGAATAAAGTCCCGACTCAAGTCCAGACTTTTGAACCATGGTTTGAGGCTAACCTTAGGGATAATCGAGTGAAGCCACCGGCCCAATTCACCTTCGTTCCATTTGCGTTGCCAGTTCGCGATGGTATTTTTACGGACTAAAGAGTAAAATTCATTGAAGGCGATTTGACGCTGATAAATATCGCCTTGAATCGCACCTGCCTTTGCTAATGAGTCAGCCCTCTCATTACCCGGAATTGAGCAATGAGAAGGGACCCACACAAAGGTAATGACATAACAGCGTCTGGATAAAACACTCAAAATTTCTCGTATTCTCTCAAGGAAGTATGGCGAGTGCTTTTCCGGCCTCACTGAACGGATAGCTTCGACGGAGCTAAGACTATCCGTTACAATGTAATAGTGTTCAACAGGTCGTGAGGCGACGCTGTCCAGCGCCCAGTGTATCGCTGCCAATTCAGCAATATACACTGAGCAAGGAAACTGAAGACTATGGGAGGTGCTGAAAATTTTGTTGAACACTCCAAATCCTGTGAACTCGTTTATAGTGGACCCATCAGTAAAGTACATATTATCACAATTGATACCCCCATACTTTGCATCGAAGATCGTTGGAGCGATCCTCGATCGTTGATAATTTGAATATTCATGGATATCTTGCTTCATGGACAGATCAAAATGTACAGAGGAATTGATGTAGTCAGGAAAACAAACACGGTTGGGAATATACGAAGAAGGATCAACCTGTATGGAGATGAATTCATGATATGGGCTCATGAATCCAGAGTGAGAATTTAGCTCGATCAGCTGCTCAAAATTTCCGATCACCAATGGGTTCATAACCTTACACCGGATGAGGAAACGAAGAGATAATAAATTGAAGCGATCTTTTAGTGGGAGTAGGCCTGCCAAAACCTCGAGGCTCATGGTATGCGTTGAGGGCATACATCCCAACGCAATACGGAGACAAAGATACTGAATTCGCTCGAGTTTAATGAGGTGTGTTTTGGCAGCTGATTGAAAACAGAAACTGCCATACTCCATCACTGAGAGAATAGTTGTTCGATACAACATTATAAGATCTTCTGGATGGGCTCCCCACCAGTTGCCGGTAATTGTACGGAGAAAGTTTATTCTTTGTTGACATTTTTTACTCAGATACCTAATATGGGCCCCCCAAGTACATTTGGAGTCGAACCAGACCCCAAGATACTTGAATGACATAGCATGAGTGATCGGTTTACCCGAAAGTTGAAGCTTTGGTTTTGCTGGTCTATGCTTCCTAGAAAAAATCACCATCTCTGTTTTCTCCGTGGAGAATTCGATCCTTAGCCCAATGGCCCAGGTTGAAAAATTGTTCAAAGTATCTTGTAAGGGTTCTTGTAGGTCGGATTCTGTTGATCCTACGACAGAGACCACTCCATCATCTGCAAGTTGTCTTAGGCTGCAATTTTGTGTAAGGCAATTATCGATGTCGCTTACATAGAAGTTGTACAAAAGGGGGCTTAAACATGAACCCTGGGGGAGGCCCATGTAAGAGACCCGACTTACTGCCGAATATCCGTGAGAAAAGTTCAAATGCTTCTCACAAAGCAAGTTATATAACATATTATTCAATAGAGGCGGCAGACCCCGAGAGTGTAATTTGTCTGACAAAACCTCTATTGAAACAGAATCAAAGGCCCCCTTTATGTCCAAGAATACTGAAACCATTTGTTTTTTTCCGGCGTAAGCCATTTGAATTTCTGAAGAAAGCAACGCAAGACAATCATTCGTCCTCTTGCCCCTGCGGAACCCATATTGTGTATCTGAGAGTAGGCCATTCGTTTCAACCCATCGATCAAGGCGAAACAAGATCATTTTCTCCAACAATTTCCGTATACAAGACAGCATTGCTATTGGGCTGTACGAATTGAAGTCGGACGCGGGTTTTCCGGGTTTTTGAATAGCTATAACTCGTACTTGTCTCCAATCATCTGGAACAATATTATGTTCCAGAAACCGATTGAATAAGTTCAACAAGCGATGTTTCGCCACATCAGGGAGATTTTTCAGCAAGTTGAACTTAATTCTATCCGATCCCGGAGCAGAATTGTTACATAAAAGGAGAGCAAGAGAGAATTCTACCATCGAAAACTCGGAATCAAGATCGCACCTATCTTGTGGTATATCTCGAACAATTTTTTGCACAGGAGCGGAATCAGGACAAACCTTCCGTGCAAAATTAAAAATCCATCGATGTGAATATTCTTCGCTTTCATTCGTTGAAGAGCGATTTCTCATGTTTCGAGCCACTTTCCATAATTTTTTCATTGACGTTTCTCGTGACAAACCTCCCACGAAATTTCGCCAATAAGCACGTTTTTTCCCTTTGATCAAGTTTTTAAATTGATTTTGGAGGTCCAATACGATGGAAAATTTTCAATGGTTCCACGTTTCCGAAAAGCTTTGAATGCGTTCGATTTATATAAATGATAAAGCTTGGAACATTGGCTATCCCACCATGGATTGGGAGGCCTTCGACGAATAGTGGTAGAAAACTTTTGTTCATTCTTTCTCTATTTTTTTCAATCTTCGCATTATGAGTTAGATCGAAAAGTTTTTGTAAAAATTGATTCCCAAACATGATTAAAATCGGGTTTTCGGGTTTTCCATTATCCGGAATTTTTGGAATGCTGTTAAAAGTTCCAATGTTCGCAGCGCTTATATGGGCAGTTAGGTAACGGTCTGTTGTGACGAATCGGATTATTACATAAAATCATTCGATACAAATGTGTACTAAAAAATACACTTAAAGAAAGTA